>NW_025964383.1:18610752-19810752 GCF_023055435.1 Haliotis rufescens | reverse complement strand
ACAATGGTCACAGCCCATGATTAG
Organism: Haliotis rufescens; assembly: GCF_023055435.1. Classification (NCBI taxonomy): domain Eukaryota; kingdom Metazoa; phylum Mollusca; class Gastropoda; order Lepetellida; family Haliotidae; genus Haliotis; species Haliotis rufescens. Next base: position 19,810,728 of record NW_025964383.1, on the reverse strand, counting down.
CGGATTAATTAATAAGAGTAGGCCAGTAATTCTGTTTGAATATTCTCAGGAAATAAATGAGTTAGGAGCTAATAGGAGCTTACTCAAAAATTTGAGATGCATGTTTTGCTTAAACTTACTCATTACACATATAAATTCCCCCTAGTCTGTGAACATTTCATGCACAATCATGGCAGGTTTGCAGCAGGTTGAGTTCATTACCAGTAAAAGAGGTACTCTCCAGGTCCTCTTTCAGGGATATCTCCACTACAAGAACAAAGTAAGTCAAACTGGTACTCATTGGCGATGTACCGTTAAGACCTGCATTGGCAAATGTTTGGCAATTTTGTTAGAAATTTCACTGTACACAACCACCCACCAGAAGACACCAGCAGAATCCAGTTCCTTGGCAGCGTAAGGAAGAGAGCAAGAGAAGAACCATCCACTCCTATGCCAGCCCTCTACAACGACGAGGTCTTGAGACATGATCCGGAGGCTGCAGCTATATTTCCCTCCTTCAGCTCAGTCGGCAGCGCCATGTACAGACACCGCAGTCACACCATCCCGAAACTCCCTAAAACCAGAGCTGAAGTCGACATTGCAGCACCCTGGAGAGAGACCCATAGTGGTGAGCGGTTTCTGCTTTTTGGATTACGAAGCCAGATTCCCTCTTTCGCTGTGGAACCATCACCAGACATTCGGCCCAAGGACCAACAACAACCTGGAGGGTTTCCACAGATTGACAATCGACTTTCCAGACTGAAGGATCAGCTATCCCAGGGTATCAAGACACCACTCTAGTTCTTGGATGCTGTTGGCAAACTTCTGAAGATGGATTAAGGTTGTGTCAGTGTGACAACCTCGATGTGAACTGTGGTATGAACTTTAACTGAACTCTAAGTGGCGAATATGTTAAAACAATGGATTTAAGGGATGAATGAATTAAAATGTTGAATAAAATAAAATAAAAAAGGGTATCAAGCATCATTTCTTTTGTCTATAATAAGACAAGTCCATTTTCATGATAGGGGTTAATTACCTGATTAACATGTGCAACCAGGTATGACATTGTTGTTTTAAGGTGTCTCACAACTGGGCTGTCTTACCAATGGGAGGAGACCTCTGGGTTGGAACCCGCATCCCATTATTTGTAGACGTGTTATAGTCGACCTTGGCTACGGTGGCACATGACAGAACAATGTGAAATTAACAATGAAATATTTTCAAATATTTTTATAATCCTTAAAGGATCAGGAAATATCACGTCTAACGTTACATTATGTACCCGTGACGGTGTTCATGAACATGTTGAGGTAACCGATAAACCTTTGATGAGTCAGATAAACATGTATATCCTCATTCAGGGCTCCAGTTTAACTGTAATCCCCATTAAAAAGTTTTCAAAACGTGCAAAGATTGATGAAAAACTCTTCAGGAACAGGGGCGGTCGGGTAGCCTAGTGGTTAAAGCGTTCGCTCGTCACGCCGAAAACCGGGTTCGATTCCCGACATGGGTACAATATGTGAAGCCCATTTCTGGTGTCCCCCGCCGTGATATTGCTGGAATATTGCTAAAAGCGGCGTAAAACCATACTCACTCACTCACTCTTCAGGAACACGCGAAATTGTAAAGATCCATATGTGCCTGCATTGTACAGATCACCAAGGAACAGCGATTGGTGTACGTGCAAAAGTTGCATTAAGCAGAGTACAAATTCAGGCTACGAAGTCAGCTAGTGAGTGACTTGGGTTTAACGCCGCTTTGAACAGCATTCCAGTGATATGGCATGTCAGCTTTGTGTAGGAGTGAGTGAGTGAGTGAGTGAGTTGGGTTTATTCCCGCTTCTAACATTATTCCAGTTATATCGCGGCGTGTCAGCTTAATGTGACAGGAAAGCCTGAAGTGATGCAGGTCTCAGACGTTTACCACTTCGGTGAAACCCACGAGAACGGGTATGGTGCTGACAAACCTAGAAACATAATCGGGGCTAACCGGGATTCGAACCCACAATCATAGGTTTCTGGCGTGCCCAAGTGACGCAGCTCTGCACAGAGAATCGCGCGCCTTAGACGGCTGGGCCACCCGTGGCTCCGCTTGGTGTAGGAGGAAACCCCACAGTGGTAGAAGTTAACCATTTGGTGAAACCCACAAGTATGCTGACAAAGCTAGAAATATAGTTCGGACGAACCGAGATTCGAACCCACGATCACAGGTTTCTGGCGTGCCCAAGGGACGCAACTCTGCTTCAAATTGTTCTGTTTTATTTTTCGAGTATCTTCCACAAATGACTGTTTTATGAAAGTCTAAAGTTTTAAGTCTGAGCACGTAGACACTGTGAAGCTCAGTGATTCCTAATCACAACCGACAGTTCCTCGTACGTTCTTCTTATGTTCTCCTTAGCGTAACAACGAACTCCATTAAACATAAGAGAATATGCAACATTTGATCAAATATGGTTCTTTTTGTCATTTTGCCGCGTTTTACATTTCTTCCACGTAAACAGGCACTCCACCAGTCTTATGATCTGTTTCTTTTGAGCTACATTTGGAAGCTGCTGTATCATTAAAGACAGAATTGAAATATGGATTCAGCTTCTTTTCATTTCTTTCAAAGCTAGTCGACATTTAGGTACAGACGCTTCATCAAGGAAGTGATAAAGATACGTCATAAAAAGAAGGATTAAAAAAAGTAGTTAAAATCAATGAGTCAACGCTGTCTTCATTAATTATCTTTACTCAACTTGCCACTGTAAACATGTCCATCGTGGCAGCGTGACTCTTTCAACATTAGGAACACGAGTGCCTCTATGAATTGAAACGCAGGTTTCTGTGAAAGCAAATGATAAAAAAAAAACACAAATTAATACACTATTAATAAGGCTTCAAGTTCTAACATATATCGAAGGCGCCATCGATGCTTCTTTTGATCAGTGCCCAAGAAAATGCAAATAATGAAATGCCCAAAGTCTTCTAGTCTGTGACTGAACCAGAGCCATTAAACACTGGAATGAACGCTCGTTAATGATAACTCGTTTATGACTCGCACATTTTGTTTGCCATACTTTTACATTTCACAAAATACATGTGCGTGGTATGGGGGCTCCAGTTCATACAGCACTCATCAATATTCCTGCCAAATGATAGCGTCCCGGTAACAAAATAGTGAGTGAGTATGGTTTTACACCGCTTTTAACAATATTCAAGCAATATCACGGCGGGGGACACCAGAAATGGACTTCACACACTGTACCCATGTCGGGAATAGAACCCGGGTCTTCGGCGTGACGAGCGAACGCTTTAACCACTAGGCTACCCCGACCGCCCGGTAATAAAAAAAAAAAATAAAAAAAAATTGAATCTTGGACAGAATAATCAGGGATTGGTATTATGAATAGTGATCCACGCAACCAACCAAGTCGCCTAGTCCGAAAACTATATGGATTGCGGTTGCTAGGACCTTTCCCGTAACTATTCAGTGACAATGTAGTTTTTTTTCCTCCCTCGCTTTTCCTTTCTTTTATCCGTAAACACACGATTTTACATTTGGATTGACAGTACGTTACCATGTGGTCAAGGTATAAGGACAATTTTTCTACATAATTCAGTATAATTTAACTTTTTCATACATGACATTCTATCATAACAAACCACGAAGATGCAAGGCTCGAGAGAATATATTCCTATTGCTGAGTGCGGCGTTAAACAACAAACCAAAACCAAACCAATTGCGTGGATCGAAGCTCATGATACTTATCACTGGATTGTCTGGTCCAGACTCGATTATCTACAGAGCGCCGTCATATAGATGGAATAATGCTGAGTGCGGCGTTAAACAACAAACCAAACAAAAAAACAAACATGATGTCATGTCGGGACATGCCGGGAGGGATAAAGACGTTAGGTTATGACTTACACTTTTTTGATCAGGTGAGCTAAAACGTGAAGCGAGACAGAAACGTTTGAGCGAGAAGGTTGCGGCGACCTTCCCGCTGAGTAATAGATCGCAAAAAGACGATAACGATTCTGTTTACACCGTAATATTTCACTCGAACATATGACATGCATTGAAGGCATATTAGCACGGCAACTTGGTAAGCTAACATGAGGTGGGCATCCCTAAACAAAACAAAACAAGCTTTGCAAGGCTTTCGCTCTACATCGCACGTCACCATCATGACGTCATATTTCCCATTGTGAAGCAAAAGATATGACGTCACAGTTGTATATAGAAAAGCGCCAAAATTCCAAGCTCTGTTGTCTCCAAAACGAAAACACATTCCCTTTGTAGATTTCTATCGTGTTTTCTGCACAAATGTATTGCCACACATCCTTTGAATATTGTAGTAACCGCATCTGTGCATTTTGTAACCTGTAATTGTAGATATAATTATTTAAATATGCCTACTGACAATGACTGAAAAAAAGCGCTATTCTATGAATATTAGCTTCCGCGCGCGGTGATGCGGCCGTCAAACCAGCTGTGTCAATCAGAGGGGTTTATTGTGATTTAATAGCCTCTGATTGACCAGTCAGAATCGAGTAAATTCCAAATTCATGGTAGAACTGTTTCATACATGACATTCTATCACAACAAACCACGAAGATGCAAGGCTGGAGAGAATATATTCCTATCATTGTGCTAGTTTATATATGCAATGAGTGACAATGTTGGTAAGGCCACCGTGCAACACAAGAAAGGGAATAAATATTCCAGCTGCTGCTAAAGTTTTACTTCCTGAACATTTTCCCTCTATTCGGGGCGGTCGGGTAGCCAAGTGGTTAAAGCGTTCGCTCGTCACGCCGAAGACCCGGGTTCCCGACTTGGGTACAATGTGTGAAGCCCATTTCTGATCCCTTTAGTCGCCTTTTACGACAACTATGCCCTAAAAGGCGACTATGCTTGTCGTAAGAGGCGACTAACGGGATCGGGTGGTCAGGCTCGCTGACTTGGTTGATGCATGTCATCGATCCCAATTGCGCGGATCGATGCTCATGACATTAATCACTGGATTGTTTGGTCCACACTCGATTATTAACAGACCGCCGTCATATAGCTGGAATATTGCTGAGTGTGGCGTTAAACAACAAACCAACCAACAAACCAATCGAATTCGTTCATGATTTTCGCAAAGCAATCATATAGAAAACAAACTATTTAAAGTCAATACACTTTTTTTCAAAATATAATGACATTTGTTGACAGAAACAGGGCTCAACATTTATAGTAATATGGTGACATAAGTTTCGACCTCTGTGTTTAACCACCCAAGTGACCGATATTGCCGTGGCATTATTTTTATTATGACGCATTGCAGTCACAGAACAATTCGATCAATGCCCCGACAATTATAAGAGTTAACACAACTTTGACATTGCACATGAGATTCTACCGAAGCCTAACATAGCCCATGCATACAGCATACTGTATTTGCTTATTTTGAAGGGTCATTACCAGAATTTTTATTTCCTTGAAATATGATGAAAACACAGTCTTTGCATCATATATATGTTCGCTTGATGATCACCTCAATATTACTTGAACCATTAGCATTAAACAGCTATTTCTTGCAATTTTGGAATTACAGAAGTGCTTTCAGTACGATTAAGTTAAGTGATATGGAAAGGGTTTTGTCGCTTTATTTATTTAAATGATAAACGTTAACGTCAGTTCAATTATTGAAAGCTGTTTTGTTCGTGTTAATTTCCCCTGTCCTGCTATCGTTTCCCTACAATACCATCTTCTCAATGGTCATATATCATTGCGTAAACAAAGCCCGACTCTCTTGTAATCTCCTGTTTCCATGTGTGCTGAATGATCATTAATGGCCTGTAGAGCCGAAATAGTGATATGTTGTTAGCTGAAAAACCTAAGAGAATAATCGGGTCGAACCAGGATTCGAACCCACGATGATAGGTTTCTTTCTGCATTTGCTTATTTTGCTTATCGTTCAATACATCCCAAATAGCCAATTCCCTTCCACTGATCTACCCATCTGAACAAGAAATAAAAGAGACCAGTGAGACCGCCGTATCTGTTGTTACTGCGCCATCCGATTGTGACTTCAACTTTCCAACAGTCAACTTTCCCTTTGGGTCGAGCAATGTTCCAGTAGTTCTAGCCTTTGATATCTACATTTCACAACTTTTTAGACTCCTTCTTTGTCTTCAAAGAGCGTCAAATGCCTTTTGGATTGTTTACCAGGATTGTTTGATCAGGGTTATTCGAGGCTCATATGTGGAGAACATTTCCAAATTGAACGAATCAGTCACGAAAAATGCAGTTCCCTGCTTTGACTTGTACCTTATGTTCACGTTTATTTACAGGTGAACAATTGATTTGCCTTTGCATATGTTTCTGCCCTGAACATCATAAACTTGTGGTAACCGCAACTCTTTTTTCTGTAGCCTACAATTGAACATACCTTGACTTAAAAATGCCTAAATATAATCCATAAATAAAGTTTCCGCGGGGATGCGTCCTTCAATCCAGTTATTTCAGACCAGTGAAGATCCGAGTAGAGAATAGGTCTTCAGCAACCCATGCTTGCTGTAAGAGGCGACAATGCTAGTCGTAAGAGGCGACTAACGGATTGGGTGGTCCAGCTCGCTGACTTGGTTGATGCATGTCATCGATCCCAATTGCGTGGATCGATGCGCATGATGTCAAGATTCCGGGGTAGAATAGGTCTTCAGCAACCCATGCTTGCCGTAAAAGGTGACTATGCTTGTCGTTAAAGGCGACTAACGGGATCGGGTGGTCAGGCTCGCTGACTTGGCTGATACATGTCATCGATCCCAATTGCGTGGATCGATGCTCATGATATTAATCACTGGATTGTCTGGTCCAGACTCGATTATCTACAGACCGCCGTCATATAGCTGGAATGTTGCTGAGTGCGGCGTTAAACAACAAACCAAACAAAAAACAAACATGATGTCAATCACTGGATTGTCTGGTCCAGCCTCGATTATTTACAGACCGCCGTCATATAGGTCGAACACCGATGAGTGCGGCGTTAAACAAAAAACAAACAATCAACTGAAACAGAAGCACATTGTCTACTTTGTTAAGCCCATTAAACTATACTCGCAATCTCCTCGGGTCAGACTGTCCAAAATGGCAGTAACGGACAAACACCAGTGGACAGAGACAGACATGCCGGGAGGGATAAAGACGTTAGGTTATGACTTACACTTGTTTGATCAGGTGAGCTAAAACGTGAAGCGAGACAGAAACGTTTGAGCGAGAAGGTTGCGGCGACCTTCCCGCTGAGTAATAGATCGCAAAAAAACGATAACGATTCTGTTGTTGGATATTTAATATAGTTTACAAACTGCAAGAAGTAGTCTCTCTGGCGAAAAGATCGATAGTATATTATCCAACCTCATCGCGTGAACATTATAAAACAAAAACAAATATTGTTTTTTTTAACGAAAATCGAAGAACGGCATGTTTTCTAGATTTTCCTGAAAAAAAATCGACATTCTCCACTACGTCCTTGCAATAGGATGGTTTCTGTGTTGTTAAACGGCGTCCTCAACAGGAAACAGACAAACAGACAGAGAAAAAGTATTTTCTTTGCGTGGGGGTTCTGGGATTCATTTGGTTTTGTTTCACAAAAAAATCGATGAACAGCACGTTTTGAATGGACAGATCTCTTATTCTGTTTTAACAGAGCCTGGCATATAAACAAATAATGGAATTCATCTGCAACTGAAGGAGTGTTACACAGCTCACGTGCACGATCTCATTTCAAAACATTCTTTCAACGACCGGTTTCAGTTGTTAATTATTGATACATGTTCTAAATTTTAAGATTGGGAAATAAATACCTTTTGTCAATAGAATGCATCTTTCACTTTTTGTGTCACTTCAAATATGGATAAACATAACCTTTAGAATTCAAAAGGTCAGTGATGACACCAGGTGTTTAATGAAAGGGCAGGCTTACTCCACTCAATGCCATATTACTTCTCAATTCTTTTACAAATTGATCCTTTAAACCTCTCGCCTACATGTACCTTAGCAACCGGCCATGTGGTATGACGTTTAATATGTTTAATGTGTTAAAACTATGCGGAAGTCTACAATTATTTAATGTCCACATTAGCATATTATGTGTCTACATTTGTCAGCGCAAACGCGTCCACCTGAGTTTCAACAACTTGGAAAACGTCTAACATCTGCATCACTTCGTGCTTTTATCCCACATGAAGCTGGTACGCCGTGATATATCAAGAATACTGTTCAAAGCGGCATTAAAGCATACTCAATCACTCACTCACTCCAATATGTCCGTAATTGTCTGCCAGACCAATTACCTACAATCCGTAATTGTCTGCCAGACCAATTATCTACATAAGGGCTGCTGCAGCAGGTTTCCAGCAACCTTGCTGCCCGAGACCGAGACCGCATCACACTCATCTGTTTTATCATCCTCATCTCCACGTTTAGCATCCTGTTCGATAAAGCAGTTCCTGGTGCACAGACACGGTATCATTCCACACAGACCATTCGTTACAATGTCTAGACTGCAAATGGACACCCGGCATGGCAGAGCTTTGTCTCCGTTAATTCATCTTAATGTCGGATTAGAAATATAAAAGCGTTCAGATGCTCCTTCAAAACATATATATTTTTGGGTACTGATTGTGAAAAGCAGGACATTACTTTTATCGCGCTTAATGACTATATCAGAGAAGAGACCCCGACAGAAGAGTGAGAGTGAGTGGGCGAGTGAGTTTGCTTTAACAGAATTCCACTTATATCACGGCGTGTCAGCTTAATTTTAGGAGGAAAGCCCAAAGTGGTGCAGGTCTCAGACGTTTACCACGTTGGTGAAACGCACGAGCACAGGTATGGTGCTGAAAAACCTAAGAGAATAATCGGGTCGAACCAGGATTCGAACCCACGATGATAGGTTTCTTTCTGTATTTGCTTATTTTGATTTCCTTGAATTATGATGTAACCACAGCCTTTGCATCATATATATGTTCGCTTGATGATCACCTAAATATTACTTGAACCATTAGCATTAAAGAGCTATTTCTGGCAATTTTGGAATTGCATAAGTGCTTTCAGAACGATTAAGTTAAGTGATGTGGAAAGGGTTTTGTCGCTTTATTTATTCAAATGATAAACGTTAACATCAGTTCAATTACTGAAAGCTGTTTTGTTCGTGTTAATTTCCCCTGTCCTGCTATCATTTCCCTACAATACCATCTTCTAAATGGTCATATATCATTGCGTAAACAAAGCCCGACTCTCTTGTAATCTCCTGTTTCCATGTGTGCTGAATGATCATTAATGGCCTGGAGAGTCGAAATAGCGATATGTTGTTAGCCAAGGCCGCTTGTAATTAGTTGTTGTAAAAGCAGTTACCATCTGAAGTTTACTGACAAAGCAGTATGTGAAATACTGGACTTCTTCCCAGATACATCTGCGAGAAATTTGACAATAGGACATTGAGGCAAGAGGACGGCATATTCCCATGGGCACCAACTGTGTCCCCTTCAGTGTTCCATTATGCATATGAATCGGAATATCTCCTCGGATTGTCAAAATAAAAAAATATGAGAATTTGGACAAGAACTTAAACTTAAGCTTCAGATCTATGATCTGATATCGTTCAATATATCCCAAATAGCCAATTCCCTTCCACTGATCTACCCATCTGAACAAGAAATAAAAGAGACCAGTGAGACCGCCGCATCTGTTGTTATTGCGCCATCCGATTGTGACTTCAACTTTCCAACAGTCAACTTTCCCTTTGGGTCGAGCAATGTTCCAGTAGTTCTAGCCTTTGATATCTACATTTCATAACTTTTTAGACTCCTTCTTTGTCTTCAAAGAGCGTCAAATGCCTTTTGGATTGTTTACCAGGATTGTTTGATAAGGGTTATTCGAGGCTCCAATGTGGAGAACATTTCAAAGTTTAACGAATCAGTCACGAAAAGTGCAGTTCCCTGCTTTGACTTGTACCTTATAATTATGTTCACGTTTATTTACAAGTGAACAATTGATTTGCCTTTGCATGTGTTTCTGCCCTAAACACCATAAACTTGTGGTAACCGCAACTCTTTTTTCCTAGCCTACAATTGAACATATCTTGACTTAAAAATGCCTAAATATAATAAATAAATAAAGTTTCCGCGGGGATGCGTCCTTCAATCCAGTTATTTCAGACCAGTGAAGATCCGAGTAGAGAATAGGTTTTCAGTAACCCATGCTTGCTGTAAGAGACGACATTTCTTGCCGTAAGAGGCGACTTACGGGATCGGGTGGTCAGGCTCGCTGACTTGGTTGATGCATGTCATCGTGGATCGATGCGCATGATGTCAATCACTGGATTGTCTGGTCCACACTCGATAATTTACAGACAGCCGTCATATAGGTCGAACACCGATGAGTGCGGCGTTAAACAAAAAACAAACAATCAAGTGAAACAGAAGCACATTGTCTACTTTGTGAAGCCCATTAAACTATACTCGCAATCTCCACGGGTCAGACTGTCCAAAATGGCAGTGACGGACAAACACCACAGTGGACAGACACGGACATGGAGGGCGGGATAAAGACGTTAGATTATGGCTTACACTTGTTTGATCAGGTGAGCTAAAACGTGAAGTGAGACAGAAACGTTTGAGCGAGAAGGTTGCGGCGACCTTCCCGCTGAGTAATAGATCGCAAAAAGACGATAACGATTCTGTTGTTGGATATTTAATATAGTTTACAAACTGCAAGAAATAGTCACTCTGGCGAAAAGATCGATAGTATATTATCCAACCTCATCGCGTGAACATTATAAAAAAAACAAATGTTAAAATCGTTAACCAACCTTTCATGACGAAATAAGAAATAGGAATGCCACGAAGGCATTTATATGTAGAAGCTGTAAACAGACACTTATTATTCTCTTCTTTGCGGGATTCATTTGGGTTTTTCAACGAAAATCGAAGAACGGCATGTTTTCTAGATTTTCGTGAAAAAAAATATCGACATTCCACTACGTCCTTGCAATAGGATGGTTTCTGTGTTGTTAAACGGCGTCCTCAACAGGAAACAGACAGAAAAAAAGTATTTTCTTTGCGTGGGGGTTCTGGGATTCATTTGGTTTTGTTTCACAAAAAATCGATGAACGGCACGTTTTGAATGGACAGATCTCTTATTCTGTTTTAACAGAGCCTGGCATATAAACAAATAATGGAATTAATCTGCAACTGAAGGAGTGTTACACAGCTCACGTGCACGATCTTATTTCAAAACATTCTTTCAACGACCGGTTTCAGTTGTTAATTATTGATACATGTTCTAAATTTTAAGATTGGGAAATAAATACCTTTTGTCAATAGAATGCATCTTTCACTTTTTGTGTCACTTCAAATGTGGATAAACATAACCTTAAGAATTCAAAAGGTCAGTGATGACACCAGGTGTTCAATGAAAGGGCAGGCTTACTCTACACAATGCCATATTACTTCTCAATTCTTTTACAAATTGATCCTTTAAACCTCTCGCCTACATGTACCTTAGCAACCGGCCATGTGGTATGACGTTTAATATGTTTAATGTGTTAAAACTATGCGGAAGTCTACAATTATTTAATGTCCACATTAGCATATTATGTGTCTACATTTGTCAGCGCAAACGCGTCCACCTGAGTTTCAACAACTTGGAAAACGTCTAACATCTGCATCACTTCGTGCTTTTATCCCACATGAAGCTGGTACGCCGTGATATATCAAGAATACAGTTCAAAGCGGCATTAAAGCATACTCAATCACTCACTCACTCCAATATGTCCGTAATTGTCTGCCAGACCAATTACCTACAATCCGTAATTGTCTGCCAGACCAATTATCTATATAAGGGCTGCTGCAGCAGGTTTCCAGCAACCTTGCTGCCCGAGACCGAGACCGCATCACACTCATCTGTTTTATCATCCTCATCTCCACGTTTAGCATCCTGTTCGATAAAGCAGTTCCTGGTGCACAGACACGGTATCATTCCACACAGACCATTCGTTACAATGTCTAGACTGCAAATGGACACCCGGCATGGCAGAGCTTTGTCTCCGTTAATTCATCTTAATGTCGGATTAGAAAGATAAAAGCGTTCAGATGCTCCTTCAAAACATATATATTTTTGGGTACTGATTGTGAAAAGCAGGACATTACTTTTATCGCGCTTAATGACTATATCAGAGAAGAGACCCCGACAGAAGAGTGAGAGTGAGTGGGCGAGTGAGTTTGCTTTAACAGAATTCCACTTATATCACGGCGTGTCAGCTTAATGTGGGAGGAAAGCCCAAAGTGGTGCAGGTCTCAGACGTTTACCACGTTGGTGAAACGCACGAGCACAGGTATGGTGCTGAAAAACCTAAGAGAATAATCGGGTCGAACCAGGATTCGAACCCACGATGATAAGTTTCTTTCTGTATTTGCTTATTTTGATGGGTCATTACCCAGGATTTTTTTATTTCCTTGAATTATGATGTAACCACAGCCTTTGCATCATATATATGTTCGCTTGATGATCACCTCAATATTACTTGAACCATTAGCATTAAAGAGCTATTTCTGGCAATTTTGGAATTGCATAAGTGCTTTCAGTACGATTAAGTTAAGTGATGTGGAAAGGGTTTTGTCGCTTTATTTATTCAAATGATAAACGTTAACATCAGTTCAATTACTGAAAGCTGTTTTGTTCGTGTTAATTTCCCCTGTCCTGCTATCATTTCCCTACAATACCATCTTCTAAATGGTCATATATCATTGCGTAAACAAAGCCCGACTCTCTTGTAATCTCCTGTTTCCATGTGTGCTGAATGATCATTAATGGCCTGGAGAGTCGAAATAGCGATATGTTGTTAGCCAAGGCCGCTTGTAATTAGTTGTTGTAAAAGCAGTTACCATCTGAAGTTTACTGACAAAGCAGTATGTGAAATACTGGACTTCTTCCCAGATACATCTGCGAGAAATTTGACAATAGGACATTGAGGCAAGAGGACGGCATATTCCCATGGGCACCAACTGTGTCCCCTTCAGTGTTCCATTATGCATATGAATCGGAATATCTCCTCGGATTGTCAAAATAAAAAAATATGAGAATTTGGACAAGAACTTAAACTTAAGCTTCAGATCTATGATCTGATATCGTTCAATATATCCCAAATAGCCAATTCCCTTCCACTGATCTACCCATCTGAACAAGAAATAAAAGAGACCAGTGAGACCGCCGCATCTGTTGTTATTGCGCCATCCGATTGTGACTTCAACTTTCCAACAGTCAACTTTCCCTTTGGGTCGAGCAATGTTCCAGTAGTTCTAGCCTTTGATATCTACATTTCATAACTTTTTAGACTCCTTCTTTGTCTTCAAAGAGCGTCAAATGCCTTTTGGATTGTTTACCAGGATTGTTTGATAAGGGTTATTCGAGGCTCCAATGTGGAGAACATTTCAAAGTTTAACGAATCAGTCACGAAAAGTGCAGTTCCCTGCTTTGACTTGTACCTTATAATTATGTTCACATTTATTTACAAGTGAACAATTGATTTGCCTTTGCATGTGTTTCTGCCCTAAACACCATAAACTTGTGGTAACCGCAACTCTTTTTTCCTAGCCTACAATTGAACATATCTTGACTTAAAAATGCCTAAATATAATAAATAAATAAAGTTTCCGCGGGGATGCGTCCTTCAATCCAGTTATTTCAGACCAGTGAAGATCCGAGTAGAGAATAGGTTTTCAGTAACCCATGCTTGCTGTAAGAGACGACATTTCTTGCCGTAAGAGGCGACTTACGGGATCGGGTGGTCAGGCTCGCTGACTTGGTTGATGCATGTCATCGTGGATCGATGCGCATGATGTCAATCACTGGATTGTCTGGTCCACACTCGATAATTTACAGACCGCCGTCATATAGCTCGAACACCGATGAGTGCGGCGTTAAACAAAAAACAAACAATCAAGTGAAACAGAAGCACATTGTCTACTTTGTGAAGCCCATTAAACTATACTCGCAATCTCCACGGGTCAGACTGTCCAAAATGGCAGTGACGGACAAACACCACAGTGGACAGACACGGACATGGAGGGCGGGATAAAGACGTTAGATTATGGCTTACACTTGTTTGATAAGGTGAGCTAAAACGTGAAGTGAGACAGAAACGTTTGAGCGAGAAGGTTGCGGCGACCTTCCCGCTGAGTAATAGATCGCAAAAAGACGATAACGATTCTGTTGTTGGATATTTAATATAGTTTACAAACTGCAAGAAATAGTCACTCTGGCGAAAAGATCGATAGTATATTATCCAACCTCATCGCGTGAACATTATAAAAAAAACAAATGTTAAAATCGTTAACCAACCTTTCATGACGAAATAAGAAATAGGAATGCCACGAAGGCATTTATATGTAGAAGCTGTAAACAGACACTTATTATTCTCTTCTTTGCGGGATTCATTTGGGTTTTTCAACGAAAATCGAAGAACGGCATGTTTTCTAGATTTTCGTGAAAAAAAATATCGACATTCCACTACGTCCTTGCAATAGGATGGTTTCTGTGTTGTTAAACGGCGTCCTCAACAGGAAACAGACAGAAAAAAAAGTATTTTCTTTGCGTGGGGGTTCTGGGATTCATTTGGTTTTGTTTCACAAAAAATCGATGAACGGCATGTTTTGAATGGACAGATCTCTTATTCTGTTTTAACAGAGCCTGGCATATAAACAAATAATGGAATTCATCTGCAACTGAAGGAGTGTTACACAGCTCACGTGCACGATCTTATTTCAAAACATTCTTTCAACGACCGGTTTCAGTTGTTAATTATTGATACATGTTCTAAATTTTAAGATTGGGAAATAAATACCTTTTGTCAATAGAATGCATCTTTAACTTTTTGTGTCACTTCAAATATGGATAAACATAACCTTAAGAATTCAAAAGGTCAGTGATGACACCAGGTGTTCAATGAAAGGGCAGGCTTACTCTACACAATGCCATATTACTTCTCAATTCTTTTACAAATTGATCCTTTAAACCTCTCGCCTACATGTACCTTAGCAACCGGCCATGTGGTATGACGTTTAATATGTTTAATGTGTTAAAAATATGCGGAAGTCTACAATTATTTAATGTCCACATTAGCATATTATGTGTCTACATTTGTCAGCACAAACGCGTCCACCTGAGTTTCAACAACTAGAAAACGTCTAACATCTGCATCACTTCGTGCTTTTATCCCACATGAAGCTGGTACGCCGTGATATATCAAGAATACTGTTCAAAGCGGCATTAAAGCATACTCAATCACTCACTCACTCCAATATATCCGTAATTGTCTGCCAGACCAATTACTTACAATCCGTAATTGTCTGCCAGACCAATTATCTACATAAGGGCTGCTGCAGCAGGTTTCAAGCAACCTTGCTGCCCGAGACCGAGACCACTTCACACTCATCTGTTTTATCATCCTCATCTCCACGTTTAGCATCCTGTTCGATAAAGCAGTTCCTGGTGCACAGACACGGTATCATTCCACACAGACCATCCGTTACAATGTCTAGACTGCAAATGGACACCCGGCATGGCAGAGCTTTGTCTCCGTTAATTCATCTTAATGTCGGATTAGAAAGATAAAAGCGTTCAGATGCTCCTTCAAAACATGTATATTTTTTGGTACTGATTGTGAAGCAGGACATTACTTTTATCGGGCTTAATGACTTTATCAGAGAAGAGACCCCGACAGCGGAGTGAGTGGGCGAGTGAGTTTGCTTTATCAGTATTCCACTTATATCACGGCGTGTCAGCTTAATGTGGGAGGAAAGCCCAAAGTGGTGCAGGTCTCACACGTTTACCACTTTGGTGAAACGCACGAGCACAGGTATGGTGCTGAAAAACGTAAGAGAATAATCGGGTCGAACCAGGATTCGAACCCACGATGATAGGTTTCTTTCTGTATTTGCTTATTTTGATGGGTCATTACCCAGGATGTTTTTATTTCCTTGAATTATGATGTAACCACAGCCTTTGCATCATATATATGTTCGCTTGATGATCACCTCAATATTACTTGAACCATTAGCATTAAACAGCTATTTCTGGCAATTTTGGAATTGCATAAGTGCTTTCAGTACGATTAAGTTAAGTGATGAGGAAAGGGTTTTGTCGCTTTATTTATTCAAATGATAAACGTTAACGTCAGTTCAATTACTGAAAGCTGTTTTGTTCGTGTTAATTTCCCCTGTCCTGCTATCATTTCCCTACAATACCATCTTCTAAATGGTCATATATCATTGCGTAAACAAAGCCCGACTCTCTTGTAATATCCTGTTTCCATGTGTGCTGAATGATCATTAATGGCCTGGAGAGTCGAAATAGTGATATGTTGTTAGCTAAGGCCGCTTGTAATTAGTTGTTGTAAAAGCAATTGCCATCTGAAGTTTACTGAGAAAGCAGTATGTGAAATACTGGACTTCTTCCCAGATACATCTGCGAGAAATTTGACAATAGGACATTGAGGCCAGAGGACGGCATATTCCCATGGGCACCAACTGTGTCCCCTTCCGTGTTTCATTATGCATATGAATCGGAATATCTCCTCGGATTGTCAAAATAAAAAAAATGAGAATTTGGACAAGAACTTTAACTTAAGCTTCAGATCTATGAACTGATGTCGTTCAGTATATCCCAAATAGCAAGTTCCCTTCCACTGATCTACCCAACTGAACAAGAAATATAAGAGACCAGTGAAACCGCCGCATCTGTTTGGTAAACAATTGATTTGCCTTTGCATGTGTTTCTGCCCTGAACACCATAAACTTGTGGTAACCGCAACTCTTTTTTCCTAGCCTACAATTGAACATATCTTGACTTAAAAATGCCTAAATATAATAAATAAATAAAGTTTCCGCGGTGATGCGTCCTTCAATCCAGTTATTTCAGACCAGTGAAGATCCGAGTAGAGAATAGGTCTTCAGTAACCCATGCTTGCTGTAAGAGGCGACATTTCTTGCCGTAAGAGGCGACTTACGGGATCGGGTGGTCAGGCTTGCTGACTTGGTTGATGCATGTCATCGTATCCCAATTGCGTGGATCGATGCGCATGATGTTAATCACTGGATTGTCTGGTCCACACTCGATAATTTACAGACAGCCGTCATATAGCTCGAACACCGATGAGTGCGGGCGTTAAACAAAAAAACAAACAATCAAGTGAAACAAAAGCACATTGTCTACTTTGTGAAGCCCATTAAACTATACTCGCAATCTCCACGGGTCAGACTGTCCAAAATGGCAGTGACGGACAAACACCACAGTGGACAGACACGGACATGGAGGGCGGGATAAAGACGTTAGGTTATGGCTTACACTTGTTTGATCAGGTGAGCTTAAACGTGAAGTGAGCGAGAAACGTTTGAGCGAGAATGTTGCGGCGACCTTCCCGTTGAGTAATAGATCGCAAAAAGACGATAACGATTCTGTTGTTGGATATTTAATATAGTTTACAAACTGCAAGAAATAGTCACTCTGGCGAAAAGATCGATAGTATATTATCCAACCTCATCGCGTGAACATTATAAAAAATTTTTTTGGTTAAAATCGTTAACCAACCTTTCATGACGAAACAAGAAATAGGAATGCCACGAAGGCATTTATATGAAGAAGCTGTAAACAGACACTTATTATTCTCTTCTTTGCGGGATTCATTTGGGGTTTTTAACAAAAATCGAAGAACGGCATGTTTTCTAGATTTTCGTGAAAAAAAGGTCGACATTCCACTACGTCCTTGCAATAGGATGGTTTCTGTGTTGTTAAACGGCGACCTCAACAGGAAACAGACAAACAGACAGAAAAAAGTATTTTCTTTGCGTGGGGGTTCTTGGATTCATTTGGTTTTGTTTCACAAAAAATCGATGAACGGCACGTTTTGAATGGACAGATCTCTTATTCTGTTTTAACAGAGCCTGGCATATTAACAAATAATGGAATTCATCTCCAACTGAAGGAGTGTTACACAGCTCACGTGCACGATCTCATTTCAAAACATTCTTTCAACGACCGGTTTCAGTTGTTAATTATTGATACATGTTCTAAATTTTAAGATTGGGAAATAAATACCTTTTGTCAATAGAATGCATCTTTCACTTTTTGTGTCACTTCAAATATGGATAAACATAACCTTTAGAATTCAAAAGGTCAGTGATGACACCAGGTGTTCAATGAAAGGTCAGGCTTACTCTACTCAATGCCATATTACTTCTCAATTCTTTTACAAATTGATCCTTTAAACCTCTCGCCTACATGTACCTTAGCAACCGGCCATGTGGTATGACGTTTAATATGTTTAATGTGTTAAAAATATGCGGAAGTCTACAATTATTTAATGTCCACATTAGCATAGTATGTGTCTACATTTGTCAGCACAAACGCGTCCACCTGAGTTTCAACAACTAGGAAAACGTCTAACATCTGCATCACTTCGTGCTTTTATCCCACATGAAGCTGGTACGCCGTGATATATCAAGAATACTGTTCAAAGCGGCATTAAAGCATACTCAATCACTCACTCCAATATATCCGTAACTGTCTGCCAGACCAATTACCTACAATCCGTAATTGTCTGCCAGACCAATTATCTACATAAAGGCTGCTGCAGCAGGTTTCAAGCAACCTTGCTGCCCGAGACCGAGACCGCATCACACTCATCTGTTTTATCATCCTCATCTCCACGTTTAGCATCCTGTTCGATAAAGCAGTTCCTGGTGCACAGACACGGTATCATTCCACACAGACCATTCGTTACAATGTCTAGACTGCAAATGGACACCCGGCATGGCAGAGCTTTGTCTCCGTTAATTCATCTTAATGTCGGATTAGAAAGATAAAAGCGTTCAGATGCTCCTTCAAAACATGTATATTTTTTGGAACTGATTGTGAAGCAGGACATTACTTTTATCGGGCTTAATAACTTTATCAGAGAAGAGACCCCGACAGGAGAGTGAGAGTGAGTGGGCGAGTGAGTTTGCTTTAACAGTATTCCACTTATATCACGGAGTGTCAGCTTAATGTGGGAGGAAAGCCCAAAGTGGTGCAGGTCTCACACGTTTACCACTTTGGTGAAACGCACGAGCACAGGTACGGTGCTGAAAAACCTAACAGAATAATTGGGTCGAACCGGGATTCGAACCCACGATGATAGGTTTCTGGTGTGCCCAAGGGAAGGAACTGTGCCCAAACAGAAGAAAAAATTCTAATTCCATGTCAATGTAGATTTTGTACATGGAATATGGATCTACCACTGAGACCGATACAAGTACCTGAGTGTGGCGTCCATTCTCCCTTCGATAAGGATAAAGTCATTTTTTATCATTTTAATCTCATTACAAGTATGGGATATTGTTTCGCCCAAACTAATCAACGGTTGACAATCTATTGATATTGCAAGCTTTGTGTTCCAAATATTTATGTACATTTTGGGGTCGCTTTTATTGTGCATATGTGGATAGAGATAAAATGTTATATTTACTTCTTACCAAACGATGTCATGGGAAATTGTTTCTACTTCTAAAAAATATGTATTCATTGGTAAAGTCTTGTATTAAAACACAATCTGGTAGAACACAGTGCTTCCTAACATCTAGTGGTGTACGCCAGGGATATATATTAAGTCCAGTTTTGTTTATTTTTTTCATTAATGAGCTCGTGACAGAAATATATAACGAATGTCATCATGGTGTGTTTGTCACACAAGATATTGGAGATTTAATGTTACTTCTATTTGCTGATGATATGATAATGTTTTCATACTCCGTTTATGGTCCACAGAAACAACTGAACGTATTACATTCTCTCTGCAGTAGATTGGGATTGGAAGTTGTCAAAAACAAATGTAATTGTTTTTAGAAATGGAGGTATCATTGCCAAAAATGAAAAATGGACAATATCGCCTTATAATTGTTACTTATTATCAATATTTAGGCTTGGCGCTATCATCTAAACTAGCATGGTCAGTTGCGTGCAAACAACTAGCATCGCAAGCATCAAAAGCCATTATACCTGTCTAAAAAAATTTCAAGCAAAATATACATGTATCTCTTTCTACAGCTTTTACTATATTTGACGGCAACATCGCACCAAGCTTGCTATATGGAGCAGAGATATGGGGCGCACAATATAATGACGCTATTGAAAAAGTACATGTTTCTTACTTCAAGCGCTTTTAATGGTTGTAAAATATGCTTCCAACAAAGCTTTTAGGACGTTATCCCATTGATGTATTAAGTCAACTTCAAATGACAAAATATTTGTTAAAGTTACTGAGGATGGAGCCGCAAAGATATCCTTACCAATGTTATGAACTACTGAAAGCTTTCGATGACAAAGGCAAAACGAATTGGGTGTCCAATGTCAGATATTTATTATTTTTATTTGGCTGTTTATTTGTGTGGATATCCCAAGATGTAGGGGATACAAATTCGTTCTTATACTCTTTCGAACAAAGGTTACAGGATATGTATAGTCAAAACTGGCATGAAAGTATAGCTTCTTCTTGTTTCTTCAGTCATTACAAGGATATCAAGTCAGCTACAGTACCAGAGAAGTATATAACTATGATAGATTTTAAATCACTTGTTAGGGCATTATGTTAATTCAGAGTGTCATTACGCAATTTCAGTGTACATTTTAGACGTAGATGTGAAAAAAGGGATGTTGAAATGAGTAACTGTAAAAACTGCCAATTAGGAGAAATTGAGGATGAATTTATTGTTTTATTATATTAGTATGTGATAAGTATGAACATCTTAGAGAAAAGTATATTCCGATGCTTAACAATAGGCATAAAACAAGATGTTCATGATCAGTCTTATAAAATCCAACAACTCTGCTGTTGTACGCTCATTAGCCATCTATCCATCCATCCATCCCATCCATCCATCCATCCATCCATCTATCCGAACATGAATCACAACCTATGCTTATCGCAAGGGGTGACGAAGTGTATCGAATGGTTAGCTTCAGTGACTTGCATGTCATCGCATCCAAAACACCGATCCGGTCCCGACCGATAAGCTCCGAACCCAAGCTTCTTTTTTGCCGTTAGTGAAGACAACCAACAACTCGCTAATCGCTATGGCGTCACAGCCGACCATACTTGCGTGAGCAATGCATTTGGCTTGGGATATTTTAAACGAGTCATTTGTCAAAGAGTTTTGAAGAGAAGGTTACATAATAACTGTTAAATTGTAGATGGTAGGTTAAAATGAGGTATAGGTCCAGAGTAAATCGTATCTGACAACGAGGAAGTCTCTACTCCGGATGCTTGGAGAGATGCACATTACTTCCAGCTACTGATGTCAGGCAGGGCACGGAACAGTCAATAATTTATGGTACATACGTGGGCAGGGTAATTAAATTATGTCAATTCTTTTTCATCCCAATTTTCTGGAAACCGTAAATACAAGCATATGTGCAAGTTGCAAATCATGTGAATATCTATAAATAGATCGTTTACAGTTACCACATTGCCTACAAAATGTTCGTTTTATATCTCTTGCACTAATTTCAACCCATAATCTGACAAGCACGTAGTTATTTTTTTAAATGACTAAAATTTTTAGAATTGTTAACAAAACAAAAGCAATAAAGTGTTTCCTGTCTCCGCTACATTTAACAGTTCTTCTTTTTAATAATTAATGAATGATAACATAGACTATTATGTGTTATTGGGACATCTGGAACATCGGACTGGGCATGTCACCAAGGATGGATCTGGACCTACTCAGAGGCTGATATTCAGCCCCCAAAACTGCAGCAAATGTCAGTAAAATGCCCTACTTCATGTTAAATATGTTTCAATACGTGTATGCAATTTAAAAATGCCTCTGAATTAAAGACAAGTATGAATAAAAAACAACACAATTTTAATCAAATCATTTTTTTCCATATTTACCTGCCAATGACACTTAGTTTGGAATCATACATACAAATCCCTGGCCACGCTTATGGAATAATGGACTGAGTGACATGTCCAGTACAAAAGTGGCACAAAGTAACAGGATCAAAGGCGAAGCCAGCGCCTGCCTTGGATATGGCTAAGCCATCGAATCGGTTTTCAAGACATGCAATTGCATAAAATGTGGAGTGAAAAGTATTACTGATACATCTGGAATTCATTAGATGTATAAAAAGAACGTTCAAAGTATGGTTCATAAATCCTATTTTCATAAAACCCCGTTTCCATCAATCAACAAAAGCCATACATACACATGTACATATCATGTCAGATCGGTATATTGTCCCCCGCCGCGCCAGTCGGTTTTGGTGACCTTGACCCCATTTTCAAGGTCACAGCAGGCAAATCTGCTTTTGGAGTTGGAAAACGGTGTTGCCGCAATATCTCAAGAACTAATCGCTGGATTGTCTTCATATTTGGAACTATGGTGTATATACAGACTCCGCAGACACCAGTCGGTTTTGGTGACCTTGACCCTATTTTCAAGGTCACAGCAGGCAAATCTGCTTTTTTTAGTTGGAAAACGGTGTTGCCGCAATATCTCAAGAACTAATCGCTGGATTGTCTTCATATTTGGTACTATGGTGTATATACAGGCGGGGGACATTTCGTCACTTTGTGTCAAATACTTGTTTTCTTCGATACTTACTGATTGTAAAAATGTGCAAAAAAAGTCAATTGTCTCTAGAAATCACAGGAAGGTACATATAAAACTCATTTTCAACATAATCATAATCACATCTAGAATAATATGTACATACCCAACACGCTTGATGAACACTTGCTCCAGCATCAACTATTGACAACCACCTCAAAACCTGGCTAATGATTTCCCAAGAAAAAATACATCAATTCTTAGTTAAATACATTCAAGTAACCATCCCAGTTATATTATGAAATTAATTATATAATGTATTCTGTTACAGAAATGGTCAGACACCCAGAGTTATACCTGGCCAGAGTGTGATAGAAACATACCGAGATTCGAATCCTCTGTCATAGGTTTCTGGCGTGCCCAAGGGACTCAACTCTGCTCTCTATTTTACTTTCGGCTTTTTTGTGAAATTAGGCAGGAATTAAACTATTTATCACATGTTGTCCACCCGTGAAACTATGTCCCATCTTTCTTGCCTTCTTCACTGGTGTCTTCTCGTACACTGCTCTACTGCCATTTTGGGCGGTCGAGTAGCCTAGTGGTCAAAGCGTTCGCTCGTCACGCCGAAGACCCGGTTTCGATGGGTACAATATGTGAAGCCCATTTCTGGTGTGCCCCAACGTGATATTGCTGGAATATTGCTTAAAAACGGCGTAAAACCATACTCACTCACTGCTGAATTCCGCCATGTTCTGGGACTCCATTGCCTCCAGATGTTCTTCCCGACAGGCGCAGAAAAGGTTGTTACCGTCATTGTCCTTCAGTGACACATCCCCAACACTTCTGTGCATGCGTTCTATTGCCAGAGTTGACCAAGTATTGACTTTATTAGACTTTCCTATTACACATCCATAACCAGGGCCGTTGAAAGTACGAAAAGTACAGCAATTGAATCTTACATCTAGTTTACGTCAGGTTCATTTTATTTATACAGAGGCAACTAAATACATCAATCCGTGAAAGGTATATTTTGGCATAAACAAAAAGTAAAGGAGGAACAATATTCGCCGGAAATTTTATCTTCTTAAAGTTTTGTACGGTAATGTTTTCATGTTGTTGCTGCGTGTCCTTGCCCTTGACATCGAATTTAGAAGCACTGTCGCTCTCTCTCAGTGCTGACATTTGTGAAATTGACTTGAAAAATTGACGTGACAAATAGTAGCATTATCTACCTCATGTATCCACAAAAGAGAAGCAGCTTGCTCTGAACCCGTGGTGATTTCAGGTAACAGTTGGTCCCTATCAACCTATGCTGGCCGTCAGAGCCGACTTAATAGATCTGGAACCCGTCGATATTTCAGGTAACAATTGGTCCCTATCAACCTATGCTGGTCGTCAGAGGCGACTTAATAGATCGGGAACCCGTCGAGATTTCAGGTAACAATTGGTCCCTATCAGCCTATGCTGGTCGTCAGAGCCGACTTAATAGATCGGGAACCAGTGGAGATTTCAGGTAACAATTGGTCCCTTTCAACTTATGCTGATGGACAGTTAAATTACTAGAATATCACAGATTAATGTTTAAAACTAGCACACAACCATAAAAAGATATCACTAAATGAAACAGTACAATATAAGGGCCCATGGGGACTTACAGTACTTTTGCTACCTGCATGGACCCATGCCGGATTTACATCATCCCCTCAGCTGTTGGCGATTATTGACAAATTTAGCCAGATTAAACGAACACATATTCAACGATTAAAATTGTAGTGGAAATTATTTTACCTCGAATGACGTGGTCTGACGTACCCTCTCTGGGGGACAATCATTTTACACTACTTTAACCCCAATCATGGGTACAGCCACTAACAATCTCAGTTAACATGTTTCTTTCTACCAATTCTAAAATGTTTATTAATTACAAAACATATCATCAAAATATATTTAATAATTCTATTTCTTTTAAAAAACCAATGATTAAATGACTACTTACGTGATTACAAAAGATCCTTGAGCGATGAAACTTTGAAATAGTTATCCCTTGTGATGGAAAAATCAATACAGTCAAGCAGGACATGCTTGATTGTGATTCTTTCATTACAAAGGGATGCAGAATGGAGGATCATCACCTTTTAAAATATATTCATGAGTGTAACGTGAATGGCCAATACGACATCGTCTTATAATGACCTCTTCAAATCTGGACTGACAACCCAAGTAGGAATAACCGATATTTGCTTTAATTGCATGTAATTTATTAATACCCACTTGGGTGTCCCACTTCTTCTGCATTTGATCTCTGATGTAAGATCTAATTGTATAATTGTATTACCAACAATTCCAACATGGCTGGGTAGCCAACAAAAGACGATGTCGTATTGGCCAGTCGACTGCGTGGACCGTCTGTAAATAATCGAGTCTGGACCAGACAATCCAGTGATTGACATCATGAGCATCGATCTACGCAATTGGGACACGATGACATGCATCAACCATGTCGCCCCTTGCGACAAGCATGGATTGCTGAAGACAATTTCTAACGGTTCTTCACGGGTCGCAGACGTTGTACAGCTGGAGATACTGGTGAGTGAGGCGTCAAACATTCAATTACATTGCTAGAGTGAGTGAGTATGGTTTAACGCCGCTTTTAGCAATATTCCAGCAATATCACGGCGAGGGACACCAGAAATGGGCTTCACACATTGTACCCATGTCGGGAATCGAACCCGGGTCTTTGGCGTGACGAGCGAACGCTTTAACCACTAGGCTATCGACCGCCCCTTATTGCTAGAACCATTGAGTTTCTCTACAGTTGAAGTATGGACCGAAGCCTGCAGATCGACGGCCCCTCGGGTTATCTGAACGGCACTAGTTTTGTAGAATGTTACTTACCTTTATCGAGTTTTTTGGCCAGTGACAGACATCTTTCAAAACCGATAATGACCTCGCGACTGTGTTATGTGTACCGTTGAGATCACACTGCCGCAAAAAAATGCTCTTACCGATCCGCAAGGGTGTTTTACGCGACAACCTATGACACTATCAAATGACAGGTGAGGCCTCAGATCTCGCATCAAACAGTTATAGAATATTTAATAAACAGTTTGCTTTTCAACGTTGGGTTACTCTTATGATAGGAACATCTTGGAAGACAAAATGATGTTTCATGAATGTTCATATATAAAATTATATTTAATATATAATTATATACTCCCTCACATGGGAGACTCATACTCATATGCCTCGTCCACTGAATGAATATTTGACAAATCGTGTCCGTATTATGCACGACAGACCCCAAAACGTCAACTTTGAAATTGTCTATCTTAACCCTATCGTTCTTCAGATCGTTGGCGGTCATTGCATCTACCGTCATTTTGAAGAGTACAGACACTTGTATACGAGTATAATATTCTGAAGAAACATTCAGAGACATTTTGTTATGTAGACCTATGTTATTTCAATGGGCAAAACGTCCTAAACCCCAAACTAACCGCCGCTAACATTTGGAAGAGGAGACCAGCCGATGATGTTATTAATCAGAAGATTTGAATAAAAATAATAATACTTATTTTAATTATATGCTCCTCAGTATACATAAAAACATATTCAGATTTTTTTCAGATTTCCAGCGCGTCTGAGCATGTGATGATTGATGACATATTGCAAACAGGATACATGTCCAATATGGCCCTACACTGAATGACGAAGGTACGCGTGCAAATCATGAGAACTCAATATCTCGAGTAAGCACCTTTAGCTTGAAGTACACCTTCTGTCCATGGGCGACATATGGGCACGTATCCCACGTTGGTAAATGTAATCCCACTCTGCAGTGCATGTTGAAGCTGTTGCAGTGTCTGTGGCTCAGGATGACATCCGCGTCGATCTAACCCGTCCCGTAGGTGTTTTATATTATTACGTTCAAATCCGGCGATTTAGAGTGCAACGGCATTGCAGTTCGTATTGATGACACATTGTATGCTGTTTGTTTGTTTGTTGTTTAAAGCCGCACTCAGCAATATTCCAGCTATATGACAACGGTCTGTAAATAATCGATTTTGGACCAGACAATCCAGTGATTGAGATCATGAGCATCGATCCACGTAACTGAGATCCGATGACATGCATCAACCAAGTCAGCGAGCCTGACCACCCGATCCCGTTAGTCGTGGCCGCACGATGTCATCATGACATCTTTGGGCATCTTTGCATCGCAATTGCCAGGTTTGTTGTCTCAATGTGGGATGAAACCCCCTCATCATTACGCTGCCACCGCCAATTCTAGATCGGTCGATACCCGTATGCAGTTGGCAGAAAGATATCTGTACCTCTTGGTTCTACCATCAGCTTGATGCATCATAAATCTTGAGTAGTTGTTGAGCCAACTTATTTATCATCGCTGGCTTTGCAATACTTTGTGTGATTGACGCCACATACGTCGCAGTTGTTGCATCAAAACAATCCCTTTGAACGAGAACTGCCCCACAAAGGCGCCTCACCTTCGACTCGAGACACTTGCTTAGGCTGAGAACATGCACGTGCGTCAATCATGCTCACGTGGTTCACTGTATTGTTAGTTTGTTGTTGGTCTTTGCTGTGTTTAAATGATTTAAACGATGGCATTATTAATTTTGTACCAAATGTTTATACTTTATAATATCGTTTATGGGCTAGTGTCTTTTATAAATGTATATCACAATCTTTTTAGGAATATATTACAATCGCCAATGCATATTTTATGATTTTGTTTGTTATTTTGTGTAAATTAGATTAAATTGTGAACAGCTGGCTGTTTTTTCCTTTTTATTTCTTTTACAGAACATCTGTCACAGGCAGATTATGGGTGCGTTAAAAATTGAATACATGAATAATAGGCTTAGACTACATAAATCCAAAAAGATTAGTCATCTTTAAGAAATGATATAAGATAAGGAAATCAATTTACAAATGTTACTCGTGAAAAAAGAGACAATATCAAGAAGACATCAAAAGCGCAATTGTTAATAACATACATGATGGTAAATTATTCTGGTCTTCGTTGAAGCGTTTATCTAATACTCAGCCTTCTCCAAAACCGGACATTAACATAGGTTCAAGTACTTTCATGGTATGTTTACAACTAAATCTGATACAGTCACCGAAGATGAACGCATAAATACGAACACCGATCAGCTTACAGAGCCTATTCTTGACTCTCCCATTCTCCAAGAGGAAGTTATTAATTCTATTAATTCATTAAAATACGGTGAATCAGCTGGTGCAGATAAGCTTATAACTGAAATGTTTAAATATGCCCAGGGTAAACTTTGTCCAATCTTGACTTTATTATTTAATGCAATGCTTGATGCTGCATACTTTCCTTCTATGTGGACACATGGAGTTATTGTTCCCCTCCACAAAAAGGGCGATACTAAAAATACCAGCCAACTACAGAGGTATAACAATACTGAGTACTTTTAGTAAAGTCTACACGAACATATTAAATAAGAGATTACAGTTTTGGGGTGAATCATGTGATAAATTTGTCGAATCCCAGGCTGGCTTTCGTCGGGGCTACTCCATAGTTTTATATTGCAATCTATCATTCAGCGATATTTAGGTAAAAAGAGAAGTAAAGTGTATACACTTTTTGTAGACTTCTCCAAGGCTTTCGACTCTATTGATAGATCAAAATTGTGGCGCGTATTAAACGTACACGGAGTCTCGCCAAGGATGTATAAAAATATCCAATCTATTCATAAATATGTTATCTTCTGCGTTAAATATGAAAACCATCTTTCAAATTTTTCCCGTGTGATGTTGGAGTCCGTCAACAGCAGATGGCAGAGAGAGAGTCTGGCGACGCCGTGGGGAACGTTATTGAGAGAGACTCGTCGGGCGGTCCGAGCATCATGGTGTGGGGTGGAATTGGTCTTGCACAGAGAGTCGGCCCTGTGGTCTTTCCGAACATCGGTCCAGGGAGAGGCAAATGAATGGTGTCACAGCAGCTCGATACATTGATCAAGTCTTGAGACCACACGCCATACCTCATTTGGCACGTCGCCGCAACCACGAGTTTCAGCATGATTACGCCCGTGCCCACACTGCGAGAGCAACAAGAGACCTTCTCCAACAGAATGGCATCAGAACCATGCAGTGGCCTGTCCTCAGTCCCGATTTCAATCCCATAGAGCACCTGATCGACGAGATTCAAAGACGACTGAATGACGTCCGGCCAAGACCGACAACTGCAGCTGAACTACGTCAGGCGTTCCTCCGAGTGTGGGCTCAAGTGCCTATGGCCTTCATTAACCGCCTCATCCATTCCATGTATCGACGTTGCACGGCAGCCATCAATGCACATGGCGGACACACGAGATACTGACTTGTGATGCCATTTTCTCAGAGACTAGTGTTGTGTTTCACTTTAAGAACAGTTGACACTTTAAATTCAACCTTGATGATCAGTTTTGCCAAGTTTCATTTTTTGTTCGAAGTATGTCTACAGTGTTTGGACAAATAAGGTTTCTCATATATCTATCCATGGTGACGTTTCTTTTGCGGTTCAGTATATATGTCTCATCCGGAGTCGAGTGCTACATGTCCAAACACAAGACAAGGGCCATGACTCGGAAATAGTAATTGTCGACGCTGTGTTTCAAAGACGATCATCATATCAAACAAGAGACCAAACTTATGTATATCCACAACGGGGACTAATAAAACAGACAAACTGAGTTCATAAGAATATAACATAAATGTAATATTTTTTAAACTGATGTTTTTTTTATATTTGTCCATGCGGTTAAAATTAGTGCCAATTGAGTAGGACGCACATTGATATAAAGTACATTTTAGAAAAAATGTTATGTGTTTCTGTGCTGTTGTGTTTTCAGGCGGACAATTGACTTGCCCTTGCGTGTGTTTGTGACAGGTGCCATTGGTGGGGCAGGATACGCTCACCTTTTTGCGAACTAAATGCGTACCTAATCTGTAACTTTCAGTAACATTCTCTTCCTGTGAGGCGTTAGTTTTGGCTGTATTGACGGCATCAAACAATGGATGACGTCATTTGCTTACACACCAGAACCCCCAATTCAGTAGATTACAAAGTGAAAACTATAGTGTACATTTTATTGTTTCTGAAAACCAGTAAGCAATTAGATTATATATAGATTGCTACTGAATATTGTACTGCCACACTATTGTGTACTGCCATTGTAATTGTTGTGCAGTTAGTAAAAGGTGACTATGCTTGTCGTAAGAGGCGACTAACGGGATCGGGTGGTCAGGCTCGCTCACTTGGTTGAAGCATGTCATCGATCCCAATTGCGTGGATCGATGCTCATGGTGTCAATCACTGGATTGTCTTGTCCAGACTAGTATTTACAGACCGGGGTCATAGAGCCGAAATATTGCTGAGTGTGACGTGAAACAACAAACAAACAAACAAACCAAACTTCCTCACGCACAAAATATTCAAATATTAAAACGGTATGGCGCAGAAACTTTGAAACCTGTCTTTGGGTAAAAAAGTGATGATCTCCAGTACCGTGAAATGACAATGTTCACTAGAAAGCACCCCACAGGGTGATCGTGTATTACATGTGCCTTGGGACAATACTGTTCTTCAGTTACATTTTGGGCAGTCGTTCTTGAAAAGCAGACTAGTGAGTGTTTGTGATGATCCCAAGTCAGGCGGTCCCTTGAGTGTTATCGGTGAAGAATCCACTTAAGACGATTGAATCAATGTATTTATTCTTTATGGTTTTCTGGGGAAGAAACCTAGTCATGGATCCGTTATGATAAGAACGAACACTTTCAAGATGCTTTTTACTCTGATAGTGTACAAGAATTACTTCACAGATCAATGGAAGTGGCATTAACTGATGTGATATGAGAGTGTGCAATGTTTGGTTGAAGCATTGTATAATGCTGGTATGTGTATGAGAAAGAAAGTTTGTATTTCAGATAAGAAATGGTTTGATTTTGAGTGTGAATTCCTCAAAATGGAAAGATGTAGGTGCTCAAATATATTTAGAAAAAAACGATGCAGTATCCTTATCCATTTACAACCAGGCTAGAAATATGCAGAAGTAAAACAAAAGGAATACAAGACGAGACAGCGAAACTAGAAAGTAGCATTAATGATAAAATAATTTCTGGTCCTCTTTCTTAAACACTTGGATGGCAAAAGACATGTTTATAATAATAATAATATAAACATAGATACCTGGTATTAACACTTTAAAGACTTATTTCGTTTTGACAATAACAGTGATGATTTGCAGGAGGACATGGAAATAGACAGTTATGAGGCTGGTTTTGAAGCTGATATATTAGATTTTCCCATTTCAAGAGAAGAAATCACTTCAAGTATTCAAAGATTGGAAACAAGAAAAGTCTCCTGGTATTGACAGCATAATACCCGAGCTTTTTAAGAATTCATCAGATATAATTGTCCCATATTTAGAAGTTTTGATTAATGCTATATTTGAAAATTCCAATTTCCCCAAAGATTGGTCAGTGGGCATTATCATTCCTCTTCACAAACAAGATAATGTAAGTGATACCAATAATTACAGAGGCATCACGCTATTAAGCATACTGCGTAAAATCTTCCAAGATATCCTTAACGGAAGATAAGTATTTTGGGCTGAATCACTGAAGAAAATAGATGAGGCACAAGTTTCTTTTAGAGAGGGGTACTCGACTGTAGACAATGTTATTGTGTTACATTCCGTAATTCAACTTTATTTATCAAGTAAAGGAGGAAAACAGTATGCGCTTTTGTAGATTTGTTATGTATATTAAGTCCTTTTCTCTTTACTTTCTTTATAAATGAGCTGGCAGAAGAAATTAAACATATATTGCGAAGATGGTATACAGCTACACCCAGATATTGTTAAAGTCAGATACATGTTCTTGAGCAAGTTTTTCAACAATTTGGTTTAAGTGTTAACAAAAAAAGATCAAAGTTCTTGTATTTAGAAACGGCGGTAAGTCATCAAAAAGGGAGAGATGGTTTTACAACAGTTACAGAATATTAATCCTGCCATCAGATGTAGTGACAGATACAGAATATCACATAGTGCTGCTTTGGCTAGTCAGACCTTTATTTCACGCACTTGCCACGAAATGATGATATCAATTCTCCCCATGATATATAAACTTTGATATATAAGGACATGGCAGGATTTAGCTTCTTTGACAAGTTGGACTTGGATTAAGATTATTTGGCAACCTTTACAACCTTTGGTGGACTAGAATTGGGCTTCTTTCATTGAACCCATGTGGGGAATCGATTCCGGGCCTTCGGAAGGACGAGCGAACGCCTTTACTACCAGGCTACCCCTACATATGTATCAAAACAATACGAAATAAACAGGATTCTTTTTAAATTACAAAACATAACTAAATCGTTTTCAGGAAATGTACAGCCTTACAGAACATCTTAAAACTCTTTGGATAGATGCCAGATGTGATTAACAAAATGGAAGACCTTTATAAAGTGGAGAAGTTCTCATGCATTAGGGACGCCGTTATTGCCAGTGCGTTTATGAGATTGGAGTTGAAGCTCCGTGTTTACGCTTACCAAAGGGAATTGATTAAGGTAGAGAATACCTTCATGTTCACCACTTGTGTTATGGATGCCAACAAGTTCAATTCATTTTTAAAAATCAATATCTCCACATGTATTGACCGGTTAACAAAATATGAGGCCATAAGTTTCCATGTTAAATATTCTCCCAAATAAACTTCTAGAAATCAATACATATTGCACTAAGTCCACTTCACAAGAACAAATATAACACAACTTTGAACATTAATTTCTCCCAATTTTAGCAATTTAGAGATTTCGTTGAGTGGCATTTCTCATGTCGTTGATGTTCAACGTCTTGAAACTCGTTATATGTTGTATTCAATGGCAATGTATTAATGCCATTTCGTTCCAGCGATATGCAAATGAACTTAAAACAGCGCACACTTTGGCATAAGTGAAATGGCTTCCGACCTTTATTCATTTATGTTATCAACTTTGTATTGGAAATAGAATTTATTGAAGTCGTTCAATGACTGAGATATTGCAGATGCGACGTTAAGTTTTAAACTCACTCTTTTATTGAGATAACAAAGATTTTACATTTATGCTCTGGGAAATGTGAATATTTCGGTTTTCACGAGGACATGTAATACATAAGAAACCATTGGATACTAAATGCATTCCTAGGCTAATAAATCCTGTGTCGTCTTTGTAAATGTCAAATGTTGATCCTGAGAAAATTCATGTTATTCAATACTTTATTTAAAGTTTAAAATATGTAAGGTGTATAAAAAGATAAGATAGGGAGACTTCATTATCCCGAGGGAGAGTTTTCTTGCAAAATAAGAATCTCCGCAGTGAAATAAACAAAAAAACATGATAAATACGATTGTCCGGCAAAAGAAAGTATATTTTGGATTTGAACTAAAACTTACAAACGTTATCAAAACGTTGCTGGCATGGGTTGTGAAACTCTGCAGGCTTAAGGTCCAAAACACAACTGTGATTACCGCATCAAATACATCACCATAGAACAACCATTTGTTTTGTTTCTTTTTTTGCCACCATCAAACATGGTTTTGCCCGGCAATTTAGATTAATATCACTGATTAATATTATTTGATAACGTATTATACAGTAGTTGATAGGCAGGCAGTTGATTAATTAGTTGATTAAATCCAACCAAGTCAGCGAGGCTGACCACCCGATCCCGTTAGTCGCCTCTTACGACAAGCATAGTCGCCTCTTACGACGTGCATGGGTTGCTGATCAAGACCTATTCTTCTTCACGGGTAACAATGTATATGCAGTTCATGAATTAGAAATGTGTAAAACATGTTCGCGCCAACAGAATAATGTTATCTGAAACACAAGCTGGATTTAGAAAAAAAGCTACACAACAACAGATCACATTTTTACACTATCTCTCATGTAGATCTGTTAAAAAACAAAACTTATTATGTCCTTCCGTTGATTCGAAAAAAGCATTAGAAGAC
Organism: Haliotis rufescens; assembly: GCF_023055435.1. Classification (NCBI taxonomy): domain Eukaryota; kingdom Metazoa; phylum Mollusca; class Gastropoda; order Lepetellida; family Haliotidae; genus Haliotis; species Haliotis rufescens. The sequence goes on along the minus strand of NW_025964383.1, from coordinate 19,777,114 downwards.
GTATGGAGGGTAGGTCTCTGGAGAAAGATTCTTAACTATGGCATAGATGGTAAATGCTTTAGAATAATTCATAAATGTACAACAATATAAAATCCTGTGTATCAAGAAACGATTGTTATAACTGCTTTTTCATTGCAGGAAAGGAGTTCGACAAGGAGAGAATTTGTCACCTTTACTGTTTTCGTTATTTCTAAAAGATGTTGACAGCAACCTGAACGATCACATCTGTAATGACATTGGACTCAACGAGGAAGATACAAACCAGTTTATTGATACATACTTCTCTGAAATACTTCTACTACCATATGCCGACGACAGTCCTATTGGCGAGTCACAAAATGAAACCTTCAGAAAAAAATTCATACATTCTCAAATTACTGCAACGATTGGAAATTAAAGATATATATCAGTAAAACCAAAGTTCTTATCTTTGGTGGAACGAAAAAGGATTACAAGAGAGTATTTATGCTAAACGTTATAACTCTTGAAAATGTTAAATCCTATAAATACCTTGGAATAATCTTTACCACAAACATGCAACTTTGTGAACACCAGAAAGACACCATGTGAAGAGGGTATGAAAGCTATGTATTATGTGGTAGCAAGACGCAGACTTCATAATTTGTCCATTAGTAAACTATTTGACGCATAAGTGGTACCGATCTTGCTACATGGTTCAAACGTATGGCGTTATCGAAAATGCCCAAAACACATTTCTAAGAAACATTCTCAACCTTAATAGCAAGCACCCCTCTGTATATGGTGCATGGAGAAACAGGAACAACATCTTTATATGTCAATACTTACACAAGGGTAATTACATTCTGGGGGAAAACTATCTCTGAAAAGCCACCAAATTATCTTTCCGTGTTAAACTAAAAAAAATCAATATCACTTCTAATAGATGGTTGTGCTTCATTTAAGAACATTTTTTTACCAAACTGGCAACACTGATATCTCGGGTGAGCAAACGTATCAATCTTGAGAATGGCGTAAACATGACGTTTCAACATGTCTCAGGTTTATTTAGAAATGTAACGAGGACATCGAATGCAAAATTTTACAAATTATTAAAAAACTTTGAATGTTATCTATTAAAACTACCCAGGCAGCATTACTTGAACTTCTTAGAATTTAGAACCTCGTGCCTTCGACTGTCAATTGAGAACGGAAGATGGAATAATATACCTATCGATGGACGTTTCTGTCCATGATGTTTTTTGTTTTTGTTTGTTTTGTTATTTAACGCCGCACTCGGCAATGTTCCAGCTATATGACGGCGGTCTGCAAAATAATCGACAATCCAGTGATTGACATCATGAGCATCGATCTAAGCAATTGGGATTGATGACATGTATCAATCAAGTCAGCGAGCCTGACCACCCGATCCCGTTAGTCGCTTTTTACGACAAGCATAGTCACCTTTTACGGCAAGTATGGGTTGCTGAAGACCTATTCTACCCCGGAATCTTCACGGATCCTGTACATGATGTAATCGTTATGACCTTTATGATCAATACCATCATCTATTTCCTTGTGACATTAGGAATACTTACATTCCTGCATATTTTGGAGAAAAAACTTTTTTTGTTTGTAAAATGATGTCCTGAATACAATGCAACAGAATAAGTGTTCTGAAGAAACGTGCGAAATTCAGTGGAATAATTGTAACAAATGTGTCGTCATGGAAATCAAATATGCTACTCTGCTAACCCCAACTTACTATGTACATAGCCTTAGGTGGACTAAAGTTCTGTTCTGTTTTGTTATGTCTTAACAGATTGCGTTGGTGGTTTCACTGTGAGACGTTAGCAAGGACGGGGGCGGCAAAGAGTGCTTTTTTCGGGGGAAAGCCGCTTCACTTCACACAACGCAGATGGTAGGGTTTACCGTCGTCGGGTTGAAAGGTACGTACCAGGGGTCATACAACAGGTTCATCCTTATGGTGGTGGCAGCATCATGGTATGGGGAGCCATTCGTGGCGAAAGGAAAATATCGTTGGTGGTTATACGGGGCCATTTGAATGTGGCAGGGTACATCGAGCAGTTCTGCGAGCTGTGATATTTGGTCCTTCGGACACATGGGGTCTTGATCCACCATGACGATGCAAGACACCATGATGCCAGATTGACATCGGATTTCATGAGAATAGAGAATGTACCAGTTGGTTGGACACATGGACACACAAGGACATAACATCCAGGACACTTCCGGGTATTTGTGACCAGAACATCTATGACCATAACCACTCTACTACTATTACATGCGTAATGTTTGTTTGTTAACCTTTCTCCCGTCATCTAATAGAAAAACCAGCGTTTTGAAAAGTTCGAGGAAATATGACAATGCTTATTATTGTAGCATAGGACGGATGACGGTTATCAGGGTAGTAATCTGCCCACACTGCATGCACAATAATTACAGGAAGAACACATTTGTTATTCCTGTGAAAGAAGATGAAGATGTGGGGTCATAAACTCTTTGGAAGGCAACATAAAAGAAGTGTCTTGTTTCTGATCACAGACTGACCCTAAAGTTATTATTGACATGCTAAATTCGTTTCCGTACTTTTTGAGTTAATTCCATTCCGAAATTGCACTTGTTGACGTAACTCTCCCTGCCTGCTAAAAAAAATACTACTCGTGATTTTGCAAAACTATTTTATGTTTCTATTTTCTCTCAGTAAGATGGTGAAGTTATGTTAGAGTTGTTGGGAAATCAACATCCTTAAAGTTCATTTTACCCTCCCATGTTAAAAGAAACAAGAATTGTTTATGTGTTCTTATGACATATCCTGGCTGAGGGATGTTTGTGAAGGAATGAAAAGTCTGTCAGTTGAAACTGTTGTGACATTTATCTTGTGTTTGTTGTTTGAAATTAAGAAGATGACGTTTTGAGAGAGTTGTGTTTTTCATCTTTTGAGAATTCACAGAGACACTTTCACTTGGGTTATGTATTACTGTTTTTTTCTGCTGAAGAGGGTCCATTTGTGCCACTGGCATTAACTTTGAAGCGAGCTGTATTGTCGATTGTCAGTCATGACAGATATGTAGGGGACAGATATTGATTGACGTGACGAACTTCCTGTCCTTGTGCGACCGCCTCCGTGGTCTAGTGGTAGAGCGTCCACCCGGAGAGCGGTTGGTCCGGGGTTCGATCCCCGGCCGCGTCATACCAAAAGACGTTAAAAGATGGTACTTGTTGTTACCCTGTCTGGCGCTCGGCATTAAGGGGCTAAAACAAGGACTGGTCGGCTCGGAGTCAGTATACTGTGTCTGAGTGGTGTATTCATGTTAAACTGCGGCATGGTTTCTCAGTGAGCTAGCACTATCTATCGGCATCAGTCCGGGCTAGTACAAGCAGCCACACAAACACATACATGTACATGCACGTCGCTATATACGTGCAATAATCTTGGACGCGACGTTAAACCCGATTTCACCTTACCTCCTATCCTTGTGCGGTGCGACTCAGTGGATCTGGTGGTCGAACTCGTCGACTTTGTTGTTCATGATCAAGCACTTGTTTCTGTTGTCCAGACTCACTCGACCCGTGAAGATCCGGGGTAGAATAGGTCTACAGCAACCCATGCTTGCTGTAAAAGGCGACTAACGTGATCGGCTGGTCAGGCTCGCTGACTTGGTTAATACATGTCATCGGTCCCAATTGCGTGGATCGATGCTCATGATATTAATCACTGGATTGTCTGGTCCAGACTCGAATATCGCCGTCATTTAGCTGGAGTGAGTGAGTGAGTAGGGTTTAACGCCGCTTTTAACATTATTCCAGTCATATCACGGCGTGTCAGCTTAATGTTGGAGGAAAGCCCGAAGTGATGCAGGTCTCAGACGTTTACCACTTTGGTGAAACCCACGAGCACGGGTATGGTGCTGACAAACCTAGAAACATAATCGGGACGAACCGGGATTCGAACCCACAATCATAGGTTTCTAGCGTGCCCAAGGGACGCAACTCTGCACAGCGAATCGCGGCGCTTTAGACGACTGGGCCACCCGTGCCCCCCATATAGCTGGAATATTGCTGAGTGCGGCGTTAAACAACAAACCAACCAGACTCAATGATTTACAAACCGTCGTTAAACAAATATATAAAAGCAAACTTCCACGCTACGGTTGTTGGTGATTTACACAGTTATACATATTATATCTGTGCCATAATATTCTAGTACTTCGTAGTCAACACAAGTTTAAGAACGCCCACAATTGGAAAGCTGTGTATTGCAATACCCACTTGTAGCCATGTTTTATATGGAAAGGAAAAACATCGGGTGTTCTTTAAGTTCTTTTGGGTAGTATTAGTTTAAAAGATTGTTTTGAAATATGTCTTTGATAATCGTATTAATTGTATTAAAGCCATATCTGTTATAACAGCCTAAACGTAAAAAAAAATAAATGAAAATAAATATAACACCACTATTTTCATGAAGACATTCGTATTGCGCGAGAAGTTTTAACTCCGTGCTGCTTTTGAACTGGTCGGTATATTAGTATATTAGTACAAAATGTGCATTGTCATCGCTGTAACCAGTACATTCGCATTGCGCGTGCTTAGAATTTATTGGGGGCACGGGTGGCCCAGTCGTCTAAGGCGCCGCGATTCGCTGTGCAGAGTTGCGTCCCTTGGGCACGCCAGAAACCTATGATTGTGGGTTCGAATCATATTCGCCCCGATTATGTTTCTAGGTTTGTCTCAGCACCATACCCGTGCTCGTGGGTTTCACCGAAGTGGTAAACGTCTGAGACCTGCATCAGTTCGAGCTTTCCTCCCACATTAAGCTGACACGTCGTGATATTACTGGAATAATGTTAAAAGCGGCGTTAAACCCAACTCACTCACACTCATTATAATTTATGAATGAGCTTACAATTTGCATTGCAGAAAGTATGTAAGTGAACTGTCAATTCGGAACAGAGAATCTACAGTTGAAACAATAGAGTGACATCACAGCTGTATTTTAATTTCCGGTAACAAGTTCAGGATATGTATATATGTTGCCGGCGAATACGTTGGTATTTGACGCCGATCAGTGTCGTTAAGTGCCCGTCACGTTTGACACGTAAAGCACAAACAAATATAACATTTAGCTTGACATCCACGTGCAGCACACGTCCTGAAGTACATGTATCGACATATAAATCCGAGATATGTGATGAAAAGCCTTCTGTTGTGCTTTATCTCTGAACAGCATCCAATAAAGGAGGATGAAGGTGTCATGTGTAGATTAGACTGCAACTCTATATTAATCGCCTGCTGCAATTTCACAGGGGATGCCAGATTTATGGGTCCTTTGTAGAAGGAAGAATTCGCGGTCGAAGGCCTTAAACAGCGGATATGCTGCAGGGAATTGATCAGGGAAGACAAGGGGCGTAATTGTAACATAATATTGTGTTAACTTTGGAGCCCCGTGAAGATCCGGGTTAGAATGGATCTTCACCATCCCTACTTGTGGTAACAGGCGCCTAACGGGACCGGTAGGTCAGGCTCGCTGACTTGTTTGATGCATGTCATCGTATCCCAATAGCGTGGATCGATGCTCATGGTGCTAATCACTGCCTTGTCTGGTCCAGATATTTACAGTCCGCCGTCATTTAGCTCGAATAATGACGATTTCGACGTAAAACCACGACCATTCATGCTACATACGGCGCTAAACTACAATCCATATTCTGCTATACATACCGTGCTTGACTTGTCAAGCTGAAGACCATATTCCACTATAAATGCCGCGCTAGCCTTGTCAAACTGCAGACCATATTCGCTACATATACCGCGCTACACTTCGACGAGCTACGGACCATACTCCGCTACACATACCACGCTGCAAAGAAATAGCAAAACTACATCGAACACATACCATTGTCTGGTAAATATGTGTGTTGTATTTGCTATGTGACGTATAGAATCGTCGATCATCCAATATCATACCATGTATTTTATAATCATTTTCCATAGTAGTGATAGTTGTAGGTCTTCCTGAAGTTAGATATTCTTCGAAGCTCTATTTCTTCCCTTCTTGAACCCCGCTCCCAACCCCTAAACAATGGCAAAGGACGGAGCAACATCCTCTACAGTTGAACACGCCCCGGGACGTGCATTTCAAAGCCCGAGTACCCAAAGTGGTATGTGTAGCATGGTATGTGTAGCGTGGTATGTGTAGCGTGGTATTTGGAGCATGGTAGTGTAGCGTGGTATGTGTAGCGTGGTATGTGTAGCGTGGTAGTGTAGCGTGGTATGTGTAGCATGGTATGTGTAGCGTGGTATGTGTAGCGTGGTAGTGTAGCGTGGTAGTGTAGCGTGGTATGTGTAGCATGGTAGTGTAGCGTGGTATGTGTAGCGTGGTATGTGTAGCGTGGTAGTGTAGCGTGGTATGTGTAGCGTGGTATGTGTAGCGTGGTATGTGTAGCGTGGTAGTGTAGCGTGGTATGTGTAGCGTGGTATGTGTAGCGTGGTATGTGTAGCGTGGTATGTGTAGCGTGATATATGTAGCGTGGTAGTGTAGCGTGGTATGTGTAGCGTGGTATGTGTAGCGTGGTATGTGTAGCGTGGTATGTGTAGCGTGATATATGTAGCGTGGTAGTGTAGCGTGGTATGTGTAGCGTGGTATGTGTAGCGTGATATATGTAGCGTGGTAGTGTAGCGTGGTATGTGTAGCGTGGTATGTGTAGCATGGTATGTGTAGCGTGGTATGTGTAGCGTGATATATGTAGCGTGGTAGTGTAGCGTGGTATGTGTAGCGTGGTATGTGTAGCATGGTATGTGTAGCGTGGTATGTGTAGCGTGGTATGTGGTATGTGTAGCGTGGTATGTGTAGCGTGGTAGTGTAGCGTGGTATGTGTAGCATGGTATGTGTAGCGTGGTATGTGTAGCGTGGTAGTGTAGCGTGGTATGTGTAGCGTGATGTGTGTAGCGTGGTATGTGTAGCGTGGCATGTGTAGCGTGGTAGTGTAGCGTGGATTGTGTAGCGTGGTATGTGTAGCGTGATATGTGTAGCGTGGTATGTGTAGCGTGGTATGTGTAGCGTGGTATGTGTAGCGTGGTATGTGTAGCGTGGTAGTGTAGCGTGGTATGTGTAGCGTGGTATGTGTGGCGTGGTATGTGTTGCATGGTATGTGTAGCGTGGTATGTGTGGCGTGGTATGTGTAGCGCGGTATGTGTAGCGTGGTATGTGTAGCGTGGTATGTGTAGCGTGGTATGTGTAGCGCGGTATGTGTAGAGTGGCATATATAGCGTGGTATGTGTAGCGTGGTATGTGTTGCATGGTTTTGTGGTTGAGTGGGTCTGGTGTGTGTCCTCGCGGTACTTTGGTTGAGTGTACCTGGTGTGTGCTTACATGGTTTTGTGGTTGAGTGGGTCTGGTGTGTCTTCGTGGTTTTGTGGTTGAGTGGGTCTGGTGTGTCTTCGTGGGTTTGTGGTTGAGTGGGCCTGGTGTGTCTTCGTGGTTTTGTGGTTGAGTGGGTCTGGTGTGTGTCTTTGCGGTTCGGTTGTTGAGTGGGCCTGGTGTGTGCCTACACGGTTCTAAAGTACAGTAGATACGTTGTGGACCTACAACAAGGATACATGCGGAAGCCAGAAAGACAACAATCGACCGAGCACAAAAAAAGCTGCTATGAAACAGTACTGCGTGAGAAGTTTGAGCACGAATCTCCTGTCAGCGCCGGAGAAACAGCTGGAGACTTAGATAGATCCGGCGTTGGGGGTGTCTGAAAATAGAAGATGCCACTTTAATGTTTAAATTAATACATAGAGGTTCTGTCTGGTTCTGTCAAAATGACGATAATTACAGATCCAAGTTTTACAGTTAGATCATTAATTCTGTTAAAGGGGCACACACACAAATTATTTGATTTGGTTCTTGGTTGGTTTGTTTGTTGTTTAACACCCCACTCAGCAATATTCCAGCTATATGACGGCGGTCTGTAAATAATCTAGTCCGGACCAGACAATCCAGTGATTGATATCAGGAGCATTGATTCACGCAATTGGGATCGATGACATGCATCAACCGAAGTCAGCGAGCCTGACCACCCGATCCCGCTAGTCGCCTCTGACGGCAAGCATAGTCGCCTTTTAAGGCAAGCATTGGTTACTGAAGACCTATTCTACCCCAGATCTTCATGGACTTGGATTTTCATGTTGAAAGTTGACGATAACAAATGTATTGTCTTATAATAATGTACATTCTCATTTGTCTTTTTTTCTGTAGCTATAGGTGAGGTAGCGTTTTCTGACAAAATGTGGATAATTACATATAATAATTTCTCACATTGTGGGTTACAAGACTCGGCTTCAGAGTATCGAAAACTAACAGTAACGATGTGTCTTATTGAGATATATAAGACAGCTACGCGATAAAACGCAAGGAACAAAGGAGAACGAAGCGTGGTTTATTTCACGAAAAAACATTGTTCTATCATGACGTCATTTCTAGAGACTCGACCATGCCCACGCAACTTGATGTCGTCGTAAGTTGGACGACGTTATTTTTTATATCGAAGTGTCTTGTGAGTTGTTCCCCTTAGTATGTAGCTGGGCACGGTTGATAAACGTAATGCTCATGTGATCGCACTCAAAAGTGGAAGCGACACGACAATTGGTATTTGGAGAAAAGGTGTAGATAATATAATCGACGTGAAAATTGTGAGAATATCCGGGAAATACCAAACAGACAGACACACACACACACACACACACACACACACACACACACACACACACACACACACACACACAAACACCTTCATACAAAGTACTTGTTCGACATTGCTGAGGTCGGATTGTATTCAGGGAGCCATCAATATTTAAATAAGGGTAAATGGTTTTTTTCAAAGCCTGTACATTGTATCCTTAAAGAGGCTGCAACCCTCAAGTTTTTCACCCTGCAGTGTTTTGTTGTGCGATAAACAACTCCCACTCGTCGTTTATTTATTAAATATAGATACATTGCTATCGTGTTTCTGTGGTCTTGGTAGAGATAGCGTGCGGGTCCGTTATGAGTGGATATTGCTTTTCGATGCTATTAGCAGTAGCCTGTGTCAAAGGAGGGTGGGGATGGGGTTAGAGGGTTGTGGGTAACTTTAAAACGACCCTGACCTTTAGTGGAGTAAATGTGCGGCAGTGAATGATCGGTAATTTCGCGAACACCTGGTGCCATCCCTGTACTTTCATGGTGATTCGTAAAGAATGTCTCCTTAACCTGTAGGTTTAACACAGTTCCTTTACCTACGAGTGACTTACCAACATGAACATACGTCAGATGTTTCGAATAAGTGAGGTTCCTGAATTTAATTTAATTTAATTTAATTTAATTTAATTTAATTTAATTTAATTTAATTTTGCTTTTCTGGTAAACGCAGTTCCAATGGCGATTTAATGCATAATAAAAATATATTATCCATTAATATAGAACAGAAAATACACACATCCAACATGATAACAAATTTTTACATGCTATCATTAGAGTATGCCCGTGTTAAAATTCAGAGATATATATGCGGCCTTAGCCGTTGCCATCTCTTCCATCAACCGGAAGCTTTCAGACACAATTCATTCGTTGTAGTTTCTCGTTTCCGATGGTGTTTCTCGTTTCTTGGTCAGCGAGGTAATTAATATACGGTGCTATGTGTTAGGCGTATCGTACTGCCATAACAAGCTTTTTAGTATGCGTACGGTGGAAGATAAAAACCTGATTTGAAAACAAGGTTTACTCTGTGCCATTTAACCACGGTTGGGTAATTTTATGAGGTGAAGAAACGTGCATATTTCGTGACCGCCAATGTGGTCCCATGGATAGAGCGTCGTCCCTGAGAGGTTTTATTGGCACATCCATCTTAAGGACCGACACAGGGTTTATTGGTACATACGACCTCATGGGACAATATAGGTCTATCGGTACACAGAGAGGACATAGTGTTCTACAGGTGCACTCGAAGGATAACGTAGCGACCGTTATCGTCTTAAGACAAACGTGAACCAGCATGGCGCTCAAACAGCACAAGTGTTTGCGCCAGTACGTTGTCGCTGTAGTACTGTCGATTGATTCTTCCGCTGACAATTTACAGTGCATTAAAAGTGAATTTGGACTCATCTGAAAAAATACGCTAGACCATGGAAGATTCCCCCATTTTCTACGCTGTAAAAATCCTCTGGCGTCCTCTCAACACACCGATTTGATATGGCACTTCGCATGGTTGACACTCATTTCATTTCTGTTCCGTCCAGCAGTACAGAACCATCACCAAATCAACATTGACATGAAGCTGATGTCTCACATCGTCATCAACATCATCATCATCATCATTTACAGATTAAGATAAAAAAAGTGCAGCAAAGGGGTTTGGATGATCCTGGCACAGTCAGGCTGGTTAGGCTCATCATCAGCTCAGGGCCCTTGCCCCCTCTACACGCAGCCCAGACAGCGAATGGGACTTCTCCCAGGGAGCGCTACCTAGTCAAACCCACCCAGAACTTTTCGGAGAATGTGAAGACTCCCCAACACTGCAGCCTTCTGCATTACCCAGATTGTCAGAAGTTTTTATTATTATTATCATTAGTAGTAGTAGTATTAGTATTATTATTATTAGTAGTAGTAGTAGTAGTAGTAGTAGTAGTAGTAGTAGTAGTAGTAGTTTGTGTCTCGTCCCGTGAAGATCCTGGGTTATAATTGGTCTTCAGCAACCCGTGCTTGTCGTATGTAGCGACTAACGGAATCGGGCGGCGCTGTCTTGGTTGATGCATGTCATTGCATCCCAATTGCTGAGATCGATGTTCATGATGTCAGTCACAGGATCGTCTGGTCAAGATTCGATTATTTACAGACCGTCGCCATATAGGTGGACTATTGCTGAGTGCGGCGTGAAACAACAAACAAACAAAAAAGATTTATGTCTCTAGATCTACTCTTACTGCATTACTCTTACTGTTAAGAAGATGAAAGACTGAATGAGTTCTGGCTTGATGAAATTAGCCATGTTTGCATCTGTCGGGATTGAGTGATTCCCGCCTCTACCACAAACATGTTTCACGCGTTAGCTACATTTATAGTGGTTCACGCACCTGCTGTTTGATATGTACTGAGTGTAAGTAAACCGTCGTCTTTGATCTTTCCGACACTGTTCTATTGAAACCGGCGAATTAATGGACCTCTTTCAACGATTGCGTAACGCTCGATAAAAGTTTCGCTGAATCGTTAAATTGACAAAAGAATGGATCTACATCGATATCAAACACTCGATTCGTAGACCGACAGTACTAGGAAATATATAATCTATGAAATTAGTGAGGCATCTTTCTTATCTCCTCGTATCATGGCATGCTTATGATCGCTTACTTGCTTATTTGGATAACGTTTGAAACGTCTCCGTTCGCACTTTATGTCAGCCAGTATGAAGTAAGGTGGGGGACGCAATCGAGAGCAAGCAGCCACACACACACACGCACGCACGCACGCACGCACGCACGCACGCACGCACGCACGCACGCACACACACGTGCATGTACGTCGCTATATCATTGATATAATGCAATAATCTTGCTGGGGACAGTTTCACATGTACAGTTTCACATGTACGGTTTCACATGTACGGTTTCACATGTACGGTTTCACATGTACGGTTTCACATGTACAGATGTGTCAGGTCATGTTTAATGTGTAGTTCCCGTGGCCGATGTCCCTGCCATTAACCACCTGGGCCCCGACTATTAACTTCCTATGGCGCCTTACCGTCTAGTATTCCTATTGCCTAATACGACATATCTGACCATCAACCGGCTAGAACAAATGGCAAAGAATGAAAACGTTACTGAAGCTATTTCAAAGTTCTAATGAAATAACGCCTCTTCCCAACTTTAATGTTGCAAATACGGGCATAAATGGCTTCGACTTAAAAGCAATGTGTTGTAACGAAATGAACTTGAACAATAATTCCTTTCGATATTAACTACTTAAGATAACACGAATGCGTGATCTCAGTTATAGAGTTGTTCCAAATACAATTACCGGGCGGGACAGTTCTTAGTAAAATTGCTTAACGCCACCATCAGCAACACCACATACTGTGGCGCAGGCGTAAGTAACACATTAGTGCATTGATGCATTCATACACTACTCAACATTCGATAGGGGTATTTTTAGTTCGTGTAAGGACTGAATGACACTGACTGATTGTTATACACAATACAGCATTCGACATCTTCAGGAAACTGCCATTTTTCAATCTCATTAAAATCAGATCTTAGTTCTCGCTACCGCTAAACCAAAATCTGAGGACATCTCATTACGGGTCACGTCAGATCGACCTTGCGCGAACTTTGGCCGACCAATGGAATTACTGACAAGAAGTCGACATAAGCCAATCAAAAGGCAGCTTCCTGGTGCTTTACGGCACGAATTTCAAATTGGCTACTACGCTTCGAAACATATTTTGACAAATTCTCGATTAAAATTTTGAATCCTGAACACGAGAACATACTGGAATGGCTAATAGATGGTCTAGATTGTATGGATCCAGTCGTTAAGCCCATAACTATCGTTCGGAGTACCCCGTGTTTAGAAATCACATTCCGACTGTCACTTTCATGATCTGGTAAGCGACGCTCTGATTGGTCGGATGAAAGGTCGTTCTGACGTGACCCCTAATGGAATGTCCTCAGGTCTTTGTTTAGCGGTAGCGAGAACTAAGGTCTGATTTTGATGAGATTGGACATTGTTTAGCTTCACGTCAACACAGCTTCACATTTCGATAAACTATAACGTCTGAAATTTGTTACATCAGGTCTGATCTCTGTATACTTATCTACAGTTGAGTGATATATTTGTTTCTCAATAAAACAAAATAGAAGACACAGCTTACGCATATTTAAGCAGAAGGCTACGCATACGACGCCCAAATTGAAAGATCTTACTGTTATGACAATATTACTTTTATATGCAAGCGACAACGCTTTACGCACATTATGTTGTTGTCCCTACGTCATCAGTGTACTTTACTTCAACAATGTATATTGTCTGTTTCAATATTATACATGTGAAACTAAATGTATCTACGAGTCTGGTGGTATTCCGACTGCATGTGGGATCGCGAGCAGGATGTGCTGCCCAGTGTTTTTTGTTTTTGTTTTTTGTGTGTGTACGAGCCGTAACCTCCGCTCAACTTGTTAATATGATGTATAATTAATATTATGTTCGACCGATGTTGACAACACTGTTATTCACTTATTTACTTGTACACGCCTGTATATCTTATCTTATGCCATATCAATCATCTGAGTCAGGATCAGTGCCTGCCGCAACTACTTGTCAACCTGTCGATGTCACATCCATTTTACTGCATATTTGCACTTTCAATAGTTTCACTATTATTGAAACGTTTTTGAAGACAAAAGCTCCACGACGTTCAGGGGTATTGTTATAGCGCAAACATTTAAATACATTTCTTTAAAACTTCATTTATACAGTATATCTGTTTGTTTCAATATGTTTCCGAATTCCGAAATTCGATCCTCTTTGTAAACAGCACACACTCGGCGTATCCTTTCTAATCATGAGGCCCTCCGGGAAGAACCCTTTAATACCCAGCGATATCTGTTAATATCATGTAACACCTTCTTATGTCGTCGTATGTACGTGTACGTGTACGTGAGTCACTGACCTTGCACCACGTTATTTAATTCCTGTATCTACAAAACCTGACTGACATTGTCTGGGATACAGGGCCAGATCGTCGAGAGAAGATACGGATTTTAAATGATATCTCTATTTAGTTTCAAGATATCAGGAATTAAATTACTGACATCACAGCAAAACATGACATTTCGATATATTTAAATCATATTTTGATATCAATGATCGAATTAAAGATATCATCAATTCTTTTCAAGGTATCAGTAATACGCTTCACCATATCCTTAATTCATTTGTGATATCTTAAATTTTATTGCAGATATCTACAATTATCTGTATTTAAGATATCTTCAATTCCATTCATGATATCTTCAATTCAATTCAGGATATCTTTAAAACAATTGAAGATATCTGTAATTCCGTAATAAATGTGAAAACGGCTCGCCATAGGATTGTACGGCTAGTCGTGGCGTCGGCTAAGGCTGCTGCCTCAAAAATGACTACCTGTGACGATGAAGAATCGCCGTCGGACGTCTTGACGTTGTGTAAGTAACAGAGTGGGTCTCCGCACCAGGAACATTGGCCACTCGGTCCCCGGTGCGTGCTGTCACGTACATGTAGCATTTCGACTCATCTCAACCCATCAACAATAAATATGGCTGCTGTCGTATTAAACTACACCCCTGAGTTTTGTAATACGATTTTGGAAAGATGGTGGAGAATCCTGGAAACTCTCGCAGACAAACGGCGGTTGACAATCATGTTACTACACCTTGATACTTATCTTTTCCTACTCTAGCACTGGGGACATGGATTTATCAAGGTGGCTGTAGATCAACTAGTTAAGACTGAGTGTTAAAAAGTAAATATGATTTCACTCTGCGTCACCTGATGGAGGAGTAAGCATATACTCCCAAATGTTCTGTTCCCGATAATATAGAAGTTGATATCCATATATTCTCTTCCTTGTACTGTTTAAGTTAAAGAGTGCTTCCGTTTTTTAACTGCTAAGCTACTCGCGTATATACTATTTTATATTATTTAGTCTTGTTTCAGGTTTTAATTGTAATATGTTTTTAATAATGTTCTCGTGTATAATCCTTACCAGTATGGGGTTTGTAAAGGTCCATTATCAAGATAGGAGTGGATTAAACTGGGTCAAAGCTAACTACCCTACCTTACTTCGAAGTAACTGTTGGTAACTGAAGTCGAAAGAGACCTTACTCAATCAATCTTTTTTGTCGTCATGTATAAATAACACAAGAGCAAAGATAAAAATAGTTAACACATGTCATTATGTCACAATCCATGACGTCACATTGGCATTGTTAGCTTCTTCACAGGAGGCGTTACATCTCCACTGAATCAGTGTTAATCAGCGTGGATAATATAGGAGGTGATAACACGCATGTATGTTGATGTTATATAATATATCTTGACTACAATGACAAAGGGCTAATTCAGTCACGAACCGGGTTTCAGAATTCAAATATTTCCATCATGTTGAACGTTTTAACCTTCCATTTCGCAATTGACATATCCAGTGACGTATTGTCATTGGTTGGTTGGTTTGTTGTTTTACGCCGCACTCAGCAATATTACAGCTATATGACGGCGGTCTGTAAATAATCGAGTCTGGACCAGACAATCCAGTAATTGGTATCTTGAGCATCGATCCTAGCAATTGAGATGCATCAACCAAGTCAGCGAGCCTGACCACCCGATCCCGTTAATTAGTCGCCTTTTACGACAAACATAGTCGCCTTTGACGGCAAGCATGGGTTGCCGAAGACCTATTCTACCCCGGATGTTCACGGGTGACGTATTGTCACTCTGCCCTCCGTGCATGTACGTGTTGCACGTGCACGATCGATGGAGGTTCAAACATTAAACGGGGTGGACACACCAAGTCATCTCTCTTGTCATTTCATTCATCTCACGGGCAACCTGCGAGTGAGTTTGATCAACTGGTACCACCTCTATTTGACAGAGATTCATAAACACATGCTCATGGTATAGTCAGAATCGTAAAATCGACTCCGCTTTTAGCAGAGATTTCTTATGAATATGGAAATGGATTTGTCGCTTTCAATTTCGTACACGAGCAAATCCTCGCCAAGGAGCAATGTGCAATATACACGAGTATACTTCTACCACTATCACCACATCTTCTACTACTAATAATGATAATTTACATAAAAAAGTCAGGCCTATACGTACTTAGGGACGAAGGTTAGATACAAACTCAGGAATGACCATGTAAGGGAAAACAAAAGTAGACATTCTAGAGTTCAGAGCTTAATGATCGCACGCGAATGAAGTCAAAGCCACAAATACTCATGCTGTACGCTTCCTTTTAACATTATTTTGGTGTTCAGGGTATTGACACCCTCACACGAAGAAGCATGTCAGGCAATAGATCCCACCACCCTCGCTCTTCCCTCAATCGCTTATATTTACCAATCATAATGGGGGGGGGGGGGGCGTAGTTTGATTAACTTTGAGTCTCTTTGTGATAGAATTGTATGGTGCATTTTTGCACACATTTATTTGTCTGATGATCCTCTTGTGAAGCATGTCAAGACTCACGATGAGAACAAGGCATTCCACAGTTTTTTCGTTATCGAGCCAAGGAAGTGGGACATAATCTCAATTTCGGTGTTGATTTTGTTGATGGTTCAGTATTGCTGGACGGTACAGAAATGAGAGTCAAACAAGTGAAGTGCCATATCAATTCGGCCCAGACTAGAAGGAAAGGCTATCTGAATTACCACTGCATCGAGTTTATGCGCAGTGTTCTGAGAAGGTCAGCAACCCTACAGAGTCCTTCGCTTGGATGAGGTCGACTGGCCTGAAAAGTGATACAGAAGGCTCCCTGTTTGCTGCTCAGGCCCAGTCACTTCCCACTCAAAACCGTCAATGTGTGATTTTGGAACAAATTGTAAATATGAAATGTAAATTATGTAATGAATTTGATGAGACTGCCAAACACATTGGCAGAGGATGCCCAGCTTTGGCACAAACACAGTATCTTGAGCGCCATGATGAAATGGCTCGATCATTTTATTACCATGTTCGCAATGCTTGTGGTTGTGACACAGGTCCATTCATGGTACGACCCAGAACATGTTGAGGGCGTCATGGAAAAGGATAAATACAAAATCCTTTGGAATAGGCCCATTTACAGCCTCAGGCGTATTCAGGCCAACAAACCTTATCTTGTCCTTTTTGATAAATCCAATGAAATCATTTATATTATTGAATTGTCTGTCCCTTTTGACACCAATGTGATTGACAAGATTCAGGAAAAACATGGCAAATATGGAGACCTCGCTTTCGAAATGCCACGCTTGCAACCCAAGAACCAAGTTGTCCGACTCCCGATTTTTCTCGGTGCCTTAGGTTTGGTACTTCCCAATCTGTTGACTGAAATTGGGAGAGTACCCGGGTTTACTACCAGGAATACAGCCCTTCTGACAATCTGGGTAATACAGAAGGCTGCGGTGTTGGGGAGTCTTTAATTCTCCGAAAAGGTCTGGGTGGGTACACAGCAACACTTCTGTCAAATAGCCGTTTTATACAACGAGTTGGCGCCGGGTTATTCTTGGCCCCTCGTAAGTAGTCTAAATATAGCAGTCGCGAACTCAGACTGTTGTCATTGCTGTGTATTTTAGAACGCCCTCCCATTGACATATCTGAACATACGAAACTAAGGATAATTATTATGCTCAGCAGTTATAACATCGCTACCTTTCTCTCGAGAAACAGCTCACGTAACTGCATTATAAAGTGATATTTGCTGGTCCATACTTGCTGAAAGCCCGGATTATTCATTGGCCAATCACAAAATCATGCCAGCTGGCATTATACAAATATAATGACGTCATTGTATGATTCATTTCGAAAATGACGACGTACATGTAACGACCAACCACGCCCCAACAACTAGGGAACAGTGTTTCTCACTGATCGTTCTGTGATGCAGGGTATTGATATGTCGGGAAAGGCGCCTTCAAAAGAATGTAAATATTCAGATTTTTTACAAAGTTTTCGGATGGACGTTAGGGTTTGAAAAATTCATAAAAATTCATAAAAAAAATTATAAATTGATAAAAACATTTTTTTTCTTTTGACTGCACCCCTCCATATGACACAGATTATATGTACTAAGTTTGAGATGAATCCACTGAATAGTTTCAGAGAAATCGCGCGGACAAAGTTTTCGGACGGACGTTAGGGTTTGAAAAATTCATTAAAAAAATAACAATAAATAAAAACATTTTTTTGTCTTTTGACTGCACCCCTCCATATGACACAGATTATATGTACTAAGTTTGAGATGAATCCACTGAATAGTTTAAGAGAAATCGCGCGGACAAAGTTTTCGGACGGACGTTAGGGTTTGAAAAATTCTCTATGATAAAAAAAATGGTATAACTATATAAATATATATATTGGTATAAAAAAGTATATTAAAATTAACCATAGGGAGAAATATTTGCTGATTCGGCGTTCCAATGCAGCTATTTCGTATGACGTGTCAGTGATCACCCTAGGCGAAAAGGGAAGTTTTGTCCTGCCCTCCAGGTACACAACGTAAAATACCATTTTAGTTACTCTTTTGATGTACATGTACCTCCCGCAGGTTGTACGCGAAGACGCAACCTCACCTATAGCTGAAAATCCAAGTCAAATAGTTTATGTGTGTGCCCATTTAACAGAATTAATGGACCATATGTAAAACTTGGATCTGTAATTATCGCCAGTTTGTCAGAACCAGACAGAACCACTATGTAACAATTTAAGCATTAAAGTGGCATTTTCTATTTTCACACACCCCCAACGCCGAATCTATCTTAGTCTCCAACTGTTTCTCCACAGCAACCGACGGCGCTGACAGGAGATTCGTGCTCAAACTACTCACGCAGTACTGTTTCATAGCAGCTTTTTGTGCTCGGTCGATTGCTGTCTTACTGGCTTCCGAAAGTCTCCTTGCTGTGGGGCCACAACGTATCTACTGTACCACAGAACCATGTAGGCACACAGCACGACCACTCGACCACGGAACTATGAAGGCTCCATATCTATCATGTTAAGATCGATGAGAATGATTTGGTTGGGTTTATCATCTTGCCACGGGGTCACTAGAATTCGGCTGAGAATTGATCCGAATGGGGAATCGAAATCGGCCTTAGGTGTGCCGTGGGAACGCTTTAACCGCTGGACTACCCCACCACCGAGTTTGGATCCAAACGTGAATGGATCACATAATGTGAAAGTGTTTTTCCTACAGGGTATTTAGATTGGGACGACTGGCGTTTCTGGATGTCTTGCAGTTTTGCCAACATTCTTACCTGATATAGATGCTGTGTTATGTTGAGGCAAATAAATGTGGACGGGACATCACGGACAAGAACGTCCGTATTAAAATATGAACGTTCCCAAAATGATCTCTCTATTCAATATACAGAATATCACCAACACGCTCATCCACATACTCCACCACATGCTCACCTATTCGCTCACCCCCACCCCATCACTCACACACTCACTCCATACATTTTCACGCTCACTCCGCTTCCGCATTAAGTCCCTCCCACACCCTCACTTATCCACTCACTCATCCATACCCCCATCCCCACCCCCACCCCCACCCCCACCCCCACCCCCACCCAACACCCCCACCCAAAACTCACTCAAACTCGCCCTCACCATCACTCATCCACCGGGTCACCCACACGCTCACCCACGCATTCATCCCAACTCTCACGTCAGCGCAACCCCCACTCTCCCCCCCCCCCCCTCCCCCCCGATACGCACACGCTCACTTACACCCTATCTCACCCGCACGTGCTCCCAGGCATTCATCCACCCTCACACACTCACGCACACGCACGGACTGACGCACGCACGCACGCACAAGCACACGCACCACACACGCACATGCACACGGACACACTACACACACACCTACACACCTACACCAGCCACCATTCACCAACACAATCACACATTCATACACACGCACATACACACACAATTACACACCCACACCACATCCACATACAACGCACATCTCACACACGTACATACACACGCACACACATACGCACATACACACACAATTACACACCCGCACCACATCCACATACAACACACATTTCACACACCTACACCAGCCACCATTCACCAACACAATCACACATACATACACACGCACATACACACACAATTACACACCCACACCACATCCACATACAACACACATCTCACACACGTACATACACACGCACACACATGCGCACATACACACACACACCTACACACCTACACCAGCCACCATTTACCAACACAATCACACATTCATACACACGCACATACACACACAATTACACACCCACACCACATCCACATACAACACACATCTCACACACGTACATACACACGCACACACATACGCACATACACACACACACCTACACACCTACACTAGCCACCATTCACCAACACAATCACACATACATACACACGCACATACACACACACAGTTACACACCCACACCACATCCACCACACATCTCACACACGTACATACACACACAATTACACACCCACACCACACCACATCCACATCCAACACACATCACACACACGCACATACACACGCACACACATATACACGCACGCGCACACGCGCACACACACACACACACACACACACACACACACACACACACACACACACACACACACACACACACACACACACACACCATATACCATTCACCAACACACTCACCAACGCGATACATGCACGTAGTTGACACTGCAGTACATCTGATGATAGCATAGTTCTGTACACACTGTTGGCTCGCAGCACAGCCCGTAGACATGGAATACGGGTAATACTGTTTATCTTCCACTTTTTTTTTTACACATGCTTTGGATAATCAACAAGTTTAGATGACAGCCCTGTCTTCTTCATGCTGTGTTTACAACTTTAAATATCGAGGATATGCTTAATAACCATACACATTATTTTACAGTCATGTTTACATTTAACGTAAAGTAGGTACACACGTTACAAGAACATGACGATCGTTCTTTTATGTTACAGAAACATAAACATTCTGCCGTTATGAATTCTTGCGTTATGAGTCCGTCGAATGTGTGAAAACATTGTGGAATGTTTGTTCATGCGAGCTACATAATGTCATATTTAAAACAGAACCGTGTATGTGAGTGAGTGAGTGAGTGAATTGTGTTTAACACCGCTTTTAACAGTATAACAGTTATATCGCGGCGTGTCAGCTTAATGTGGGAGGAAAGCCCGAAGGGGTGCAGGTCTCAGACGTTTACCACTTCGGTGAAACCCACGATCACGGGTATGGTGCTGTCAAACCCACAAAACATAATCGTGGCGAACCGGGATTCGAACCCACAATCAGAAGTTTTTGACGTGCCCAAGGGACGCAACTTTGCACAGCAAATCGCGGCGCCTTAGACGACAAAGCCACCCGTGCCCCCGAACCGTGTATGTAAATAAGTCTGCAATTTTCTTACGGCTACGGCCTGTAAGTACCGCGACCAAGTCTTTTCTTCTGTTTAACGCCGCACTCAGCAATTTTCCAGCGGTCTGTAAATAATCGAGTCTGGACCAAACAATCCAGGGATTGATATCATGAGCATCGATCCACGCAACTGGGATCGATGACATGCATCAACCAAGTCAGCGAGCCTGACCACCCGATCCCGTTAGTCGCCTCTTACGACAAGCATAGTCGCCTTTTACGGCAAGCATGGGTTGCTGAAGACCTACTCTACCCCGGAGCTTCACGGGGACCATGTATACGACAAGCATGGCAAGTGTGTAGCACAGATAGTTTGTCAGCCAACGTGAACGGGTACCCTGAACACAAATAGCAAGTCTACTATTGT
Organism: Haliotis rufescens; assembly: GCF_023055435.1. NCBI lineage: Eukaryota > Metazoa > Mollusca > Gastropoda > Lepetellida > Haliotidae > Haliotis > Haliotis rufescens. Next base: position 19,755,537 of record NW_025964383.1, on the reverse strand, counting down.
GACCCAAAATATATGACGTCATTCGGATATAGAAAAGCGCCGTTTTCCAAGCTTTATTGTAACCTATAAAAGTACACATTATTTCCAAAAGCCAACCTTTCTATAAATACTAACTGCCGCGGTGATACGGCTGATAAATCCGCTCTTTCGATCAGATGCGTTACTTGGGATTTAAACCACTGATTGACCAATCAGAATCGAGTATTTCCAAATTCATTGTTTATGCCACTATTAACCACGTCAGCGAGCCTGACCACCCGATCCCGTTAGTCGCCTCTTACGACATGCATAGTCGCCTTTTACCGGAAGCATGGGTTGCTAAAGACCTATTCTACCCCGGATCTTCACGGGTGAAGTCACACAGATTGGCCATTCGGTCCGTACCTCTTGAAAATCCGGATTAGAATAGGTCTTCAGCAACCCATGCTGTTCCTAGGAGCCGACTAACGAGAAAGGACGGTCAGACTCGCTGGCTTGGCTGATGCATGTTATTGTATCCAAATAACGTAGATCGATACCCATGAATTCAATCAGTAGCTTGTCTGGTCCGGACAGACCACCGTCATATTGTATCCCTCGTATGCCCGTGTTATAACTGCAATATACAATATATCTTACATTAGCCGGGTTTTTTGGCGTTGGCGTTTTCTGTTTACGTATTATCAACTAAGCAGACTGCAACGTGCATGTGTGAGTGAGTGAGTGAGTGAGTTGGGTTTAACGTCGCTTTGAACAGCATTCCCGCTATGTAACAGGGTGTCATCTTCATGTGGGAGGAAGGCCAGAAGTGATGCAGGTCTCAGACGTTTATTGAAACCCACGAGCAAGAGAATGGTGCTGACAAACCTCGAATCGGGTTGAACCGGGATTCGCACTCACCATCATAGGTTTCTGGCGTGCCCAAGGGGCGCAACTGTTCGCAGCGAATTGCGACTTGATTTGCATCGTCGGAATCCACGTCGGTTGGACTTTGTGTTGTATACAATCGCGCATTTGCAAGCGCGTCGAAAAGTGTTCATATTGACCCTTTGCCTCCGATTCAAAACACTTTGCCAAATGGGGTCACAAGACATAAAGTTTCTTCAAATCACGTACAATTGTTTTGAAGCCCCGTTGCTGTTAAACCACCATGTCTAAAGCACCCTCTGAATGCTCGGCAGAAATAGCTTGTTAGTTCGTTTTATGTAGAAAACGAATAGGTTTATAACACTTTCATAACCCATCATATAATGCCCCTTGCAAGTTGGGCGTACACATAGCACCAGCCACGTTTAGTGCAGGCGTTCTGGACTCGAGAAACTACATAATCAGGTCCTATAGCCCGGCAAGGTTGAACATCCAAATCATATGACTACGATGCATACTGTAAATTCAACGTTGAGCTTGCTTAATCTACAGTGCACACAATGAAACTCCTTCTGCGCGAGCTGTAGTCCCTAGTTTCAATTCCATTTTATCAGAAACACATGGGAATTCGGAACATTTGGCTAGGATGTTTCCCTTTCACTCAGTTGATATACAAGGTTTCTGTGTCGCGGGGATGTGTGACCAAACATGGGAATCCGCAGCAAAATTCATAAGCAGATTTATTAGGTCAGTGTCTTATGGGGTATTATGTTAATATCCCTGAGATAATAAAAAAAAATGATAACGGGAACAAATTTTTAAAAAAAGACAAATTAAGACATCACACATACAAGTAACTTAAAACTAGAGTACACTTGCCTGGTAAACTTTCACTTGCCTTGGAACACTTTCTACGACCATCAAACTGAGTCAGAAATGCGTCTGTACTGGGTTTACATTAACAGCTGTTTACAATATTTTGTTGATTCATAAAAATTTGATGTTAAAAAATAGTTTTTAAGACCAGCAGGTTGATGGAGATGCCAATACCTAGGTAGGGACCCGCGACGGCACCAATTGACGGAGATGTCGTTACCAGCACTGTAGGCAGACGTAAAGGCACCAGTTAAAAGAGATGTCACAACCTACGCTGTATCTATAGTCAACCGCGAAGGCACCATTTGATGGAGATGTCGTAACCTACGCTATAGGAACGCGTGAAGGCACCTTCGCTCAATTTGAAATACCAGAGGCGTTCAATATGTTTTGCAACTTCAATATAAGACCAAGTCGCGGAATATCTTTTGCACTTTTATTTTTCAATATAATCTTCATTCACCTCAATACACGTATTCAATTTGTCCTTCAAGCTTTTAATACCACTTTTATAGAAATTCGCAGATTGGCCCTCTAACCACGCCTCTGAGGCAGCCTTTGTGTCCTCGTCATCCTGGAAGCGTCTTCCACGTAGAGCAGATTTCATTTGACAGAACAGGAAATAGTCACTGGGGGCTAAGTCTGGGCTGTACATTTAAATCATTCACCCTACAGCCCAGACTTGGTCTTATATTGAAGTTGCAAAACTTATTGAACGCCCCTCGTATACTCGTTGTATACATAAAACCTTATCTGACGGGTCTCGTTTAGTAATCTATATCCCTCGGCATGGCGCTACTCCTGGGACATGCACAAGTCCCTGTAATGGACCGTACGTGTAGATAAAGACAGGGCAAGACACATGTATGTAGTATCTAGAATTACTTGGAACAGCTTCCCCAAGCATCAGCGCGCATGGGCAACACTATTACAGATAACGTCCCACATAAACGTCAAACTTGTATAGATGTCAGAGCTAATCACTTCTCACTGCAAGAGTGCGATGGTTGCTGCTATTTAAAGCTGTTGTCAATGCTGTTGCTAACGTGGCGGGGGCGCGGGTGTCCAGTCGCCTAAGGCCCCGCATTCACTGTGCAGAGTTGCGTACCTTTGTTATGCCAGAATCCTATGATCGTGGTTTCGTTCACCCCGACCATGATTCTTGGTTTGTCGGCACCTACCCGTGCACGTGGAATTCACCGAAGTGGTACACGTCTGATATTGCATAATTTTCATTTCGGACGTTCCTCCTACATTAAGCGGGAGCACGGGTGGCCAAGTCGTCTAAGGCGCCGCGATTTGCTGTGCAGAGTTGCGTTCCTTGGACACGCCAGAAACCTATGAATTGTAGATTCAAATCCCGGTTCGCCCCGATTATGCTTTTAGGTTTGTCAGCACCATACCCGTGCTCGTGGGTTTCACCGAAGTGGTAAACGTCTGAGACCTGCATGACTTCGGGTTTTCCTCCCACATTAAGCTGACACGCCGTGGTATAACTGGAACACTGTTAAGCGGCGTTAAACTCAACCTACTCACTCACTATCTGATACATTCTGATACAGACTGGGATCACGGTTGGCCCAGTCGCCGCGATTCGGTCACCATACTGGGAGTTTGTTGGCGCCAGCGTGTCGGGCACAACATCGATAATGTTTTCGATACATGCTTCAAATATTTAAATAACTCGGGAAGGGGTTTCCGAAGATAAACATACTGTGCTTTCAATGTAGAGAAAAGTTTAATGTAGATTCAACCGCGCTAAACTAAATATTTAACCGAACACACACAGCGTACATTGAAAACAAAGTGTGTTGTTGATTTAACATTCTCAACGTTTGCCCATGTTCCACAGGTCATAGACCCCTTCTTTTTTTACTGATTTTTACAATTTGCTCAACTGCCTCAAGTATTTTTTGAATACATACCTCTATGACATTATGAAATGTCCACAACTAAAGATTTTACTGTTACGCAATTCCTCTTACGTTATCAACCAACTCCCGTTTGTCGCTCTCTATCGGACTTAAACTCTATCTCCACTCTATCATTACAAAAATTGTACGCGAACTATTATGTTTTATGGAAGGTAGTAAGTAAAGCGGTGTTGGTTGAGTCCAGTGTTCTGAACTGGAAGTCTCAATTAAGGAAAAAACTGGATCCAATACGAGTACTCATAATAGCCTTTGAGGTGAGGTGAGATGAAATGGAGTTACGTTCAAGATTTCGCGTTCAAGATTATTGCACTTATAGCGACGTGCATGCACGTGTGTGTCTGTGTGTGTGTGGCTGCTTGTACTAGTCCGGACTGATGCCGATTTATAGTGCTAGCACACTGAGATACCATGCCGCAGTTTGACAGGAATACCCACTCAGACACAGTATACTGACTCCGAGCCGAAAGGCCTTGCCGGACAGGATAACAACAAGTACCATCTTTTAACGTCTTTATGTTGACGCGGCCGGGGCTCGAAACTCTCGGACGCTCTACCACTAGCCCACGGAGGCGGTCTAATGGCCTTTAACTAAGTATGGGCTGGATATCCTTAAAGTGAGTGAGTATGGCAGTACGCCACTTTCAGCAAATATCAAACAATATCACGGCGGGTGATACCAGAAATAGGCTTCACAACCTGTAACCTTGTGGGGAATCGAACCCGGGCCTTCGGCGTGACGAGCAAAAACTTTAACCACTAGGCTACCCCGCCGCCCCGGGTATGCATCACTTTAATACATTATTACACTTCACTCGCATCCATGTATATGATTGGTTTTGGTTGCTTGGTTGTTTAACTGTAAAGTTCAGCTATTATTCTCTCCAGTTGAGGTAGGGTATCGCGGTTTCATGTCTTATGAAGCCGCATTGTCGTACTGATAGCGTTCGTCAAACCGAAGACCCGGGTTCGTGGCCCCACCAGTGTACAATGTGTGAAGCCCATGTCCGGTGTGCCCCGCCATGATCTTGTAGGAATAATGCTGAAGCGGCGTAAAAACATTAAACCGTTCGTTCGTCACGTGAGTACAATGTTGGTAGTCCATTCCCCGTGCCTTGGCGTGATATTGCTGGAATATATATTTTTTAAAAACAAACAGGGAAAAACCTCACTATTTCTTTAGAAGAATCATGTTGAAGCGAATGAAATACAGTGTCGATATCATGACAACATTTCACGTTTTAAAGGCATCCCTGATAATGACCCTAGATTTGTCAGCACAGTCCCCATGCTCTTTGGCTCAGGCAAACTGGCAAAGATCTGAGAATTGCCTATGTTGCTTTTTCCTCCCACAAGCTGCGTCATTGCCCATTCACACACAAAAAATCGACCTGTCAGGCGACGTCTAAGGCCTGCTCTAGATCGACGGCCAACATAGACAGCAAAGCACAACTGAATACCAAAACGACAGATAATCGATGTTCAAACACACTTGCAAAACAATTCCGATATTATTCAAAGACTGTTAACGTGTATGATACCAGTTCTTGACGCTATGAGTGAGTGAGTGAGTATGGTTTTACGCCGCTTTTAGCAGTATTCCAGCAATATCACGGCGGGGGACACCAGAAATGGGCTTCACACATTGTACCCATGTCGGGAATCGAACCCGGGTCTTCGGCGTGACGGGCGAACGCTTTAACCACTAGGCTACCCGACCGCCCCTTGACGCTATGAATATTGAAAACAGAGCATAACCTTTGTAGTAACACCAATATACAAACACCATACCTACGAACACCATTATTCTTTATTTCAAATTTATTCCATTCAACTCTTTATAACAATACCTATGTTATGATAACAACGAAAATTAAGTCGACATCCAAATTTATTCCAACTGCTGCATTGGATTCCTAAAAGGAACTGTTCTCCTATTTTAAATAATATGCATAAGAATAACTATAATCCAAAATCATAAGGAACTACTACTACTACTACTACTACTACTACTACTACTACTACTACTACTACTACTACTGCTCTACCACCACCACTACTACTATTATTACTACAATTACCTATACCACCACTACTACACACAAGTACTACTATTACGACTACTACTTCGACTACTACTTCTGCTACTACTACCACTACTACTACTACTACTACTACAACAACTAAGACTACTAATGTGTATGCGACCCGTGACGATCCGGGGTAGAAAAGGTCTTCAGCAACCCATGCTTGTCGTAAGAGCCGACTAACGGGATCGGGTGGTCAGGCTCGCTGACTTTGTGGATGCATGTCATCGTATCCCAATCGCTTGGATCGAGGCTTATGATGTCAATCATTGGATTGCCTGGTCCAGACTCGATAATACTTTATGTCTCAACACCTTCAGGAATCATAAGTGTGATTTAAACTTGCACAAATAAAAAAGTGCAAAATTAGAAATTAAAATGATTTGTGAACGTAAGAAAAAACTGTATTACCAAATATTAAATGGAGAAATTAAGTTAGCAGCGCATTATGGAGATTGTAAAACGTTTTGGAAAATACTTAAGTCTCCAGACAGTTCTATAACTCCAACTGTATGGCTTTCTTATTTTCAGAATTTATTGAATCCGATATGCAGGACGGCAAAAACAGAATTTGATCTATCAATATCTGATTTTTTAGATACTCACATTTGTGATAAATGAACGGAACTTCCATTTACGGAAGAAATGTTATCTGGTGAGATCACAGAACATGACGTGAGAGAAGCATTAACAAGTTGTAAAACTGGTAAAGCGTCTGGCGTTCCACCAGAGTTTCACAAAATATCAGGATTTTCTTATACCATATGTGCTGTTTTTAATCAATAAAATCCTTGATACAGGTATTTTCCCCAATGCATTGGAATGATTATGTCTTTATACAAACCAGGAAATGTCAGTCAGACCAACAATTACAGAGGTATAACTATTTGCATTTATTGTTGAAAAACGACTTAGAATTTAGCTTTAAGTAAATGATATATCATCTGAAGCTCAAGCAGGGTTTCGCTCTGAGTATTCTACATTTGACAAGATCTTTGTTCTACAGTCACTTTGCTCCAAATATTTATGTAAACCTAGAGGTCGTTTTTATTGCGCCTTTGTTGATTTCCGCAAAGCTTTTGATAACGTTGATAAAAAAAAACAACAGTACCTATTGATCACTAAAGGATCTCGTGAAAAACTGTCATTAGTTCTTAAGAATATGTATTCATTATTCAAAGCATGTATGGAAACTGACCCGGGTACAACTCCTTGTTTTACTACTTTCAGTGGTGTTCGTCAAGGTTGCATCTTACGTCCGGTCGTATTCATCTTTTTTATAAGCGAACTGGTTTCTGAAATTTACAAAGAATGTCATCATGGTGTGTTGGTGACACAAGACATTATAGATATTATGCTACTGATGTTCGCGGATGATGTTGCTCTGGTGTTCTACTATGTAGGGGGCGGTCGGGTAGCCTATTGGTTAAAGCGTTCGCTCGTCGCGCCGAAGACCCGGGTTCGATTCCCGACATGGGTACAATGTGTGAAGCCAGTTTCTGGTGTCCCCCGCCGTGATATAGCTGGAATATTGCTAAAAGCGGCGTAAAACCATACTCACTCACTCACTCATTCTACTATGTAGTAGGCTTGCAGAAACAGCTTAATGTATTGCAGTCCTTTTGTATTAAGTGGGGTTTAGAAGTAAACCTTGACAAAACCAGTGTTATTGTTTTTTAGAAATGATGGAATTGCAACGAATGTAATAGGGCATTAAATATTCTGAATCCATTGAGAAAGTTCACACTTTGTATTTTAAGCAATTTTTTATGCATTGGTAAATATGCTTCATATAAGGCAGTACTTGGTGAAACTGGTCGATGTAGTACATATGATCACAGCCAGCTGCGTGTTGTTAAAAATTCGATAAAATTATTAAAAATGAAAGCTCACAGGAACCAATTTCAATGTTACAAAATACTAAAACAAATAGGTGGTGAAGGGAAAACGAATTGTGTGTCTGTTGTAAGAAGCATATTATGTAATACTGGATTTTCCTTCGTATGGAAAGACAATAAGACATACACATTCTCACAAATTAACTTATAACTTAAGTACGCATACACGAAATAACAATCCAACAGTATCGAATAAGATAATGAGTGAGTGAGTTTGGTTTTACGCCGTTCTTAGCAATATTCCAGCAATATCACGGTGGGGGACACCAGAAATGGGCTACACACACTGCACCCATGTCGGGAATCGAACCCGGGTCCTAGGTTTGACGAGCGAACGCTTTACGCTACTAGGCTACGCGACCGCCCCCGAATAAGATAAACTGCGGACTTATCCACATAAATGTACGTGCGTTAAACAGCCAATCAATTAGGCAGGCTCCACACAGGCTCCACAAGGCGATATCCGCTTGTTATCTCTCACCGACCGGCTGCTGGTAAGCCACGCCGTTGAGCTAGACCATGCATAAAGATTACGAGATGAGTGATTATTAGATGCAGTGAACGATATGTTTGATTTGGGGAAGATCTTTAATTACTTCATTCTTTATTTTAACTCCTCAAACATTACGATAACTCAATGTTAATTACGAATCTATATTTATACGTAAGTAATTATGTTCTTATCCTTCTCTTGGGGTCCGTTTCTGTCGTACTGTTCCCGATTACCGGCATGCACTGAGTACGATGTATTTTGACCACGCAGTCCTAGACACAGCATGGAGACTAGCCTCGAGAAACTTTAAACAGTTTTCATCGTTATGTATGCTCTAACGGCACTTGAGGCTATTACAAAGAATGCGTTTGAATTGGTCTATGTAACTGCTGCCTGGTCCAAAACGGTTAATGTGGTTGAGGAACCCTTTGAAACGTTTATCATTAAGAATAAATGAAATTAAAATCGCAACATCAGGTGCTTGTGGTTTTACGCCGCTTTTAGCAATATTCAAACAATATCACGGCGGGAGACGCCAGATATGGGCTTTACACATTGTAGCCATGTTTGGAATCGAACCCGGTTTTTTTGCGTGAGGAGTGAACGCTTTAATCACTGGGCTACCCGCCCCCCGACATCAAGAAGTCAATTCATAAATTATCAGTGTCACAACGATCCATGCATTAACTTTAAATTGAATTATGACACATTTTCAACATGATTCCCTTATTAACTAGGCCCGCGATTCGCTGTGCAGAGTTGCGTCCCTTGGGCACGCCAGGGACCTATGAATGTGGGTTCGAATCCCGGTTCGCCCCGATTATGTTTCTAGGTTTGTCAGCACCATACCCGTGGTCGTGGGTTTCACCGAAGTGGTAACGTCTGAGACCTGCATCACTTCGGGCTTTCCTCCCACATTAAGCTGACACGCCGTGATATGACTGGAATACTGTTAAAAGCGGCGTGAAACCAAACTCACTCACTCACTCACTATTAATTAGGCATGATGTGTAAAGTGACGAATGGGTGCCACTATGGAGACAGGATACGCTCACCTTGTCGCCAACACCTGGTGTCGTCACAAAGTCGGAATAATGAGAGTTTTATTGTTATTATTATTATTTTATTAATATTTTATTTAAATTATCTTTTTACGTTAATCCTACGGAAGCCTTTTAGGGCCATGTGTTTTTTGGTTTTATTCGATACTATCTTGAAATTTCAAGATACTTAGTTGAAATTTCAAGAAACTAAGTTGAAATTTCAAGAAACTATCTTGAATTTTCAAGATACTTAGTTGAAATTTCAAGATACTTTCTTGGAATACAATATACTATCTTGAAATTTCAACTTAATATCTTGAAATTTCAACTTAGTATCTTCAAATTTCAACTTAATATCTTGAAATTTCAACTTATTATCTTGAAATTTCAAGATAGTATCGGGGATAAAAATGGCCCTAAAAGGCTTCCGTATAATCCAGAACCTGCTGGTCAAATCTTCTCACCACCTCCGAGTACCTTACAATGTTCACAACGACTACACTATCAGCGGTTCTCGACTGCATTCAGTAGGGGATGTTTACCCATACTAAGATAATGGATTGTATAAAATGGCAAGGTGTTTCAAGTAACCGAACATGTGCATCTATCACATAAAAACAGCTTGTCAGCTGATTTCAGCACAACAACATTTTGTTATTTTTTTATAATTTCGATTTCGCTGCTCCTCGAATGGTTGATGTGACCGTTATTTTCCGTGAAACCTTTTGCCTTGAGGCACGTTCGTGAGATTGGCTTTTGACAATGTGGGCAAGAATATATTGCCACAAAAGAAGATGCTAAAGAGTTTTATTAGGAGGTCTATTCTTGTTTGAATTTCGGGATGTCTAAACTAACAAACGTGTTTTTAAAAGCCAAACATCCACAAGGTTGCATTATAAACTGCCTGCGGGCGGAAAGCATTAAGTGATTTTGTTCACATATCTTCTTGATTGTAAGGCATGTTAATGTCGCTTTTCACTCTCATCGACACATCAGAAAGCGTCCTGGCTAACGCCATAACAAAGGACTTATTAAAGAACAGAAACTGTTGTTCATAATGTAAGAGCAAAGTACCACGACACAATTGTGACATGACACTTCCAACAAAGTCAATACCAAACAAGACGAGGTTTTCTGACTGTCATGTGAGCATGTTTTCTTTGAATGGGGATTTCTCTCTTTATGCTGTCCTTTCAAGTCAGTTTTAACAAAAGAAGCTGTCAAGCGGCCAACGTTTGGCTTTCAATTAAACGTCTTTGGTGGCCAATTTCAAATGCCGATGGCACTTTTCTCAATTCTAACCTTCAAGATTCAGTTTGTGGAACTGTGGAATGTTCAAAGAACCTGACGCCGTCGGTTTTAAATGAGATGAGTGAGTGAGTTTGGATTTACACCGACTTTAGCAATATTCCAGCTACATCAAGGCGCGGGACACCAGACATGACCCAAATGGAATATCCGTACTTCGAATATTCAGTAAAACCTGCAAATCTCAAAATACGTACCACATTTTCTTGAGTATACTTCGCACATTTTTTACAAAAATGCTTATCTTGAAGACAGTGACCTGCATTTAACAACTTTAATGAGAGTCAGGTAAGCTATGTCGAAGCGTATTGCTCGTTGTCCGTCTGTCCATATGTCGAAAATATTTACTTTTTTTAGATCTCCTCGGAAACAACAAGGCCTATAGATAATCATAGTTATGTTGTCTCTAGAAAGAACTGTTCCGAGTATTCCGATCTGATTTTCAACATGGTCGACACGGCAGCCATTTTGAAAATGTAAATTTTGCCAATAATTCAGCCATATCTGCATATGACATTATGAAATGTCCGACACGGACTAACGCATCATACGTTTTAAAAAAAAATATCCAGGCCTCAATCTTTGACCTTCCCTGTGCATAAGTGCATTTCGAAATCTCCGACGAACTTATAAGACCTGTGAATCTTAAAACTTTGCATGGATGTCGGGAGAATATTATCGGTCAAGGAGTAGAGTACCGTTGCTGCCGACGTCCACCAGTTGATGCCACAATAAGTCCCGTCCGCATGTGATGTGATTACACAATGTGTAATACAGCTGTACTTATTGAACAGTGATATATCACACGGGCGAATAATAAATACCGATATTATACTCCAACATGTTATACCCACGTCACATACTTACCTGATATACCCACCTATTCCTACCAATATATACCAACCAATTATTCCTGACTCCATGGCTATTCGGATTTTCGTCTGAAATTTTCTTTGTTGTAACAAATCGCATGAAGTGACGTCGTTGAAGACCCTGCACGCATAGTAAGCCTTGTGGTTGATGCAGACTGATAAGGATATACTTTAATTGAACCTGCACCCACGGGATTTCTGTCAACGGCAGAACCAACAAGTTGATCCCACCAAAGTAGCAGACCAAGCAGAGAGAGGCACTTGATAGACTAAGTGATGAACTTGCACAAAACGATCTTAGCGCAAAGACTATTGTAAGCCCGTGTTAAGATCATCTTAGAGCTGAGATCGCTTTGTGCAAGTGGGCCTTGGGTTCAATCATCATGTCTACTACATATTTTGATCTAATTCAAACGCACCTGCTGTATGGTGATTAATAATAAGTGAGTCTTTAGTATAATAATTAACATACTTTACCATTTTTGCTTGTTTCGTTCTTTGGTGTGGGGTTGTTGGGTTAAACTGCCGGGCAAAAGTCAGTAGACACTTGAACATTGAATTTGAACATAAAATTACAAACATTGTCAAAACGTTACTTGGCTGAAAACAGTCGCCGAAATTGAGGTCCAAAAACACGCTTATGATACCCGTATCATTTTTCATCGCTATCGAGGGGCGGTCGGGTAGCCTAGTGTTTAAAGCGTTCGCTCGTCACGCCGAAGACCCAGGTTCGATTCCCGACATGGGTACAATCTGTGAAGTCCATTTCTGGTGTCCCCCGACGTGATATTGCTGGAATATTTCTAAAAGCGGCGTAAAACCATACTCACTCATCGCCATCGAATAACCGTTTATTGTTTGTTTCATTTTTAGCCACCATCAGACATGGGTATACACTTTCTTTTGAAGGGCAGTTTGTGGATATTTAGTTCAATACTGAAAGACCACCATCCCATGGGTCAACAAAGGGAGTCTTGTAAGCGACTGTGCAACAGCATATCGCATTAAATTCAAATGCAGTCGCATGACAGGAGCACTGATGGGAGGCGTTAGGCAACAAAGAAACTTATTATTTACGCAAATTGTGTGAGTTGCGGGTGCTACCGTTAGGGCAGCACATGCCAACCCTTTTCGCGAAAACCTTGGTCCCGCCGCTCCGCAAAGCTAACTTAGTGCTTAGGTGATTTTTGTCAATCCCAAGTTTTAACAGTGACTCACGATGATTGTAGCGCCGAAAAAGCTTTGCGAAACGGTGCCCCAGTGTCATCAAATTTTTTTCGATGTTCAATTCATATTATCACCGCAAGTGGAATCTGTTTGGGCGGATAAAAGAGAGGTTATTTTCGACGTGGACGTTTTATATTTTCAAAAGCTAACTAAGAGTAATATTCATTTGGATTAGTCGTGTCTATCCTCGTAATTATGGGCGGAAGCTGCTGTTGAGATGCTGTTGAGATGAAGCCGATATGATTCAGACTAGAGCATGGCGCGCGACCAAGTGGTGTTGCTGTTAAAACTTGGTTTTATCAGACTCGCACATTTAGAATGTGTTTACCAGCTTATTTAATTAAGCCAAACCATTAGCACGAATGGGAAGGTCAAAGGTCACAGGGAATGCTTCCTTTGATCATCTTTGTGGGGTGTGGGAGTTAGGGGCGGGCATGGGGAGTGTGGGCGTTATATGAGCAACTGAAATATCCAGAAGGTTCTGGAACAAAGTGACTTTTGTATGGACAATTTGTAGTGGCCAAGACACCATGGCACGGATGGGCGTGCTCAAGGGTGTACCATTGATTCAGTATATATTCCCATTGTATCAGCTCCCTGGGAAGTCTACAACCCAAGTTTGTTGTGTAACGCCGCACTCAGCAATATTCCAGCTATATGACGGCGGTCTGTAAATAATCGAGTCTGGACCATCGTATTTGGGATACGATGACATGCATCAACCAAGTCAGCGAATCTGACCACCATAGTAGCCTTTTACGGCACATTTCGCGCGTAAAGAGATAATAAGAACGCATTTGCAGATTGGCAGAAATTACGAGAAATTCCATCACCGCTCCTGAAAGCTGACCAGCAAGAACGACCTTTGAACACCTTCAGCTGCAGATGTTAATCTACGAGACTGTTTTCTCAGACCCGTATAGATTCCGGGGTAGAATAGGTCTACAGCAACCCATGCTGGCCGTAAAATGTGACTATGCTTGTCGTAAAAGGCGACTAACGGGATCGGGTGGTCATGATCAGGCTCGCTGACTTGGTTGATGCATGTCATCGATCCTACTTTTATGCGTGGATCGATGCTCATGATATTAATCACTGGAATGTCTCGATTATTTACAGACCGCCGTCATATAGCTGGAACATTGCTGAGTGCGGCGTTAAACAACAAACAAACCAACCAACCAACCAACCAACCAATCCCCAACCAACCAACCAACCAATCAAAGCTTTAATGAAGCTTTCAATATGGTTTGTGGAAGACATGTTGAGGACATGCCACGGTAGACGCAGACTGATTCTCGATGTAATTCCCTATTTTGACTTGTACCATATGTTCCCTTATTGTATCAGGTGAACATTTTGTGACTGGCGCCACCGATAAGGCAGTATTCACTCAATCTCATTAAAATCAGATCTTCTCGCTGCCGCTAAACAAAGATCTGAGGACATCCTATTACGTGTCACGTCAGACCGACCTTTCGAAAACTCTGAAACCAGTGGAATTACTGACAAGAAGTCGACATTAGCCAATCAGGAGGCAGCTTTCGCGTGCTTTACGGCACTAATTTCAAATTGGCGACTACGCCTCGAAACATATTTTGACAAATTCTCGCTTAAAAATTGGAAACCTCAACAAAAGAACGTTCTGGAATGGCTAATATATGGTCTAGATTGTATAAATTCAGTCGTTAAGCTCGTAACTATCGTTCGGAATACCCCGTTTTAACGTTTTCGAGGCTGCATGATTAGAAATCACATTCCGACTGTCACTTTCATGATCTGGTAAGCGACGCTCTGATTGGTCGGATTAAAGGTCGTTCTGACATGACCCCTCATGGGATGTCCTCAGGTCTTTGTTTAGCGGTAGCGAGAACTAAGGACTGATTTTAATGAGATTGGTATTCACTCAACTTCTCGCGAACACCTGGTATCATCACTATTTGATTCACAAACAACTGCACATGATATTGTCGGAAGCGTACCATGGATTCTGCTTTTAGTTGAGATTTCTGATGAATATGGAAAGGGTTTTGTCGCTTTGGTTAATTATATGGTTGGTTGGTTGGTTTGTTGTTAACACGGCCCCCATTAATGCACCTCCAACGCAAAGGATTCTATGCTGAGTGTGACGGCGCACTCAGCAATATTCAAGCTATATGACGGCGGTCTGTAAATAATCGAGTCTGGACCAGACAATCCAGTGATTAATATCATAAGCATGGATCCACGCAATTGGGATCGATGACATGCATCAACCAAGTCAGCGAGCCTGACCACCCGATCCCGTTAGTCGCCTTTTACGACAAGCATAGTTGCCTTTTACGGCAAGCATGGGTTGCTGAAGACCTATTCTACCCCGGAATCTTCACGGGTCGTTAATTATATGGAACATGTGGTGCAGGCATCAATGATTTATTCCGTAATCTCTGTATCCAGACAGTGGCCCCGAGACACAAAGCTTGTACACCCATCATTTGTTCCGCTGTTTACTGTTATGATCAAATGTTTGATCATTGACAAGCATTCAGCACGGAAGTAAAACGATGATAAATCGCAAGCGCAGATTGAGTTTTCTGGAATTGAAGTGTGTATTTTGTGATTTGGCAACTGTTTCTTTTAGTAGCCGCGTAATTAATCAAATTGTTTTATTTGTTTTTTTAACGCCACACTCCAGCAATATTCACGCTATCTGATGGCGGTCTGTAAATAATCGAGTCTGGACCAGACAACCCAGTGACATGACATCATGAGCATCATCCACGCAATCGGGATCGATGACATGCATCGACCAATCCCGTTAATTAGTCTCCTCTTACGACAAGCATAGTCGCCTTTTACGGCAAGCATGAGTTGCTTACCTATTCTTCCCCGTAAGACCTATTCTGTGACCAAGGGCCAATGCTAACCCAGTAACCCCGGAGGTGGGATGGGAGCGGTGATGTTGTGGGTGTCTCAGGCATTAATTGCCACAAATAGGTATTGACGTTTTCATATATTTTGTGTATTGATATGTAGAATTAGCTATATTTTATTTGAACAGAGTTGAAACCACGGCTTGGCACGGTAGTGCTGTTTCCGAATAATCCATATTTGATTTTCTTATTATAGTTGCTGTTCCTACACCCCGTCGTAGGCATCTGATTTGTGCCGAAGACAAATCTCCCTCACTTTCATATACCGGATTTATCATCAGAAGCTATATATTATGAAAGTGTTCCATTACGTATTCAGAGGGTATTTATCATCACTAACAATTACCATGACAGAATCAGTATAGCCTTGGAGACAATTTGTGAGTATAATGTTTTTTTACACGCAATTAGTCATGAAAAACGTGTTATTCTTTCAGAGAGAATTTATCTTTCGTGACAATACATTATTATTATCATGCGTGACAATATATTATTATTATCTTAGACAATCTATCAGCAGGGGCGGTGTTTCATGAGATACAATTGATCACGGAGACTACTGATTATCAAACACCATCTGTTATCAGTGTATTGATTATTCCCCATTTAGAAACATCCAAGTAGGAAACGTTCCATCACTGATACTGAAGAACAAAGGACACTCACAGCTCAAAACAAGCTCTGACTCTGTTCTAAACTACTGACAGGGATTGGTTGGTTGGTCTGTTGTTTTACGCCGCACTCGGCAATATTCCAGCTTATATCACGGCGGTCTGTATATAATCCAGTCTGGACCAGACAATGCAGTGATTGATATCATGAGCATCGATCCACGCAATTGGGATCGATGACATGCATCAACCAAGTCAGCGAGTCTGACCACCCGATCCCGTTAGTCGCCTTTTACGACAAGCACAGTCGCCTTTTACGGCAAGAATCGGTTTCTGGAGACCTATTCTACCCCGGATCTTCACGGGTCACTCTAATATGAGTATACTCTTGACTGTCAAATATCCTGTGCATCGAAGATGCGTTCCAGTTATCAAGTTTCAACCAAGTCAGGAATATTGCTGAGTAACAAAACCAACAACAACAAGTCTTCAGATGGAATTGAGCCGTGGATGCTCGGTATATCCTTATGGAACCAATGGCGCTGTTAAAGTTACGGCGACCTCTGAATAATCGATTCTGATACGCCGTCGGGGTACGATGACCCGCAATCAAACCAAGTCACACTGAACCTGACCACCCGATCCAGTAAATGGCCTCGTACAAGCGCAGGTTGCGAGGGACTCGTTCTATCCCACAGTCCCCGCGGGGGTAGTGGAAAGTACGTTGACGATGAATAATAGGGCAGACTAATCTGCCACTGTCTTCTGTGACGGGAAGGGATATGTCTTAGCTTTCCATCTCAGTCTCAAGAGAGTATATCAGGATTAGCCGCCTGTATAGAATCACACAATATGGGTCAATACGATCTGTCATGTCGTGTTACATGCTCCTGGGTGTGCTTACTATAATCTGTGGAAAGTTATTTTTTAGTCTCTTCAAAGTAAGTAAATACAAATGTCTTCCTTTGGTGTAAAGATTCGCCCCCATCAAGGAGATAGCACATCTACATTGTCTACTGGGATTCATCTGTGCCTCATCATTTGATTCATTCCAAATGTGAAAAAAATCGCAAAAGATTCTCCTTGACTACACGACAACGTATATCCAGAAATGAAGCATTCTCTACGCTGGTTTGTTTGTTTGTTCGTTTCTTGTTTAACGTCGCACTCAGCAATATTCCAGCCATATTACGGCGGTCTGTAGATAATCGAGTCTGGACCAGACACTCCAGTGATTGATATCATGAGCATCGATCCAAGCAGTTGAGATACGATGATCTGCATCAACTAAGTCAGCGAGCATGGCCACCCGATCCCGTTGGGGCGGTCAGGTAGCCTCGTGGTTAAAGCGTTCGCTCGTCAGGCCGAAGACCCGGGTTCGATTCCCGACATGGGTACAATATGTGAAGCCCATTTCTGGTGTCCCCCGCCGTGATATTGCTGGAATATTGCTAAAAGCGGCGTAAAACCATACTCACTCTCCACGTTAGTCGCCTTTCCCGGCTAGCATGGGTTGCTGAAGTCCTATTCTACCCCGGATCTTCACGGATCTTTAAACTGGTACTAAGTCTGCAACACTCTGTTGTCGTAATGCTCGTCATGGTGATTTCGTACATGAGCCAAGAGCAGACCATTTGGGATCATTTAAAAGATATATATAATTGAAACTTTGTTGGACACGCTCGCTAGAAAGTATTCTGTAGGCAATGTTTACTCATGATACTGTTACTCACTGGCCAGTTTCGTCAACGCATATTTATTTTAAAATATCCATATGACAAGCCGTTTTCACATTTATTACGGAATTATTGATATCTTTAATTGTTTTAAAGATATCGGTATTCCATTTAAAATTATCAATGTTTTAAAGATAAAATAAAAATAAAGATATCTTGAATTCATTTCTGATATCCAAAATACAATTACTGATATCTTAAAATGTTACTGTGATATCAACAAAATACTTCGTGATATCTCTTAATGTATTTTAGATATTATTAAACCATTACCATCCTACTGTACATAATCATATTAGGAATAAATTCAAGATCTCTTAAATTCAAAGATATCTTGAAATAAGTTGTACATATCCACAAATGCATTACAGATATCATTAATTCGTTTTAGATATCTCTTATTCAATTGGAGATATTCTTTTTCAATTCAAGATACCATTATTTCAGACCGTTACTGATATCAAAAATCAAATTAAAGATATCATTAATAATTTTAAAGATTTCAAGAAATCAGGAATTGAATTACTGATATGAAAACAAAACATGACTTTTTGATATCTTTAAATCATATTTTGATGTCATAAATAAAATTTAAGATGGCAATTCTTTTCAAGATATCAGTAATAAGCTTCACCAATTCATTTCATATGTACCCTTATTCATTTCGTGATATCTAAAATTTTATTACAGATATCTACAATTATCTGTGTTTAAGATATCTTCAATTCCATTCATGATGTCTTCAATTCAATTCACAATATCTTCAATTCCATTCAAGATATCTTTAATTCCATTCATGATGTCTTTAATTCAGTTCCATTTAAAATATATTCAATTCCATTCAAGATATCTCCAATTCACGATATCTTCAATTCAATACAAAATATCTTTAAAACAATTGAAGATATTAGTAATTCCGTAATATATGTGAAAACGGCTTGCCATACATCCGTTGGACCAGTTGACCTGCTGTGTCTGATTGATTCACGTGTCAATCATTACAGACCTCTCGCAGATTTAACGTCCGTTACATCATTCTATCGATTCTTATTCGGTCTAACAATTATGTGCGTCCATTCATTTTCCGTCATAACAGTTTTATATTTGATGAATGGAGTCCGTTTCAATTATCTGTAAAATGAACAATGAGGGCAACATGGTACAGAATCGTTACTAGCTATATTATTTATTAACGAGAAGCATTCCCAGGTGTAATAAATGTCCTTTCACGTGCACTAACCGTACTTAAAACGCATCTGTGGAGTCACCCTATTGTTAACCGATCCGTTAATTTTCATGAATGACAGTTGGTTATCAATTATTCATGCCTACGTTTATATTACTAGTCTAACCGTAATTGAACTGAAGGAATTGTTATGTATTTTGACACTTAATTGAATGATTTCATGATGAGAGTTTGGACGAAAAACGTATCCTTAGTGGGGCTCGAATTTGCATCGTAGGTTTCGAGGACCTTTGATAAAATAATCAGTCAACCTCGAGTACGACACGACCGCCTCCGTGGTCTAATGGTAGAGCGTCCGCCCGGCGAGCGGAAGGTCCGGGGTTCGATCCCCGGCCGCGTCATACCAAAAGACGTTAAAAGATGGTACTTCTTGTTACCCTGTCTGGCGCTCGGCATTAAGGGGCTAAAACAAGGACTGGTCGGCTCGGAGTCAGTATACTGTGTCTGAGTGGGTTATTCATGTTAAACTGCGGCATGGTATCTCAGTAGGCTAGCACTATAAATCGGCATCAGTCCGGACTAGTACAAGCAGCCACACGAACACATACACGTGCATGCACGTCGCTATATAAGTGCAATAATCTTGAACGCGACGTTAAACCCCATTTCACCTCATCACCTCGAGTACGACACATGGTAGAACGGTGTGAAATTAACTATTAGATATTTTCAAATAGTTATATATTCCCTATCTGCTTATTAAGAGAATGCGCCGTGATTTAACCGTAATACTGTCGAAGGCGGCGTTACACCCACTCAATTACTTGCCCCCACTTACTCACTCACTCACTCTAATGCGTACACATACGCGATAAGCTCTTGTTGGTTGTTTAACGCCGCACTCAGCAATATTCCAGCTATATGACGGCGGTCTGTAAAGCAATCGAGTATGGACTAGACAAATCCAGTGATTGACATCATGAGCATCGATGCACGCAATTGGAATACGATGACATTCATCAACCAAGTCAGCGAGCCTGACCCCCAATACCGTTGGTCGCCTATTACGTCAAGCATAGTCGCCTTTTACGGCAAGCATGGGTTGCTGAAGACCTATTCTTCCCCGGATCTTCAAGGATCGCGATTAGCTTACGTCCACATGCAACTCTTGACTGTTATCCCTTAAATCCTCTGTCAAATTTTTAATTCAAATCTTCGGGAAACATTGAGCATCGGTCATACAGTCTTATATGATTGTTGGTTGGTTGTTGTTGGTTTGTTTGTCTGTAAATAGTCGAGTCTGGACCAGACAATTCAGTGATTGACATCATGAGCATCGATCCACGTAATTGGGATCGATGACATGCATCAACCAAGTCAGCGAGTCTGACCACCCGATCCCGTTAGTCGCCTTTTACGACAAGCACAGTCGCCTTTTACGGCAAGAATCGGTTTCTGAAGACCTATTCTACCCCGGATCATCACGGGTCAGTCTAATATGAGTATACTCTTGACTGTCAAATATCCTGTGCATCGAAGATGCGTTCCAGTTATCAAGTTTCCTTACACTCACCGCCAAGGTCAAATAAAGACACTAGATCTACAGCGGGGCTGAAGGGGTAGCCTTGTGGCTGAAGCTTTGCCCGTCACACCGAAGGCCCGGGTTCGATTCCCACATGGGTACAATGTGTGAGCCAACTTCTGGAGTCCTGCTGTGATATTACTGGAGTCTAAAGGCTGTATCAGTGGTATTTTCACGAAAAATATAATATACCACATACTATTATATTCTGTGAGCCTGACAAAAACCCGTCCCTAAAACCTTTAAGAAGCGACTATCGGGATCGGGTGGGCAAGCTTGCTGACTTGTTTGACGCATGTCATCGTATCCTAAATGAGTAGAGGTGCGGTCGGGGAGCCTAGTGGTTAAAGCGTTCGCTTGTCACGCCGAAGCCCAGGGTTCGATTCCCGACGCGGGTACATTGTGTGAAGCCCATTTCTGGTTTCCCGCACCGTGATATTGCTGGAATATTGCTAAAAGCTGCGTAAAACCATACTCACTCACTCACTCACTAAATGCGTAGATCGATGCTAATGATGTCAGTCACTGGATTTTCTGGTCCGAACTCGTGTATTTAGGAATGGCTAGAATATTTCGAGTTCGGCGTTAAACAACAAACAAACAAACACGGTACCGACAGGCATCGTAATTCAGTTAGAAATCCAACTGATAACTCTTTTAACAAGCTCTTTGAGTTCGAGGTCGAGGATGAACAGAATAATCTTGTAATCTGTACGGTAGGTAGGTTTGTTTGTTTGTTTGTTTGTTGTTTAACGCCGCACTCAGCAATATTCCAGCTATATGACGGCGGTCTGTAAATAATCTAGCCTGGACCAGACAATCCAGTGATTGACATCATGAGATTCGATCGACGCAATTGGGATACGATGACATGCATCAACCAAGTCAGCGAGCCTGACCACTCGATCCCGTTAGTCGCCTCTTACGGCAAGCATGAGTTGCTGAAGACCTATGCTAACCCTGATCTTCATGGATTGGTAGGTAGGTGAGAAGCAGGACTTAGAAAAGAGAAAACGGAAATGAAATCACTACATACCGGTTTTAACAAACGATCTTAGAGTCGGGGCGAGCCGTTTCACTGCTGCAAACGACTAACGAAGCATTTGATTTTCTGAGGGAATGGACATTTTCAAAAACCACAAAAAAAGAAAGATCATTTCAGAAAATAATGGAAAAGTAATTATGCTTCAGGTTTTAGCCAAAAGAAGTATTTATTTGTCTCCTCCTTCCTCTATAAAACTGCAACAGTCTACAGTCGGGGGGCTTTGTTGGCAAAGAATGTGAATGGGAAATATTGGCGTGAAACGAACTTGTTAGAAGTTTAAACTGATAGAAAATTTGGCTTTGCATGCAAATTCCCGACTGAATACATCAGGAAATGATTTTATGATTTGTGTTGGGACGCCATGGATACAGCTGTCAACTTCTGTCCCCCGTTGGTATGCAAGAAATGACACCTAGGGAAAGGAGTTCCATATTGCGATGTGACCTTTGAGAATAGAGCTCATGAATGATAATCACATTTTAGAAAGAAACCAAATGATTTTCCGGAGCTGAGGGCAATGGTTTGAGATAAACATTTTTTTAAATGTTTTACGAACTCCATATAATTTACAGGATAAACAGATGCTGCTCATTTTTAAAAAATGCAAAGAAATATCGAACGGTGTATTTCGACAATTGTCTGCAGGAAAAGGACACATTATTACTGTTACTACAATAGGAGGTACATGTTAATATTGTTTTTCAGTAAAACGGGGTTTGATTTTGTTATTTACCCACCACCTAGCTTCCAGCCTCACTGAAACTCCGGGTTAGAATCGGTCTTTAGCAACCCATGCTTGCCGTTAAAGGCGACTATGCTTGTCATAAGAGGCGACTAACGGGATCGGGTGGATGATGCTCATGATGTCCATCACTTGATTGTCTGGTCCGGACTCGATTATTTACAGACCGCCGTCATAAAGCTGGAATATTGCTGAGTGCGGCGTTAAACAACAAACAAACAAACACCGAAACTCCCTACCATGTTAAACAGTTGATTATATTTCCTTGAATTGATCACAGCGTTTAATACCGTACTGGCATTAACTAGGTCCGGGGTAGAAGAGGTCTTCAGCAACCCATGCTTGCCGTTAAAGGCGACTATGCTTGTCGTAAGAGGCGACTAACGGGATCGGGTGGTCAGGCTCGCTGACTTGGTTGATGCATGTCATCGATCCAAATTGCGTGGAAACGGCTGGTGTGATCGCGTCTTTGTTTGTTTGTCTATTTGTTGTCTAACGCCGCTCTCAGTAATGTCGAGCGCCAAGCAGGGTAACAACAAGTACCATCTTTTCACGTGTTTTTGTATGGGATCGTACCTCTGACCTTCCGCTCTCCGGGCGGACGCTCTACCACTAGACCACGGAGGCTGTCCACTAAATGGATGTATGGTCAGTGACTCGGTGTATTGGTTGATTACATGTCAACGAACCACGATCGATCGTTGCTTATACAGGCAATCACGTTTTTGTTTTTTGTCTGTTAAAGACCTCATTATTTACAGGCGCCAGGCGTATTCTTGGATATTGCTAAGTACGGGGTGCAACAAAAAACAACACGCTCCTACTTTATTGTGGAAGTGGTTAATCTGTAAATCTCACACATGGCGTAAAACCTCATTTCTCTCTCATGCTGCAAATTTTACAAATCTACAAGGATGCAAACAAATACAACGTTTTTCTTAGGCAAATAAAGTGACGTGAGCCGGATTACAAAAAGACCCAAAAGGGTTTATTTCTGGTTACTGACCGTGTCATTTCATATTTAATGAGCAGTTTAGCCAAGTAGACCAACCATCTGTTTACTGTCCAAGTGGGCGAACAATCATTTGCATCACATGATGCGCCTTACTTACATATGGATGTATTCTTCTTTGAGTACAAACCAATAACTAAACTATGTTTCCACAGTATTGTCCCTGGTCGATGCCTTGCTATTAGTTAAAGACGTCACAGAGTGGGTTAACGTTGTTGAATGATGTTAAATATAGTTTCTGTAGTCCGATATAAAATAAGGTGAGGTGAAATTGGGTTTAACGTCGCGTTAAGATTATTTCACTTATATAGCGACGTGCATGCACGTGTATGTGTGTGTGTGGCTGTTTGTACTAGTCCGGACTGATGCCGATTTATAGTGCTAGCTCACTGAGATACCATGCCGCAGTTTAACATGGAATAGCCCACTCAGACACAGTATACTGACTCCGAGCCGACCAGTCCTTGTTTTAGCCCCTTAATGCCGAGCGCCAGACAGGGTAACAACAAGTACAATCTTTTAACATCTTTTTGTATGACGCGGTCGGGGATCGAACCCCGGACCTTCCGCTCTCCGCGCGAACGGTCTACCACAAGACCACGGACGTATATAAAATAAAGCGTTGTTAGCTGGAGTAAAGCGTCCGTGGTCTAGTGGTAGAGCGTCCGCCCGGAGAGCGGAAGGTCGTGTGTTCGATCCCCGGCCACGTCATACCAAAACACGTTAAAAGATGGTACTTGTTGTTACCCTGTCTGACGCTCGGCATTTAGGGCCTAAAACACGGACTGGTCGGCTCGGAGTCAGTATACTGTGTCTGAGTGGGGTATTCATGTTAAACAGCGGAATGGTATCTCTGGACTAGCACTATAAATCGGCATCAGACCGGACTAATACAAGCAGCCACACACACACACACACGTGCATACACGTCGCTATATTAGTGCAATAATCTTGAACGCAACGTTACCCTCCATTCCATCTCACCAGTTTGCTTGATAATCGCCTTGCTTGGCCTAGACTGTTCCCTTCTTTGATGATAACAACTGACGACGTCGTGTTTTTACTTCTGGCATTCAGACGTACCGAGTCATACTTGTAGAATTGGCTTACATTTGTTGTTTTAATCAATACTATAAAACAGTTTGTTTTGCTTGTTTGTTTTACGCTGAACTTGACAATATTTCAGCTAAATGTCATCTGTAAATAATCATTTGTGAACGAGACAATTCAGTGATTGACATCATGAGCACTGATCCACGCTATTGCGATACGATTACATGCATCAACCAAGTTACCGAACCTGATCACATACGTGTGAACAACTGAGATTTCTAAAGTTTAGGAAAGTGTTATTTTCATAGCAGTGAAACAAAAATGATAGCTTTACTACAGTGAAAATACGCTTTGCTAGAACCACCAGAAAGTAAGTTACCCGCCCGTGCGCCGTAAAAGGCGACAATGCTTGTCGTAAAAGGCGACTAACGGGATCGGGTGGTCAGGCTCGCTGACTTTGTTGATGCATGTCATCGATCCCGATTGCGTGGATCGATGCTCATGATATCAATCACTGGATTATCTAGTCCAGACTCGATTATTTACAGACCGCCGTCATATAGCTGGAATATATGAGACACTTGACATCACTGTATACTGCTTTGACGTCACGTTTGAATGCTTTGACGTCATGATACAATGGATGACGTCATCTGCTTCAGTTAGGAGCAGAATCACCAACAACAGGCAACTAAATACGGCGTTCGATATGCTCAAGAGTTGTTGTCAAACCGTAATACTTCACTCGAACATGAGACAGGCACTGTAAGCATGTAGCACGGCAATAAACTGGTTCCACTGTTGGTACGCGACACAAGCCTAGCGCTATCAGCCAACAGACGGCGACCAAAACAATTGGTACAAATCTGCAACATATCCGGTTATGTGTGCGCATGCGTAACAGCCTCATTACCGATGCCGAGTTATTTTCGACTCACATATTTCTGAAATGTGAACAATGCGCAAGAATTCCGATCGCGCGGCACTGGATCTACCTCTGCGCTACTCCACGCGTCCGCTTTTGTTTATTCCAACTTTTGGTTAAACCGGCACTTCCGGTTTTCCTGTCGATGTTTAATAAACTGCATTAAGTTGAGACTGCGGTGTTGACTAATCCTTGGCGCTGACTATAACATTAAGCAGAGATGTAGAATATTACGTTTACTATCTGAGAACGTAAAATTGCACATGTAAGACTGGTTTGAAAAAAAGCATTGTCCGAGATTTTGTTATGTCTACAGAGACAAGCAAAGTTAGCCTCTTTTTTTATCGTCGGCAGCTAAAAGCATTCCACCACGCTCTTTTTTTATTAGACAGCTTTAGGTAAACTGTGGGCGAACGAACAGGTATCTAATATATGAATGACATAATGCTATATGAAATGGATTTGTATGTTTCTGTTACATTCGATATAAAAAATAGCTTACCATGAAAGACGAAAATCGATTTTCAACCATGACGCCGAAAGACGAATGAGCGGTATACACACGCACAGAGGAAAAGTAGCACAGCTCCGCTGTACGTAGAACTTGGCCATTGTTACTCGGCTCGGTACATCGAGTGTTATGGTTTGGTTGAAGATTCCGGGGTAGAATACGTCTTCAGCAACCCATACTTGCCGTAAAAGGTGACTATGCTTGTCGTAAAAGGCGACTAACGGGATCGGGTGGTCAGGCTCGCTGACTTGGTTGATACATGTCATCGATCCTAATTGCGTGGATCGATGCTCATGATGTCAATCACTGGATTGTCTGGTCCAGTCTAGATTTATTTTACAGACCGCCGTCATAGAGCTGTAATGTTGCTGAGTGCGGCGTTAAACAACAAACAGGCAAACAAGTGAATGTGAATGTATTTTAACATGTTAGAATTCTACAGTATTGGTTTAAGATTATTTAAATGCCTATTGATAGTTTACCTAGAAAATGTTATAATGTTATATAAGATTGTTTGAAATTGTTATAATGTTATATAATATTGTTTGAAAAACATGGAACTCGCAACTGGGTATATCATGTAAAGTCGTTATTAAATGAATGTTTATGTTTGGCATAATCAATGTGTACCTAACAATCCAGATTCGTTTTTAGTATCCATTCGCCGAAGACTTAAGGATATTTTCTTACAAAAATAGTCATAGCATGTTTTAAGTTCAGAAAATGCAATTATTGCAATCTTTTTAAGACAATTATTTCCCAAGAATACAATTTGTTTGATATCTAAAAGGTTTAGAATAAGTTAAACAAAATTTAGATGCAGCTCTCATTGACTTAGGATCGAAGTAGGCAGACATAGAAACAGAGCCAGAAAATTGAGAATATGTGAGCAATGTGGTTTAAATGTGATTGATGACTAGTTTCATTTTCTGTTAGTTTGTCCAAAATACGACCACCTAATAATATATTTGTAAATATATTGATATGCCTTTTTATGTACATCTCACTCAACACAAATTGACATCGATCATGATTACAACTGATAAAGAATCTATCAATGTTCATTTATCATGCTATGTTAATTAGAATATGACCTGTTAGACATATCTGCAACCATTCCCGAAAACAGAATTGTACTATGGGCCTGAAAACTTATCCTTATCCTACTCCGCTCTCTAGATGATAATTTGCTAGTATGCATTCCGACAATATTACCATATTATAAGGGTAACCCTTTTTTAAGGGCATTATCATTTGCAGAAGCCCGAGGTCATCCATTAACTGCCCGAGGAAGGAGGGCAGTTGAAAAGACCGAGGGCTTCTGCAAATGATAATGCCCTGAAAAATAGCGTTACCGTTAGTACAGCTAAAATGGATAGAATTTGTTATCAAATAAAAATAAACAACAATATCGGTTTTGAAACATTTAGTGCAATCAACACGAATGTCACTGACCCACTTTTACAAATATGGAAACGTCATAGAAAAAACACTGATGACGTCACTTGGCCGTCGTCAAGCAATATGGGGGCATTATCAAGTTACAGTGGCTCGCCCCATTCTGATAACAGGTGAACGGTTTAATTATAATGATAATTCTATCCATTTTAGCTATAAATTCTCATAATTGTTTTGTTCACGTGGAACCAAACTTTCAACTCATATTTCGGTATTGAAACCATATACATTTAGGTATTAGCCCAAGTTATAAGAAATTATGAAACCTTAAAAAATAAAAGAATATGAGAAATGGGTGGCCCTATTTGATATGTAAATTAACAAATTCACCTGGTTGTGTAAGTGTACTTTGACGCACGTTGCAACATTATTAATGGAGTACAGCTCTCATCATCAAATGTACTGAACTACTCACCTTTCTTCTTGACGTCATTGCCTGTTTGTTTGTTTGCTTGTTTTTTAACGCCGCATTCAGCAATATTCCAGCTATATGACAGCGGTCTGTAAATAATCGAGTCTGGACCTGACAATACAGTGATTGATATCATAAACATCGATCCACGCAATTGGGATCGATGACATGCATCAACCAAGCCTGACTAACCGATCCCGTTAGTCGTCTCTTACGACAAGCACGGCTAACATGTGTTGCTGAAGACCTTTTCTGCCAAAAGACCTATTCTTCACGGGTCTTTTGACGTCATGGCTTGTTTTCAAATTAATATGTCTTTATCTGTAAATAATCGAGTCTGGACCAGACACTCCAGTGATTGACATCATGAGCATCGATGCACGCAATTGGGATCGATGACATGCATCAACCAAGCCTGACTACCCGATCCCGTTAGTCGCCTCTTACGACAAGCACGGCAAGCATGTGTTGCTGAAGACCTTTTCTGCCAAAAGACCTATTCTTCACGGGTCTTTTGACGTCATGGCTTGTTTTCAAATTAATATGTCTTTATCTGTAAATAATCGAGTCTGGACCAGACACTACAGTGATTGACATCATGAGCATCGATCCACGCAATTTGGATACGATGACATGCATCAACCAAGTCAGCGAGCCTGAAAGCTTAAACCTGTAGACTACCCCCTTTCTTGTGTGAAGTGAAACTGATCCATGAATTTACATTACTTCCAGTTGTGACGTATATTCATTCACAAGGCGGGGGCACGGGTGTCCCAGTCGTCTAAGGCGCCGCGATTCGCTGTGCAGAGTTGCGTCCCTTGGGCATGCCAGAAAGCTCTGATTGTGGGTTCGAATCCCGGTTCGCCCCGATTATGTTTCTAGGTTTTTCAGCACCATACCTGTGCTCGTGGGTTTCACCGAAGTGGTAAACGTCTGAGACCTGCATCACTTCGGGCTTTCCTCCCACATTAAGCTGACACGCCGTGATATAACTGGAATACTGTTAAAAGCGGCGTTTAACCCAACTCACTGACTCACTCATTTACAAGGCTGCATAAATAACTGTACCACCACATGTGTTAGTGCGCTGACTCACGCAGAACTGTTTATCATTCATTGAAATGATTGTCGCCATAAGTGTGCCCGATGTGGCGCTATAATTTTTCTTTTATTTTAAACTTCCTGTTTTAAATTTTCTGGTTAACGACGTATTAATTATCAATCATTCAGCGGAATTGAGTTCAACACATAGTGCGTGAGATCTTGCAGACTGGGATGTGACTCATCTCTCACAAGATTGCAGATATATCTGATGCTTTCCTTCTCAAAACGATGGCGTGCCCGAACGTCTTCATGGCTAAGGCGGCGTTAAACAACAAACCAACCAACCAACGTTTTCTGAAAGCACGATCTTTCCTTGTGCGCCCTAAGCGTTCAAACACGCAGCCATGATTGGTCAATCAACAGTATCAAATCACAATCACCCCATCTGATTTAAACAGCCGATTTGACGGACGCATCACCGCGGAAGCTGATATTTTTAGAATATTACTACTTTTACAGTCATTGTCGGTAGCCATATTCAATTATTTGAACAAGTATTAGCTACAAAATGTTAAGATGAACTTACAACAATATTCATAGGATGTGTGGGCAATACATATCGTGCAAACTGCACGCTTTCCTTTATACGACTGTGACGTCATACCTTGCGTCACAATGAGCCATATGACGTCATAATAGTGAAGTACGGTGAAGAAAGTAACCTTTGCAAGGTTTGCTTAGATTCTTTAGGGATGCGCACTTCTAAAGGCTTGTCAGCTCACGAAGTTCTATACTGGGATCTCCTGCCAACCTAAACAAGTTGACAGTCGGCGCCCGATTTGAAACTTCTCCTCGATGTCGATGAAAACAAAAAAGCTGACGACGTTAAGTTTGTTTGTGGAGTAAATGTACTCTCGATAAATTAACATAAGCAGAGACATTTGTTGTAATCTTTTTTCGCTAAAAATAAACTTTTGAGTTGCACGCATGTCTCCATCTTTATTTGCATTCGTAGTTGATAAATCCCCGGATGTGTCCACTCAGCACTCACTAATCTTTAAATTAAAGTCAAAACACATCGGGTACACTTTTACAATTCACATATAGAATTATACTAAACTCGCCCCGTGTAATACCAATTTTATCAAATGAGTAAATAGTTATAGTAACGGACGGGTGAAAGCGAATCAGATAACAGAACTATTCGACCGCACTCAGCAATATTCCAGCTATATGACGGCGGTCTGTAAATAATCGAGTCTGGACCAGACAATCCAGTGATTGATATCATGAGCATCGATCCACGCAATTGGGATCGATGACATGCATCAACCAAGTCAGGGAGCCTGACCACCCGATCCCGTTAGTCGCCTTTTACGACAAGCATAGTCACCTTTCACGGCAAGCATGGGTTGCTGAAGACCTATTCTACCCCGGAATCTTCACGGAACGATGGTAACTACCGACAACATCGAACTGGCCACTACCAACTGAACTGACACTCGAACTTGACTCGCTTGAGTTAAACCAGTTTAAAATATCATCTTCAATTCTATGGTTAATTCTCCTCTTTCTATGGATTTTATAACCTTAAGGTAAGTGATCGTTCTTGCTTGCCTGTGATACTACCACCCTAGTGACCCGTGAAGATTCCGGGATAGAATAGGTCTTCAGCAACTCAGGCTTGCCGTAAAAGGTGACTATGCTTGTCGTAAAAGGCGACTAACGGGATCGGGTGGTCAGGCTCGCTGACTTGGTTGATGCATGTCATCGATTCCAATTGCGTGGATCGATGTTCATGATATCAATCACTGAATTGTCTGGTCCAGACTCGATTATTTACAGACCGCCGTCATAGAGCTGGAATATTGCTGAGTGCGGCGTTAAACAACAAACCAACCAACCAACCCCGGCCGGTAGATTTAACCTTCGGCCCCACGTGGTCATCATCGTGGCTTGCTATTGCAAGGTCTAGCGACATTTGACTGACTTCTCAATTTTGGGGAGGTTTGTCATGATCCTGAACCCTTGGAAGATTGTATGGGGTCATTTAGATGGTGTTCACCTTATATTTACCTCTATATACTCGCAAATTATCTCCAGCGAGATACGTACTTGTGATTAGCATGAGGCCTTGATGAAGGAAGGCTTATGGGTAATTTAGTCTCTGATCCCCTTCCACAAGACGATCGTAGCGCAACGAATCATAAGTCTATGTTGAAGTATGGGAGTTACAATCGCCTCGGCGCTACGATCGCTTTGTGGAAGGGACCCCTGTATTCTAAAGGTACGTGTTAACTTTTAACGTGTTTTTTTAAGTTTTATTCTGTTACACTCAATTGGATAATGCTGTGGATCGCGTAGCCTTTTCACACATGAATATTTTTTAAAGGAAGTTATAAAGTATTAAATAAAATCAAGCTAAACTCGCACCCGTATATTACCAGTCTTGTCAACCTCGTGAATAGTTCTGTTATATGATTCGCATCACTCGTCAGAACTATTCACTCGTTTCATAAAATTGGTATTACACGGGAGCGAGTTTAGCATTATATTTAATACTTTATAACTCCTTTAAAAAAAGATTTGATGTCACAGTCGTATATAGTAAAGCTTGTTTTCTGCACGATACGTATTGCCACACATCCTTTGAATAGTGTTGTGACAGCAACATTGCATTATATAGCCAATAATTGTATGAATATTTAAATATGGCTACCAACAATGACTGTAAAAGAAGTACTATTTAAAAATAAATGAGTATCCGCCGTAATGCGGCCGTCAAATCGGCTGTTTCAATCAGATGGGGCGTTTTTATAATATGATACTGTTGAATGACCAATCAGAATCGCGGATTTTCCATAATAAAATAGTGCTTAAACCCCCTTGATTTATCAAACTTTAATTATTCATTAACGTGTCATTAAACCTTCAATAACTAACGTATCATTAAATGTAGTTGTACGTTTTAATGACATATTGCTGTCATAAGCGCGTCGTTTAACTTAATGAAGGTTTTGGGTCATCATTATGCGTGTCATTAAAGACAACATGGCTGCGACTATCTTGTTTGAAAGCTTAGGGCGCAAAGGAAAGACCGTGTTTTCATGAAAACGAACTCGGCACCTCGAATCCATTAAACATGAAGAAGTTTGGAGAAGGAAAGGATCAGATATATCTGCAATCTTGTGAGAGATGAATTACATCCCAATCTGCAAGATCTCACGCGATACATGTTGAACTCCATACAGCTAAATGTAATTAATACTTCGTTACCAGAAGAACAGAAAGTTTGAAATTTTATCAAATAATTATAGCGCCAGATCGGGCACATTTATAGCCGCAATCTTTTCAATCAATGATAAGAAGTTCTGCGTGAATCTGCGCACTTACACGTGAATCTGCGCACTTACACGTGTGTTGTTCGTATATGCAGCCTTGTAAATAAAGGTACGTCACAATTTGAAGTAATGTAAATTCATGGATTAGTTTCACTTCACACAAGAAAGGGGGCGGTGGGGTAGCCCAGGGTATGAAACTCCCAAAAATTTCAGCCAGACCACAGGACTGACTAGCTGAAATACTTGCCAGCCCTGACCAAAACCTGCCTGCCCAGCATAATCATATGTTTCTCAGGATAATTTAATTAAAAATATGAAAACTGATTGCTTTTAGCATGAGCGCATCGCTAAATGTTAGGTTGTCTAAAAGCTAACGGGTTTTTTTTTTGGTTACATTTAATCATTCATCTATACATCTGAATTAATGCTTATCATCGGGAAATATTTAGAATATTTTCACCTATGAAATATAACCCGACAGTCGGGCAGGGGGATTTGAAAATATCTCAGCCCGAGTTGAAATCAACCCGTCTCGGACGGTCGGGCAGGCAGGTATTTCGAACGCTGGGTAGCCTAGTGGTTTAAGCGTTCAGTCGTCACGCCACATGGGTACAATATGTGAAGCCCATTTCTGGTGTCCCCCGCGGTGATATTGCTGGAATACTGCTAAAAGCACTCACTCACTCACTCACTCACACAAGTAAGATACGTTTTCAACTTGGCGTCCGTCATGATCAATTTCATAAGGGAGTTACTCTAAAGACTTATACTAAATATGTCGTGCAAACCAAAGAGAACAGTTTTGCGTGTTCGATCCCGGTCAAAGGAACCTTTAAATTATTAACGCATGCACATCTTATATCCATCCTTCACACTTTACTTACTGAGACATCATGCAAACGCAACAAGATGAATAATAAAGCAGATATAAGCAGTTAGAGAATATTTAAATATTTGTGAATCATATCATAAGCCTCAACCATTTTATCATGTTCTGGTTACCCGATGCTTCTTTGAAAGTGGAAGTTTCCTGCACATCACTGGCGACACAATAGGGTTGGTCAAATCAACAGCCTTTTAACCAATGAAATCTCGGTGGAGGGGACATCACTTTCTCGCCTTATCGCTTTATCGCTCTATCGCTCTATCGCTCTATCGCTTTATCGCTTTCTCGCTTTCTCGAGGTAAGCCATATACCCACTTGACCACTACAGGTGGGCCGCATGTGTTATCTGTTTCAATTGGGAGGGAATGTTGAACTTTTACACTATTTTCTTTTGACATAATTTAACTGTTCAGATGTAGGTGATTTTAAAACAATCCACAGATTTCTGCGTAAAATGTAATTGATTGATTTATGGCCCTATTTAGTTTTATGTGACCATCACGCCGGAAGCAATACGCTCTAAATAAATCAGGCTAAAATAAAAAAATATAAACTTTTCAAAAGAAGTAAAGAAGAGTATAGTTAATAAGTCGGGTTAAGGCGCCGGGACTCGCTGTGCAGAGTTGCGTCCCTTGGGCACGCCAGAAACCTATGATTGTGGGTTCGAGTCCCGGTTCGCCCCGATTATGTTTCTAGGTTTGTCAGCACCATACCCGTGCTCATGGGTTTCACCGAAGGGGTAAACGTGTGAGACCTGCATCACTTCGGGCTTTCCTCCCACATTAAGCTGACACGCCGTGATATAACTGGAATTCTGTTAAAAGCGGCGTTAAACCCAACCTAACCCAACTCACTCACTCACTCTGTCTGCCCAAATATTTTCTTCCTTGGGTGACTGTGCTGCACAACTTACTGTTAAGTAACTATGGAGATATGTTTCTCCACCAACTCGGCTAGTAGCTGAATTTCAGAGCTGTCAAAATTCTTGTTTTTCTTCCTTGGTTTAGGTGGATGCGATGCCATTTTCAAAGTTGGCCGGAAGTAATGCGTACGTGTTTCCATCAGGGAATTAGGGGAATTTTGGAGCAACCTCAAATTTACTGTCAGGTTAATGCAAACACATTAAGGCGTCATAAGATAGTGGTATGCTAATAGAATTTTGATACAAACGATTTTTATGATGTCTTTAACTATTGATCATTAAGAATTTAATGTATTATTAGGATTTCATGGAACCATTAGCGGATAAGCTAATGAAGCTTTGATACAACCGAGTCCAAGATCTATTCCACCCTTACTTTGAAGTCAAATAAAATTTACATTACACTCTCAAAAAAAACAACCGCACAGGTAGATTTTTAGTGAACCTATTGTACCTAATAAAGTCGATATATTTAATTTAATATCATAGATACAAAAATAAAATTTTGGAGCTCAAACGTCAAATGTTGTCGTTGTACAAAGGCATTGAAAACTGTTCATTGTCATGTCACACAAGGCCGAAAGGTTGCGCTGACTCAGTATATCGTGTGACCGCCCCGGGCAGCAATCACGGCTCTGCATTTCCTCGGCACTGCCTGGATAGGTGTACGAATCCTGTCCTGCGGAATTCTGCGCCATTCTGCCTGTAAAGCATTGGCCAGTTGCGGGAGTTTCTGCAGCGTGTTCTGACGTTGACGTACACGTCGATCGAGTTCATCCCAGAGGTGTTCGATTGGGTTGAGATCTTGAGATCTCGACAGCCAGGGCAAGACGTTGATGTTGGCATTATGGAGGTAGTCTACCGTGACACGTGCTGTGTGCGGTGGAGCGTTTTCCTGTTGAAACATCTCCCTCTGGCGGGCAATGATTGGAAGAAGTTGAGGTTGAAGAATTTGATTCATGTAGCGATTTACTGTCACATTCCCTGAATCACAACCAAATCAGATCTCGTGGTGTAGGATATGGCCTTACACACCATGACACTACCGCCACCGAAATTGTCGAATTCACTTACATAATGTGGGGCAAAACGCTCATTTCGACGACGATAAACACGTTGTCTTCCATCTTGCCGGTGAAGAGGAAATCGTGATTCATCTCTAAAGCACATTGGTCTCCAGTTTTCAAATTCCAAGGCTGTAAGGTATGGCATCAACACAAGCGTCGCTGTCGATGGATCTGTTGCAACACAGGGACAATAACTGGTCTTCTGGGTCGGATTCCAGCCTCGCGAACGTGGTTTCTGACAGTCTTGTCCGATATCCTCAAACCAGGGTGTGTCATTTACTGACATACTGACAAATTATAAATCACCATTCACAGCGTTATTAAGTGTATGTTTTGAATCTAAAATTTCAGATATTTACTCTGAGAAGTAACTTTCAAAAAAGGCATATTAGTGATCAAGGGTATCACAAATGATCATTCTGAAACGTCACCGATAATCCTACAATCATTTAGAATGTTTCGTAAAACATGCAAACACGAACACAAAAGTGACCTTTCGGCCATATTGTATAATATTTAATATTGTAATTACGTATAAACAGGTACCATTGTATCATAACTGAAACTTAATGTTTTATTTTAACAAACTTGATCACATTTTTTATTTATGATATATGCATACATTTGTGGAATTGTCTTGGTCTTGGAATTGTTTTTGGTCGTTTGATTGACAGAAAATTGTTGTCTAACGATTCACTGGGTGCGCGTTAATCACAACAAACGATTTAAGAATTACACCTGAAGTTTTATATTATATAATCAATTGTTTCACACTTTATAAATATTGTGATCACAGGATATTAAACTGTTTATTTAATTTCTGTAAGAATTGTAAACAATAAATATAAAGCGTGCCATGTATCCCGTTGGTACTTCGAATTGTGAGAAAAGATGACGAGAAATAACCACAAAATAATGAACTAATATATATCCAACATTTGAAATATATTTGTTTGTTTTGAAATAGTCTTCTGAATATGTGTTTTATGTAAAACTGATGCCTAGCAGGTGCGCGTCTTGCCAATTAAGATACACGGTCAAACTATCTAATGGTTTATCTACTTAAAACATTATTTACATGATGGTAAAAACGGTCATTGTATGTTGTGTCGAAAAAGCTTCAAAACATATTTCAAATCGAGCTTTTTCATACTATGAAAGACAATTAAGTTTATAATTTACAAGCCATGACGTAAAACAAAAAGGGTGTTTGTTTTTTGGTATTTCATATACATTAGGTGATAAGACTACTTCTCCATTAATAACAGTGCAACATTGGTCAAATTACACTCACACAATCAGGACCCGTGAAGATCCGGGGTAGAATTGGTCTTCAGCAACCAATGCTTGCCGTAAAAGGCGACCATGCTTGTCGTAAGACTGTCGCTGACTTGGTTGATGCATGTCATCATATCCCAATAGTGTGGATCGATGCTCATGATATCAATCACTGGATTGTCTGGTCGATTATTTACAGACCGCCGTCATATAGCTGGAATATTGATGAGTGCGGCGTAAAACAACCAACCAAAAAACCAACCAACCAACCGAGTTACAATGAACTATTGCTAAGCACCGCAGAGTTATGTCCTCTTTCCTTTGTACGTGTGTATTCCTCACTTTTGACTGTCTTAGAGGAAATCAATTATCTTCTTTCTAGCAAGACATTTTTCGTATCGAATGTGTAACGTTACATATAAGCATACACGGCCATTTGATATATCATTTTGTCGTTCGGATATTAGGGTAGTGTTTTTTTCGCTCCCACTGTCAATAAAGCTGTTCAACAAAAACATCATCGCACAGTAGGTTTGTCGGCGTACGATAAAAAGTGGCGAAATATGCTGTTTTTTGACGCATAACAAAATCTCTGCACTGTTGAATTTTGTTAAAAAGTTTAATATTTGCAGTCACTTTTTTTCTTTCAGTTCGTGCTGGTACGCTTCACACTCTGCTACATATAGCCGCTCAAATTGCAACGCTGTGATAATGATCATGATGATAATGTTTATGGCTGACATGAAATTCATCAGATATCACCAAATGTAATGAATTACTGAAAATTTGACACCTTTTGCCGTGATGTCGTGTTTTATTTTTTTGGCGATGTCGGCGAAAGACGTCATTGCTATATATCTCACCTAATTTCGTTCATGGTAACAAATATATATTCGATAAGTAAATGAGAAATGGAACTATTTCGACGCAACATCAAATTACTACTTTTACAATGTAAATAATGCCTTTGAAGGTATTCTGGGATGTATGTATCTCAGTACAGTGGGAAAAATAAATGGCGGAAAGTTCTCTTCAGGCTCCGTGTTTGCGCTTTTTTTGAAACAAACTAAACAAGTCTATGGCCAGTGGCGACGTTTCAGAAAGATTATTAGTCTCTTGATAAATCACATATTTCCGCGATCACCAATCATTATGGGATATTTTTATAAAACATTATTGCATTTTCCGCGGAAATGTCCAATATTTTTATTTAATAACATCGGCAATATTTCAGCCATATCTTGACGAAAAGTTAAACATTTTACAATAACTAGATTACTACAGATGTTTTTAACTAGTTTGAGAACATAAAATACAATATTATAAAAACGGTCTACAGATAGCCAGTAACCAAAGGGCACCACACTTGGGACCATGGGGACCGCCTCTGTTATCGGCACTGTTCACCAGCGAGATTTACACCATCCCTTCAGCGGCAGGCGAGAGTACGCAATTTTAGCCACTAATTCAAGTTCACAAATAGTCTTAACTTCTTGGAAACTCTATCGCGTCGTCTATAATCTCCTTTTCTAAAGACCTGCGAAGATCCGGGGTAGAATAGGTCTTCAGCAACCCATGCTTGCCGTAAAAGGCGCTATGCTTGTTGTAAGAGGCGACTAATGGGATCGGGTGGTCAGGCTCGCTGACTTGGTTGATGCATGTCATCGATCCCAATTGCGTGGATCGATGCTCATGATGTCAATCACTGGATTGTCTGGCCCAGACTCGATTATTTACAGACCGCCGTCATATAGCTGGAATATTGCTGAGTGAGGCGTTAAACAACAAACAAACAAACAAACAAACAAATCCTTTTCTAAAAGACAAACAAGGACCAGTAAAGCTGAAACGTGATGACAAAGAATGATAACGGACGTTCGATGTTTCACACCCAATTAACTACACATATACCTACTGTAATTACATTTTGAACCAAAAGGCAGTTCGCTAGTCGTCTAAGGCGCCACAATTCGATGTGCAGAGTTGCACGCCCAAAACTTACGATCATGGGTTCGAATCCCTGTTTGCCTCGATTATATTTCTAGGTATGTCAGTAGCATATCCGTGTTCGGGGGTAAACGTCAAAGGCATGTATCACTTCGGGCTTTCCTCCAGCATCAAGCTGACATGCAGTGATACAACAGGGATATTGTTCTAAGCGGCGTTAAACTCAACTCACTCACTCACGTACAAAATGGCAGAGTAATAACTATACACTTTATATCTATAGGTTTTTCAATATGGCTGCAGTGGCGGCCATATTGAAAGTCGGATTCGAACCTCTTGAACAAATTCACTGTCATCACTGAAATGAGAAGAAAATGTTTAAGTACCCGGACGATGACGATTTTCTGTCACTTGAGATTACAAATGTATATTTTCACGACTCGGGTAAATGAGAAACTCCCGTCCCTGACAACTAAGGTCGCGACTTCGCTGATACCCACACGAAAGACCCGTGAAGATTCCGGGGTAGAATAGGTCTTCAGCAACCCATGCTTGCTGTAAAAGGTGACTATGCTTGTCGTAAAAGGCGACTAACGGGATCGGGTGGTCTGGCTCGCTGACTTGGTTGATGCATGTCATCGATCCCAATTGCATGGATCGATGCTCATGATATTAATCACTGGATTGTCTGGTCCAGACTCGATTATTTACAGACCGCCGTCATATAGCTGGAATATTGCTGAGTGCGGCGTAAAACCAACCAACCAACCAACCCACACGAAAGCTCTGCCTGTGAATGACTGCAAGACTAAGACGGGATATCATTACATCTAACATATTGATTGGCGGAGAACAATGATTCACGACTCGACGACACAGATGCACACCGCAACAGTGACCAGGCAAGGATGTGAGTTGGATTAACACAGTTATAATTCCACACTTATAACACTACATGCCGCGTGAGGGGCTGTCGGGTAGCCTAGTGGAATAAACTTCAAATCCTGTTAAATTTGCATCGTACATACGTAACAAAAAGTAAAACAATACTTCCGTAAATGTCAATGTGACATCTATCATGAATGCAATAATGTCATGAAAGGAAGTGAATTACTCATATTCTTTTTAGCATCACCCCGCACAGGTTGAATTAGAGCTGCAGTCTCTTTTGCTCATTGGGGCCGTGGGGTAGCCCAGTGGTTAAAGCGTTCGCTCGTCACACCGAAGATGCGGGTTCGATTCCTGACATGGGTACAATGTATGAAGCCCATTTCTGGTGTGGGGACCGTGGTATTGCTGGAATGTTGCTAAAAGCGGCGTAAAACCATACTCACTCACTCACTCGTGCTGCGGGATACTGATACTCATTGTGGTACATTGTGAACGGTTGTCCAGATAAGCACCCGATTTGGTCCAGCATCTATGTGTATCTATTACTTAGTGAGGTGAGCTCATGTCATGTCTGTAAACCTCTTCGTGTGGGTCCAGTCATCTTGCGTGCAGAGTTGCGCCTCTTGAATGAATCCTATGCTTGAGACTGGGAATGGCCTACAAATATGTTATACATTTTACATATGACACAACATCGATGGGTGATAATTTAACAAGGTTTTATATCTAAATGTCTGCTGTGGAAACGTCTGGGAGTCTACCGTCCTGACAAGAAGTCATCATTCCGAGTAACTGGCTATAAAGTCACTGATAAATGAGACCATTATTTCGACCTACTGTCTCACCGAGAATGAACCAAGTTCAGACTGCAGAGTTGCGCCTCTTATGTTGCTAGAATCCTATGATCGTGGTTTCAAATCCCTACCTCGGCAGAGATTCTTGAATAAGGAGAGGGTTTTGTGGCTTTTATGTATGAATCCCCATCAAAGAATGACGATGGCAGTTGTTCACAAATAGGCGAACGTGTCCTGCCCCACCGGTGGCACCCGTCACAAACACATGCAAAGGCAAGTTCACCTTTAAAAAGCACGGGAACATATGGTTTAAGTCAGACCTGACCTGCAGGAGTTTACGATTCCTCCCACGTCAATCTGCCACGCCATAATGTAACTGAAATACCGTTCATCAATATCCACTCCCTCATACAATGAATTTATTTTGGCAGACCTTCGGTTAGCAAAATACAATATAATTACATTATCTGAAATATGACCCATAACGTCCATGATGCACACGAAATGATAGTCCTAGGCAGGCATATAATGAACATGTCACAATGCAAAATCGATATAGGATCATATCCTGGGCTAAATTGTAACTTCTCCGTCGGCAGTGTATGCTGTATGACTGGCGCTCTTATCCTTATAAACTGTTAAATTGGACAAAGACGGGACACGTAAAAGCCCTAGTTCAATCAATAGGTTTAGACAGGAAACACAATGACAGAGTTACGAGGGCAATTACCTTCAAGTTCAATAGCCTTCTGACTGCCAAGAGACAGATAGTACCACCGGGTGTCTAGCCAGTGGCATACCGCTCGATAAGCACTGAACCACGATCATTATTGATCTTGCCTCACTGCACACTCTGATGAAAATGATCTCAACCTATCAAACTGATCTCAACTGTCTTTGAACTGGAAATGTTACGTTTCCAGGTGCTGGACATTAGTTAAAAACGAACAGTTACAAAAGTGATATTTTAAATGTTTGATGTCATCGATATCCAATTCCTCTCGGACATTATTTCGAAAACACATACTGTCGGGCTTAATTCTACCACGGAGGATACGCTTAGACTCTCATTAAAAACTGTTTCATTGACTGCAAAGTTATGTTGTTGGTTTTTTACTCTTTTCGCGAACACCTGGTGTCATCAGCGATTTTCAGTGATCCATTCATAAGTTTTACTGCAATGTTGCCTTTTATGCCCAATGGAATTGGGTTCGTCTTATAATCGAGACTGGTTAATCTCTGGCGTTGACGTTTGATATGTAAACCCGAACTCTGTTTATAACTTACTACTGAAATCTCTGCGAGGCAAACTACCCAATGTTATTTCAGGTTAGTTCCGTGGTACCAAATATAACATGCAATGTTCTTCACTATTTTCGCAAATTAAACAACGTATTCAAATATGATACTCGAAGTCACAACACGAACCGGTACAGGAGAAATTGTTCTATGTTCCTCCTCCAACAGTGGAAGATTAATTAAAGCGACAAAACCCTTTCAATACCCAATAGAAATTGTACGACTATATCATGAGCATGTGTTTATGAATCACTATCGAAACGTAATGATACCAGGTGTTCGCGAAAGCTGAGCGTATCCTGCCCCATCGGTGGCACCCGTCACAAACACATGCAAAACCAAGTCAAATGTTAACCTGAAAACACGGGAACATATGGTAGTCAAAAAAGGGAATTGCATCGGACATAATTTTTGTCACTGATGCGTCAAATTTTGAAATGTCCTCCACATGTCTACCATCAAACCTTTTGAAAGCTTTACTGAGGCCTTGCATGTCGTAACCTTGATAAAAATAAAATTCAGAGCAAGAGTCGTATGACGCTCTTAGAAATCTTGGTAGAAAGAGCATGTTTGATTGTATCTTAAAAGTTGTGAAATGTAAACACCAAAAGCTGGAGATGCTGGAATATTGCTCCACATGAAGGGAAAGTTGACTATTGGAAAGGTGAGGTCACCCCTCTTGTCATACAGACTTGTGGAGAGTGTTGCTTGGATCTAAGAAACGAGTGAATCGTTTACGCGGCAGTCAGCACCAATTTATAATTAGCCTGAAACTGGTCCAAACTGACTCACTGAGGTGAGGTGAGACAGCGGACGATTCCAACTACAGTCAAACTCCGTTGTGTCGAACTTTGATATGTCGAACTTACGATTGTCTCGAAGAAAACGTTTGGTCCCTGCGTATTCCTTCTTTATTCATCATTATTGAATTAAATTTTCATTTTCTCGTTGATTGTTTGTCGCATATGTTTGGTGTTATGTATGTGTGTATGTATGTATGTATGTATGTATGTATGTATGTATGTATGTATGTATGTATGTATGTATGTAGTTTGACTCTACAAAATCTGTTTATGAATCACTACTAAACTAACGTTGCTGATTATCATTTGGCACAAAATTGAAAACCCGTGAAGATCCGGGGTAGAATAGGTCTTCAGCAACCCATGCTTGCCGTAAAGGCCGACTATGCTTGTCGAAAGGGGCGACTAAAGGGATCGGGTGGTCAGGCTCGCTGACTTGGTTGATGCATATCATCGATCCCAATTGCAAGGATCGATGCTCATGATATCAATCACTGGAGTGTCTGGTGACTCGATTATTTACAGACCGCCGTCATATAGCTGGAATATTGCTGAGTGCGGCGTTAAAACAGCAAACAAACAAACAAACACAATATTGAACGGTTAACTCCGATATTGTGTTCCTACGATATTTATATTTAAAGTTACTTCACAGAATGAACTCTGTCAAAACTTCAAATATCTTAAGAATGACATCATATGATAACGAGATTATTTCCAAATGTGTTTCGGTATGGCTAGCAAATTTGCGCAACAGGTTTGTCACAGCTTCGGAAACGTCAGCAACGGCATTAAGACACCGTATAAGTCGACGTATTGTCATTTCGTCTCCATGTTGCAGGTATTCAAGCCTGCGGCCCCTTGCGTGGAATGACCCATCGTCGAAGACAGCAATTGGTAGTGACAATACAACGCAGGCGCAGAACGAGACTTGTCATCATCCGTGGCAACCTCAACGGCCAGATATACAGGGATGACGTTCTTCAAGCCGTACTGTTACCATTCCTTCGAAAACATGCAACAGGGAACGTTCTCACAGCACGACAACACTGGGCCGCACATTGGAAGTGTCGTCCAGGATGTGTTAGCTGCACTGTGGCCGTTCGTCAATCACTAGCTCGAATACCAGTTTTAAACCCGACATCTGGGTCTCCAGATCAAGGGGCGTCACCACCAACCTCAGAACCGTCAACAGCTGGAAGGGGCGAGTGACAACAGATTCCCAATGACATCATCAGGCCGCTGGCGACATCGATGAGACGGCGAATCTGGACGTGCATTGGTGCTTGTGATGGTCACTTTCGCTGTCTGGTATCTGAAACAACTGATCATGACAATACCTGCTTCCCTCTGCTCATTACTGTGTACTGTGAAATTGCGACGCCTTGTTTCTTGAAACGTCATGTCCACGTCACCTGTTGTATGACACTTATTGATATGATGCATGTACTATCGCCTGTGATACAGCACTATCCAATAACAAGTTCTTGTTTTTCCTTTTCTAGCCGCCATCGAACATGCGTGTATATTTTCTTTTGCCCGACAGTTTGTATGATATGGAGATCCATATCTTCTAAGTCTGTGAATAAATTCTCATCAAAATTCTCAAAACTTTCTTTGTTATATTTATGTTTGCTGCCGTTGTCTCTTCGCATGGCCATTTTCCCCAACTCCAAAGTGTTTGACGT
Organism: Haliotis rufescens; assembly: GCF_023055435.1. Classification (NCBI taxonomy): domain Eukaryota; kingdom Metazoa; phylum Mollusca; class Gastropoda; order Lepetellida; family Haliotidae; genus Haliotis; species Haliotis rufescens. The sequence continues at coordinate 19,711,811 of NW_025964383.1, read as the reverse complement.
ATATTACAATGGCCGTTTTCCCCAACTCCAAAGTGTTTGACGTTTATTACAATGGCCGTTTACTTCACCTGCTAAGTGTTTGATGCTTTTTACAATGGCCATTTTCCCTAACTTTCAAGTGATTGACGTTTATTACAATGGCCGTTTTCCCCAACCTCAAAGTGATTGACGTTTATTACAATGGCCGTTTTCCCCAAATTCAAAATGTTTTCGGTTTTGTACAATTGCCGTTTACTTCACCTTCAAAGTGTTTGACGTTTATTACAATGGCCGTTTTCTCCACCATCCTCAAGTGTTTGACTTTTATTACAATGGCCGTTTCCTACACCTTCCTTAAGTGTTTGACTTTTATTACAATGGCCGTTTTCTCCACCTTCCTTAAGTGTTTGACCTTTAGTACCATGGCCGTTTCTCCGGCTTCCTAGTGTTTGACGTTTATTGCAATGGCCATTTCCCTAATGGCCGTTTACTCTATTGGACGTAGCAACCACAAACAACTCGCACAAGGCGACTAATTCATAATAAACCTTTAAAAGAACCTGCCACTTTTGAATCCTGACATTCAGATATTCCAAGTCATGTTTGCACGCTTTAGTTTACTGTTAATTATAAACAATAGGGAAATCTCTTTGATCATTGTCAGTATATCGTTTTCTGTCACCGAACTGATCCGAGTGACCTGCTCCGATCTACGTGAAAGTGAAGCTTCCCTGAGTTGTTCCTCAATAGCATCAGTGACATTAGATTTGAAATGATTATCAGAAGACCGTGCTGCAGCCTTTGATCCCTTGGTTTCAATCAGGCACTCCCACAAGCTTTGTCATCAAGCGCTAGATTAGAAAACTGGCTGTCGTACTCGTGATGCTTTGGACTTCCCTTCACTCAATACTTCACCACAGAGCTAAAAAGTTGACACAACATCACAAGAAGGTCATATGCATTTATCTATAACGTGAATCTACTGCATCACTAGGGACAGAATCCTATTCCTGTATTCATAATTCGGAACTCTTTGTCAACTGAACCCGACTCAATTCAAGCCTTTCAACTTCCTGCGAAAGCATTTTTATGTACATAGGAGATATAAAACTGAGGTATAATTTATACTGAAAAATTAGTAAAATTGTGTTTGATAAGAAGACGCAAAGTCTACACAAGAAATCCCCCCAAAAAGTAAAATTATTGTTCATTTGTTCATAAATTCGCAATCAATTTTACGTTCTTAATGGCTTTAAACCACAATAGTCCCATGGGAATTCCGGGACGGAAAACCCCCGGCCGCGTCATACCAAAATATTTTAAAAGATGATACTTGTGTTTCCCCGCTTGGCGCTCGGCATTAAGGTACTAAAACAGGGACCGGTACTATGGTGCTAGTGGGCTAGCACTATAAAATCGGCCGGACTAGTACAAGCAGACACACACACACACACACACACACACACACACACACACACACACACACACACACACACACACACACACCTGGATGGAAAGATAGTATTTGTTGTTTCCCTGCCTGGCGCTGCACACGTGCACACTGAAACAGCAGCCACACAAACATGCACGTTGCTATACACGTGCAATGATCCTGAACGCAACGGTAAAGTCATGAAGCACTGAAGCAGACATTGTATTCACTGAGGATCTGTTACTCTTTCTCCCAGAACTGTTTCTACCAAATTACAACTTTAATCCCGTCTATGTCCTGATCCTGTTACACAATCAATACTTCCATTAAGTGCATTAATCCGTGTATCAAGTTGAAGATGACCGGTATGTCATAGTGACCAGGGAGCCCACTGCACTATTCAGAAGGAACGTGTTGGGGTGAACTCAATGGGTATCTCAGCATAGGACCCGTGAAGATCCGGGGTAGAATAGGTCTTCAGCAACCCATGCTTGCCCTAAAAGGCGACTCTGCTTGTCATAAGAGGCAACTAAAGGGATCGGGTGGTCAGGCTCCCTGACTTGGTTGATGCATGCCATCGATCCCAATTGCGTGGATCGATGCTCATGATATCAATCACTGGATAGTCTGGTCCTGACTCGATTATTTACAGACCGCCGTTTCAGTATATGTTCAAACTTTGAGACTAGCCACTTTGAATTACACATCGATGGATCAGTGTAAATACTTTTAATCCACCATTTGGCAGAAGCTTGTAGCCATGGATACACTACTGCTGATCTATGCTTATGATTGGACGAGTTCAGAAGCCTGATGTTCCACGTATTACAGAGGCTGATGAAGACAGTGGGTGATGGAGACAGGAGGGGATGGAGTAATCGTATGGTCAAAACGTCAACTCGTTAAGCCGAAAACCCGTGTTTGATTTCTGGTGTGTCCTCGTATGGTTTGAATATTGCTAAAAGAGATGCTACTTCAAAGATGCTATAATGAGTAGAGAAATAGGGACAGCACACAAAACATATAGGAAAGACGTTCTAACACTACAGTAAAGCTTAAAGTTTGTTTGTTTACTTGTTGTTTAACGATGCACTCAGCAATATTCCAGCTATATGACGACAGTCTGTACATAATTGAGTCTAGACCAGACAATCCAGTGATTGACACCATGAGCATCGATCCATGCAATTGGGATACGATGACATGCACCAACCAAGTCATCGAGCTTGACCACCCGATCCCGATAGTCGTCTCTTGCGACAACTATGAGTTGCTGAAGATCTATTCCAACCCGGATCTTCACGGGTCTATGGTCTAAAGAAAGAAATCTGAGCAATGTAATTAGGCATCGAACTAACGCCAATATCAAGGCATTAACTCCAGCGCCTTAACTCTTATCTCTCAATACTTAAACACAACGATTTGGTATTACGCTACAAATTACTGAAGTATACGAGGCACTCGCATCAAGACATTCATTACATCCAAACTAAAAACTATTCTTGTTTATTGATGTAATGTTGACAAACAGGGTATTTATACTGAGCACGTTTATTCTGTTGTCCTGATGTGTTGCAGCACGTTAAAGAAATGAGTTGAACGTTGAAACGGTTCAAGCTGAACACAAAAACAAAGCAACCTTAAGATTGTAGTCCATATCACAACCTACCTATTCAATCATACATTCCCTGATAGTTCATTAAATATTATTGTTAGCACAGTACTGAAGTACAGCTGTGTATAACGTATTTACCAGTATATAGCGAAAATAGCTGAAAAAGGTTTATGCCAAATAACCAATAAATAAAGTTCTAACAATACAATCCTGTCCCTCACAACATAAAGACAACTTAATGACCCCTATTGTTTATATTGCCACAAATTCTTTTCATTCTGTAATGCACCGCAGTGCCGCTGTTACCCTAGAGTAATATATACTCCGGCTTGTCCGGCCTTTAAACTTATTCATATCTAAAATGTCCCCGTGGTATTGTAGAGCGTTGTACCAAAGTAGAATCAGGATGTAATAAGATGCTTATAAAAAGGACACATGGGTGAAACAATTCTTGTATTCCCCCGTATTGTTTCAATGTTGTTACAGCCGACGTAAAATGAAATTATCGCTGTTCATTTTCGTTAAACGACGTTATCGGGTATAATGTAAAGTGAAGATACAATATTATTTGAGTAAACACATATTCCGCGTTGGTTATGATTACGTGATTATGTCATATCAACGATTAACAAGCAGATGTTTTCATCGAAACGGATATGCTGCATGTCCATGTTTAAATACCGTAGGGTATAGAGCCGATCCTGTAGATCGTTGTAGGGTATTAGAGCCGATCCTGTAGGTCGTTGTAGGGTATTAGAGCCGATCCTGTAGATTGTTGTAGGGTATAAGAGCCGATCCTGTAGATCGTTGTAGGGTATTAGAGCCGATCCTGTAGATCGTTGTAGGGTATTAGAGCCGATCCTGTAGATCGTTGTAGGGTATTAGAGCCGATCCTGTGGGTCGTTGTAGGGTATTAGAGCCGATCCTGTAGATCGTTGTAGGGTATTAGAGCCGATCCTGTAGATCGTTGTAGGGTATTAGAGCCGATCCTGTAGGTCGTTGTAGGGTATTAGAGCCGATCCTGTAGATCGTTGTAGGGTATTAGAGCCGATCCTGTAGATTGTTGTAGGGTATAAGAGCCTACCCTGTAGATCGTTGTAGGGTATTAGAGCCGATCCTGTAAATCGTTGTAGGGTATGAAAGCCGACCCTGTAGATCGCTGTAGGGTATTAGAGCCGATCCTGTAGATCGTTGTAGGGTATTAGAGCCGATCCTGTAGATCGTTGTAGGGTATTAGAGCCGATCCTGTAGATCGTTGTAGGGTATTAGAGCCGATCCTGTAGATCGTTGTAGGGTATTAGAGCCTATCCTGTAGGTCCTTGAATGGTATAACAGCCTATCCTGTAGGTCGTTGTAGAGTATAAGACTCTATCCTGTAGATCGTAATAGGTTATAGGAGCCTATCCTGTCGATGGTTATAGGGTATAAGAGCCTATCCTGTAGATGGTTGTTCCTTTCATCCCTCCTTAGTGACCGCCTACGTGGTCTAGTTGCTAGAACGTCTGTCCGAAGAGGAAGGTCGGGGCTATATGAATACGTAAAAATATGGCACTTGTTGTTACCCTGCCTGGCGCTCATCATAAAAGGGATAAAACTAAGGTCTGTCTGTGTGAGGTACACGTTCATGCATGTCGCATGTGTGAAATAATCTTGAACGCAGCATTAAACCCCATTTCACCACATCTCACAGTCTTCGCTTGGTCGTCATTTAAGGAGGTTTAATAGACAAGTGGGTGGAAAGTTCTCACGCCGTGCAGAAAGCCGTGTTCGAATCCTTCAGAGGTACTACGTGTTGTCGCTAAACGTGATATCGCTGACAGTGTCTCAGGCGGTCGAATTCCCTCTCTCTCATAAAAATTAACTGTTTTGGATCAGCATATACAAGCGTGCTAGAAAGAATTGGTCAGGTTTCGATTACAGGATCGCATAGGTTAGGATTTGTCGTCTGACAGATCGTTACCTTGCTCCAACGTTTCACTATTATACATGTCGTCATGTTGGGCTTACCTCCCCCATGCAGCATCCATCCGCCATCCGCCATCAATGTTACGACTCCTGGTGTGAAATGGTTGAAATTATATATAATTTTAAGTCTACGGCGAGGGAATCTACTTAAACCATGGAAACTTTGGAACCTGCGCACCTTAATACCTACATGTAACATGCTGAACAACTGGTGTCATCAATTAATTTCAGTGATCCATTCGTTTTATTGTCTTCACGATTTTACCGTTTACGACCAATGGAATCTGTCTCGGAGCCTGGAGTTCTCTGGAGTTGAGGTTTTCTATATTTTTATAGCATATTGAATATGATATCCAAGAACTATATGGGAAACAATGAGAACAGTGTGCTTCGCACCTGCCTTGTATTTGCATTTCGCGTTTTGGCGACATTTTTGGCGAAATGCATTGCGTACCATTCTTCTGGACCACATCGAGAATATTTAGCAATCACGTCAATATCATAAGCAAACATTGCCCTCATCAAGAAGAGACTATGTATATTTTTCGTGTTACCGTCGTTTCTTTTAATGTTAATCTAAAACTTTACACTTGCATTCCATGTAGAGCCTAATTTACTGAAAAAAAATAATTAATTAATCCCGTTAAAACATCGAATTAACTATTACCGTGATGTCAGTAAATATTTCATTGCTCATCGAAGAAGGCTACATTCGTCGGCCTGGGTGTGACCTAAAGTTGCGAAACGAGTTTTCGAAATAGTTGTTGCATCAATAAATGATAGAAGAAAAAGCTTTTTTATTGTCAAGTGGTGCCTACCAAATAATTCAGTTAGGTAATGCCCAGAGAAGACAAAAGAGTCTTTCATCCTAAATTATGTATCACCTTAAAACACATTTGAAAAATTATGCCCTGGTAACGGCTTAACTTCTTTCCATCTCGTTGGTTTAAGTGACACTTCAAACGTATGTATATCACAGATAACGCCCTTCTGCCTAATTGTACAAGCAACACTACTTTAAAAGTGGCATGGGACTTGGCCCAAGTTCCACTTAATCATTATAATTACTTACAATGTATGAGGGACATAATCCTCACCGTCTTATTAAGTCAGCATCAAATACACATGAACTTGTTTTGGGATGTATTTAAGCTCTTTATCAGTTTGTGACACGTTTAGTGGTTCTGACATTCGGCAAGGGCGCCAGTGCTCTACTGAAACAACACTAAGGTATCAGCCAAATACCGCGAAAATCACTCGTTATGTGATGCTAATGCTGAAGCGATGCACGGTGCCATTACCTACTAATTGCGGATATTTGATACTGGACGTTAGATGGTGGTGAAAACGGTTGACCCCATGTGATCGATAACGAACCTTGCCCTATTCAAGGGCTAGTATCTATTGCAAGTCAATTCACCGGTTTAAAGTAAGAATGTGAGTTAGTTTGATTTTACGCCGCTTTTAGCAATATTCCAGCAATATGACGGCGGGGGACACCAGAAATGGGCTTCACACATTGTACCCATGTCGGGAATCGAACCCGGGTCTTCGGCGTGACGAGCGAACGCTTTAACCAATAGGCCCTTAAAGTAAGAAAGACCATCGGTCCTATTATGAGCGAGTTACATAGGCATACAGGCATATTACGAATTATTGTAGTATACGAAGTTTCAAGTGAGTGAGTGAGTGTCTTTGGTTCAACGCCGCTTTTAACAGTATTTCAGTTATATCACGACGTGTCAGCTTAATGTAGGAGGAAAGCCCCAAGTGATGCAGGTCTCAGACGTTTACCACTTCGGTGAAACCCACGAGCACGGGTATGGTGCTGACAAACCTAGAAACATAATCGGGGCGAACCGGGATTTGAAACCACAATCACAGGTTTCTGGCGTGCACAAGTCTCCACAGTGAACTACGCCCATGCTTTCTGGAGTAGCAGGACAACAGCCGAGGTTATATAAAAGCATGACGTATATATATAATGTTTGAATGCCAGAAGACACACATATTATTTGTAGATCGACATAAATATCACCAGGTGGGAAAGTAGTCCGTTTTTGATTTGTTACATCCTGGGGAAAAACATAAATCAAAACTTGTCTTCAACACCAAGGCTACAGACGGAGCAAGTTCGAAGTGACATATGAATAACTGCCTTTATTCACACTCAGTTGAAAGGTCAGGGATGTCCGTTTACAAAACTTGTTTACAGCCTTAAGACTGTCAATCTCATTAAAATCATATCTTAGTCCTCGCTACCGCTAAACAAAGATCTGAGGACATCCCATTACGGGTCACGTCAGAACGACCTTTCGCGAATTTTGACCGATCAATGAAATGACTGACAAGAAATCGATATTAGCCAATCAGAAGCCAGCTTTCCCGAGCTTTACGACACTAGTTTCAAACTGGCGACTACGCTTCGAAACATATTTTGACGTATTCTCGATTAAAAATTATAAAACTGATAAACAGAACGTTCTGGAATGACTTATAGATGGCCTAGATTGTATGGATAATCATAAAACCCGTAACTGTCGTTCGGAATACCCTTTGTAAAATATTTCGAGGTTGCATGATTAGAAAACACATGCCGTCTGTCACTTTCATAATCTGGTAAGCGACGCTCTGATTGGTCGGATGAAAGGTCGTTCTGGCGTAACCCGTAATGGGATGTCGTCAGATCTTTGTTTAGCGATAGCGAGAACTAAGATCTGTTTTTAATGAGATTGGATGACTGGAGGAGCGGGGTCATTAACGTACTGACAGCAGCTTTGTTTGAAGATGTCTCAAGAATGACCTTCATGACCACTCGAACAAGTACCTGTAAATATCCCCCGAAAGGTCATGGATGAAAGTATTTCAATGTGACAGTTTCCAACAACTCACCTGTCCGCACTGCAGCAATCCAGGGCTCCTCCACTTCCGGTGTGGACATTCGGTTAAAATGGCCATCAATACTTCATGCTTGTCGACAGAACCGAGAAAATTGGAGATCAGTCGGTCAGTTTCCGGAAGCAGGGTGCATGCAATTCAATGACTTTACGGTTGGTTGGTTGGCTGTTTTACGCCGCACTCAACAATTCTCCAGCTATGTGAAGGCGGTCTGTAAATAATCGAGTCTGGACCCGACAATGCAGTGATTAATATCATGAGCATCGATCCACGCAATTGGTACCGATGACATGCATCAACCTAGTTAGCGAGCCTGACCACCCGATCCCGTTAGTCGCCCCTTACGACAAGCATAGTCGCCTTTTACAGCAAGCATGGGTAGCTGAAGACCTATTCTACCCCGGATCTTCACTTGTTTGTTTAGGACAATAATGTGCTGGTTCCGACTGCCACTGACGGCAAGTGGTACAGGTTTCATAAACACACAGTGCCATCATTTCATTCTGACCACTGCGCATGTATTGTTATATATATTTACACGGGGATTTACTATCCAGATTGTTTCATATCACAGAGATACACGTTTGAATACCTCTAATGATTTAACGTTTTCAACTGCTTTGCTTCTGTTTTTTGTGAGTGGGCGAAAGTTGTTTCTTCAGCTCTTGAGAAACTTTCGATTCAGTCTTGGTGTCACTCACTGTCTAATAAACCAGAATAATTGAGTTTCAGAAGATACAACTCGACGCATACTGCGTAGGTGGTCGTCCAATTCTATCCACAACGCTGAGAAACGTGCTTAATGCAGGGATAGACACGGTCTCTAGAGCGGCAAGGAGAGCCTAGTAACAATCCAGTCGGACTATTTATTTTTACATGACCACTAGTCCGAAATGAGCAGCTGAATATGTGTATGTGAGCAATGGTGTCTACCCTGTTCAGAAGTTCGAATGTACCATAACATTAAAAAATCATGAAGCTACAACATGAGTTCCATGATTTAAATCTTACAGAGGAGAAATTCCGTATATTTATTCCTCTAATGCTATTTTTATTCGGCTAAAATATGTTTTAACATCGTGTGGACGAGGCAAGCTTGTCATTTTACTGAAAACCAGAGTTTTCCTTCCCTTCCAGTATCAGTCAAGTTCGGCGCAGTTGGGGCCATGTGGTTTCTACCTTCTAACACAATCGGTGGATCTTGTGGTCATGTGGTATGAAAGAATACTAAACGAGCCCCCTTTTATTCCAATTTTATGAAACGAGTGAATAGTTCTGGTATCTGATGAGCGCTTACCCACACCCGACATCACCCCATATCCGGCATCACCGAGCATCCGGCATCACCCCACATCCGGCATCAACCCAGATCAGGCATCATTCCACATCCAGCATCAGCCTACATCCACCATCGGCCTACATCCGGCTTCACCCTACATCCGCGATCACACCACATACAGCATCACTCCACATCCGGCATCACCCTACATCCAGCTTCACCCCATAACCAGCATCACTCCACATCCGGCATCACCCTACATCCAGCATCACCCCATATCCAGCATCACTCCACATCCGGCATCACCCAATATCCAGCATCGGTCAACATCCGGCATCACCCTACATCCGGCTTCACCCTACATCCGCGATCACACCACATACAGCATCACCCCACATCCGGCATCACCCAATATCCAGCATCACTCCACATCCGGCATCTACCAATATCCAGCATCACTCAACATCCGGCATCACCCTACATCCGGCATCACCCCACATCCAGCATCACACCATATCCAGCATCACCCCATATCCAGCATCACTCCACATCCGGCATCACCCAATATCCAGCATCACTCAACATCCGGCAACACACCATATCCGGCATCACCCCACATCCAGCATCACACCATATCCAGCATCACCCCATATCCAGCATCACTCCACATTCGGCATCACCCAATATCCAGCATCACTCAACATCCGGCATCACCCTACATCCGGCATCACCCCACATCCAGCATCACACCATATCCAGCATCACCCCATATCCAGCATCACCCCACATCCGGCATCACCCAATATCCAGCATCACTCCACATCCGGCATCACCCAATATCCAGCATCACTCCACATCCGGCATCACCCAATATCCAGCATCACTCCACATCCGGCATCACCCCACATCCGGCATCACCCCACATCCGGCATCACCCAATATCCAGCATCACACCATATCCAGCATCACCCCATATCAAGCATCACCCCACAACCGGCATCACCCAATATCCGGCAACACTCCACATCCGGCATCACCCCATATCCAGCATCACTCCACATCCGGCATCACACCATATCCAGCATCACCCCATATCCAGCATCACTCCACATCCGGCATCACCCAATATCCAGCATCACTCAACATCCGGCATCACCCTACATCCGGCATCACCCCACATCCAGCATCACACCATATCCAGCATCACCCCGTATCCAGCATCACCCCACATCCGGCATCACCCAATATCCAGCATCACTCCACATCCGGCATCACCCAATATCCAGCATCACTCCACATCCGACATCACCCAATATCCAGCATCACTCCACATCCGGCATCACCCCACATCCAGCATCACCCCACATCCAGCATCACTCCACATCCGGCATCACCCCATATCCAGCATCACCCCATACCCAGCATCACCCCAAATCCAGCATCACCCCATATCCAGCATCACCCCACATCCGGCATCACCCAATATCCAGCATCACACCATATCCAGCATCACCCCATATCCAGCATCACCCCACATTCGGCATCACCCAATATCCGGCATCACTCCACATCCGGCATCACCCCATATCCAGCATCACTCCACATCCGGCATCACCCCATATCCAGCATCACTCCACATCCGGCATCACCCCATATCCAGCATCACCCCATACCCAGCATCACCCCATATCCAGCATCACCCAATATCCAGCATCACCCCACATCCGGCATCACCCAATATCCAGCATCACTCCACATCCGGCATCACCCCATATCCAGCATCACTCTACATCCGGCATCACCCCATATCCAGCATCAGTCAACATCCAGCATCACCCCATATCCAGCATCACCCCATACCCAGCATCACTCCACATCCGGAATCACCCAATATCCAGCATCACCCCATCAACAGCATCACTCAACATCCGGCATCACCCTGCATCCGGCATCACACCACATCTGGCATCAAACCACATCTGGCATCACCATACATCTTGAATCACACCACATCCGGCATCAAACCACATCTGGCATAACCCTACATCTTGAATCACACCACATCCGGCATCACCCCACATCCGGTATCACCCTACATCCGGCATCACACCACATCTGGTATACTCCTACATCCGGCATCACCCCACATCCGGTATCACCCTACATCCGGCATCACACCACATCTGGTATACTCCTACATCCGGCATCACCCCACATCCGGTATCACCCTACATCCGGCATCACACCACATCTGGTATACTCCTACATCCAGCATCACTCCACATCCGGCATCACCCAATATCCAGCATCACTCCACATCCGGCATCACCCAATATCCAGCATCACTCCACATCCGGCATCACCCAACATCCGGCATCACCCCACATCCGGCATCACCCAATATCCAGCATCACACCATATCCAGCATCACCCCATATCAAGCATCACCCCACAACCGGCATCACCCAATATCCGGCAACACTCCACATCCGGCATCACCCCATATCCAGCATCACTCCACATCCGGCATCACACCATATCCAGCATCACCCCATATCCAGCATCACTCCACATCCGGCATCACCCAATATCCAGCATCACTCAACATCCGGCATCACCCTACATCCGGCATCACCCCACATCCAGCATCACACCATATCCAGCATCACCCCGTATCCAGCATCACCCCACATCCGGCATCACCCAATATCCAGCATCACTCCACATCCGGCATCACCCAATATCCAGCATCACTCCACATCCGACATCACCCAATATCCAGCATCACTCCACATCCGGCATCACCCCACATCCAGCATCACCCCACATCCAGCATCACTCCACATCCGGCATCACCCCATATCCAGCATCACCCCATACCCAGCATCACCCCAAATCCAGCATCACCCCATATCCAGCATCACCCCACATCCGGCATCACCCAATATCCAGCATCACACCATATCCAGCATCACCCCATATCCAGCATCACCCCACATTCGGCATCACCCAATATCCGGCATCACTCCACATCCGGCATCACCCCATATCCAGCATCACTCCACATCCGGCATCACCCCATATCCAGCATCACTCCACATCCGGCATCACCCCATATCCAGCATCACCCCATACCCAGCATCACCCCATATCCAGCATCACCCAATATCCAGCATCACCCCACATCCGGCATCACCCAATATCCAGCATCACTCCACATCCGGCATCACCCCATATCCAGCATCACTCTACATCCGGCATCACCCCATATCCAGCATCAGTCAACATCCAGCATCACCCCATATCCAGCATCACCCCATACCCAGCATCACTCCACATCCGGAATCACCCAATATCCAGCATCACCCCATCAACAGCATCACTCAACATCCGGCATCACCCTGCATCCGGCATCACACCACATCTGGCATCAAACCACATCTGGCATCACCATACATCTTGAATCACACCACATCCGGCATCAAACCACATCTGGCATAACCCTACATCTTGAATCACACCACATCCGGCATCACCCCACATCCGGTATCACCCTACATCCGGCATCACACCACATCTGGTATACTCCTACATCCGGCATCACCCCACATCCGGTATCACCCTACATCCGGCATCACACCACATCTGGTATACTCCTACATCCGGCATCACCCCACATCCGGTATCACCCTACATCCGGCATCACACCACATCTGGTATACTCCTACATCCGGCATCACCCCACATCCGGTATCACCCTACATCCGGCATCACACCACATCTGGTATACTCCTACATCCGGCATCACCCCACATCCAGGTTCACCCTATATCCAGCATCACACCACATCCGGCATCACACCACATCCGGCATCACACCACATCCGGCATCACCCCACATCCAGCTTCACCCTATATCCAGCATCACACCACACCCGGCATCACACCACATCCGGCATCACACCACATCCGTCATCACCCCACATCCAGCTTCACCCTATATCCAGCATCACACCACATCCAGCATCACACCACATCCGGCATCACACCACATTCGGCATCACCCCACATCCAGCATCAGCCAGCATCCAGCAACAACCCACAACCTGGATCAGCACACAACCAGTATCAACTGATCATGACACATCCCATTCCCCCAATATATTGCGTCATCCTTCTTCTTGCAACAGACGAAACCCTACATCCAGATTCTCCCCATATCAAGCATCAACCCACTACCAACGTCAACTCACATCCGGCATCCTCCAATATTTTGTATCCTCCTACTCCTGGCATCACACAAAACCTGACATCACAAAACATCCGCTATCCTCCCACATCCGGCATCCCACACATTTAAGTGTCTTCCGCCCACAACCACATTGCTCCCATATTCAGTAAATCACTATATATGTCACCCAATGACAATGAATTCACAGCAAATCTTCAAAACAACATAGCAGAATATTTTAATCAAAGTTTGATAGATGGTTTCTTCTCATCCTCAGAAAAGAACATGACACATTTCGTTCACAAAAAAGGTTTTTTATTCATCAATAAAATCACTCACTCACAGCCAAATGCCTTCGTGGAACACCTAATCTGAACTTCAAAGTCTCAACAAATACGATCCACCATACAGCCTGCAAATTGAGTTCATCTTGCAGAAAACATTTGTGACTGAAGCCAAGTCAGACCTCAGATCTTGCCCTAAAACATGGTCTTCAGGAACGTCAAATAAAATGACATATAGTTTATGTCAAAGCTTGTCGCAAGGGCTATTTCCAGAAGGTTGATAGGGCCTTGTATGAAGAATTAGTATTCGAAGTTAAGGGTGGAACACCACGAATCACGTGTCTAAGTTTTGTTTGTTTGTTCGTTTGTTGCTTAACGCCGCACTCAGCAATATTCCAGCTATATGACGGCGGTCTGTAAATAATCGAGTCTTGACCAGACAATTCAGTGATTGACTTCATGAACATCGACCCACGCAATTGGGATCGATGACATGCATCAACCAAGTCAGGGAGCCTGACCAGCCGATCCCGTTAGTCGCATCTCACGACAAGCATAGACGCCTTTTACAGCAAGCGTGGATTGCTGAAGACCTATTCTACCCCTGGAAGAGACAGTGATAAAATCAGGATAGGTATCCTCTAGGCATGTGTTAACATCTAGAAGTCATACATTAATAACATTTGTGTTATCCCGTTAGGCTTCCTGGTTAGAACAGTAAGCTGTACCTGTGCAAGGCGTCAAAAGGTTCGGTTGGTCATACTCGGTTGCGTAGGATCTCGCTCATAATATCAAGCACAAATATGTCTGGTTATGAATTGATTCATTAAGGCCGTCGTCTGCAGTTGCAATCTTCTGGCGTTAAACAACAAATCAACTCTACAAAAACAACTTGAAAACAAGGCAGTTTCGATTTCCATCACTTATGCTTATCACACCAACTTTTAGCACACACACACACATACACACACACATTCTCTCACACACAAACACAACACACTAACCCATGCATAGACTAGACACATATTCACATATAAAACACACACACTCACATATCACAAACCCACACAAATCCACAGACAGATTGACACACTCACTCACACAAACGACACATCGACGTACAGACTGACACACACAAACTCACCCACAGACAGACACACACACGCGCGTTCACTGTGCACTACTCGTATTATCTACTCAAAGTAGATCTTGTTGCATCAATCTGGGATAAAAGATAACACAGGAACTTGATGGAGATGGAGCAAGACCATTTTCTTTATTGGAATAATATTCTTCATAAACCTGCTGCCACTTGTGCCCTGTGTATTGTCGGTAACACCCCTTGTACACAGCTGTCACAAACAAGACCCAGATCATATCTGAAGTACCCTCAATTATTATTGCTAGCATTTGATCCCCAGCTAACTCTTTAAGCATTAGACTGGCTGAATCGAAAACATCCTGAAAAACGTCTTCTCTTATTTCATATCTTACCTCCACAACAGAACGTCTGAATTATCAGATCTGGCACAGAAATTGGCAAGACATATTGGATTAGAACCCAGGTCTTCGTATGACGAGTCACAGCTGTTGATCATATGCTTAGCAACCAAACACGTTCGCTCTAAAGATTCTTAATGCTGCTTAAAGATATATAATGGAAAAACTTTGTGAAAGTTTAGTGATTATATCTTTCTACCGTCACGCCAAAGCCTGCTTCCGATTTCCCACATTGGTTTATTCAATATTGGTATCTTACTCAGTGAAACATCGTTGACAGTACTAGTAGTGTAAAACGAAGTCTCTTCAATCCCTCAATTATTATTTGTTATGTGAACGTGAATAGTGATTACAGTAAACTACGTTTATAACGAACACGCTTATAACGAACTGAACGATATAACGAACTTATTTCTTAGTCCAGGCCATTTGCTGTTTATATACTGTATATATGCTTATAACGAACTACAATTATTACGAACTAAAATTAGTGGTCCCTTTGAGTTCGTTATAACCGTAGTTTAGTGTATGTTGAAACCACTTGTAGGGCGAACATATACTCATTGACCATTGAGTGAACATATTGTTTACCACCGCTTGTAGTCAAATACGGAACGTCAGCGCCGGACAATAACCTGCCTCGATTAACCGTCGAAACAGATTCCATTGGGCGTAAAATGAATAAATAGCGGTGAAAATTATAGGAATGGATCACTGAAAATCAGTGATGACACCAGGTGTTCCCGAAAAGGGTAATAAAGCATGTCCTGCTTTACTGGTATCATCCGCTACTCACACAATTTGCATAAAAAAGGAAGCTCTTGTTTGTTGTTTGACGCCTCACATCAGTGCCCCCACCACCTGAAGGTGGCGGGTAAACAAGTGAGTGAGTGAGTGAGTTTGGTTTAACGCCGCATTTAAACCAAACTCACTCACGCCGCTGCGTAAAACAATACTCACTCACTCCTAAATTTACAGGCTTTCTCTTTTGTAACTACATGTGCAGTCACGCAACTGGGAGTTGTGGACACTGACCAGTGAGCAGCACGTGTCAGAACACACGGGCGGTCAGAAGGGTTGACGAATTATTCTGCACCTAGGTCGTTGCTGCAGTAGCTGGGGGCATATTAAGCCAACGAGCCTAGCTCAGCGTTAACTCCAGTTACATCATCGCTTGAACCAACTCCAACAAAAAATGGCCAATGACGTAACTGAAACCAACTTTTCCAATTTGAACGTCACGATCACGTATTACATCTTCGGCTCTGTTATGTAAAACATATGAGGGCCCAATAAATCGACACAATTTGAGAATTAAACGTATTATCTTGTACGTAACATGTGCGTGTTCAAGGCGACAGGTTTATTGATTTCTATGGGCTTCCCGACGAATGCATCCCATGGGCGTTAGATGAAAGCGGATAAGGCCTTGATTCACTAAACAACAGGAAGTCTCATTCTTATCTTTTTTTAAATCACAAGGACTAATTATTCTCCTCCGCCCATGTAACATATCCTGACTAAATCAGATTAGCTGTGTGTATAACCACACTAATTATGTCACTTCTGATTATTTAATTATATTGGCGTATGGCGTGCGCTGATGTTGTTAGACAGGACGCAATAAACCAACAGCAAGCTACTCTGGAATGGGTGAGTGAGTATGGTTTTACCCCGCTTTGGTTAGTTGGTTGGTTGGTTGGTTTGTTGTTTAACGCCGCACTCAGCAATATTCCAGCTATATGACGGCGGTCTGTAAATAATCGAGTCTGGACCAGACAATCCAGTGATTGATATCATGAGCATCGATCTACGCAATTGGGATCGATGACATGTATCAACCAAGTCAGCGAGCCTGCCCACCCCATCCCGTTAGTCGCCTTTTACGACAAGCATAGTCGCCTTTTACGGCAAGCATGGGTTGCTGAAGACCTATCCTACCCCGGAATCTTCACGGGTCTGTCGGGAAACGAACCCGGATATGTGGTCCCCATGGTTAGGAAAGATGCCAGGCATGCAGTACGATCGCCGTACATAGTTTACCCTTCCCGTTTGTTAGTGGGTTAGCTTTCCATTAACACGTGAAAGGTCAGCGTTCGATTCAAACACAATTGTTCACTTTTTTGAAGCATTTTAATGACTTTTTTGCTTGTTGTTTAACTCCGCAATTCTTCTAGCAATATGACGGCGGTCTGTGAATAACCGAGTCTGGACCAGACAATCCAGTGATTGACATCATAAGCATCTTTCCACGCAGTTGGGATCGATGACATGCATCAACCAAGTCAGCGAGCCTGACCACCCGATCCCGTTAGTCACCTTTTACGACCAGCATAGTCAATTTTTACGGCAAGCATGGGTTGCCGAAAACATTGCAACCCCGGATCCTCAGGGGGTTTGTCTTGATGCGACCGAATAGTTGTTAAAGAATAAAACCCTATTCAATTATGGACTCGATAATATGATCTAACGTCCCAATCCCAATCCCAAGTCCAGGTTAAGTCATGACATGCTGAGTATCAATGTTTACCCTAAATAGACACCGCATCAAAGATATTTGTGTACCGATTACATAAGTCTTACTGACAGGGTGGGGTGGTAGTTCACCGGACGACACTGTGTATATTGGGCGGCGCCTTTGATAATGCCTCACAACATACTTTTAATGAATGACCCATTAAACGATGATACACATCAGGTTCGCGGCGAAAATACAAGATTCGTTGAATATATCAAAGCACCAATTCATCTTTCATATATTGCTCATGAAATTTGTAAGAACACCTGTTTGTATTTGCGGAACAAAACCAATAGTTTTGAGCAAAGAAAAATATTCTTGTCCATGGGCCAAACTTTTTTATAAAATAGTTGAATTAAGTTAAAATGAGTTAAATTTTGAGTCATGATACAAGAAAAAAATACATTTATGTATTTGCGAAACAAAAACATGAGTTTTAAGTAAAAGAATATATTCTCACACATGGGCCTGCCCATGTGCCAAACCTTTTTCTCGCCCATGGGCGAAATATTTTAATATCGCTATAAAATCGTTGAAATAAGTTAAAATGAGTTAAATTTTGTGTCATGATACTTGAAAGAAGTACATTTATGTATTGGCGAAATTAAAACATGTGTTTTTAAGTAAAGGAAGATATACTCGCCCAGGGGCCAAACCTTTTTCTCGCTTATGGGCGAAATATTTCAATTTCGCTATAAAATCGTTGAATTAAGTTAAAATGAGTTAGATTTTCTGTCATGATACTTCAAAGAAATACGTTTATGTATTTGCGAAACAAAAACATGAGTTTTGAGTAAAGGAAGATATACTCGCCCATGGGCATAACCTTTTTCTCGCTCATGGGCGAAATATTTCAATTTCGATATAAAATAGTTGAATTAAGTTAAAATGAGTTAGATTTTGTGTCATGATACTTGAAAGAAATACATTTATGTATTTGCATAACAAAAACATGAGTTTTAAGTAAAAGAATATATTCTCACACATGGGCCTGCCCATGGGCCAAACCTTTTTCTCGCCCATGGGCGAAATATTTTAATATCGCTATAAAATCGTTGAAATAAGTTAAAATGAGTTAGATTTTGTGTCATGATACTTGAAAGAAGTACATGTATGTATTGGCGAAATTAAAACATGTGTTTTTAAGTAAAGGAACATATTCTCGCCCTGCCCATGGGCGACATAGTGTAAATATTGAGTTTTTGAACATTTGTTTTTCATTTTTTCTTCCTTAGTATGTACCCATGAAAACAGCATGTTTATTTTTGTAAATACCTTTGACCGAGACTGGGCAAAGACCGTAGAGTTTCTGGACTACTGGGTTTCCAGAATTAAAATGGGACGTGTTATTTTCATTTCAAATGTATGCCACTTTATTTTTCGGTTGTGTCGAACCTCTGTTAACTCGAAGTATGTATGTATTTCCCTTCAACTGCGACACCACGATATTTGACTGTACATGTATACCATGAAAATCTGTTTATGAATCACTACTAAACTAACATTGCTGATTATCATTTGTCACAAAATTGAAAACCCGTGAAGATCCGGGGTAGAATAGGTCTTCAGCAACCAATGCTTGCCGTAAAGGGCAACTATGCTTGTCGTAAAAGGCGACTAATGGGATCGGGTGGTCAGGCTCGCTGACTTGGTTGATGCATGCCATTGATCCCAATTGCGTGGATCGATGCTCATGATATCAATCACCGGATTGTCTGGTCCAGACACGAATATTTACAGACCGCCGTCATATAACTGGAATATTGCTTAGTGCGGCGTTAATCAACTAACAAACAATGAATGAATAAAGTTAAGAATTTGTAAATATTTGGTATAACACTCGATAATACTTAAGCATATCATGCAGCTGTTTTTAACATGCAATCTTCTGTTCTTCAGTACCTCAAAAACACTCTGTTCGTATGTGACATTCTCTTGAAACTCCTCGTGACTGTTTGATCTGAGCCTAGGGCAAAGAGGCTTCATAGAAAACTCTGTACAACATCCTCGTTTGATCTTTGATCTGTGAGTAGCCTAACAGGACCAAGTGATGGAGAGACCTCAAGCAAGAGCAGTAAAGACGCATCCACTCGGTTTTCATTGCACGGAGGGAGCGATGGCCTTAGATATTGCTTAGTTATTTTGGTATCATGTGCCTTAAGTTGTACCAAGTCTGTCCTGGGCGAACATACAGACAGACTGTCACTAACTCGTACAGGCCGACCTGGACGTACAGATCCTAACTGGAACGAATCGGTGAATCCTGGCTCGGGTAAGGGATGCAACTCGTTGCTGTGCTACCTTGATTACCTTATCACCCGTCCAACACCTACCTAAACACGCCTACATTGG
Source organism: Haliotis rufescens (assembly GCF_023055435.1). NCBI lineage: Eukaryota > Metazoa > Mollusca > Gastropoda > Lepetellida > Haliotidae > Haliotis > Haliotis rufescens. The sequence continues at coordinate 19,691,759 of NW_025964383.1, read as the reverse complement.
CAGGGTGAGTGAGTGAGTATGGTTTTACGCCGCTTTTAGCAATATTCCAGCAATATCACGGCGGTGGACACCAGAAATGGGCTTCACACATTGTACCCATGTCGGGAATCGAACTCGGGTCTTCGGCATGACGAGCGAACGCTTTAACCACTAGGCTACCCGACCGCCCCTACATTGGTAGGCACACACACACACACACACACACACACACACACACACACACACACAAAAACCATAATATTATCGTTACTTCACATACGAACCTGCATTCGGACGAATCTACCTACGCACACACACAACAATCATGATACATATAGTGAGTGAGTGTGTATGGTTTTACGCCGCTTTTAGCAATATTCCAGCAATATCACGGCGGGGGACACCAGAAATGGGCTTCACACATTGTACCCATGTCGGGAATCGAACCCGGGTCTTCGGCGTGACGAGCGAACGCTTTAACCACTAGGCTACCCGACCGCCCCATGATACATATAGGCCAGATCACATATTTTTACCCTCTGATTCTCATAAATCGGCCACCGAGGTATCGTTGGAACTGTGTAGGAAAACAATCAAGGGAACACAAAACAAATCATTAGTCGGTACTTTTCTGTTTATTTGTTGTCATCAATCCCAATTGCGTGGATTGTCTGGTCAAGATCGAGTCTGGACCAGACAATCCAGTGAATAATATCATGAGCACCAATCCACGCAATTGGGATCAATGACATGCATCAACCAAGACAGCGAGCCTGTCCACCCGATCCCGTTAGCCGCCTTTTACGACACGCATAGTCACCTTTTACGGCAAGCATGGGTTGCTGAAGACTTATTCAACCCCGGAATCTTCACAGGTCACTGGCAACTGGATGTGACAAAAATTACAAACGTTATCAAAACGTCACTTAGCTGACAACAGACGCCTAAACACTGAAAACATAAGGACCAAAACACAATTACACGAATAACCATTTCTTGTACTCGTATGTTCCATTTCAGCCATCATAAAACACGGGTGTATATTTCTTTTGCCCTGCAGTGTATGTATCAAGATGACACGTCCAATGATCACCTGATATCAAACGTAGATGAAACGAAACTTATTCAAAGTAAATCTATACTCGTAAACTTTATGTATCATTTTTTATGACAGCATGGTAATGGTATCGACTGGTGCAAGATTAGATGTCGCTATCATATGAATTATAATCTGCACTTAGGTGCACACCTGTTGGGTGATAACAAATATCTGGTTTAATGGAACACGAGCTAATCTCTCTGATTACGATTGTGTATCCTAGCTTCATGAATGTTCATTTCACCTGACAGAAAGGCGTGATAGTGCAGTGTTGTGCAACTTTGAACAGTATTTCAGTTGTATTTCAGTATTTCACGGCGAGTCAGTTTTAAGTTTGTTTATTGGTTGGTTGGTTTGTTTGTTTGTTTGTTGTTTACCGCCGCACTCAATATACCATTTAACATCATGATCATAGTCGCCTTTTACCGCAAGCATGGGTTGCTAAAGACCTATTCTACCCCGGATCTTCACGGGTGCACAGACGGCTTGAACAGGCAATAAAAGGTGTCGATCTCCTGTTGGTATATTATTGTTCTGAGTTGCCTGGTAGTTTGAATATAGGTGAAAGAATAATTATTGACATTGCATAACGATGTTGGATATTTACAAATAGACACTGGATTGTGACAGTATTAACGGACAAATTAATGTCAGGAATTCGAAATTGAAACAAGGTTGGTTTTTTATGCTTTGATAAAATATATGTTTACTTTTTTACAATTACTACGGTAAATACATATTGGACAAAAGTAATTTCTGCATTAGTGTGAGCTTGATGTAGATAAACAGATAGGAGTAAAAGATCGTAACCCGTGAAGATCCGAGGTAGAATAGATCAGCAACCCATGCTTGCCGTAAATGGCGACTATGCTTGTCGTAAGAGGCGACTAACGGGATGGGGTGGTCAGGCTTGCTGACTTGGTTGATGCATGTCATCGTTCCCAATTGCGTGGATCGATGTTCATGATATCAATCACTGGCCCAGACTCGATTATTTACAGACCGCCGTCATATAGCTGGAACATTGCCGAGTGTGGCGTTAAACAACAAATGAAATGAACCAATCGTGAGACAGAAATATCTCACATCCAGGGCATCTTTCAAATATGAAGAGACCCCATATTAAGTTATTGATACAGGAAGGAAACAAGACCTTATATTTTGTATCTCCCTGTTTGAAAACAGTATGACTATTTTTACTGCTTAAAACAGGCCTGCGCGAAAGCTGTTACAGTATGTTTCACCATAGCCAGCTGCGGCAGCGGCCATTTTGAACTTTTCGAAAAGTTAAGATGATTTTATTGTGACAATTGGTATATAGAATATGTTGTCTGAAAATGATAATAATAAAAAAATATTGAGAGCGGAGTGAGGCATGAGAAACCTTTTAAATCTAAAATATGTTTTGGATATTTCAACCGTTCAACCAACAAAACTGTTTTGCTGCGTTTAAACAAATTTTGGTTCAAACAGATTAAATATTATGCTGGACAAAAACCACTTAATGATGCTTTGCGATATATGCATTTTCAGAGAATTTAAGAGATAATTAGTTCAACCGAAAAGGCCAAAATCTAAGGTATCGAGAAACCCGGAACATATACGTTGACTCCCACTACTAACTGAACAGATTGGTTGGTTTGTTGTTTTACGCCGCACTCAGCAGCAGTCCAGCTATATGACGGCGGTCTGTAAATAATCGAATCTGGATCAGACAATACACTGATTGACATCCTGAGCATCGAACCACGCAATTGGGATAGGATGACATGCATCAACCAAGTCAGCGAGCCTGACCTCCCGATCTCATTAGTCGCATTTTACGGCAAGAATGGGTTGGTGAAGACCTAACTGAACAGAACTTACAGAACATTTTTGTACATAAAAGCGCTGAGCATTGACCATAAATAGGTTTCAGTGTGGGTGCCTGGGCATATTCATATTGAACGGTTTAGGTTAGTTTAGTTTGTTTGTTGTTTAACGCCGCTTTCAGCTATAAGACGGTGGTCTGTAAATAATTGAGTCTAGACCAGACAATTCAGTGACTGACATCATGAGCATCGATCAACGCAATTGGGATAGGATGACATGCATCAACCAAGTCAGCGAGCCTGACCACCCGATCCCATTAGTGGCTTCTTACGACAAGCAGAGTCGCCTGTTGCTGACGACCTATTTTACCCGGGTCTTCACGGGTCAGTTTGGTCTCGTATAACTTAAGAGTGTCTTCTCATTAGCATAGTTTGCTTCCTTACAGATCCCGTGACTGCGAAATGGGGAAATAAAACTGTTTAAAACAACGAATGTGTCACCGGTTATGATATCTTCAGCATTTAAGTCATGGTCTGTCCTGTGGAAAGTGAAGAGTGTTCATACAAATACGGCAACAACCAGGGCGGTCGTTATTGTAACGCCGATTGCAAGTGAAGGCGACTTCCTACCTAATGAGACAGTGGACTATTTCAGAACACGCTGCAAGTCTCATAAGTATCATCATATCCGCGTCTGTTTAATATCATCATCTTACTCATTTGTCAATAATTCTACTGTTTTGTTTAACAACATATTGGCGGGCACATTAGATCCGCCTTGTAATTAGTTATCATTGATAATGACCATATTTACCGAACTGATTTAACGGTAAATATCATATTCCGACAAAACGGGGGTGATTGGTTTCCCTTGTACAATCCCTTGCAGAATCAATATTAACGTGTGCATATTTATTTATTCGTTATTCGAGTGCCTGAAGTCAAATAATGAACTACTCTATTTCATTCTATATTAACATATTGACAGGTACATTAGATCCACTAAGTAATTGGTAATAAGTGATTGAGACTACATTTACATGTTATCGAATGTATGCATTCACAAATGTATGCATTCACTTAATGGAATGAGTGAGTGAGCTTTTAACAGTATTCCAGTTATATCACGGCGTGTCAGCTTAATGTGGGAGGAAAGCCCGAAGTGATGCAGGTCTTCGACGTTTACCACTTCGGTGAAACCCACGAGCACGGGTATGGTGCTGACAAACCTACAAACATAATCGGGGTGAATCGGGATTCGAACCCACAATCATAGGTTTCTGGCGTGCCGAAGAGACGAAACTCTGCACAGCTAATTGCGGCGCCTAAGACTACTGGGCCACCCGTGCCCTATGTCTTAATGGAAATCAAAATACAAAGAAGGGGTAAATAGTTTCCCTTGCACAATCCCTTTCACAACCTGTATAAAATACATACATATTTATTCGTTATAGTAAAGGGCTTAAGCAATATTCACACCATAAATAAACGTCTGGGCCAGACAATCCAGTGACTGAAACAATAACCCATTGGGACGCGATGATACGTAATCAGCCCAGTCACAGAGCCTGTCTGGTTTATTCGCCTTTTATGACCAGCAGCGAGGAGCCCATGGGGCTCTAGTCAGTTACTTGCGTGTGTGACCCGTGAAGATTTCGGGGTAGAATAGGTCTCCAGCAACCCATGATTGCCGTAAAGGGCAACTATGCTTGTCGTAAAAGGCGACTAACGGGATCCGGTGGTCAGGCTCGCTGACTTGGTTGATGCATGTCATCGATCCCAATTGCGTGGATTGATATTCATGATGTAAATCACTGGATTGTCTGGTCCAGACTCGATTATTTACAGACCGCCGTCATATACCTGGAATATTGCTGAGTGCGGCGTAAAACAACAAACCAAACCAAAACCAAAAAGACATGCGTGTGCGTGAACACTAACCGAATAGCGTATTGTCTAGGGGCTGACTTCGCGGGAATGTTACTCAAATTGTGTTGGTTGGTTGGTTGGTTGTATTGTTGTCTAACGCCGCACTCAGCAATATTCCAGTTATATGACGGCGGTCTGTAAATAATCGAGTCTGGACAAGACAATCCAGTGATTGATATCATGGGCATCGATCCACACACAATTGGGATCGATGACATGTATCAACCAAGTCAGCGAGCCTGACCACCCGATCCCGTTAGTCGCCTTTTACGACAAGCATAGTCGCCTTTTACGGCAAGCATAGGTTAAATGAGAGTCACTATCCAATACTTGCTCATCACGAGTGTGAGTGAGTGAGTTAATATTTAAAGTCACATCGGCAATTTCCCAGCCATATAGTGACTAAATCACTAGTTTAACGCCGCACTCAGCAATATTCCAGCTATATGACGGCGGTCTGTAAATAATCGAGTCTGGACCAGACAATCCAGTGATCAATATTATGAGCATCCTACCAGAAAGCAGTACACGCATGCGCACAACATATACTTAAAACAGAAGTAAGGAAAACACCCAAAGTACACGCACAGGCAACAACACGTGTCACAATTTTCGTGAAGGTTCAAACGGAAAGTGTACAACAGACTCCCCATCCATGGACGCAGTATTTGGCGGATGAATGCTGCGATCCCTTTCACGGATGGGTGTATGATTTCGATGACATAATCGATATTATTCGTGAATTTTCGTATGCCACATGTACGTCATACACAGTTACAAGATCAAGCAAGAAATTTGGAGAATTTGAACTTGGTAAGTATATTAGAGTAAGTATAACAGGTATAAGACACCTATAATCCTACCTTCAAATATCATTAAATAAATACTAAAATTAGTTAAACATTGATTAAATAAATAAACTGATTCTAATTGAATTGCCACAATATTGGTAAACAAATCTATAACCCAATCAGGCAATCAATAGATCCAATTAACTATGTTCTTATACACCCCACCTGGTACATGTATATGTAATTTTCTGTCACTGTTATGTTCATTTATTATATACTTCAGTGTGAAAGACTGAGTTTTCTGAAGTTGAGAAAAGTGAACATAACACTTGATATTTCACTGCAGTGAACATAACACCTGATATTTTTGCAGTGAACATAACAAGTTGACGGAACTATGTTGGCCTACACGAGACAGCTCGCACAGAAACTGTTGATTTACGTTCAACGTTGACAAGTCATATACCGACAGATGGTCATTTATGTAGTTAATACCGATTCTTACCGTTTGTTTATTTAGTTGAAAATGATTTGTATTAAACTGTGAATTTCTCTTCTGATTTGCCAGTCGATACTTTACGTTTCGCAAAGCGCCATTTTGTTACTTGAATTGCGTGTATTCTTTCGCTTCGAACAACCGTCTCATTGATTTGAAATTTATTTTTTGATGAAGTTGATTTTATATATAATCATATCCAAATTTATACTAAAGAATTTTAGTGACATCAAATATTTTTGGTTACTTTTGTTTATATTTTTTAAGATTTAGCAAAGACGGAACTACATTTTTAGTCGTACTTACAGGGGGTGGAAAACCGTCCATGTGTGTTATGTGCGCCACTCGTGAAAATATCTCCTTTCCCCCCGTCACTCGATGAGAGAAACATGATATTTCACTCGCCACATGAAATATCCTCTATATATCATAACAATTATCAAATCATAATCATTTAATCAAAATGAAATCAAATCATTTACCCCATCAGCTTGCTAATTTATTGTTTTACATACATGTGAAATGTATGAAAGAATGTTAATTAATAATGAGGTGCCCCAAATGGGTTCAAACCCACAGCCCAATGCTTTACCACTGAGCTATATACATTTAAAGGGTCATGCATGTCCTGTCAGCAGACCACCTGGTTAGCACACCAAGGGCGATAGCATGGATTACATAACGGGGCCTGGTTCCAATGGCCCGGTTCCAATCCCATAGAAGTCACACCAAAAGATGCTGGTTTACTTTCAAAATGCATGGGTCATGGAAACTGGTTCAATGGCTTTCTAAACCAAGACAGTACTGAACCAGAAATAAAGACAACCTGACGTCATCATAACTATTATATATTATACAATTATTAACTAGTTATTTTGTGAATACATTAAGGATTTATCATCCCAACGCCAAGGGAAATATCAGTTTTGAGGGAAGATAAATCCTTGTTTTCACCAAATAAATAGTTGATAATTGTTTTATTACATGACATTTTGAAAATGTTTAATTTGTTAAAATTTCTACCATTCTGATAGTAAAAGTAACTAATTCCTTTGTAAGCAAATGATAAGAAACTCGCCATCGCTATTATTATGTCATCAAATAATGACGTCACAATCCTTGTTGTGTCATTAATGTGAAGCGGATTATTATATTCACTGGCCATGGTTTCGTCAGTTTCTGATCAATATAACGTTTGATCTGGGATAAATTGTTGAGGAACATCCAATCGGCAACAAGAAAAAGACAGTCATGAAATAAATAATATTAAAACATGTGGTTTTGTTTAGAACATTCCAAAGGGGGACATGTTGTCCGGTTTAAGGATGACTCCAAGATCAAGCACAACTGTTCCATCCCATGTGATGGCGCCCCATTCATAATTGTCGGCTAAAGGAGGTTGGAATGCCACCAGGGCCCTCTACATTTGAAGACTGATACATTATCGGTATGGGTTAAACTGGAATCATTTCAAAGATCATGGTATAATAGAGATAAAAATTAACTGTCAGGATATTTGACTCTGAGATGTAAACACTTTCATGAACTATTTTTTATAACTATACAGAATTAAAAAATGTGTATAGTAGTATATTTCTTAATGGAACTAATTATATAAGCTGGAACTAATAGGGTAGTACATACTATATAGCTCTATATACACAGTATAATAGACATCCATTCATTGACACTGTGCTTTAGTTAATATCACCTTTTACGGCACGCATGGGTTGCTGAAGACCTATTCTACCCCGGAATCTTCACGGGTCCCACACACAATTGGGATCGATGACATGCCTCAACCAAGTCAGCGAGCCTGGTCGCATACAGTGGGGAACTGATTGCAAACAGATAACTTTGATCCAGAGGATAACACGGTGAAAATTTGGTAGCATACCAACCTGTTGATGCCCTATGCCCATCCCCATCGGATGTTTCTTCTTCAAACTAAAACAAGAGTCATCAGAAGATGACTTATCCCCCCGACGTGGCATGTCGGTAAACTCTGTGTACCTTCAAATGTATTTAGATTGGCAAGGAAATCTTTTTCCTTGATGCCAAAACCAGAAATATAATAAAGGTTATGAAATATTGGTTCATGTAGCTCACTTTCTGATGATCTCATGAAATTGTAATAACAATAACTTCGCAGATTCGCACATGAATAGCTCTGTAGTAGCCTCATGACACAAAGGCATAAAGAGAATGTACTAGGTTATTCAGCTCACATCATATATAGTATATGATATCGGTAAAAAGTACGCCTTAGAAAAAAACACCTGACAAAAAAACAACCTAAACATCTTGTTTCATTATATGTCAGGGGCTACAAATTAAAAAGATTAAAATCTATAAATAACAAACTGCACTACTAGTGATCATGATTGATATGTGCATAAAGTTTGGTGAATCTCTGTCGCATGGTTTAGAAGATATGCTCCAGTCGAGGACATTACCCTAAGTTCATCAATTTTCAATTTAAATTGAAAAAAGAAAAAAAGAAAAGAAAATCTGTTAATAGCAAAGGCACCACTACATAACCTGCTTGATAGGTGTAAAAACTTTTGAGAAGCTAAGTTGTATGGTTCGGGAGATATGGTCCGGACAAGAGCACTACCCTCAAATTTCCTAAGTTCATCATATTTCCATGGAAACGACAAAAATAAAAAATTCTAAAAATCTCTAAATAGCAAAAGGCACTACTACTGGGCAGATTGGTAATTGTACCAAGTTTTGTGAAGCTAGGTGGTACGGTTTAGGAAATATGCTCCGGACAAACAATGATTACAGACGGACGGACATGTCGGGGGGGGGGGGGGGGATAAAAACATAAGGCACCTTGCGCAGTGCAATAAACATGTCATCATGAATACCTCTGTGTTACCCATGGATAAAACTCATTAATATAGTGGGTCCTGTGAAGATCCGGGGAAGAAGAGGTCTTCAGCAACCCATGCTTTCCATAAGAGGCGACTATACTTGTCATAAGAGACGACTAACGGGATCGGGTGATCAGGCTCGCTGACTTGGTTGATGCTCATGATGTCAATCATTGAATTGTCTGGTGCAGATTCGATTATTTACAGACCGCCGTCATACAGCTGGAATAGTGCTGAATGCGGACTTCACCAACCAACCAACTAACTATTAACATCTTGGGATCGCCATCAAGTACATATCATTACGGAGACGAGAAGCAGTAACGATACTGGGGTTTTTCTTCTAGTTTGGGAAGAAATGCCTGACTGGATACAATCATAATTGTTTCCCCTTGTGTGCTGTGTTCGTCTGGCGGATTAAGGTCCTTTCCCTTTCTACTTTTGAATAAAACAAGAGCCCACTGCTGTGAATTCCACACAATTCGCCCACATCTCCCCATCGCGTGTCCGCGCCATTATCATGTAAACAACCAGAAGGATCAAATTAGACAGGAATAGATCTGGGACCGTTTTACTGATAGATGAACCTTTTAGAATTTACATCTTGACATCGATCAGATGAAGCGATTGGTATACTATGTGCTAATTTTAAAAGCCTAAGTGTAATATTCCGTTTTGTTTTGAACTACTTGAACTGAGTTGGAATATTAGTTGGTTGGTTTGTTGTTTAACGCCGCATTTAGCAATATTCCAGCTATATGACGGCGGTCTGTAAATAATCGAGTCTGGACCAGACAATCCAGTGATTAATATCATGAGCATCGATCCACGCCTTTGGGATCAATGACATGTATCAACCAAGTCAGCGAGCCTGACCGCCCGATCTCGTTAGTCGCATTTGACGACAAGCATGGGTTGCTGAAGACCTATTCTACCCCGGAATCTTCACGGGTCTAGTTGGAAAACTAGGAGATAAACATACTTAATTTTGTTTTCAATGTAGAGCTAGGTTACCTATATATTTAACTGTGCTAGGTGAATTTCAAATGTTGCTTTTTTAACTGTACTCTTACATCATGGTGTGTCAGCTTAATGTTGGAGGAAAGCCCATTGTGATGAAGGTCTCAGACGTTTTCCACTTCGGTGAAACCCACGAACACGGGTATGGTGCTGACAAACCTAGAAACATAATCGAACTTGTTGTATCTTGGGTTTGAATCGTCCCCAGCGCAGAACAACGTGACTCACGGAATGTGCAGGCGCGCTAGCATGTACGGGAGCATTCATTTTACATGAATTTCAATTATCCGAAACATACAATAGTAAGTGAGCTTTACGTCACATCGGCAGTATTTTAGCCATACCGTTACGAGACGTTATACATTATTATAAACGTATATATAATTTTTATTTATTTATTTATTATTTAAACTAATTAAAAACCTGTCATCAATGGACAGTAAAATTACTAGAATATCACAGATCATTATTTAAAACTAGCATACAACTATAAAAAGATATCACTAAACAGACATGAAACAGTACAATGTAAAAAAGGGATATATAGATCGCCAGCATCTGAAGGTAGATCACCGGATTTGCTTCATCCCTTCAGAAATTTGGAAATTTAGCCGAAATTAAAAGAACACACATTCTACGATTAAAACTGATCACAGCATTCTTCAAATACACTACAGAACCAACGATCATATGCGGCTAGAGTTTCCAAGGGACGCATTTCTGCAAAGCGAATTGCAGCGCCTTAAACAGACAGAACAAAGCGGTATAATTGTTATGATTATCAGACACACGCAAACAAATAGTGATTGAGTGATTGATCATAGTTATTGCAAAAATATCGATTGCCGATAAAGGACTTCATGCTTGTATAATTCCTAAAGCGAATCACGAAACATGTAGGCCCTGCATTCGGGGATTTAGTTAGCTTTTATTAATATGGCAACATTCAAAATCTACCCCTTTGTAACTGATGGGTTTATATGAAACTATGGGTGTGATCACCACGTTTCTATACAAATGCCCCTTTAATCAATGAATGAAGCCATTTCTTACGTTTGTCGTGTGGGATAGAGATGCCGTGTGGTAGAGGAGATCATTGTAGTGAATCTCAGCGGAAGCAAATATTTGAAGCGCTTGTAAAATGTCGAGTGCTGTTTGGGCCATATTGTAACCGGAAGTACCGCTCCTAGCTGCTGTTCGAGGAAATTCATGATGTGACAGTTTCTAAAAGGCTCACTGTACCTGTACCAGAGCATCTGACTGTACCTATAAAAGAGGAATACGAGGGCAATTCGAGGAACTTTACGGCCTGGTTTCTGTCTTATCAAGAACGGACACAGGCCCGTTTAAAGACCTTCGACAGTGACAATAGTCTGGACGGTGAGTGCTCTATATTCTTATTGTTTGTTGTTTAACGCTGCATTCAGCAATATTCCAGCTATATGACCGCCGTCTGAAATAATCGACAATCCAGTAATTGACACCATGAGCACCGATCCACGCAATTGGGATACAATGACATGCATCAGACCAAGTCTGCGAGCCTGACCACCCGATCCCGTTAGTCGCTTCCGACGACAAACACGGTCGCCCTTTACGGCAAGCAAGGGTTGCTGAAGACCTATTCTACCCCGGATCTTCATGGGTCGAGTGCACTATAATTAATATTAGGATCTAAGCTGCTGCCACCTATTTGACCAAGTGCATTGCCCTTTTTTAATTATAAACCAAATCAACTTTTTTGAATTCTTATTGATTGATTAATCATTGTTCTTCAGTGGATCCTCCAAAAACCTATTAATTCTCGACCGCCACGACGTGGAAGGGATATATGAATGGGTGCCGTTCGTCCGTCTTTTCGTCCGTCACATTTCGTTTCCGGAGCAGAACACAAAAACCATGAGAGATATCTTAACCAAACTTGGCACATAGATAGGTCTAGTGGTGAATTGGTGCCTTTTGATGGTTTGGGATTTTTAAAAAAGATATTTTTCGAGTTTCCATGGCAACGACTTTGACTTTTGAAAATGGCGGTAGTCCTCTTTTCCAGAGCAGATCTTGAAAACCGTACGATATTTCTTCACATGTCTGGCACATGATGCCAACTCGCAGTATTGACTACATTTCAGTTCTTGTTGTCAAGTTCTGCATTACTTGTGTGTATGTTCCTCCAAAAGTGTCATGTACACGGTTGTCGCATTCACTTGCTCACTTCATGCAGAAACGCCAGGATCTCTCCAAGCAGCATGAATGTGAACCTGCTCTTGATTCTGGGGATTTTAACTGTGATCAGAGTGAAAAACTGTAACTAGAAGATTTATTTTACGTGTGAAAAATGACTCAACTCATTCACTCTCCAACTTGCTGTCTTGGAGCTACATTGGACTTGTTGTTCGGTGCTGTAGCTTTCCAGACTCCAGTCTACTACTCAGATCATCAGATGATTGGTGCTGTACTTCTCAGTACACCTCATGGTGACCCCTGCTCTCATTGATCTCTAAGTAAAGTAAGAACTTCTCTGATTATTGTCAAAGTAATAACACAACTCGTTACAAATAAAACAGTGTAACTGATCTTAAACCTACTGAACTGTATGGCCCGTGAAGATCCGGGGTAGAATAGGTCTTCAGCAACCCATGCTTGCCGTAAAAGGTGACTATGCTTGTCGTAAGAGCGACTAACTGGATCAGGTGGTAAGGCTTGTTGACTTGGTTGATGCATGTCATCGATCCCAATTGCGTGGATAGATGCTCATGATGTCAGTAACTGGATTGCTTGGACCGGACTCGATTATTTACAGAACGCCGTCATGTAGCTGGAATATTGCTGAGAGCGGCGTTAAACAAAAAAACCCAAAACAACTGTAACTTAGCCTCTTGTTTTTGTCAGTTTGAGATAAAGACATATGGGATATTCTATTCCCCCCAACACCAAATTGTATCTTGGTGACTGGTAAATCAAGTCTAATTGCTGGCTCTTCAACAAGACACACATCAGTGTTCGACAAAAATCGAATTACCTCAGAGATCTAAGAGACTGATCTGATGGAATGGGGTGCAGAATTTAGTCGTGAATCTTGTCAAGCATGTAATATGATAAGACTCTAAATGGTTACTGTTTGGTTTAAGATACATCGCTGTCAGACAGCGGAAGAACGCTGACAAGGATATCTCACGGACTGGAATCCAACAATATCTACAAAATGATGAATGTTTTGAACGTTTCGATATCCCCCTACTTTGACCTACTCTATTCCTGTATTTATCATCAGATTGACAGGTACATAAGGTCCACCAAGTAATTGGTTATCAGTGATTGAGACTGTATTTCCTTGTTATCAAACGTATGCATTCACTTAATGGAAATTATCATATTCCAACAAAGAAGGGGAAAATAGCTTCCCTTGCACAATCCCTTATACAACCTGTATAAAGACCCGTGAAGATCCCGGGTAGAATAGGTCTTCAGCAACCCATTCTTGCCGTAATAGGCGACTAGCGGGATCGGGTGGTCAGGCTCGCTGACTTGGTTGATGCACGTCATATCAAGTGCGTGGATCGATGTTCATCATGTCAATCGCTGAATTGTCTGGTCCAGACTCGATTATTTACATATCTCTGTCATATAGCTGGAATATTGCTGAGTGCGGTGTAAAACAACAAACAAGAGTGCTCTTAGAGCACAACATCCCCCGCATGATTTTTTTTTAACGAGTCAACTGAAGCTCCGTAAAACAGGGGCAGTAACTCTGTCAAAATTAGTCGAAATGAAACGGGACTGCGATATGCGTATCATCAACATGTCGACATCTCGTGTGTAGAGTGTCAGGGATATTCTCTGGAAACTGTAGGAGGAGTTGATTTCACAAGCTTAGTACCCTCTCTCACAATTAGGCAAATGAAGCTCCGTAAAACAGGGGCAGTAACTCTGTCAAAATTAGTCGAAGTGAAACGGGACTGCGATATGCGTAATACTATCATCAACGTGTCGACATCTTGTGTGTAGAGTGTCAGGGATATTCTCTGGAAACTGTAGGAGGAGTTGAGTTCACAAGCTTAGTACCCTCTGTGGGACGGACGGACGGACGGACGGACGGACTGCGCCACGACATAATCCCCCTTCGGCCATTCTGGCCCGGCGGGGGATAACAAACCAACCTGTATAAAAGCATACATATTTATTCGTTATTCGTGGTCAGATGATTCAGTATTATTCACACCCTATATCGACGTCTAGACAAGACAGTAACTGAAACAATAAGCTATCGGGGCGCGATAACACGTAATCAGCCACGTCACGGATCTTTGCCAACTTGTCTGGTTTATTAGCCTTTTACGACCAGCATTGAGCTGCCCACAGTGTCATATTCAGTTAGATGCGTGTGAGTGAACACGTCATGTTAGGCTGTAGCGTCAGTTAATGTCATGACTGATATCTCTTCGTGTTCAGTGTAGATCCAGGGTAGAATAGGTCTTCAGAAACCCATGTTTGCCGTAAAAAGTTGTTGGTTGGTTGGTTTGTTGTTTAACGCCGCACTCAACAATATTCCAGCTTTATGACGGCGGTCTGTAAATAATCGGGTCTGGACCAGACAAGTCACAATCCAGTGATTAATAGCATGCATATGAGCATCGATCCACGCAATTGGGATCGATGACATGCATCAACCAAGTCAGCGAGCCTGACCACCCGATCCCGTTAGTCGCCTTTTAAGACAACCCTAGTCACCTTTTACGGCAAGCATGGGTTGCTGAAGACCTATTCTACCCCGGAATCTTCACGGGTCTGCCAACAACAAACCAACCAACCAATCTTGTTCAGTGTGATGTGATGTTTCACAAGGCTCTCATGGCATTTATACCCGTGATGATCCGGGGTAGAATAGGTCTTCAGGAACCCATGCTTGCCGTAAACGGCGACTAACGGGATCGGGTGGCCAGGCTCACTGACTTGGCTGATGCATGTCATCGTATCCCAACTGCGTGGATCGATGCTCATGACATCAATCACTGAATTGTCTGGTCCAGACTCGATTATTTTACAGACCGCCGTCATATAGCTGGAATATTGCTCGGTCCGGCGTTAAACAACCAACCAACCAACTCATGGCATTTATATCTGCAGCAGCAAAGAAAACATCCAAGAGACTAAATGTTTGGCTCAACTTGTTTAAGAGCAGTAATCCAGTGTTGCAATTTCCAGGAGTTGAATTTTCGGGTGTTACAATAGCGTTAATGGTTTAGTGAGACTCAATTACCAAATTGAATCTTATCTTATCAAGAACATTATTTTACCGGAGAAAGTGTGAGAGAAAACGTTTGCGTCATTTCACTAATGGGTCTTCCATTTCAGTCTTATTGTCGTTAATGTGATGTGTATTTGCGATGCAACGCATTCGTTATTCAACTCATCATAATTGTTGTGCTGATCCAATTGTTGATAATAATATCAATTGTTTTCATGCATATCGACTCTTTGAAGTCGTTACGGTACATGTAGCTATCTAATAAAGATCATGGAATTCCAACGATTAGATATATTGATTTTAGATTTATCCCCTCCCTTGATGAAGCGTGGAAAATGCAATTTTGACATGAATTTATGAACAATGTCGACCATAACGTACTGACTTCCTTACAATCTATTTTGGAAAACGTGGAGAGGTATTTCTGAATTGGATTAGTTAATCTCATCAAGTATGGTATTCAGTCCGTGTATTAATCGCATATATGTTTCTTTGATTAACGTCACATGAAATTATCACTGCAGCAAGGTTTTGTACGTAGTCTACCTTCAGCAGATAAATTAGAAGATCATGAATATGGAAATATGGGTTTTAAGTGTCACTTAATAAAGTCATCAATTATGGATGATAATTGTTGACTCCATCGCCGACCCGTGAAGATCCAATGCTTGTCGTAAGGGGCCACTAACGGGATCGGATGGGCAGGCTTGTTGATTTGGTTGATGCATGTCATCGATCCCAATTGCGTAGATCGATGCTCAGGTTGTCAATCACTGGATTGTCTGCTCCAGACTCGATTATGTACAGACCACCGTCGCAGAGCTGGAATAGTGATGAGTGCGGCGTTAATCACCAAACAAACAACCGTCACAAACACATGAAAAGGCATATTGTTCCTCTGAAAACAAATGGTACATGTCATAATAGGGAATTGCATTGGACATAATTTTCGTCCTCATGTTTAAAATTTGGACATGTCCTCCACGTGTCTATGAGTGAGTGAGTGAGTTTGGTTTTACGCCGCTTTTAGCAATATTCCAACAATATCACGGTAGGCGGGCACCAGAAATGGGCTTCACACATTGTACCCATGTGGGGAATCGAACCCGGGTCTTCGGCATGACAAGCGACCGTTTTTACCTTAAGGCTATCCCACTGCCCCAAACCCCTCCCCCTCCCCCTCCACATGCCTGTGAAAGGGTGCTTGTAACTACACTGTGCTAAAAGTATCAATACTCGGAGATAGAATTTGTGAAACGACGACAGTCGTGAATAGATGTTTTATACCGATTAAATGTCAGAATACGGTTAATCCACATTCTACATGTTTATCACTCTGCTAAACAGACATATATACACCGTGGACAATTACGTAATGACGTGTGGATTTTAAGAAAAAACGAGACGAACGGGTTTTAGACGTGGAGTGGATGATCTGTAAGCAAAGCAACAGCAAAAACACGAATCATGTAGATCCATCCAACAGTTCAGATACGCAAAACGGGTCGTGGACCACAACAGCGTCGATGGTTAGCACATGAAGTTGTAAGTTCAGGCGGGCAGGTTGTCCAAAATACCTCTCATGGAAGAAAAATAACATAATCTTAACAAATAACGCCGTATAATGTCTTTCCGGAATAGACGGCAGAGGAGAGACGCACCTCTTAACACACGCCTCTAACTACAATTGAGCTCAATTTACGCACGCAATGCGCCAATAAACTGAGCAGATGAAGGAAGGTATCTGTTGCTGTTCGACAATGAGATACTCGAGTAAGAAGTGTCCAGCTTTATTTATAGTCAACAGCTTTGGGATTTTGAGCAAAGATGGAGCAAAACTACTTTTTCTTACCCACATGTATCCCGTCCAGAACATCCCGCGTTCGCAAAAGGCGACTAACGGGATCGGGTGGTCAGGCTCGCTCGCTGACTTTGTTGATGCATGTCATCGATCCCAATTGCCTGGATCGATGCTCATGATATCAATCACTGGATTGTCTTGTCCAGACTGGATTATTTACAGACCGCCGTCATGTAGCTGGAATATTGCTGAGCGCGGCGTAAAACGATAATCACGCAACGAACTGACTCTTTTACTCACTGCGTGGGTGAGTGAGTGAATTTGGTTTTACGGCCACATTTAGCAATATTCCAGCAATATCACGGTGGGGAACACCAGAAATGGGCTTCACACATTGTACCCATGTCGGGAATCGAACTCAGGTCCTCAGCGTGACAACCAACCAACCAACGAAGACGAAGTGATTGGTTGGTTGGTTTGTTGTTTAACGCCGCACTCAGCAATATTTCAGCTATATGACGGCGGTCTGTAAATAATCGAGTCTGGACCAGACAATCCAGTGATTAATATCATGAGCATCGATCCAGGCAATTGGGATCGATGACATGCGTCAACCAAGTCAGCGAGCCTGACCACCCGATCCCGTTAGTCGCCTTTTACGACAAGCATAGTCACCTTTTACGGCAAGCATATAGTCACCTTTTACGACAAGCATGGGTTGCTGAAGACCTATTCTACCCCGGATCTTCACGGGTCTGTGTTCGGAATTTACATAGTGCTCTTGTTAGCATATAGTATATTAATCCGTTTTGAGTTCGTCAATGTTAAGATATGAAGCCTTCTGATGGTAAAACGGTCCCACATATATTCCTGTCTGATTTGGTCCGTCTGGTTATCAACATCATCACTTAAAGAAACGTATTGCTGAGTGCGGCGTTAAACAACAAACCAACCATCAACGAAGACGTAGTAATTGGTTGGTTGGTTGGTTGGTTCAGAAAGTCTACTCAGTGATTAATCAACCTACATCTGCTGCTTCATCAACGACATGCGTTGCTGAAGAAAAAGTCTGGGGAAAGTTCGCAAAGAACTTTATCTATCCGACCGGATTAGGCAAACCCATTCCAGTGAATGATATTGGTATTCTAGTACATAAAACGCAGGCAACATGAAAGAAATTCCAAATTTAACATGAAAGGAGATTATATACATAATATTTCATGTGTTCAAAACAGTTGAGAACAGTTTGGCAAAGCTAAGATTGGTGCCAGGAACTATAAATTTAAATTATATTTCCAGTCAGGTAGTACAAGGGTGTCTTCAGCAACCCATGCTTGCAGTAAAAGGCCATTATGCTTGTCGGAAGAGGCTTTGGTTGGTTTGTTGTTTAACGCCGCACTCAGCAATATTCCAGCTATATGACGGCGGTCAGTAAATAATCGAGTCTGGACCAGACAATCCAGTGATTAATATCATGAGCATCGATCCACGCAATTGGGATCGATGACATGCATCAACCAAGTCAGCGAGCCTGAACACCCGATCCCGTTAGTCGCCTTTTACGACAAGTATGGGTTGCTTCGTAAGAGGCAAATAACGGGATCTGGTGGTCAGGTTCCCTGACTCGATTATTTACAGACCGCCGTCATATAGCTGAAATATTGCTGAGTCCGGCGTTAAACAACAAAAAATGAAACGAAGACACCAAAGGCTGCAGCTACTGGAGTGTTGCTCGACATGAAGTTAAAATTGACATTTGAGTTCGGAATAAGGGATTATCACCATTTCCGTGAAGAAAATCGAAAGTCCCTCTGGGGTTCATTGGAGTGACATTGCATGATTTCACTCGATCTGTGTAACGCCAGATCCTGCTGCGTGCGGTTTATATGACATAGAGCTCGTTGTCGATGATCATCCCATGTTTCATTGATAATATGTCCATTATATTATTGATAGTATGTCCAGCTTTCACAACGTTAAGAAATTGGTGCATCAAATTTCTAACAAAGTGGGGATTCCGGGTCCCCAGTAGAACTTGTTTATGGTGAGAGGCGAGGAAAACAAACAAACTACTAGATTTGGTTTGCATTGTTGTTTAACGCCGCACAAACAAAAGTACAAGGGTAAAGTTCACTTAGACAATATGAATAGTTTCTAATTTAAAACTCGTTTGTAAATACTAATATAGGAGCCACAGAAAGGGACATAATCTAACCGAGGACAATACAGATCATAAACAATTGCGTGGATCGATGCTCATGATGTCAATCACTGGATTGTCTGGTCCAGACTCGATTATTTAACAGACCGCGGTCATATAGCTGGAATATTGCTGAGTGTGGCGTTAAACAACAAATAAACAATTAAAAAAAATCATAAACATTTGATGATAATTCTGTTCATACATCAAGTGGTCGAAGATGTAACCTGAAGCTCCTCACAGCGATATCCCGTACGCGGAGCTCTCTAATCCTACCGCTGCCAACAATGGTGTGGCCCCAAACCATGCTTCGAGATGAAACTCGCAACCGACTGACAGCTATGTTTACAAGCAAGTGATGACTGCCGTGACGCCGAATACTCTTACCCCAGCTGAATTTTTTTCTGAATTATTTTCTTTGTCTGTCAATATGAATATCTGTTTCATTACATTTTGTTTGTTTGTTTGTTTGTTGTTTAACGTCGCACTCAGCAATATGACAACGGTCTGTAAATAATCGAGTCTGGACCTGACAATCCAGTGATTAATATCATGAGCATCGATCCACGCAATTGGGATCGATGACATGCATCAAACCAAGTCAGCGAGCCTGACCACCCGATCCCGTTAGTCGCCTCTTTCGACAAGCGTAGTCGCCTTTTACGGCAAGCATGGGTTGCTAAAGACCCATTCTACCCCGGAATCTTCACGGGTCCGTTTCATTACAACTATCCTGTAAATGGTATTGGAGTGAGTGAGTGAGTTGGGTTTAACGCCGCTTTTAACAGTATTCCAGTTATATCACGGCGTGTCAGCTTAATGTGGGAGGAAAGCCCGAAGTGATGCAGGTCTAAGACGTTTACCACTTCGGTGAAACCCACGAGCACGGGTATGGTGCTGACAAACCTAGAAACATAATCGGGGCGAACCGGGATTCGAATCCACAATCATAGGTTTCTGGCGTGTCCAAGGGACGCAACTCTGCACAGCGAATCGCGGCGCCTTAGACGACTGGGCCACCCGTGCCCCCAAATGGTATTGGAAGAATGTTAGGGAGTAACAAACAAACCTTGGTTGATGACCCACGAAGATCCGGGGTACGGTTTTGGTTTGGTTTGTTGTTTAACGCCGCACTTAGCAATATTCCAGCTGTATGACGGCGTTCTGTAAATAATCCTAGTCTGGACCAGACAATCCAGTGATTAATATCAAGAACATCGATCCACGCAATTGAGATACGATGACATGCATCAACCAAGTCAGAGAACCTGACCACCAGATCCCATCAGTCGCCTTTTACGGCAAGCATGGGTTGCTGAAGACCTATTCTAGCCCGGATCTCACACGGGGTTGAATAGGTCTTCGCCAGCCCATGCTTGTTTAAAAGGCGATAATGCTTGATCGGGTGGTCAGGCTCACTGACTTGGTTTGATGCATGTCGTCGTGTCCGAATTGCGTGGATCGATGCGCATGTCAATCACTGGATTGTCTGGACGGAGGACAAATGAATTTAGATAATTATATATATATATATATATATCCCTTATTTCTGCAGTTATGTTGGACAAAACAACATCTTTACCTTTTATGACACCGTAACTCATTGTCTTAATAGAGCAAAGAAAACAACGGGTAGTAACTGTATCTTTAAGGATTTTGTTACGTTATTAAATTGGTCATTATATACGAGTATATGCCTCGATCTAACGCGGTAATTTCCAACACGCAGCAGTATTTTCTGGAACAAAGTTTGTTTTTCTCATAGCGATGATTGATGGTCAACTGATAACATTAAATGAGAGAAAATAATAATAGACCGAAAGTATTAACTCAAAGCACTGTAATCATCGGATCTGGTCGCAACGCACATTAAAACAACGGAATCAGTCACACAGGCTTACTATACAATTATACTGTTCCAAAAAATAAACGAAACATAAATAGAGAATAAATACGAGTATGTGTGTAAGATTTATTTCACAAAACGAGTGTCAGAATTCTTTTATTTTCCGAGCGAGGGTAGTAGAGTAGTTCTTACACGCGTTTCGTGAAATCAATATGACCCACATGGGAGTGTAATATAAATTCTGTTTTGTCGTTTATTTCTTAATCCTTTTGAGTTCCACTTCAAAATAAGCACTGATCACGACCACCGTTTTAGAAAACTACGATTGTCGAATGACGTCAACAATCGTCACCTATGGCGTCATTTCTAGTGTGGTCACTCCAACCTTACGTCACAATAAGATTCGAATGACGTCAACAATGATGACGTAAACTATTTACTGTGAATTAGTGCACATATTTGATGTTGATGCAACGTCATTTTAATTTTCAAATCAATAACCAATGTAATTTCAACGTTGAAGGACGACATTGACCGTTGTGCATATGTGCCAAATGCGTGGGTCGTTCATGACTTCTGTAACTGGATTGTCCGTCCATGGCTTGCCCTCATATCGCCTACACCCCATATGGTCTTCAGCAACCCATGCTTGCCGTAAAAGGCGACTATGCTTGTCGTAAAAGGCGACTAACAGGATCGGGTGGTCAGGCTCGCTGACTTGGTTGATGCATGTCATCGATCCCAATTGCGTGGACAGATGCTCATGATATTAATCACTGGATTGTCTGGTCCAGACTCGATTATTTACAGACCGCCGTCATATAGCTGGAATATTGCTGAGTGCGGCGTAAAACAACAAACCAACCAACCAACCGCTATGGCCTACAATAATTATCATATCAGTGGGTATTACCCACTGGCTATACATGCTTTGATTGATGACTTACTTAACTTCTTTGCAACCACTGAGATGTTGGAATCGAAATGCTGAGTGAAGCTGACATCATGTTTATGGATGGTACTTTCTTTGTTTGCCTTAGCTTGTGGTTGCAGGTGTACGTTATTCATTGTCTGGTGGATGGCAAAATGTATCCTGGGGCATTTTCACTGCTCCCAAACGTTGAAGGACGACATTGACCGTTGTGCATATGTGCCAAGTGCGTGGGTCGTTCATGACTTCTGTAACTGGATTGTCCGTCCATACCTTGATTATTTACACGCCGTACAGCTGGAATATCGCGGTGTCAAAAAGCAAACAATTTAAAAGATACACGAAGTTTAAAAGAGTGAGTGTGACTATTGTTTTATGCCTGTCACCAGTATCACGATGACCAGTTAATTTGTTTGTTTGTTTGTTTGTTTGTTAAACGAATATGCTTGTCGTAAGAGGCGACTAACGGGATCGGGTGGTCAGGCTCGCTGACTTGGTTGATGCATGTCATCGATCCCAATTGCGTGGATCGATGCTAATATAATGACATGAATCACTGGATTGTCTGGTCCACACTCGATTATTTACAGACCGCCGTTATATAGGTGGAATATTGCTGAGTGCGGCGTTAAACAACAAACAAACAATCAAAGTAGAATTCACGAGACTTTTCTCAGTATAGCTCGAATATCAAATACGTACAAATGTACAATTCTTATCCGAAAGGAGCTACAGTGGTTGTTGTTTTTGACGGCATCATGGGTTGCTGAAGACCTTTTCTGGCCCGGGTCTGGAGCTACAGTGAGAATAAAGTTATCAAAACAGAAATAACATCCAATTGCGTGAATTGATGCTCATGATATCAATCACTGGATTGTCTGATCCAGACTCGATTATTTACAGACCGCCATCATATTGTTGAGTGCGGCGTTAAACAACAAAGAGAAATAACACTAGCATGGGTTTTTAGCGTATAATATCAATTATGTCAATCACGGGATTCGATTGTTTACGGGTTGCCGTCTTTTAGCTGGAATAACGTTGACATTTACAAATGTATATTTCACATGAAGGTGACCTACAGTGAAAATATAGAGAGCAAAACTTAGGATTTTACAGAAATAACACTATCCCGGGTTTCCAGCGTTCCCTTCATATAATATTCATCCCTCTTTTTACGGGATCGGGTGGTCAGGCTCGCTGACTTGGTTGATGCATGTCATCGATCCCCATTGCGTGGATCGATGCTCATGATATCACTGGATTGTCTGGTCCAGACTCGATTATTTATATAGACCGCCGTCATAAAGTTGGAATATTGCGGAGTTGGAGTGCGGCGTTAAACAACCAACCAACCAACCTCTTTTTACCTTGCGCCCCATGGAATCTGTTTCTGAGTTGAGTTAAAATTTAACGACGCTTCGGCATTATTTCAACCATATAGCGACGAGACCAAGTTTGATATAATAACAAGGGATAAATATTTTACTGTCAAAACAGTGAAGGACCTCTTTAGCAATGTTAATTCACATTTAATCATTACCTTTTTAAAAGATATAGATCTCATTCACAAATTTTGATGTAAAAAGTTATGTATTTTATAAATCGGTAGTGTATAATTAGTAACTGAGACTGTTCGTGGCTATACCCTCGACGGGGGTTGAAGTAGCGTAAAATTATTGTCCCCCTGAGAGGGTATGTAAGACCACCTCTTTCAAAGTATATTTATATCTACCTCTATTTTAACTGCAGAATATTTGTTAACTTTTAATATCTAACTAAACTCGCAATAATCACCAGTAACTCGGGGAAGTGTAAATCCTGCTGGGGAACCATGCAGGTAGCAGAGGTACCGTAAGTCCCCTTGGTCCCCAGTATGGTGATCTTACCCTTGTTGCTGGCGATCTATAGCCCCATTTTTATATTGTGTCGTACCTTAATAATCAGAAATCTTTAGTGTTCTACAACTAGTTTTGGGTCAATCTGTGATATATTGCTGGTTTTTATACTGTCCCTCGTCGACAGTTTTTATACCTATTGTATAACTTGTTCAAGTCACATTATGGCTGAAATATTGCCGACGTGACTTTAATTAAACTCACTCACTCACTCAATTGATATAATAATAATTGAGTCATTTATTCAAAGTAATATTTAAGAACATTTCATGAAACAGATTTGAGCATACTATATTTACACACAATTTATGAAAGATATTTGAGTATAACAATATAATGTATGGTTTTAAAACACGGGCTATATAGGCCACCAGTAACCAAAGCTAGGCCACCACGCTGGGGATCATACGCGACTGATTATTATTGTCTTACGTTGACGTTTGCACTTGCACCGACTCCATTTAGTATGGAGTGTCAATAGCTAATGGTGTCAGCCTGGCACGCCATGAAGTGTTTGACAAACTAACGTTCACGTTCACTACAGATGTTGCCCGTAGAATCAATCCAGGTATTTGCAGTGCGATATCAGATTACGAAAACCTTAGTGGGGGTAAATCACATTAGTCACATGTCGGACGGTTCTACCTTGTGTTTACCCGTCTTACAATCATAATGTATGAATAGAAATACCATCAAATGTTTATCATCTGTTTTGTCCTTGTTTAGAGTATGTTGTAGTAGTAGTTGTTTAACGCCGCACTCATAATTATTTCAGCGGTCTGTAAATAATCGAGTCTAGACCAGACAATCCATTCATTAATAGCATGGACATCGATCCACACAATTGGGATACGATGACATGCATCAACCAAGTCAGCGAGCCTGACCACCCGATCCCGTTAGTTGCCTTTTACGACAAGCATAGTCGCCTTTTACGGCAAGCATGGGTTGCTGAAGACCTATTCTACCCCGGATCTTCACGGTTCCCACGCAATAGGGATACGATGACATGCATCAACCAAGTCAGCGAGCCTGGCCACCCGATCCCGTAAGTCGCCTTTTACGGTGAGGTGAAATGGGGTTTAACGTCGCGTCCAAGATTATTGCACTTATATAGTGACGTGCATGCACGTGTATGTGTGTGTGTGTGTGGCTGCTTGTACTAGTCCGGACTAATGCCGATATATAGTGCTAGCACACTGAGATACCATGCCGCAGTTTAACATGAATACCCCACTCAGACACAGTATGCTGACTCCGAGCCGACCAGTCCTTGTTTTAGCCCCTTAATGCCGAGCGCCAGACAGGGTAACAACAAGTACCATCTTTTGGTATGACGCGGCTGGGGATCGAACCCCAAACCTTCCGCTCTCCGGCCGGACGCTCTACCATTAGACAACGGAGGCGGTCTAGTCGCCTTTTACGACAAGCATAGGTTGCTGAAGACCTATTCCACCCCGGATCTTCACGGTTCCCACGCAATAGGGATACGATGACATGCATCGGCCAAGTCAGCGAGCCTGCCCACCCGATCCTGTTAGTCGCCTTTTACAACAAGCAAGGGTCGCTGAAGACCTATTCAAACCCGGATCTTCACAGTTCCCACGCAATAGGGATACGATGACATGCATCAACCAAGTCAGGAAGCCTGACCACCCGATCCCGTTAGTCGCTTTTACGGCAAGCATAGTCGCCTTTTACGGCAAGCATGGGTTACTGAAGACCTATTCTACCCCGGATGTTCTCGGTTCCCACGCAATAGGGATACGATGACATGCATCGGCCAAGTCAGCGAGCCTGACCACCGGATCCCGTTAGTCGTCTTTTACGGCAAGCATAGTCGCCTTTTACGGCAAGCATTGGTTGCTGAAGACCTATTCTACCCCGGATCTTCACGGTTCCCACGCAATAGGGATACGATGACATGCATCAACCAAGTCTGCGAGCCTGACCACCCGATCAGGTTAGTCGCCTTTTACGGCAAGCATAGATTGCTTAAGACCTATTCTACCCCGGATCTTCACGGTTCCCACGCAATAGGGATACGATGACATGCATCATTGAAAACAAAGTATGTTTATCTCCTAATATTCCAACTCAGTTCAAATAGTTCAAAACGAAACGGAATATTACACTCAGGCTTTTAAAATCAGCACATAGTATACCAATCACTTCATCTGATCGATGTCAAGATGTAAATTCTTAAAGACTCATCTATCAGTAAAACGGTCCCAGATCTATTCCTGTCTAATTTGATCCTTCTGGTTATTTACATGATAATGGCGCGGACACGCGATGGGGAGATGTGGGCGAATTGTGTGGAATTCACAGCAGTGGGCTCTTGTTTTATTCAAAAGTAGAAAGGGAGAGGACCTTAATCCGCCAGACGAACACAGCATACAGACAGCATGTTGTCAAGCCGAAACAATTATGATTATATCCAGTCAGGCATTTCTTCCCAAACTGGAAGAAAAAACAAACAGTACCGTAGTTACTGCTTCTCGTCTCTGTAATGATATATACTTGATGTCGATCCCAAGATGTTAATGGTTGGTTGGTTAACTCCGCATTCAGCACTATTCCAGCTATATGACGGCGGTCTGTAAATAATCGAATCTGCACCAGACAATCCAATGATTGACATCATGAGCATCAACCAAGTCAGCGAGCCTGATCACCCGATCCCGTTAGTCACCTTTTACGGCAAGCATAGTCGCCTTTTACGGCAAGCATGGGTTGCTGAAGACCTATTCTACCCGGGACACTTGTACTACCCGACTGGACATAATATTAAAAAAATATATAGTTTCTGGCGTCTCCGTTGTATCAATGTTCGCTAGTGTCAGGTTACCTTGCCATACTGTTCTGTTTCTCACAAGTGAAAATGTATTTCTGTAGCTTGATGTTACATAGGGAATTTCTATCATGTTGCCCGCGGTCCTATTTATTAGAATACCGATATCATTTACTGGGGCTCGTTAAATCCTGTCGGAAAGTTAAAGTTCTTGGCAAAGTTCCAAAAAGATAATGAAATCCTACATCATAGAAGCTATTTGTCTCGTGACGACCTGGGTTCGATTCCCCACATAAGTGTAATCGGCGAATCTATTTCTCGGCGTGCTTCAATCGATCCTTTTGATCTATGGCATGGATCATCGTAAATCGTATATTCCATCACTCACTCCTATTCCTTCAAAGGACGTAGATCTAGCTAATAATCAAACAAATTCTTTTTTTTCGCGAGAGCTGCAGAGTCGCGTCCACGCCAGACAAATGTAAAAAGAAAGAAAATGGGGATCCATTACGATCGAAGTAAAAACAGAGTATTACATGAAGGTATTTAAAACAGAATATAGCATATCAATCCGTTTTGAGCTGACCTATGTCAAGAAATAAAGTTCTATGATTTATATGATGGTAAAACGGTTCCAGATGTGTGATTTGGTCCGTGCCACGCCATTCTTTGTATCAATAAAGATGGCGA
This sequence comes from Haliotis rufescens, assembly GCF_023055435.1. Lineage (NCBI taxonomy): Eukaryota > Metazoa > Mollusca > Gastropoda > Lepetellida > Haliotidae > Haliotis > Haliotis rufescens. The sequence continues at coordinate 19,664,350 of NW_025964383.1, read as the reverse complement.
CTCTTTCGACACCAGCGAACTGTGTGGAATTCACAGTATCGTGCTCTTGTTTCACTGAAAGCGGGAAATGAAAGAACCTTTAAGACGTCGGACGTACAAGCTGCACAGACATGTCTTCAGAACGAAACAATTATGACTGTATCCAATACAGCTTCTCGTCTCTGTGATGTGATTGGTTGGTTGGTTTGTTGTTTAACGACGCACTCAGCAATATTCCAGCTATATGACAGCGGTCTGTAAAATGATCGAGTCTGGACCAGACAATCCAGTGATTGACATGAGCAGCGATCTACGCAAATTGGGATCGATGACACGTATCAAACAAGTCAGAGAGTCTGACCACCCGATCCCGCTAGTCGCCTTTTACGACAAGCATAGTCGCCTTTTACGGCAAGTATGGGTTGCTGAAGACCTATTCTACCCCGGAATCTTCACGAGTGCGCCTTCCGATCTATTTAGTCTCCTCATACGACCAGCATGCGTTGATTGGGATCTGTAATTTTAACTCATTCTGTGAAACTGGAATACGCCTAATACAATTAATAATCTGAAGTGTTTCTTTGTTGACCGGGCTGGAAATCTGATCGATAGCATAATTAATTCAATATTTCAACTTCTTAATTTGTTTTGAAAGAAAACTGTTTAGACCTTAATGACATTATCATTATCCAAATAGTACTTTCATACACATCATCCCTTGGGTTTGCCAAATACCGACGATGGTGCATTCGAATCCCAGGTTTGTCAACACGATGACCTGCTTCACTGCGGGCTTTTTGTTCCCTAAAGAAGGTTGTTGTGCATAAAGGTGATTAAAACCAAATATACAAATAGGCAGCATATTTCTAAAAGGTTGGTTTGTTGTTTAACGCCGCACTCAGCAATATTCCAGCTATATGACGGCGGTCTGTAAATAATCGAGTCTGGACCAGACTATCCAGTGATTAATATCATGAGCATCGATCCACGAATCAACCAAGTCAGCGAGCCTGACCACCCGATCCAGTCAAGCGCCTCTTGCGTGTATCTCTATTGATGACAATGGACAAGATGAAGCCACTGCGTTGTCATCAAATACCCCAAACTGAAAGAGCAAACTCACACAGCCGTGCATGAGAACGTGGTGTCACCTTCAGGGGACAAAGCTCCTTCCTTTGTCACTGTTAACAGGAGGGCAGCGGAGTTCAGGAGGGCAAGAGAGCCTAGAAGATGAAGAAAGATCACGAAGACCTTCAATGCCATCACAAAGGAAAATGTTTATAAACTACACGACATGAGTATGGCTGACGACGAGGAACCACACTTCACGTAGCAAATACAGTCGGCATCTCTCAGAACTGAGTTGAGAACATTCTCCGGAATGAACTGGACATGCCAAAGGCAAACTAGGTCCTAAGGCTTCTGGCTCCTGATCAGAAACGCTACAGGTTCATCATCTCTCGTGCGAATTACGTCGTTTTTCTTCAAGCAGACCCAGCTGATTTTGCATTTAACCCGTGAAGATCCGTATAGATAGGTCTTCAGCAACCCATGCTTGCCGTAAAAGGCGACTATGCTTGTCGTAAGATGCGACTTACGGGATCGGGTGGTCAGGCTCGCTGACTTGGTTGATGCATGTCATCGTATCCCAATGGCGTGGGACCCGTGAAGAGTCCGGGGTAGAATAGGTCTTCAGCAACCCATACTTGCCGTTAAAGGCGACTAACAGGATCGGGTTGTCTTGGTTGATACATGTCATCGATCCCAATTGTGTAGGTCGATGCTCATGATGTCAATCACTGGATTGTCTGGTCTGGTATTTTACAGACCGCCGTCATATAGCTAGAATATTGCTGATTGCGGCGTTAAAGAACAAACAAACAAAATTTTGCATTTTGCTGGAAGATATGCAACCATGGATGAGTCTCTTTTGCACCACCATTAGCCACAGACCAAACAACAGACAAAGCAGTGGAAACACTTTACGTCTCCTCCAACGAAGAAGGCAAAGTCTGATCCATCAGCTAGCATGGTGATGGCTTCGGTTTTCTGGAATACGAAAGGAATCTCCTCGCCTGCTTCCCGAAAGTTCAGATCGTAGGGAAACAAGAACACCGTAAAATTATACAATTATTTTCCCACAGTAATATATTTTGGCACGAACCAAGTCCGAATCTGTTCACTTCAATTACGAATTGACAGTATTTTATTCGGTTTATTGAGGTATGAATCGAAAAACCGATGTGCAAACTGTATGATTCCGCGTAGACCCGAGTACCTGAAGCCCATTTCTAGTGTCCCCCGCCGTGAATTTGCTGGAATATTGAGTGAGTTAGGCTAGAATATTGCTAAAAGCGGCGTAAAACCGTACTCACTCACACACTTGAAGTTTTATGTTTCATTTTCGTATATAAATTTATATTTAAGATAACTTCTTAGACGTGCTTTCATTCTTTCTGTATCACTTCGGGCTTTCCTTTCACATTAAGCTGACACGCCGCGATATATCTGTAATACTTTTAAAATCGGCGTTAAACCCATCTCTCTCTCTCTCTCTCTCTCTCTCTCTCTCTCTCTCTCTCTCTCTCGTTAGTCGCCTCTTACGACAAGCGTACAGTGAGGGAGGGAGGAAGGGAGCGTTGTGTAACACTGCAGTCAGCATTACTCCAGCTTTATCATGAGTGGCGGTAAATAATCGAGTTTGTTAATAATTCAACAGCAGACAGACAGATCGACTAATTAAACACACCAAAATATGTTGTTAATGGTATTGACAACATTTACTTCTTATCAAATTTCTGCATTGATTTTGTGGAATAACTAATGTTCAAAGAGGTAAATATTTAGTCTCCACTGCAAATAAATATCCTTTTACTACCGACATATTAAGCACAAACACTTTATCGTGAGCGGGTGAATCTAATGCACGTCCACCAGTGTTCCAGCTATTTGATCACGACAACCTATAAACAAGCGTGTCCAGGGCAGACAGGCGAGTAGCTATATAATGTTGATATCGAAAGCAAGGCCCTACTCCGTCGGGACACGATGATACGCAATCATCAAAGTCACCGAGCCTGACCACCCAATCAAATTTGGTGGCGTCTATGTACAATCAATTAAGTGTTCACGACCTTTTATAATCTAGGCCCGCACGGTTTCTTTGACAATTACAACATTCTCATTGCTCATATTGAGTCAGGCTAGCCGAGAGTGATGTATCTTTTCAGTGGTACATGGATTCAGAGATGATGGACCTTTTTATGAACAGGCTTTTTTTAAACAATATGAGATGACATGGCTTATAATGTTTGTTTGTTTGTTGTTTACCCCGCACTCAGTCTCAGGTATATGATGTCGGTCTGTAAAAAATCGAGTCTGGACCAGTCTTACGACAAGTACAGTCGTCTTTTACGGCAAGCGTGGGTTGCTGAAGACCTTTTCTGCCCAAGTTGAAAATGTTACTTGTCAGTCTTCTTACCAGAGCAGAAAGGGCACGGGTGACCCAGTCGTCTAAGGCGCCGCGATTCGCGAGTTGGTCCCTTGGGCACGCAAGGAACCGATGATTGTGGGTTCGAATCCCGGTTCGCCCCGATTATGTTTCTAGGTATGTCAGCACCATACCCGTGCTCGTGGGTTTCACCGAAGTTGTAAACGTCTGGGACCTGCATCACTTCGGGCTTTCCTCCAAAATTAAGCTGACACGCCGTGATATGACTGGAATACTGTTAAGAGCGGTTAAACCCAACTCACTCACTCACTTTCCAGAGCAGATGTCCTCCGTATTTGTCAGTCGGCATCAAGGGGCAGTCATCTGACAATATTTCCCCCAAAAGTGCGAAGAAATCGAGTGTAATAACTTCCGATGTTGGCACATGTACAATTTAGAGATTTCAAATGCTGATTGGTCTGTTGAAGCGATATTGTGTGACATAGCTTATTGTTTGGATCATGTGTCCTTGGTCGAAAGATCAGGCTTGATCCATTCATGTATTCGTATCTCGTCGGTTTTTCTCTAATATCCTAAAAGACACATTCCACAAACTAGAACTACTCGGCCTGTCATGAACTGTCCGTCTGAGAAAAAAATATAAGTATCCAACAGTTCCATGACTTTCCAGTGATGGCCTCCAGCACACTAGAGTATGTATTCCAGTGGCATAAGGAAATTACACATAACTGTTGAGAATGTTTTATATTTCTTTCATACCATCTCATCCGATCCATTTATTTTACCCTAAGGGCTGCACGAGACATATTTACCGACCAGACTCTCCGCAAACGTTCTCTAAAAACCCTGAAGTGAAATTTCAGTGGCTTTTGTAAGGCACTTAACCTCGGTGCTCTAGTGCACGTGAGTGCTCTTTTCTGGGACTTCAGTGGTTGGATGCACAAGTTTAGAATCCTGAGCATGAGACAGCCATCATTTTATTACAGTGGAATATTAGACTAAATAGAATAATTGCTATCCTGGGATACCATTAGATCATCGCATTGTTGGTATGCCAAGTAGATTAACAAATATGTCTGAGAATGTTTAACCAAGCAATTCACTTGATACTCGTTAATGCATTGTAAATGGTAAACTTCAATACGTCAGTCAAGAGTCACGAGATGAAGGTTTACAAAGCTCTTGACAGTCTTTACCTGCACAGCTGGTGCTATTAACTACTCGCGGTTAATAGTACTTGTGATTAACGCGAACAGCTAAACATGACGCGTCAACATAACAGAATAACCAGTTTCGGTTATCCCCTGAAAAAGATTTCATAAGAGAATAATAAAAGCGGTGATTTTTTTTCAGTGGAACTAAACAGTAAGTCACGCAGACCTCAACACACCGAGTGCTACTTAAACGAATACCAGAGAGACATATCCTGTTGATCAGTCATTTATGCACAGAAACGTCCAGTAAGAATTTAAACTTGAAATAGTTCATGTTTTATATTGAAATTTTAACCTTCTCTAAAATTAATACAACACCGAAAATCTGTCAAAATATAAACTAAATTTGATCATTCAGATTTGGTTTGTTGGTTTGTTGTTTTCAGCAATATTCCAGCTATTTGACGGCGGTCTATAAATAATCGAGTCTGGACCAGACAATCCATTGATTGACATCATGAGCATCGATCCACTCAATTGGGACCGATAACATGCATCAACCAAGCGTGCCTGACCACCCGATCCCGTTGTAAATTTGCAGTGTGTGTATATGTTGCATTATGGGAACGTTTATCTCCACGTAAGAGTGAGTGAGTGAGTTTGGTTTTACGCCGCTTTTAGCAATATTCCAGCAATATCACGGCGGGGGACACCAGAAATGGGCTTCACACATTGTACCCATGTCGGGAATCGAACCCGGGTCTTCGGCGTGACGAGCGAACGCTTTAACCACTAGGCTACCCGACCGCCCCTCTCCACGTAAGAGAATGATCTAATTAATACCTGATCTTTTGCCAATGCCAACTTTTATGCGTACATAGAGAGTTGGGTGGACGGTGTTTTCTTTTGGTTTCAATGAGTCAAAATTTTGTGTACAAATTAAATCAAACACATGTAGCTTCACGCGAAAATGTTCGGTGAAGTAACGCTCTTCTCATTCAACTTTGATTGGAAAACAACCTGTTTTGTGTTGAAAGTCGTGAACACACTGACGGATATATGTGCCTTACACAATTTACATACTTTATTTAAACACCTAAGATGCTTTTCATGTGAACGCATAGTAAATGTACATATATGCACGTGTATAAAGTTACACATGTGTAAAGTTACTTACGTTATATTAGTTTGGTTTGTTGTTTAACGCAGCAATATTCCAGCTATATCACAGCGGACTGTAAATAATCGAGTCTGGACCAGACAATCCAGTGATTAATATCATGAGCATCGATCCACGCAATTGGGATCGATGACATGCATCAACCAAGTCAGCGAGCCTGACCACCCGATCCCGTTAGTCGCCTTTTACGACAAGCATAGTCGCTTTTTATGGCAAGCATAGTCGCCTTTTATGGCAAGCATAGTCGCCTTTAACGGCAAGCATGGGTTGCTGAAGACCTATTCTTCGTCGGATTTTCACGGGTCATGTAAAGACTTAAGCTATTCCGTGCAAGTCACAGATATTTGTCGTCACTTCTTTTTCTTTTGTTTCATGGAATGAATACATTTTCTTTTTTGTTGTGTAATGTTATAGTAAATTACATTATTTTACAGTATCCTCTGGGTTTATTCGAATGCAATGGAAACCTAACACAACACCTCACTTCCCTGCTGGCGAAAAAACTCACTGGGGAAGTATGCTGATGTCGGATGGTGATGTAGTGGTGTCAGTCTTCTTGGGAGGTACGAGTTTTCCCCCGTCAACTTAAGTAACCTCTGTTATCATTTTTTCCTGTGAAATTGTTTTTGGTATTACAATTCGATCTGTAATTTTCACTACAAAAGAATACAAACAAAACTAATCATAATTATAAATTACATTATTGTATTACAGTAACGATATATTTAAAAACATTTAATCTGTCGATATTCTTTATTACATTATTGGAGGCCTCGTGGCCCTGAGTACAATACAATCATACATAATTTATTATGTGGATCTTACACTAGTGTTGTTCAGTTCTTCATGATCAGTGACATGTGATGTAATACATCATATATTTCTAATTTAGTTTACATACATTTCTCTTCAGATTCAAAGCAAGACCTTTGATTGCTAAAAGCGACGTGGAGGACATTAGTTCAATTAATTTCTGACTAGAACGATGTTTATGTCAATATAATTGGAATAAATGAATCTCTACTTTGCTTATAATAAGAACAGACACGTACAAAATGTTACTTGTCCTCGACAACTTCTTCAACAAATTCATCACAACTGACACAGTATTAGTGAGTGAGTGAGTCTGGTTTTACGCCGCTTAGCAATATTCCAGTAATATCACGGCGGGGGACACCAAAAATGGGCTTCACATATTGTACCCATGTCGGGAATCGTACCCTGGCTTTCGGCGTGACGGGCGAACGCTTTAACCACTAGGTTACCCCACCGCCCCACACAGTATTAGTAATAGCAGCTGATCAACATTAGTTCCTCCATTCCTCATTATTTCTGCAATACTGCAGTTTGTATTTTTAAACAATGAGGAAAATGCGAAACGTATCCCAAACGGTGATACAATCTTTATCTGAAACACCTGATGTGAGATACATCTCTGGCGCTGGTAATGAATAGTAGGAATTATTACAAGACAGGAAATCGGAGCCAGAATTGTTTTAAACCATTTCTGTATCTGTATATGAACACATCTCTGTCTGTCTATGTCTGTATTGCACAAGATTGTGGACACACAAAGGATTTCAAAGCGATGTGTACACTTCTCTGTTTAAAGATCGCTTTGAAAGCGTTAGTGTTTCCACAATATTGTGCAATCCAGACATAAGCAGAACCTGTTTGAAAAAGTAACATCCTGACATGTGAAACCCAATTTAATGACCCAATCGCATCATGTGAATTTAACATTTGGCGTATGAGTAATGCTCCAAATTCAAACGAATATTATTCAGTCGACACCAATATTTTTAACACCTACTAAAATAGTTTATACAGAACGGCCAACTTCGCCTAAAAGGGGGCACTTGTACATTGTAGGTGCTCGTTTTCCCAGTTTTAAAACACAAGAATAAACTCACTCGAGTACCTTTTATTCTGTATGTTTACCCTAAATCTGAATACAGATCGGTTTTCCCTCAAAATACTTTTGCTTTTCAGGACATCGTTTTCTAAAATTTCTTTTTGACTCAAGGTACAACCTCAAATTTAGGGGACTTTTTGTTTTTCAAGACGATGCAAAGATTTATATTTCAACCTTTTTAATACATTACATTCACTATCGAACTACCGAGGCTATTCATTTTCCTGCACCATGACTTTGGAATATATTTATTTTATGAAAAACTCCCAATCTAGATATGTATACCAAAGCAAGTCTAGCCAGCTCTAGCTAGTTCTATATGAAATCAACATCGGGAAAAAATATGTTTAATTTTAGTGCCGAGAAGGGTATTTTGTAATGCAAGATTTCATAGACTAAATGTTAGTCAAGAAAATAATAAACCGGAGATGATCCTGATTACATTTTCTATATTTTCTCCAAATGAGATCAACCCGTGACGATCCGGGGTAGAATAGGTCTTCAGCAACCATGCTTGCCGGAAAAGGCGACTATACTTGTCGTAAGAGCCGACTAACGGGATCGGGTGATCAGGCTCGCTGACTTGGTTGATGCATGTCATCGATCCCAATTGCGTGGATCGATGTCCATGATATCAATCACTGGATTGTCTGATCCAGACTCGATTATTTACAGACCGCCGTCATACAGCTGGAATATTGCTGAGTGCGGCGCCAAACAACCATCTAAATGAGATCCTATAACAGAAAATTAAAATTTGGGGGGTTAATTCATCAGGATATTGGATTGTGCTGATTCCTAAGAAAAATTGGCATTGATCTGTTGTTTTCCTCCTTCTTCCCATATAGATTTGGAGATACTCGTAGTAGGTACGTTATCACTGGTATTCCAAGTTATTTGATTTGGACAACATTAAATGACATGAGATTGGTAAGTGATCACTGTCTGTCCGGCGGTGCACAAACATGTTTGTAATACAAGCAAATACAGTAGTTGAAACATAAAAATATCAAGCTCATTCCATTCTAGCCAATAGAGGTAAAACCTTCCTTACTGTCTCAAATCTTTCTTCGGTTCAACATTATAATCATAGTTATGTTTATTCATGTATGGGAGGTCATAGGCGCATGAACAATATACTTAGGTCTTCAGCAACCCATGCTTGCCGTAAAAGGCGACTATGCTTGTCGTAAAAGGCGACTAACGGGATCGGGTGGTCAAGCTCGCTGACTTTAATTTGTTGATGCATGTCATCGATCCCAATTGCGTGGATCGATGCTCATGATATCAATAACTGGATTGTCTGGTCCAGACTCGATTATTTACAGACCGCCGTCATATAGCTGGAATATTGCTGAATGCGGCGTTAAACAACCAACCAACTTAGGTCGTTGTACGTAATAATAGGGCTTCCTTCACATACTTAGCTACATTTCTGAGTATAGTATTTTGGCTATTTAAGAGATTGCTAAAAGTATTAAAACATGGATTGTTATAGAATCTTACAGGAATATACATAATGATGTGTAAAACGCGCAGACAAACACAAAATGGACTTCGTCCTCAATACAACCATTGTTACATAGCCGACAAGCGTTGTGAATAAACAATATCCTCTCTTCTGCCCAGGTTACTCCGTATAGGAATTCACTTAATCTCAACAGGCACAGCATACGTCTATGGTCTCTATTTCTGAAAGCTGTGACATAATATTCCATTTCCAATAATATTTTGACATGTGAATAATACCTTAACTTATTTGTTCTGAGAAGTTGGTTGGTTGGTTTGTTGTTTAACGCCGCACTCAGCAATATTCCAGCTATATGACGGCGGCCTGTAAATAATCAAATATGGACCAGACAATCCAGTGATTGATATCATGAGCATCAATCCACGCAATTGTTGTTGCTTTGTTGTTTAACGCCGCACTTAGCAATATTCCAGCTATATGACGGCGGTCGGTCTTCAGCAACCCATGCTTGCCGTAAAAGGCGACTATGCTTGTCGTAAAAAGCGACTAACGGGATCGGGTGATCAGGCTCTCTGACTTGGTTGATGAATGTCATCGATCTCAATTGCGTGGATCGATGCTCATGATATCAATCACTGGATTGTCTGGTCCAGACTCGATTATTTACAGACCGCCGTCATATAGCTGTAATATTGCTGAGTGCGGCGTTAAACAACAAACCGACCAACCAACCGGTCTGTAAATAATCGAGTCTGGACCAGACAATCCAGTGATTAATATCATGAGTATCGATCCACGCAATTGGAACCGATGACATGCATCAACCAAGTCAGCGAGCCTGACCACCCGTTAGTCGCCTTTTACGACAAGCATAGTCACCTTTTACGGCAAGCATGGGTTGCTGAAGACCTAGTCTACCCTGGAATCTTCACGGGTCTGTTCTGAGAAGTATTTGGCATACAGAAAAGATGAAAGCTTTGCATTTTACCTAGGTTTAGTAAATCTACAGTTTGTTCACTTTCAATAATAAAATCCCGCAGTGCAACTCGCATCTCCCGATAAGAGTAGGTCTACGCAACTATCATTTTCGAGCTTAATAGTGGCGATTTTATCATCAAGATCGCAAGTACCATTATCTTTAGGATTTTCATATGATGGGAATTTTCTTGCAATATCAATATTCCTCCAGAAATAAGAGGTTCCCAACATCCTATAAGCTTAAAATCCCCCAGTTTTACCAAATTTACTAAAAAGGTTAGGTTGGACGTAGAAACAGATTGTTTTAGTTATTCAAAAAAGTTACCAGAACACTTGACAAACTTACGATACAAGTCCTGGAACGTTCGGTAGACATATATGTACATGTAGGTCTCTCTATGTTCCCTGCTCACTCTCGGGAGCACTAGAAGACCCGGGTTGGAATAGGTCTTCAGCAACCCCTGCTTACCGTAAAAGGCGACTATGCTTGTCGAAAGAGGCGACTAACGGGATCGGGTGGTCACGCTCGCTGGCTTGGTTGTAGCCTGGCGTCCATTCCAATTACATGGGTCGATGTTTCATGATATCAATCACTGGATTGTCTGGTCCGGACTCCATTATTTTACATTGCTAGTTAAACAACAAACAAACAAACAAAACCAAATGGAACGCTTCTGATGAGGCATAGATGATATAATTTTTTTCCTTTCCTTATCGGTTGGTCACTCACAATACTAGCCCTTGTGAGGATGAAACAAAAACAGCTACTTATTACTTGACAATTTTCATGAGGGGGTTGGGTGGGGGTGGGGGTGGGGGTGGTGGTGGGGTGAGATGGTCAGGGGAAAAAATAGCAGTTCTAATATATTTACGAATAAGAACATTATATATTTGATCAGTTACGTACTGGTCATTAATGATTTTGGGGGGACAAAATTGTACATACATAAATTTACCCACCCACCCACCAACCCACTCCCAATAAATAAATGACTAGTCCCTTATGCTAATGTTCGTGTGTACGGTCGCTAAAAGCAGTCCTTATTCGTCGTTGTAGACTATTACCATGTATTTCCATTACCAACCGTTGTGGTCCGCTGTAATACTATCGACATTTGCATCAGAGGAATAAGCGGTGAGCAAACAACAAGCTTCTCCTCGAAACGATATTCTGTCTCGCTTCAATTGGACAAACATCTGTCATCTCTTACAACAAACAAAGGCTGCTGGTGAAGTATTTCATGGGGAACTAGCTCAATACCTTAGAAGAGGTGAGGTGAAATTGGGTTTAACGTCGCGTCCAAGATTATTGCACTTATATAGCGACGTGCATGCACGTGTGTGTGTGTGTGGCTGCTTGTACTAGTCCGGACTTATGCCGATATATAGTGCTAGCACACTGAGATACCATGTCGCAGTTTAACATGAATACCCCACTCAGACACAGTATACTGACTCCGAGCCGATCACTCCTTGTTTTAGCCCCTTAATGCCGAGCGCCAGACAGGGTAACAACAAGTACCATCTTTTAATGTCTTTTGGTATGACGCGGCCGGGGATCGAACCCCGGACGCTCTACCACTAGACCACGGAGGCGGTCTCCTTAGAAGAAGGAACTATAGAGTAGCCTTTCCTCATGTAAGACTCTTGGCTCCGGTTTTTTTCTTTCTGCTAAAATTTGTGGCTGAACTGTCATAACATGTCTTCTCAAGTAATGTACGTTTATGTAATTGTGACCTGGGCCATAAGCATATGTGTTGAAATAATTAATATTTCTATCTCATGATCCAAATGGCACCAGAACGATTAAATATAGATTATTAATGAAAGAGAAGTTTGTATTATCAAACGATTATCATTCCATCTTGGGTAAAGGGCAACATAGCTGTATAAGTATATGAATGGACCAGTGATGACACCAGGTGTTCGCGAAAAGTACCTTCATTTAACATAATTATTAGTTATTACTTTTGCAGTGATGGCACCACCTGTGACATGACCTTCGACCCGTGAAGATTCCGGGGTAGAATAGGTCTTCAGCAACCCATGCTTGCCGTAAAAGGTGACTTTTCTTGTCGTAAAAGGCGACTAACGGGATCGGGTGGTCAGGCTCGCTGACTTTATTTTGTTGATGCATGTCATCGATCCCAATTGCGCGGATCGATGCTCATGATATAAATCACTGGATTGTCTGGTCCAGACTCGATTATTTACAGACCGCTATCATATAGCTGGAATATTGCTGAGTGCGGCGTTAAACAACAAACCAAACCAAACCAAGACACGACCTTCATGCTGTCATCCCGGGACGTGTGTGGTCACAGTGAGATAGCTTCATGCAGGGGTACTGATGTGGCGCCAGGCAACAAATGCATAGTTTTGTATGCACATTGTGTGAGTGGCGGGTGATACCGATTATTTACAGACCGCGGTAACATAGCTGGAATATTGCTGAGTGCGCCCTAAAACAATAAACCAACCAACCTGAGGAAACATGTTTCGATGGATAATCGAGACTGTTTATTCTCTGGCGTTGAAGTTTTATATTTACAAATGTGTTCAAGTTGACGACGGGTGAAGGCGATGTGTGTCAAGTTCTATATGTTTATGATTAGTGTTGTGTGATTGATTCTTGGATACCATACCCGTGCTTGTCGGTTTTAATTTCTAAGCGTCTACAACCAGCAGGTGTCGACCCGGAAGCGCCAATTTAATATTTAGGAGGAAGAAACTCACAATGGCGCTCCCGGGACCACAGACCCGTGAAGATTCCGGGATAGAATGGGTCTTCAGCAACCAATGTTTGCCGTAAAAGGTGACTCTGCTTGTCGTAAAAGGCGACTAACGGGATCGGGTGGTCAGGCTCGCTGACTTGGTTGATGCATGATGCTATAAAATAGTTGAATTAAGTTAAAATGAGTTAGATTTTGTGTCATGATGCTTGAAAGAAGTACATTTATGTATTGGCGAAACAAAAACATGAATTTTAAGAAAAGGAACATATTCTCGCCCATGGGCGACATAGTGTAAATATTGAGTTTTTGAACTTTTTTAAAAAAAATTTTTCTTCCTTAGTATGTACCTATGAAAACAGCATGTTTATTTTTGTAAATACCTTTGACCGAGACTGGGCAAAGACCGTAGAGTTTCTTGACTATTGGGTTTCCAGAATTAAAATGGGACGTGTTATTTTCATTTCAAATGTATGCCACATTTTTCGGTTGTGTCGAACCTCTGTTAACTCGAAGTATGTATGTATTTCCCTTCAACTGCGACACTACGATATTTGACTGTACATGTATATCATGAAAATCTCTTTATGAATCACTACTAAACTAACGATGCTGATTATCATTTGTCACAAAATTGAAAACCCGTGAAGATCCGGGATAGAATAGGTCTTCAGCAACCCATGCTTGCCGTAAAGGGCGACTATGCTTGTCGTAAAAGGCGACTAATGGGATCAGGTGGTCAGGCTCGCTAACTTGGTTGATGCATGCCATTGATCCCAATTGCGTGGAATATGCTCATGATATTAATCACTGGATTGTCTGGTCCAAACTCAATTATTTGCAGACCGCCGTCATATAGCTGGAATATTGCTGAGGGCGGCGTTAAACAACAAACAAACAAACAAAAAAACTGTTTATCTGTAAACACATAGTGCGTAGACTCACTACCAATTAGATGTAAATTATTGATATCGTGATCTTTTTAAATTAATTATAATTTTGTTTTATGCATTTTTTATATTTGTACTATTTCTGAATAACTCCTTTATGTCATAAAGCGTAGTTCTACCAATGTATTTCTGATTGCCTCGTTTATATCATAAAACGGTGTGCATTCACGGTTATTCTATCGATTTGTCGCTCGCAGTACCAGCAGAATCCCTCAAATTATGAGTTCGGCTATCCCGGGACTATCTGATATAATACAAATTGGTCGTTCCCGGCTCGTAACCCGTACAACACCCCAGAACACCCATCTGAACGCACCCCGTGCAGAAGCCCAGAACGTTAACGCACCTCTGAACGCCCTTCTGAACCCACCCCAGAATGCACCCTAAACGCACCTTGAAAGCACCCTGGAACGCACTTCTGAACGCATCCCTGAAAGCACCTTTATAAGCACCCTAGAACGCACTTCTGAACGCATGCCTGAAAGCACCTCTGAAAGCATCCCGGAAAGCATCTCTGAACGCACCCTGGAACGCAAATCTGAATACACCGCAACGCCCCCTAGAATGCACCTCTGAACGCACCCCTGCACGCTCCTCTGAACACATCCCTGAGAGCACCCCTGAACGCACCTTTGAAAGCATCCTTGAACCCTCCCAGGAATGCACCTCTGAACACACTTCTGAACGCCCCTCTGAAAACACCCCTGAACGCTCCTTTGAAAGCATCCTGGAACCCACCCAAGAATGCACCTCTGAACGCACTTCTGAACGCCCCTCTGAACACACCCATGAACGCACCTTTGAAAGCATCCTGGAACCCACCCAGGAATGCATCTCTGAACGCATTTCTGAACGCCCCTCTGAACACACCCCTGAACGCACCTTTGAAAGCATCCTGGAACCCACTCAGGAATGCACCTATAGATGAATAAAAAAGAAACAAAATCCAAAGCGTTATTAACTACCATATGCAGCGGAAACCACCTCGTTTAGTCTTGATCTCTTTATCTCAATTACGGGGCAATAAAACGGAAATAGACGGAAATATCATTTTGCCACATGCACAGCCTCTGATCACAGCCTAAGTGATGCGTAATCATGTACTTTGTTAACACTTTGAAGTGAAAAACAAATCGTTAACATATTTCTGTCTTTGGTGAGACATATCTATTTCATAAATTATCTTTTCCAAGCAAATAGACACCGTGACGTCAATATACACTCTTCAAAACAATGAACGCACAGGTAGATATTTAGTAAGTTTATTGTACCTAATAAAGTCGATATAATTCATATCATATACAAATATGAACATTTTTAGCTTTTAGCTCTATAGTCACATGTTGTCGTTGTACAAAGGCATTGGAAACTGTTCATTGTCATGTCACATAAGGCCACAAGGTTGCGCTGAACTCAGTATCTCGTGTGACCGCCCCGGGCAGCAATCACGGCTCTGCATCCCCTCGGCACTGACTGGATAAGTGTACGAATTCTATCCTGCGGAATCCTGTGCAGGGGTGGTAACTCTTGGTCGGCCGGTTCTCGGACGGTCTGCAGTGGAATTGAACTTGTGTATCGGTCCCAAAGGCGGCAAATGGCGCTGTGGTGGACGTTAAAGTGGCTTGCAACAGACGACTGCGATTCCCCTCTTTTGATACGTCCTGTGCCGATGTTCCGATCGGCAGAGCTCGGTCACGGCATTTTCGAACTTGAAAAATGTTGACAATTGAATGACAAATTATTGGCTTATGCTTGCTATTTTATAGCCACTGCCACGAGCTACGAATGCTATAACTTGCACGTGCAGTTTGCCTTACTGTTTTCCTCCTTGACATTTTTGAACAAGTGTGAAAACAATGCCGTTTAAGACATTGCAAATCGACAATGGTTGCGTTTTGACCCACCGTTTGTAGAATATCAGGCCACCAGCATTTTCCAATAACATATATCCAATTTATATACCGGATTTTTTGTGTTGTCAGGTTCAATGAACTACATACTAACTGTGCGTTTCTTTTTTTGAAGAGTGTAGGTACAATAAGTTCTTGTCTAGTAACAACGCTTGGTTTAGTGGATGGTGTGTCTGTGAGATGAGAAGATGGTCGGTGGTTCGATCCTGGCCGCGTCATACCAAAATACGTTAAAAGATGGTACTTGTTGTTACCCTCTCTGGCGCCCGGCAGTGAGGGGATAAAACAAGGACTGGTCGGCTCGGAGTCAGTATACTGTGTCTGTGTGGGGTATTAATGTTAAACTGCGGCATGGTATCTCAGTGGGCTAGCACTATAAATCGGCATCAGTCCGGACTGGTAGAAGCAGCCACACACACACACACACACACACACACACACACACACACACACGTGCATACACGTCGCTACACAAGTGCAATAATCTTGGACGCGACGTTAAACCCCATTTCACCTCACCTAATAAGCGTTATGCGATTCTTGCTCAAACGCCACAACATTCAATGCATCAGGATAACTTTCAAAACGTTTGATGGTACAAATGTAGAGGACGTTTCCAAGTCTGTGACAAAAAATGATACCCGATGCAATTCCCTATTTTGACTTTTTGAACCATATGGTCCAATGTTTTGTGTGTGTCTGAGTTAGGTTTCCATGTTAAAATGCGGCATGGTATCTCAGTGGGGTAGCACTACCGGCGTTAGTCAGAATTCGTGACAGAAGTGAACTGGAACAAACAAACACATACACACACACACACACACACACACACACACACACACACACACACACACGCACGTCGCTATTTAGTTGCAATTGTCAGGCGGCGTTGAACCCCATTTCACCTCACCATGTTCATAACGCAAATCTAAATCACTTTCCCATCTGCGCCTACGTGTGATATCATCACAGTTAATCTAACGTAATACACTTATAGATAAATCTTACATTTTCTGGATTGTTTATCTGTTATTTCGAAGCAAATGAGTACAAACATGTGGAACCCTCTTTTGGGAGAATGTCAGTACGGCTGTTTATATAATCTTATTTGAGATAATATTTGATTTTTGTGACAGTTAGATTTTTCACAACATATATGTGACCCGCGAAGATCCGGGGTAGAATAGGTCTTCAGCAACCCATGCTTGCTGTAAAAGGCGACTATGCTTGTCGTAAGAGGCGACTAACGGGATCGGGTGGTCAGGCTCGCTGACTTGGTTGATGCATGCCATCGATCCCAATTGCGTGGATCGATGCTCGTGATAACAATCACTGGATCGTCTGGTCCTGACTCGATTATTTACAGACTGCCGTCATACAGCAGGAATATTGCCGAGTGCGGCGTTAAACAACCAACCAACCAACCAACATCCTATATGTGACATAACTCATTTAGTGATGGATATTTGCAGCGAGTAGAATATATCGATCTTGCAGATTGTGCAAACATGTCTGCACACAGAATAATGACGTCACAATCAGTGGCACGCAACAATGAATGTTGTGTGTGTTAAAGCAAAGTCTATGGCGCTCGAGGCAAAACTGAATGGAATCGTGCCCCGTTAAGGACTTGAACATGCCAGAGGACCCGTGTAGATCCGGGGTAAACGCATTTGGGATTCATGGCATGCATCAACCAAGTTAGCGAGCCTGACCACCCGATCCCGTTAGTCGCCTGTTACGGAAAGCATGGGTCTGTAAATAATCCATGTTGTGTAACAATCCAATTGTGCTCTGAAACCTACTTTTCGAATTGTAATCCTGTTCTGTTAGTCCCAGTGGCTTTCGTTCACTTCTCTGTCACAAGAAGAAATCCTTTTCTTATGACTTGCTTTGTTCAACATGATGTTCCTTGTGATTAAAGTGAATGTCACACTAGTCATCGATGGGAAGATTGTATCTGTTTTAACGACGTTGATCCCTTGATGCCAGCCCACGGGTTATCTGATAAGTCTTGTTTGCTTTGACTCAACTTATCACTTAATATCATTGTAACACACTGCCTGATGGTACAGCAAATTCAGTTCTAAAATTACCCGTGACACCACTATAACCCAAACAGGATTATCAAAACCGATTGCATGAAATTGTACAATTGTTTTAGACAATTAACGTTAAGAAATGAAACAAACATATTGTCATGAGACGCAACGCTGGCCAATGAAGTCAACTCACGTAGCCCGTTGAAACGTGAAGTACTGCCAATGGGCAACGAAAGTGACAGCAATCGCCATTTGGTTAAGAATGTACACGACATCGTGCGCTACATCCTATTAGTGAGTGAGTTGGGTTTAACGCCGCTTTTAACAGTATTCCAGCTATATCACGGCGTGTCAGCTTAATGTTGGAGGAACGCCCGAAGTGATGCACGGGCACGGGTATGGTGCTGACAAACCTAGAAACATAATTGGGGTGAACCGGGATTCGAACCCACAATCATAGGTTTCTGGCATGCCCAAGGGACGCAACTCTGCACAGCGAATCGCGGCGCCTTAGACGACTAGGCCACCCGTCAACCTTCCCCCCCCCCCCCCCCCCCCCCATCCTTTTAAATGGCACCGCTCTTGTCATTCTTTCCGATATCTTGCGCGATTAGCCATCACGTATTCACTTTAGCCGCATCGAAAAAAGAACTGTAGGGAGATCTACAAATACGAGAACTTTTAGAATGTCGAGAATGTGAAGAACGTGCAGTGAGGATTTACGCTGTGTGTGGGTACCTTGGAGAACGATAACAAGGAGCGTCGGGGGCTGCATCTAAAATTTACCTGTTCTACACCTCATTTACCTTGGTTAATTGTACGTGACTGTAACCACGTTAGGATTATGGGTACCCGGTAGAACTTGTTTGTGGTGACAGGGGAGGAGGATCGGAACATGTGGTGTTTGTGGTGGGTGCTTCCGGAAGATTGTTGGTTGTTGGTTTGTTGTTTAACGCCGCACTCAGCAATATGACGGCGATCTGGACCAGACAATCCAGTGATTGACATCATTAGCATCGATATGATGACATGAATCAACTAAGTCAGCAAGCCTGACCACCCGATCCCGTCAGTTGCCTGTCACGACAAGCATAGTTGCCTTTTATGGCATGTATGGGTTACTGAAGACCTATTCTACCTCGGATCTTCACGGGTCTGCTTCCGGAAGAGCAGGACATGCTTACCCTTTTCGCGAACACCCTGTACCATCATTGATTGCAGTGATCCATTTATATATAGTTACACATACATGTAGTGATTCTTTTACGTTCTGCAAAGACTGATTACTTTCTGACGTTGGCGTATGAATTTATCGTCTCTATAAGGTGTAAATCTGTTATATTTTTACCACTACTTCACACATGAACATGACATATCTTTTAGAACACGTTCGTATTGAACATGTATTATCGGGTAAGATAGCCCTCTTGTATCCCTAGGGAGCCAGGATTCAGAGGCAGAATAGGATTCCAGTGTCCAATGTTTGCCGACCTGTGAGGGAAATCTGGCTGATGCTGTGTCGTCGCACTCAGACTATGGCCTAAAATAACATAAAACAACTCCCACGCCATCAATCGTTGCTCATGCGAGTTAATTAGGATGTTCTCGACTCGTGTAATATGTTTCTGACCGCGGCTTAACATAGCATCCATTCACTCACTTCTAAATAAAATAATCTATTTACTACCAACATGACTGAAAATCCTCTCATCACGTTAAAACAGAGGAATTTACTTCTATAGTTCAAAAATAAGTCCTTACTTTGACTTGTACCATATGTTCCCGAGTTTTGTCATGAGAACAATTGACTTCGCATGTATTGTGGTGGTTGCCACAGGTGAGGCAGGTTTCACCACAGGTAACGCAGGGTTCCTTTTCCCGAACACCTGGTGCCATCACTATTCACTATCACTCATGCTCATAATTGGGCCGGAACCTTACAATGATTTTACATGAAGATTGTAAAGGTTTTTTTGTCGTTTTTATTTTATTACACGATGTTATGTGTCGAAACTGAATCTTAAATGTCATCTTGACAATCCTGCACGGGTTCAGATGTGTCGACATAGTTCAGTTTTGGTGCGGTATTTAAAAAAGGTCACTTTGATCTTTATATCAACACATAAATACCAACATCAAAATGAATACACGAGTAGTCATCTACTGTTCTCTGACGGGCAACATATACTTCAAAGACCCTAAGTTAGTAAATATATAAGGTCTCTCTCTCTCTCTCTCTCTCTCTCTCTCTCTCTCTCTCTCTCTCTCTTTCTCTCTCTCTCTCTCTCTCTCTCTCTCTCTCTCTCTCTCTCTCTCTTGGATGTTCACGGGTCTCTGGTATCAGTACTACGTTTCTCTGAGTATTGCTGAGAGCAGCGTTGAACAACAAACCAACCAACCAACCATCTCTGGGCATTGCTGAGTGCGGTGTTGAACAACAAACGAACTACTAGAAAATGGCATCAGTCTAAACCCAATGGTAACCTTAAACCAACACTGATGTACCATTATTTCCACCGAGTCGTTGAACAAGACATAAACAACAGGACTCCGTGGAATAATCTTCAATAGCTTGTACAAAATAAACGAACAAGAAAGTGAAAATTGTAAAAAATAAATTTGATGGACATCATGGTTGAAGTCTTGCAAAGTTGTTTAGAAGTTTTCTGATGAAGTAATAATGGGATCTTGGTAACAGCGTCAACCGTGTGCCATCTTCAGGCTCGTCAACCTTTGAGCTGAGATGAAGGGATCAAGAGATTCAGCGACGAGAGGGCGAACAAAGAGATCAGTTACTGTTTGATTCTTGTAAGTAGCCACCAGGTGTTGTGAGGAAACCTTTACAGACTATGTCGTCAAGCATCGACAGGGATAAGGGGCTGGGATGGAGTCAACACCGAAGTCATGAAGTGGACTTTCTTAAAGCACCCTCGTTGGTATTCAGCGTGCGAATTGGTCGTCAGCACCATGTCCTCGTCGTAACATGTCCTGACGAACATAACCGCGACGATCCGGGGCAGAGTTGCTCGTCAGCATCCCATGAGTGTCGTAAGAGGCGACTAACGGGTTCGGGTGGTCAGGCTCGCTGACTTGGTTGATAGATGTCATCGTATTTCAGTTGCGTAGATCGATGTTCATGATGTCAATATCCGGATTGTTTGGTTCGATGTAGCTGGAATATTGCTGAGTGCGGCGTTAAACAACAAATACGTTTATGTTTGTTTGCTTGTTTGTTGTTAAACGCCGCACTCAGCAATATTCCAGCTATATGGCAATCTGTAAATAATCGAGTTGCCTTTTACGACAAACATGGGTTGCTGAAGACCTATTCTACCCCGGACCTTCACGGGTTGTCTTCATTTAACAACGTTTGAAGTACACATGTGGATGTCAACTTCTTTATTATGAAGAACACAACGTTTCGGAGTGTATACGTACTCCTTCATCAGGGAAATAAATGCTTTGAAGCAGAGAACATATATATGTGCCCGTAAGAACAACAAAGTAATAAAATAACGCAGGTGGAAACTTAACAGGGAAAAGCAACAGTTAATTGTCGCTGATAGGTGGACAGTGGACAAATGGAAGCCAACGCCTAACAGTTAATTAGCGCTGATAGGTGATAGCGATGGGCATTTGGCAGCTAGGATTTATATCAATACTGCTGGTAACTGGTGATGGACAATAAACAAGCGGGGGGTAGGGGGTAATTAACACTGATAGGCTAATGAATGAAAATGGCAATGGCCAAATGGAAGCCAGCTAGATAATTGACGTATATGATTTTGGAAAGGATTTTGTCCCGCTTATCTTGACAATGTGACGTAATTTCCTTTGAACTAAATATTAGTTCAACTTGCATTAGCATCAAGACAAGAGGGGCGGTCGGGTAGCCTAGTGGTTAAAGCGTTCGCTCGTCACGCCGAAGACCCGGGTTCGATTCCCGACATGGGTACAATGTGTGAAGCCCATTTCTGGTGTCCCCCGCCGTGATATTGCTGGAATATTGCTAAAAGCGGCGAAAACCATACTCACTCACTCACTCAAGACCAGAGATCGTCATGAAGGGCGAACGATCTGATAGACAAAGTTTGGAATGTGTTTCATAATAATACATTTTTGACAGGGACACTTAATTTAACTTCTCAAGAATGACGTAACAGTGAATAGTATCTTGTTCGCACCGTTTCAAGACAGGACTTTCGCCAAATGGTTTTTAATTATTTTTTCACATTATATCATATCAGAATTGTACCAGTTTGAATACAATTGTTTACTTCCGGTATTCTGGTTTATTTCTTTCCATGCGTTGTTATAGGGACGTTATGTATCCAGTCGGACCACCTCTCGTGGTGAAGTGGTCAGAGCGTCTGCTCGGAGAAAAGAAGGTTGGTAGTTCGATCACCGGCCGCATCATACCAAAAGAGGTTAAAAGTGTGCTTCTTGTTTTTCTGCCTGGCACTCGGCATTAAAGTGCTAAAACAAGGACTGGTCAGCTTAGGGTCAGTGTACTGTGTCTGAGTGGGGTATCCATCTTGAACCGCGGCACTGTATCTCAGTTGGTATTAGTTCGGACTAGTACAAGCAACCAAAGGCACGCACACACAAAGACATATGCATAACTCGTGATACTGATTAGTATTGCCCTTTGTGAGTGGTCTATTGTGAGGAGAATCAAAGTATAAGCTAACGTGTCCGCGACTATATCGTTACTTTTTGTTTCTGCCTCTTTTTCTTGATCCTAAATCACCGTGTTATCACTACCTAACACGCAGTACGATGAAGCAATATGTCTGGCACAGTTGAACACAGTTTTCCAATTTACATTCTTTCTTTTTCTCTTTATGTTGGCTATTCAACTCAGACAAGACGCCATGCTGGCTGAAAACCCATGTTCATTTTGCGTTTATGGTTCTGGGAAAAGCGGTTCTTATAGTTTGGTAGTATATCTTAATCTCCTGTTTGGGCAATCCAGACAATCCATACATCCTAGCTCAGTAACATATGATAACATGTGGGTTTTCACAGGCACGTTGTAAAGTTATTGGCAGGTGCTATCGGTAAAGCAGGACCCGTGAAGATTCCGGGGAAGAATAGGTCTTCAGCAACCCATGCTTGCCGTAAAAGGTGACTATGCTTGTCGTAAAAGGCGACTAACGGGATCGGGTGGTCAGGCTCGCTGACTTGGTTGATACATGTCATCGCTCCCAATTGCGTGGATCGATGCTCATGATGTTGTTCACTGGATCGTCTGGTCCTGACTCGATTATTTTACAGACCGCCGTCATATAGCTGGAATATTGCTGAGTGCGGCGTTAAACAACAAACAAACAAACAAACAAAATCGGTAAAGCAGACAGAATTACCTCAGCGCAAACACCTGGTGTCATCGCTGATCGTCATCGTAATTTCAGAACTATTTTGATTTAACACCCAATGGAATCTGATTCGGGAGATACTGGTATCCGAGACTGATTCTTCTCTGACGTGGACGTTCGGTGTTTTAAACAATGCCTAAATCAGATTAATTATTTAATCGCTCACAATGCCGTTATATAGTAAACGCCAACTCGATCTAACTGGCAATTGTAGTCATGTATAATTACATCAAAAACATCCAATGTGACTGGCTAATTGTTGACAGTGATAAAATCCCCCGGAGTGTCCTGGCATCTGGTTCCTGAGCACATGCCGTTAAAAAGTGTCCCCATCCCACTCAGCTGACTAAGTCTGATATGTGAGCGAACATTATAGTACACCCAAGTAGGTAAATCACTTGCAAGAACTATTATACTGTAACACCGGTTTCTAAACCAGCCCGTGATTGCATTGTTGTCGACAACACTGTAATCTGTTCAGGGAATAAATCAAAATACGATACCTCAGGTGGCATTTCATACAGGGTATTAACGGAGTAACCTTTTGCATTGCACATAAATATTCCTTTGAAATTCTCCAGGTGATGGCAAAATGAAAATAGTATGTGTCTTGGAAAATGGGATTTTGCTTGTGCACGATTTACAGACCGGCGTCAATCGGAAGTAGGTAGGACGTTAATCGAACCGACGGCGAGGACTGATTCCGAACAGGTTTGTGTAAGTGGTTCACACACGCAGCTGTTGACAGGGCTCTCTCCTACAGTTCTCCTTGATGATGACAGGGGACGGAAGATGGCGTGTCGATGGCACTGGAAGACGTGGACAGCTTTTAAATGCAGGCGATGACGGAGAGATTTCATGTCACATAATAGCAGCTAGTTTCTATCCAGTACAGTTTGATTCATGTACCAGGTTTTCATTACTTTCTTATCGAACGTATATAAAACCAATCTTTTAAGTGTGTAGCTTTTTTCTGTTACTTCCTGACGCCATATAAATAATCACAATCAAACAATAGATGACTACTTTTCAGGAAGTTAGTTTGGGGATTTAATATCGTTTAAATGTTATCCCAGTTGCTGTGTTAAGATTGTAAGATGTGCGAATGACAACTAACAAGGAGATCACAATTCGTATCGTAAAGATGGCCTCATCCGTGGTCTAGTGGATAGAGCTTCTGTCCTGCATGCGTATCGTCGGCGGTTTGATCCCCGGTAGCGTCATACCAAAATACGTTAAAAGACGGTGTTGGTTCTTACCCTACCTGGTGCTCGGCATTAAGGGGATAAAACAAGGACGGGTCGGCTCGTAATTTACTGTATCTGACTTGGGTATCCATGTTGAATTGCGGCGTGGTATCTCAGTGGGGTAGCACTACAAAACCGGCTCAAGTCCGGACTCGTATAAGCTCTCCCGCGATTATCTCCATTTCATTGCGCGTAAAAGGCAATGAATGGATCGCTGGATCGCTGAAAGAGCAGGCATTTCCTACCCTCCAGGCCGTATCCGTTCTGGCAATTAGAATCGGAATTTAAACACGTTAACACGTAATACCTGCAGCAATATTTGGATCCTAGAAACAGTAACAAGCAGCACCAAGCACAGTTCTGAAATGGTAAATAACTCTAAGGCTGCAGCGACGATAGAGGACAGAAGTTTGTTCAGTGGTAGCATTTCTTTCCCACGATTCTTTGTAGAAAGATGAAAAAAGTAATTATTCTAGTAAAAGAGAGAATGGCACAATGAAATACATGCTTTTATCAAATATTTCTGAATGTCATAGTAATTAAAATAGTATCAGTACAACAGAGTGAAATATTGTCTACCCCATGGCAGACTAAATTAAAAAAGGCCCCCAAAAAGCAAGTGAACTCATTTGGATCAGACAAAGTGAGACGGTCGATAACGTGCCAACCAGTGAGGATTCTGGGTAAGCTCTCTATGCTGGACAAAAGAGCTGGACATACACACATTCAAAGACACACTCGCACACTCTCTCTCTCTCTCTCTCACACACACACACGGGCATACACACACACTCTCTCACACACACAGGCACACACATACACTCTCTCACACACGGGCACACACACACATACACTCTCTCACACACACGGGCACACACACATACACTCTCTCACACACACGGGCACACACACACACACACATACTCTATCTCACACACACACGCACAATCTCTCACACACACACATGCACACACATACACTCTCTCACACACACACACATACACTCTCTCACACACACACACATACTCTCACACACACGGGCACACGCACATACACTCTCTCACACACACACATACTCTCACACACACGGGCACACGCACATATAACTCTCACACACACGGGCACACGCACATACACTCTCTCACACACACGGGCACACACACACACACACATATTCTATCTCACACACACACGCACAATCTCTCACACACACACATGCACACACACATACACTCTCTCACACACACACACATACACTCTCTCACACACACACACATACTCTCACACACACGGGCACACGCACATACACTCTCTCACACACACACATACTCTCACACACACGGGCACACGCACATATAACTCTCACACACACGGGCACACGCACATACACTCTCTCACACACACGGGCACACACACACACACACATACTCTATCTCACACACACACGCACAATCTCTCACACACACACATACACTCTCTCACACACACACACATACACTCTCTCACACACGCACACACTCTCTCACACACACAGGCACACACACATACACTCTCTCACACACACACATACGCACACTCTCTCACACACACACACACACACACACATACTCTATCTCACACGCACACGCACTCTCTCACACAAAAGCCGCACACATACAATCTCACTCACTCGGACACTCTCTCACACACACGCACGCTCTCTCACACACATACACTCTCTCACACACACGCACACCCTCTCACACATACAATCTCTCACACGAACAGGCACACTTTCACACACACAGGCACACACCCATATACACTCTCACACACAAGCACAGACACACACACATGCACACGCAAACAAACACACATGCCGCCGTTACAAAATTGGAATATTGCCGTCTTCGACGTACAAGAACAAGCAATCAATTTAATTCGTGTCTGAAGCTTGGAAATCAGGGCTGAATATCACCTCATGACTGAATGTTTAGTCCTCAAAGTCGCACGACACCTTTGTTTAGTAAAGGTAATGTGACCACAAAAAAAGCTAGAGTCTCCAAGCCACAAAGTGTTACTCGATATCATTCCTCAGAATAAGGGTTAGGGTGACTGTTGGTCTGTCCACTGCTACACGAGATTATCCTCTAAATGAGTGAGTGAGTATGGTTTTACGCCCCTTATAGGAATATTTCAGCAAAATCATGACAGGGGACACCAGAAATGGGCTTCACTCATTGTTCCCAACCAAACCGAGTAAAATATACACGTACTTAACTTCTTCCGTGTATTAATGTCATCGTATCCCAATTGCGTGGATCGATGCTCATGATATCAATCACTGGATTGTCTGGTTCAGAATCGATTATTTACAGACCGCCGTCATATAGCTTGAATACTCCTGAATGAATGCTGCGTTAAACAATAAACAAACAAATTAATGTACCCAACTTGTTTTAAATAATATTTTAATCGTAAAAATATCAATTTCAATCGCTTTCTTGTGTCGATTATATAATTTCGTCGTATGTCCACGTTATCACAGGAATAGTATTGTGTTGCCAAGGACCGTAGTGTATTCATGTTGCAACCATGTCACAGGCATCATGATGTAAATTATTCATGTGCCAGATGCTCACCCATGTTATCAGCTTCACATTTATGATATACCATGAATCGTCTCATCCCTTCGTATTCACAAACCGACAGTTAGTCGTATGTACTCCTTACCATGATACATGTATGTGTATGTACTCCTTACCTTGATACATGTATGTGTATGTACTCCTTACCATGATACATGTATGTGTATGTACTCCTTACCATGATACATGTATGCGTATGTACTCCTTACCATGATACATGTATGTGTATGTACTCCTTACCATGATACATGTATGCGTATGTACTCCTTACCATGATACATGTATGCGTATGTACTCCTTACCATGATACATGTATGTGTATGTACTCCTTACCATGATACATGTATGTGTATGTACTCCTTACCATGATGCATGTATGCGTATGTACTCCTTACCATGATGCATGTATGCGTATGTACTCCTTACCATGATGCATGTATGTGTATGTACTCCTTACCATGATACATGTATGTGTATTTACTCCTTACCATGATACATGTATGCGTATGTACTCCTTACCTTGATACATGTATGTGTATGTACTCCTTACCATGATACATGTATGTGTATGTACCCCTTACCATGATACCTGTATGTGTATGTACTCCTTACCATGATACATGTATGCGTATGTACTCCTTACCATGATACATGTATGCGTATGTACTCCTTACCATGATACATGTATGCGTATGTACTCCTTACCATGATACATGTATGTGTATGTACTCCTTACCATGATACATGTATGTGTATGTACTCCTTACCATGATACATGTATGTGTATGTACTCCTTACCATGATACATGTATGTGTATGTACTCCTTACCATAATACATGTATGCGTATGTACTCCTTACCATGATATGTGTATGTACTCCTTACCATGATACATGTATGTGTATGTACTCCTTACCATGATACATGTATGTGTATGTACTGCTTACCATGATACATGTATGTGTATATACTCCTTACCATGATACATGTATGTGTATGTACTCCTTACCATGATACATGTATGTGTATGTACTCCTTACCAAGATACATGTATGCTTATGTACGCCTTACCATGATACATGTATGCGTATGTACTCCTTACCATGATACATGTATGCGTATGTACTCCTTACCATGATACATGTATGCGTATGTACTCCTTACCATGATACATGTATGCGTATGTACTCCTTACCATGATACATGTATGTGTATGTACTCCTTACCATGATACATGTATGTGTATGTACTCCTTACCATGATACATGCATGTGTATGTACTCCTTACCTTGATACATGTATGTGTATGTACTCCTTACCATGATACATGTATGTGTATATACTCCTTACCATGATACATGTATGTGTATGTACTCCTTACCATGATACATGTATGTGTATGTACTCCTTACCATGATACATGTATGTGTATGTACTCCTTACCATGATACATGTATGTGTATGTACTCCTTACCATGATACATGTATGTGTATGTACTCCTTACATGATACATGTATGTGTATGTACTCCTTACCATGATACATGTATGTGTATGTACTCCTTACCATGATACATGTATGTGTATGTACTCCTTACCATGATACATGTATGTGTATGTACTCCTTACCATGATACATGTATGTGTATGTACTCCTTACCATGATGTGTGTCTCATCCCTGATCTTTGCATTTCATTGTAAAATGTGACTGTATCTATTGTTGTCCGCTTATGTTAGTATCGGACTGTATCTTCGCCTATTCATTTCATACTTCAATGTCCCTCTGCATGGTCTATTGTTGTGCGATTATTTTCGTATCGGACTTTATCTTGGCCTATTCATTTCATACTTTAATGTCCCTCTGTATGGTCTATTGTTTCTTACCTCAATGCTCAAATGGATCCGGGTTAGAATAGCTCTTCAGCAACCCATGCTTGCCGTAAAAAGGCGACTCACGGGATCAGGTGGTCAGGCTCGCTGACTTGGTTGATGCATGTCATCAATCCCAATTGCGTGGATCGATGCTCATGAGGTCAGTCTCTGGATTGTCTGGTCTGGACTTCTTATGATTTTGTAAAAAGCATTGTTACTCTTTTTTGGCAGAGGCAGGATCTACTTTAGTCAAAGCTTCAAACACGCAATATAAAATGAAGGGATAAACCGAACACACATTCTTTCAGGAAATGCCATAAAAATGATTTAATTCTTGGTAAGACCTGAGGACAGGATCAATATTCTTTCAAGTTTATTATGAAATCATTTATTTTCACATACCCCCCTCCCGAATATCATCCGCCGGCTGGATTCGATTCCCCTCATGGGACCATGCTTGTATTCCACGCCATGATAGATGTAATATCTTGCTAAAAGCTGAAATCAATTCTTTCACTGTATCTTGAATTTTAATCCAATGTGATGGATCTTTTTCAAAACAAATCTGACATTTTCAAATACCTTAACCACATCACGAACACATTTACGATACTGAGTCGTTGAAAGTTTTCCCTAAAGGAAGGATTTAACAACCTATAGGATTTCAAAATAATTTGGGGTTTTCAGCCAGACAAATAGAGCTGAGTTTATATCCGAATGCATTTAGTTTTGACGAGTGTGTGGTAAATAAATTAATTCTGACACAAACAAGTAAAATAATATTTCTAAAAATATTTCTTAAAACCACACAAAGAGACGTGTCCGTTACACGTCCACGTCAACAGTGATCAGTTCCACATGGAACTACTGCCATCCGGTACTAATACAGCCAGTGTAAGTGTATTGTGGACACATTTTCATCGTAAGAACTTTTCCATGAGAATAATTCCCCGAGAAAAAATAGTACCAAAGGATCAAGTTCACAACAGGAGTGAGTGAGTGAGTGAGTATGGTTTTACGCCGCTTTTAGCAATATTCCAGCTATATCACGGCGGGGGACACCAGAAATGGGCTTCACACATTGTACCCATGTCGGGAATCGAACCCGGGTCTTCGGCGTGACGAGCGAACGCTTTAACCACTAGGCTACCCGACCGCCCCTTCACAACAGGAACCTACCCGTGAAGATTCCGGGGTAGTATGGGTCTTCAGCAACCCATACTTGCTGTAAAAGGCGACTATGCTTGTCGTAAAAAGCGACTGACGGGATCGGGTGGTCAGGCTCGCTGATTTGGTTGATTCATGTCATCGATCCCAATTGCGTGGATCGATGCTCATGATGTCATCACTGGATTGTCTGGTCCTAACTCCATTATTTTACAGACCGCCGTCATATAGCTGGAGTATTGCTGAGCGCGGCGTTAAACAACAAACCAACCAACAAACAAACACAACAGGAACCTTTATCCTTTGACCGCTACAGGTGTAGGACTGTGATGCAGTGATGGGGAATCGGGGTGGTGTTGACGCCACAGAAACATGGCTTATCAACTGAGGCAGAATTTCTGGGGGGGGGGGGGGGGGGGGGGGGTTAAACCTTTGTAGTCAGAAAGAGCTAATTCATCTCCAATTTCTCGTTTGGATATTTCCGATGATGCCGAGATAGTTTCGTAAAAAAATGTGTTCAATAACAACAGGAACGCCCACATCAAAACCGCAAAAATACATCAATTCATCCATACCCACGTCCTGACCAGCGTTCGCCATGGTTGTCATGGCCCAGTGATGTCATTGGCCATGCAGTGGGGTTCGCTCAAAACACGCGCCGCTTTCGATACTAGCAAATAGATGTTTTTGACAACAATTATATTACATGGGCGGATACAGCTTTTTTGAAAAGAGGGTGCACAATTAAGATCTATTGTCTTTGGTGGTAATTTATACAGAAATAAAGATTTTTTTCGAAATAAAAAGGGGGGGGGGGGGGGTGCGCGCACCCCTGCACCCCTCACTCCGCCCATGTATTATAAAAAGATCAAAATTCATTGTTTATTTGAAAACTTAGATTATGGCATTAATTTTGGTGGAATGTGCACAAAAAAGAAATTGTCATATGATGATACCGTCCCTATTTGACGTTATTTGTAGACATTGTGGAATTCCCCTAAAATAGCTCTGTATGTCTCCGCTAGATGTACAACGTAATCACGTGATCATGACATACTGACGTTCATCAGGAAATGAACGACAGTCAGCTTGGTCGTGTTCATCTTGGCGAGGTCACCCGCTACTGTCAATATGTGCAAATGTTTATTGTATGAAAGGTCATAGTCCCAAATACTCGAATTGCATAAAATGCAGTACAGGATAATTTTACAAATACATTCACCTCTTTCATTTGAGTACATTTCTGGTCTTAAAGGCATATTTGAACTATTACACAACAGATTTTAAATCTTGAAAATGTGAGGTTGCCATGAGACAAATACATCGTTGGACTGGCGGTCGATTTGCATATGTTATTTGGTATGTGTTGCATTCCAACATCTTTTGAGGATAGAATTATAAAGGCGAATGGATACAGATCTTCGATATTTTTTAGATTAAAACATAATACAAAATATTTCAGATTTTTGAATTTTGTGGTGTATCCCTCTATCAATATTAAGCCCTGTACTGCTAACTCAAGCACGAGCAAAATCAATAGAAAATGTACACAAGGCTTATCTTTAAATTACACTGACATTAGCAAACAGAAATTCAGTAGAAACCGATTAACAAATAATATGGACGTGTATAGTAGGCTCATCAGAGGATAAATAAAGATTGGAGGATGTGGAAATTGTGGTAGGATTCCTCTCCAAGTGTATTTTGGAAGATTTGCTCTTTAAGCGTCTATATCAGGGGTCATTCGTGATGGTAACGAGTATGTACTATGTGGTCGTACGAAACATTCATTCATTCGCATATTTCATACTTCGTTCCAATCTTTCTGATCCGCAATTTTTTCTGAATACTATGTTTCAGCACAATATGTTTATTTGTCTGTTGTTTAAGGCCACACTGGGCAACATTCCAGCTTATGAACGCGGTCCGTAAATAAGCGAGTTTGGACCAGACAATCCAGTGTTTGACATCATGCGCATCGATCCCACGCAATTGGGATACGATGACATGCGTCAACCAAGTCAGCGAGCGTGACTCGTAAGTCGCCTCTTACGACAAGCATGTGCTGCATACCTATTCTAACCCGGTTCCTATAGTATTATCGGTACAATGAAATAAGAAATCTTGATCAAAAGGTTAACTCTCATCCAAAGTTGAAACTTCTAGTTTGGATTATTTGATAACTGAAATTATTTAGCAGCCTCATCGCGAATAATTATTCAACATTGTCAAATGTGGAGTGGGCCGAGTGACTTAGATAAAGATAAACGTCTGAACAACATGATTGTCATAATGGATATGTAAACCACTTGAATAATGTCATTCCCTGGATAGATACAAAGCTTCAATAAGGACATTGTCATAATGGATAGATACAAAGCTTCAATAATGTCATTGTCATAATGGATAGATACAAAGCTTCAATAATGTCATTGTCATAATGGATAGATACAAAGCTTCAATAATGTCTTTGTCATAATGGATAGATACAAAGCTTCAATATTGTCTTTGTCATTATGGATAGATACAAAGCTTCAATAATGTCATTGTCATAATGGATAGATACAAAGCTTCAATAATGTCTTTGTCATAATGGATAGATACAAAGCTTCAATATTGTCTTTGTCATTATGGATAGATACAAAGCTTCAATAATGTCTTTGTCATAATGGATAGATACAAAGCTTCAATAATGTCATTGTCATAATGGATAGATACAAAGCTTCAATAATGTCTTTGTCATAATGGATAGATACAAAGCTTCAATATTGTCTTTGTCATTATGGATAGATACAAAGCTTCAATAATGTCTTTGTCATAATGGATAGATACAAAGCTTCAATAATGTCATTGTCGTAATAGATAGATATAATCGTATAATAATCTTAACATAATGTTTGTTTGTTTGTTGTTTAACGCCGCACTCAGCAATATTACAGCTATATGACGGCGGTCTGTAAATAATCGAGTCTGGACCAGACAATCCAGTGATTGACATCATGAGCATCGATCCACGCAATTGGGACCGATGGCATGCATCAACCAAGTCAGCGAGCCTGACCACCCGATCCCGTTGGTCGCCTCTTACAACAAGCATAGTCTCCTTTTACGACAAGCATGGGTTACTGAAGACCTATTTGTCATAATGGATAGATACAATGCTTCTATAATATCATTGTAATGGATAGATGAAATGTCTCAACAATAGCATTATCATAATTGATAGATAAAACGACTCAATAATATCATTGCATAATGGATAAATATAATGACTCAATAATACATGGATGTAATGGGCAGATAAAATGCTTCATTAATATCATTGCCATTATAGATAAAATAGTATTCACAATAATAGCATTGCCATAATGAATAAATATTATTCTCATTAGTATCATTGTAAAAATAGATAGATAAAGTGCATCAATAAAAGCATTGTCATAATGGATAAATAAAATGCCTCAATAATATCATTGTTGAAATGGATAGATAAAATGCCTTAAAATACCATGTCACAATGCATGGTTAGAAAAAAAATACGTGGTCGTAATGGATGGTGCACGGAACGTACAAGACTGTTTGAGCCCAGTTGCCCAGAGATATATCTTTCATTTTGTCAGTTTGCCACAAGCAAAGGATATCGATCCTTTCTTTTTAAAACACTAACGTTAAACCCAACGGGGCATTGGTGATGACAACGTCATGTCATTCGACCCCTTAAACCTTCTTTGACGTAAATCTGTTCTGGCAGTATTTTGCCTTTTCTGTCCCGTAAGACCGGTGTGTGTTACGACTAAGCTGGCCAAGACTTATCTTTAATATATCTCACTCTATAAGACGAAAACATACATTGTATGGAGTAAAAACTAATCTTACACGGATCATGGTTCGCAAAATGACCACACACGCTAATCCTTGCAAATAGATGGTCTCTTCCAGAATTATGTAATTAATCAAACACCAAAGGCAGGCTTTTGGTGGACATTAGCATTAAGTTGTAGAAATTGAAGCCCTCAGACGGAACTATGGACGGTCACAGATTGTCTGTAAATGGCTACATAAGCCTGTTAGATGCGATGGTGCAGCTGCTCTTGCTTCAGTATGGTAATTCAAATAGAGGTTGGCTTCTCTGAGAAACAACCTCCTTTCATGTACACGAGAACACAGGGTAGACATGTTTAAACTGTGTCTCTCGTTTCACACTTAGTGTGTGAGTTGGGCTTAACGCCGCTTTGAACAGTATTCCAGTTATATCACATCTTAATGTGGGACGCGATGTAGGTCTCAGACGTACCAATTTGGTGACACCCAATAGCACTAGGATGGTGCTGAAAAACGAATTGCAGCGTCTCAGACAACTGGACCATCCGTGTACCCTCACATTTAGAGAGTATAGAGTTCTTGGCAGTGAGGGAGTTTGTCAACTTGCTTGGGTAGGGGTATGGGGATTGAGGTTGGCGTTGAGCGAGGGGTGGGATGTGTGTTTAAGTGACACAGATTTAATGGTAACCCACTTCCACGGGTATTGGGAGATTAGAATTCATAATTCAGGTGCATCTGGGATTCGACATACGACAGCGGATCCTGACACTGATAAGGGCCGCCCCTGCCCCAGCCTGGTATAAATGTAGCACACGTAGAACAAGAGTCTTCAGAAGAGCAATGAAAACAATACCATACAATTGGGATTCGGAACTTTGTATTTCTATGCCAGGTACATACCACTATGAACAGAGTCAAAATCAAATTTGTTGCCATGGAAACGGAAAAAAAAGTGATTTTCGTATTCCTAAAGGCACCACTTCAGTCCTTGATTAATACATGTACCAAGTTTGGATAAAAATGTTTAACAGTATTGTAGTTCTGCTACGGAAACGACACCTTCCCCGTTTCAGCAAAATCTAACTTGTTTCAATCGAAACAGTGACAAGTTAAATTTAAAAGACATCCTAAATAGCAAAATGCACCAATTCCGCCCTTGATGAATACATGTATCAGGTCTGGATGAAAAGTTTTTTCACAGTTTTCAAGTTCTACTCCGGAAACGACACCAACCCTCACCCTTTGAAACTCCAAATTGTTTCCGTGGGAATCAAGAATACTAAAATTGCCCAAAATTTGAAAAGAGCAAAAGGCACCAGTTCAGGATCTGTTTGAGTTATCTGTCAAGTTTTGTTGAAAGATATTGAACGTTTTTTTAGTTTCGCTCCGGAAACGAAATCCATCACCCTATTCCATGAAAATAAAAACAATAATGTCCAAAATCTGCAAATAGCAAAAGGCATAGGATCTGTTTGTTATATCTGCCAATTTGTTGTTGAAAAAATATTAAATGGTTTTCGATTTGCGCTCCGTAAACCAAATGATTTCGGATGGACGGAGGGACAGTCAGACGAGGCGTCGATAAAATGAAAATAATAGTTTTTGCAAAAATAATTCTAATTGCGCAAACTGATGGACGTGATTATTGTTATGATGGTATTAAGACAGCTCCCTGGCTGGATGTTGAGGTAGAGGGGTAGTCTTGTGGTAGGGTACTGAGGTGGAAGGCCGTGGCGGGATGCGGTATTAAGACAGTTGCCAAGCTGGATGTTGAGATAGCGTGGTAGTCTTGTGGTAGGGTATTGAAGTAGAAGGTCGTGGCGGGGTGCGGTATTAAGACAGAGTTGCCTGGCTGGATGTTGAGATAGCGGGGTAGTCTTGTGGTAGGGTATTGAAGTGGAAGGTCGTGGCGGGGTGCGGTATTAAGACAGAGTTGCCTGGCTGGTTGTTGAGATAGCGGTGTAGTCTTGTGGTAGGGTTTTGAAGTGGAAGGTCGTGGCGGGGTGCGGTATTAAGACAGTTGCCAAGCTGGATGTTGAGATAGCGGTGTAGTCTTGTGGTAGGGTATTGAAGTGGAAGGCCGTGGCGTGGTGCGGTATTAAAACAGAGTTGCCTGGCTGAATGTTGAGATAGCGGTGTAGTCTTGTGGTGGGGATTGAAGTGGAAGGCCGTGGCGGGTGCGGTATTAAGACAGAGTTGCCTGGCTGGATGTTGAGATAGCGGGGTAGTCTTGTGGTAGGGTATTGAAGTGGAAGGCCGTGGCGTGGTATTAAGACAGAGTTGCCTGGCTGGATGTTGAGATAGCGGTGTAGTCTTGTGGTAGGGTATTGAAGTAGAAGTAGCCAGGTGCAGTGATGGGGTACTGAGGTGGATGCCTGGCTGGGTAGTTTTGTGGTGATGTGGTGGGATATTGAGGTAATGAGGCGGTGGTTGTGGCCTGTTAGTGAAGTTAGTAGGGTATTGAGATGGTGAGGTGGTTTTCGACTTTCGTTCTAACAGCTTTTCAGTACGTAGTGACATGCGTGGAAGTGGAGGAGATATGGTAGCCTACAGCTATAAAGCGTTCGGTCATCCCGCCGAAGACCCGGGTTCGATTCCCGACATGGGTACCATGTTTGAAGCCCATTTCTGGTGTCTCACGCCGTGATATTGCTGGAATATTGCTAACGCGGCGTAAAGCCAAACTCTCTCACTCACACAACACAGTGGCACCCGCGGGGAGGAATGGTAGGAACGCCAGGTCTTCAGCAATCCCTACGACTAAATGCACTTCATTGTCAAGCTCGTTGACTTGGTTGATTGTTCTTGCTGAAAGCGATATTTGAGCTCCAGATATATGTATACGGAAAATGTAGCTTTTGCATACTTGTGGAACATTGCCTAAGTGTTTCAGAAAAAAGTAGATAAGTGTTATACTCATTTTACGGAACTAGGTATTACTGTTATGCTGGATATAAACATACAGTCGAACCCTGTTATCTCGAACCTAGCGGGACCGCATTGTAACTTCGAGATATCCAGACATTCGAGATAATGAGGCATGAACATTCATATAGTAAGGCGGTCGGGACCGGAGAACAAGTTCGAGATATCGGTATATTCGAGGTAACGGTGTTCGAGATAACGAGATTTGACTGTACATGGACCCTGCTTTATTCCAAATATTCCCTGTACTATTAATCTCACAAACACTTCAGCCCGATGAGAACAGGCCGACAGCTACCTACGAAGAAGTCCTAGCAGACCGACAATGTATTCAGTAAAAGTCCTCAGGCCCAAAATACATACAGAACAAATTGCTTATAGGGCACGATTTATATTTCCAGTGTCTGGTTTTCAACAGTTTGTTTACTTGATATAAATACAGAGCAGTGTTCCTTACAACATCCATGTTTTTGTTCTGGAAAATGTTAATGCTTTTGGCAGAGATTTCTTATGAGTGTCAAAAGGGTTTTGTCGGTGTTTATTATAGTGTAAGGCTCTAAAAGACACTTAGCAATATACTTTGTCCTCAAGTAAGAACATAAATCACCCATAAATAACACACGCATTTCATTTTCAACATGTGTTATTACTTTCGATTTACAATGTAAACATAGCCGGTTTTTATACTTCACAGCAATTTTAAAATTGCTACGTCTATATTGAGATAATAACCTTCAAATGTCAGGGGATATCAGACGATAAATACCGTTCTACATTGAGAAGTGTCTAAATGTTTATTAAAGTAGCATTAGGATGAATCATTTATGGAGGACTGCCACGGCTGTTGCAAATTATCAGAAAATGTTTGCTTGAACAAATTATTAAACACATATACATTGTCAACTTCTTGACACACATTCCCCACACATGATGTAAGAGTATAAATGTTCCCTTTAGTTGCCCAAGTTAACGTTATACGTCCACTATCCTCTAAAGACTTTGACATAATGTATCTTTGAAGGGGTAATCTGTGCTGTGGAAGCTGGATAACTCGACACCGATATTTAATCACCAGTGTCCTGTAAATAGGTTGCAATGGGATTCTGCCACATTCACCCAGAACCTTGTCATTAAATGATATTCTATTAATCATAATTCTTTTTACAAGACTCAAGTTGTACATATCAATGATATCACAGTGGGAAGAACCCGAGATTTATGAAGCAAAGCATTAAATTGAATCAAAATTTTAAACAAATCAGAAATATTAAAATTTACAGGGAGCACGGCCCTTCTGTCTTGTGATGCTTGGCTAACTTGGGCTCTGGTCCAAACAAGCTTAGGTGTAAGCACTGGTCTAAGATTCAGGTTCGATACGTCTACCATTAAAAGACACTTTAAAATTCTTACACAGTCTGACAACATATTATACATGGATGTAATATTTGTTAAACACTTGGCACATAATCCAGCCTTTTTCAAAGAATGTAAATGAACATCATGTAAAAGAGTGTCTAATACCTTACAAACATCAATATATGAACATTAGAATCTGCCTTTGTCTTACAGGAACATTTCAGGGCAATCACTTTCAGTCTAATTTTAATATGTTGCCTGAAACAAGCCTGAGACTGGAAATGATCTTGTTTTGATCTCGCCGGATTTGCAACCCTTTATTCCAAATTTAAGTAAATATTTTAAAAGGTGAGTCAATTAAGAAGATATGTCGGTAAATATCCGTCATCCTTCTCGCCCGACTTAAACATTTGACAAAAATACTTTTACCCCAAATCGAAGGAAAATTACTGCTTTCGTGGATATTGGACAGTTTACTAAACTGGGACAGTGAAATGCTCTGAAGACTTTAGAGACTGGCCGTGAGCCTTGTTGTAAGGTGAGTTGGAAATATAAGACAGCATCCACTGGTACGAAATGAGCTGGTGTGTACCCTTAGAGTCTCCTGGAGCTTGTGTAGGTGGAATTAGATGTTTCGAAGCAGAATAAAGTCTATAACAACAAAATTATTAAGATAACAAAAGGTGGAAAATAACAAAGGACATTTTTGACTTAAGGAAGAGAATATATGGATGTCAACTTCTTTATTATGCGGAACACAACGCTTCGGAGTATATGCTTAATCCTTCATCAGGTGAATGAATGCCATGAGGTAGAGAGCATATATATGTACATGTAAGGACAACAAAATTCATGAGATAACAAACGGTGGACACTAACAAAGGACAAAGTTGACTTGTATTGTTATTTGAGACCCCAGAGTGTGGTCTACATTCTTTGTCACATGCCCGCAATAATCGGGGTCGTTTCTGGCTGCTTCTATTTTATCCTTTTGTGTAAGAGAGAATGTATGTGTGTCGAGTTCTTTATTATGAGGAACACAACGTGTCGGAGTATATGCTTACTCCTTCATCAGGTGAAGCGTATATTCTGAACCCGCATGATTCTACATAACAAGGGCGTTTGAGCAGCCTGTAGTGGTTATAGCGTTCGCTCGTCACGCCGAAGGCCCGGGTTCGATCCCCCACATGGTACAATTTGTGAAGCCCATTTCTGGTGTCCCCCGCCGTGATATTGCTGGAATATTGTTAAAAGCGGCTTCAAACCATACTCACTCACTTCTCATAACAAAATAAAGAAAATGTTGACATCCATAAATTCTTTCTCTTATGTGTATGTCAGGGTATTTATTGTTTAACAGTGATTATTTCTGTTGGGAGTCGGTAGACGCGCTCATTGCATAGTGTTTGGACAGTGATCATTCGTCAGGCAGTAACTACATTTAGATGCTAGTATAGCGTGTAAACTTCCGGAAGACCGGGGACTCATGCAGAGAATTCTGTCATGTTCTAGTACCGCCAGGCTCGTGTGGGCACTGTAGAAATTTCCAGTAGCTTGTTACGCTGTATACATAGTTGGACAAGAGCGTGTTTAGGTATCTCTCACAATTTTCGCCTCTCACCCTTTTCATCGCATCGGAACCAGCTTTTATGTGAGGATCGCTCATCATCCCTGATTCCCTGACTTCCACACCTCGGAAGCTTGACCACTGTCGCCGTTTGATGAATACATATAATATTATTATAACTGACGTTTGCTATCACCACTGTGTTTGTGTATTTGATACTGACCACTAACATCATATTATATATTGACACTGAATATTGTACAACCACTCTATCGTTTCCTGCCTTTGTAATTGCTGTGCAGTAATTTGTATTGATTTGTAAAATAAGTGAATTTTGTAATACATGTGTTGATAGTATACCACTTGTTGGTTGTTTGTTGGCTTCACACTTAGTTCTTATACGTGCAGATTTCTTGGTTACCATATTGTTTCAATTTGGGGGCCGCCTCCGTGGTCTAATGGTAGAGCGTCCGCCCGGAGAGCGGAAGGTCCGGGGTTCGATCCCCAGCCGCGTCATACCAAAAGACGTTAAAAGATGGTACTTGTTGTTACCCTGTCTGGCGCTCGGCATTAAGGGGCTTAAACAAGGACTGGTCGGCTCGGAGTCAGTATACTGTGTCTGAGTGGGGTATTCATGTTAAACTGCGGCATGGTATCTCAGTGAGCTAGCACTATAAATCGGCATCAGTCCGGACTAGTACAAGCAGCCACACACACATACACATACACGTGCATGCACGTCGCTATATAAGTGCAATAATCTTGGACGCGACGTTAAACCCCATTTCACCTCACCTCACCTTCAATTTGGGAATCGACACGTAACAGTATGCCTTCTAATTGTCATTCAAAGACTTATCATATTGTGTGTTTTGATCAGGCTTGTTGCAAGTGGCGACTATAAGGATCGGGTGATCACGATCGGTGACTCACGCCTCAGACTCGGTCACAAAAAGCACTATGATAAGGTTTGTTCATCTTGCAATCAGGCTGAAACCATTGACCATGTGTTACTAGAATGTCAAGACCATGCCCCAGCCCGGGCTAGGTTAAAACAAGAATTGCAGTTAGATCCGCTATCTGTAATAAATCTCCTAAAGTCAAGAGATGCAATAGCGAAGGCCAAACTAACTCTATTTCTGAGAGATGGACAGCTGCTCGAACGTATATAAACAGAGCAGCCAAGGATAAAAATGAAATCATATCAATATATGAAAATAGAAATCATATCAATGCAAAAACAGAAATTATGTGAACACCGAACTCACAATAGATATGTGAACCCTTCTCACACACAGGAGTCCCAAAGAGGGACAGGTCAGCCGAAATTGCCTAGGCAGAAGGCGACCTCTTAAACACCTAATGCAACAACACAACAACGTAAACATCGGTGACTTTGTTGATTGCG
Source organism: Haliotis rufescens (assembly GCF_023055435.1). Classification (NCBI taxonomy): domain Eukaryota; kingdom Metazoa; phylum Mollusca; class Gastropoda; order Lepetellida; family Haliotidae; genus Haliotis; species Haliotis rufescens. Next base: position 19,623,219 of record NW_025964383.1, on the reverse strand, counting down.
TTTCACGGTACCCCGATCAGTCACTGGTCCAGATTTGCTTACAAGCCGCCCTCGTGTGGCTGCAATATTGCTGACTGTGGAGCTAAGCATCAAACAAGCAATGGGGGGCACGGGTGGCCCAGTCGTCTAAGGCGCCGCGACTCGCTGTGCAGAGTTGCGTCCCATGGGCACGCCAGAAACCTATGATTGTGGGTTCGAATCCCGGTTCGCCCCTATTATGTTTCTAGGTTTGTCAGCACCATACCCGTGCTCGTGGGTTTCACCGAAGTGGTAAACGTCTGAGACCTGCATCACTTCGGGCTTTCCTCCCACATTAAGCTGACACGCCGTGATATAACTGGAATACTGTTAAAAGCGGCATTAAACCCAACTCACTCACTCACTCAAACAAGCAATGGCATTAATTCCTTCACATCTGGTGATACAGATAAGGAAGGGACTGCTTACCCATTGGACACGTGGTTTCATCTCTGTAAAGTTGCATTGACTCATGAGAGTATGCTTCTGTGAATATGTCGATCACCGTTTATAAAATTATTATTTTAATTTGCCCGATATCTGAATATGGATATCCCTAAACCTTTGATGTCTTTTTGGTTAATCTGCCTAGCTTGTAATACACGGATGCTTCGATGGAATTGTACACAAAGGTGGGCTTCATTTTGTTATCAATGGCGCGCCAGTTATTAATGGTCACAGATATGTGATCCCTAACTCGACGTGTGTGAAACAAGGAGGCAAGCATCATGTGGCGATAAAGAGCCACCTGTTTATGACGTCAGTCCACCAGGTGTCGGAAACGCTATCGAAGCATCTTTTATACAACTGCACAAGGGATTCTGGCCAACTAGCCTAATTATCCTGCCTTTGTACTCCATTATAATGGTTATGCATTAGCGTCAACCGAAAAGTCCTACTTATGATAGGATTAAACATTTGCCGATACTTTGTATGCTTACGAATTGACATGAATATTGTTTCCGTTTATGGTCGAAAAAGCGTAAAACCGATGTGCATACCGTGTACATCCGCGAAATGTGTAAACCGTTTTTTTGCGTTTATAGCTCCATAAACGCAAAAAAAACCACATTGAAGTCAATTCTTATAAATAAGTACGTCAACGTTAATAGTGAGTGAGTTGGGTTTAACGCCGCGTTTAACATTATTCCAGTTATATCACGGCGTGTCAGCTTAATGTGGGGGGAAAGCCCGAAGTGATGCAGGTCTCAGACGTTTACAACTTCGATGAAACCCACGAGCACGGTGTGGTGCCCACAAACCTAGAAACATAATTGGGGTGAACCGGGATTCGAACCCACAATCATAGGTTTCTGGCGTGCCCAAGGGACGCAACTCTGCACAGCGAATCGCGTCGCCTTAGACGACTGGGCCACCCGTGCCCCCTCAACGTTAATAACTTCACTGGTTATTTAATCATGAACAGGACACTGTACACAGCAATACAAAATAACGTACAAATAAAACAACAAATAAAGCTACAAATACGGCTTCAAAATACGCAACAAAGAAAGCTAATTAGGGCTTACAGTGGTATTTTATCAGTCTAATTTCAATACAGACATACGCACACAAAGAACGAGCTATGAGAATGACCCCCTTGTTTCACTCTATTTGCATAAGGGGCAGTCGGGTAGCCTAGTGGTTAAAGCGTTAGGTCGTCACGCCGAAAACCCGGGTTCGATTCCCGACATGGGTACGATGTGTGAAGCCCATTTCTGGTGTCCCCCGCCGTGATATTGGTGGAATATTGCTAAAAGCAACGTAAAACCTCACTCACTCACTCACTCACTCACTCACTATTTGCATAAAAGAAATTGTTAGAAATTGTAAAGTTAATTTTATGTGTTTATATGAATGAGTTGTTTTTGAACATTTACATATTTTCATAACAGATTCATAACATCAAATATAGACGTAGGGCGTAAATGTATACATAGGTTTGCTTCAGATATCTGACAGTTGATTTATGTAAGAATGTGTAGATAAGGACAATGTTAACACATAAAGTTATGTCTTGTTTGATTGTCTCTTGAAATGAGAGAAACATCAGTCTGTTATCTTTTTCAGCCATGATTTTGATCATGTCAAATCCACAGCTTGCAAAGTACAGAAAAAAGGCTAGATGTCATTGATATGAACGTGTGTGATAGGAAAGGGTCCTCTTCGTCTGTTGAGCCATTTTGTCTCATGAAATAATCATTTTATGTAATACTTTTTTTATTGGTATCATTCATATTACATGAACCATGTTATCTGATAAAGTGAAAAACCATTGTTTTGTATTCATACATGTACAAGAAACTCGCTCAAGGTCTGAATGCAAGATCATGAATTGCTGACAGCTGTTACATCACTGGTTCTCAGAGTGAGTGAGTGACTATGGTTTTACGCCGCTTTTAGCAATATTCCAATATCACGGCGGGTACACCAGAAATGGGCTTCACGCATAGTACCCATGTGGACAATCGAACCCGGGTCTTCGGCGTGACGAGCAAACGTTTTCACCACTGGGCTACCCGACCGCCCTTGTTCTCAGAGACGGACTCATTATAATCACCAGTCCCGAGTAGAACATCCTAGAGCGGACCCGTGAAGATCCGGGATAGAATAGGTCTTCAGCAACCCATGAATGCCGTAAAAGGCGACTATGCTTGTCGTAATTAAGGGGCGACTAACGGGATCGGGTGGTCAGGCTCGCTGACTTGGTTCACGGATGTCATCGTATCGATGCTCATGATGTCAATCGCTGGATTGTCTGATCCGGACTCAATTATTAACAGACCGCCGTCATATAGCTGGAATCTTGCTGAGTGCGGCGTTAAACAACGAACACACAAACGAAAATAAAACATCCCGGACCGCTAATCGCCATTAGCAGGTAATCTATATGAACCATGCCGTACAGTGGTCGTGGAAATATTGGTACTGACAGTAGAACGCACCGTAGTCCGAGCTGACAGAGACGGGCCATGTGATTGATAACGGTTTTACCACCATATAATAGGTTCAACGAAAACAGCTCCTGTGGAGCGGATAGATCAACTTCCCGGAGAGCGGAAGGTCGGTGGTTCGACCTCCGGCCGCTTCATTCCGAAAGACCATACCATACGCTAAAAGATTGACCAGGTATTTTGGTTAGCCTGCTAGCTGTCGATATGAGGGAAATAAACAAGGACTGGTAGGCTCGGAGTGGCTATAAAAATGAAAAAGATTACTCAAAGCGCTAATGCGACAAATGGCCGAAATGTCGCGTTGTCGCATTGCCGCAAAGTCGCGCTTTGCTAATTTTGACACCTTTTTTGCAAGGGCGACAATGCGAAAACGCGATTATGTCCCTTGTAGTATTCCATAGTATACTGTATCTGAGTTTTGGGTATCCTTGTCAAACCGACGGATGGCATCTCAGTGGGCGAGCACTATAAAACCGTCGCCATAAAAGTGCAACAATCTTGAAAGCGACGTTGAACCCCATTTTACCTCGCCACACCATGCCACGCGTACGCCACGCCACGCCAAGCCGACCGGCATTGTTTTTAATCACACCACCATACCATTGAAAGAACAACACAGACATTACATACAGATCCCTTCACATTCTACCTTCCGACACTGCTGTTCAAAATATAATTTCTCTTCGATCTTTAACGATATTTGTTTTCAACAGTAGAACCTTCACGAACGTCCACAAATCCACACTTTTCATAAACCCCTTGGGGACAAGACTAATGAGTGAGTGAGTGAGTATGGTTTTACGCCGCTTTTAGCAATATTCAAGTAACACCACGGCGGGGGACACCAGAAATGGGCTTCATACATTGTACCCATGTCGGACAAGACTAATGACTAATGACTGTGAGTAATAAGTTCCTGCGACATTGAATAAGATTGAATGCAAAGTTATGTTGTTTACCAAATCTAAAACAATTTCGGTTTGCAACAGATAAAAGACTCCTGTAAGAGTTCAAATGGTTTAATTTGCCATGCTGACTTCAGAAAATGCGTGATTTCATAAAAAAAAACATGAACATGCCAAAATGTCAATTTACAAATCAATAGCGTGTGTGTCCACCTCTGGTTGCGATGCAAACAACACATCTTCGTCTCATGGAATGGACCAGGCGTCGCACAAAGTCCTGTGAGATATCTGTCCATATCTGATGGAGCATGTTTCGAAGTTCCTGGAGTGTCTGTGGAACACGTGGTTGACGTCGAAGGCGCCGATCCATCTCATCCCACATGTCCTCGATTGGTGAGAGATCAGGGGAGCGAGCCGGCCAGGGTATGACATTCACGTTGTTTTGTTGAAGAGAATCCTGAACAAGTCGAGCAATATGAGGCCGGGCGTTGCCATGTTGAAAGGTAATGCCTGGGCCCAGACGACGCAAAAACGGTAGAAAAGGGGCGATGATCTTGTCGCGGCAGCGCTCTCCATTTCCCGCTGAGATTTCCCTCTACCACTATCAAACGGGTCCTCTATCTTGCTGTAATCCAATCACATACCATAACGTTGCCGCCCCGGAACCGATCTTCTTCCATTTCACCTCGACGTCGGTACACTCGAATCCGTACATCGCTGTGGCTGAGGTGAAAACGAGACTCGTCAGTGAATAGAACTTGTCCCCACTGCGTGGTCCAGCGTAGACGCTGTCTGCACCACTGTAGACGTGCTTGAAGGTGGTTTCCTGTCAAAATGGCGACAATCCCTGCACATCTGAGGCGACGACGTACGGTTTGTGAAGATATTCGTCGAAGGTCAGGGATGCTTCTTGCAGTCATTGTTGCTGGCTGGAATCGATTTGTTCGAATCCAGTTGTCTTGTCGATTATTAGTTACGCGTGGTCTGCCACTCCGAGGATGGTCTCTGACTACATTCGTCTGAAACTTCACGTTGACTCGACCCTGCTTCAAGTATACCAATGGCTCGCAGAGGCATATATTCGGACAGGTGTGGCATTTCGTAATATTGAACAATTGCCTAATTCTGTTGTTTTTCTGAGTGGTTGTTGTCAGCACGATGCTAATCAATGCATATGGAATCCCGTAAACGCACAATCTTTCTACCCATTCTTGGGTAGTGAAATGCATAGGGCTTGCATAAAAGTCAACTTTTGCATGGAATGCATGCTTTTCTGTAGCAGTTGCGTTTTTCTGACTTCATTCCGTACATTTACTACAATATTGAAAACCAAACTTAACTTGTTTGAAAAATACACTAAAATATAGGTGTCACAGGAACGTTTGTTCTCGAGTATATAATGAATTGCATTTATTCAACTGAATGTCAACAAATGAAAATAATGTAAATGTTCCATTAGGCTAATTTTTTCATGTCAGTATCTTCATCGGGGTAGATCAGTGGTCAAAGTATTCGCTCATATAACCCAAGGTCCGGGGTTGCATTTACGTTTTGAAACCTTTACTGGTGTCCCCGAAGATGGCATTACTAGAATATTGGAAAGAATATTCATGTATCTTTAAACACGGAATATGTTTAGTAAACGCGAATGGCCTAATAAATGTAAATATTTTGTTTCCATTGTAATAAATCACATCTACCGAGACATTTTGATATTCTAACCGATATATATCAACCGGCGCGTCACAGACAGGTCAGTGTATCTTTGGTTCGACAAATCGTCTATTAATCTGAACTACAAACTTCTTTTATCTTTTACCCACGCTTATCCTGGCACGGATAACGGTTATGATTAAACCATAATCGATAGACGAGGAAAACCCGAGTGCCCAGCTGATATAATGTTCCTTTTTTGTGAGGGCGCCAAGGGAGGCTAGTGGTTGAGGCGTTCGCTCGTCACACCGAAGGCCATGGTTCGATTCTCACATCGGTACAATGGGTGATACCCACTTCTGGTGTCCTCCGTCGTGATATTCGTGTAATATTGCTATACACGAATTAAAACCACACTCACTCACTCTTGGAGCATTGTTACTGCATATCAGAAAACATCTACCGTACACATATACATCTGGGCCCATTTCCCCGCAGCTGTGTAATCAATATATGTGTTGGCTACGTTAGGGCTGGGACGGGTAACTCGGGTACTCGGATAGGGTGGGTACTGAGTAGGACCCGGGTACCCACAGGACTACCCTGACCCGTGGATAGTCACGTGATATATTGTTTAATGTCAAAAGGTATCTAAAACTCTATGTTTAAGCTACAAGTCACTAATGTTCACAGTTCTACCTGACTACCACGACCATATCGTTGTGAGGAGTTTACTCAGTTCTGGTGATTATGCGAGCAGCGGTGTTCTGCACGCGTTGCAGGTGATTGTGGTGGCGCCATTCAAAAGCGGATTGCAGTTGTTAAATCTTGACAACATGTGATTGTGCATGAGTCATTTTGTGGTCGCATTGTCCAAATGTCCGGGGATTTCCCCTATGGATTTTAGATGCAAGTATGCAGATCCAGAGATCATATCGACATATGATCTCTGGCAGATCTAGCAGCTGAGAGGGCTTGTTGTTCGGGCAACATTGTCTTCTCGAAGACCACACCGAAATTTCGCACAATGTAAAGAAACAATACATGATTGGTTTTCAGAGAACAAACTATTGTCAGATTCAACCTAACATTTTCAAAGTACCCGACACATTTGATATACTTTGAAATGTTATCTGTTATAAATGATATCACACCTCCCGTGGCGCGTCCAAACTGTGACAGCTTAATACCGGCTACATAAAAGTGTTTATATCCTGGAAGGGAAAATCAGTGCTATCTATTCATGTGACCATGTTTCTGACACGTGGATGGTCTCGAAATTGCAGATAAAGTTAATAAAATCATCATCGTTCATTTCATTGTGCAGACTGAAATATTCCATGTCAAAGTCGAGACGTTGATAGATATAGTTTCTATCAATGATGATGTGGGTCCTGGCAGCTAGCACAGAATGTAAGATTCTAGTCTCTCAACCATGTTCTCGATGGCACATATTTCTTCTCTGTGTGTTAAATCCTACATATGTCTATATGGAGCATTGTTACTGCATATCAGAAAACATCTACCGTACACATATACATCTGGGCCCATTTCCCCGCAGCTGTGTAATCAATATATGTGTTGGCTACGTTAGGGCTGGGACGGGTAACTCGGGTACTCGGATAGGGAGGGGAATGAGTAGGACCCGGGTACCCACAGGACTACCCTGACCCGTGGATAGTCACGTGATATATTGTTTAATGTCAAAAGGTATCTAAAACTCTATGTTTAAACTACAAGTCACTAATGTTCGCAGTTCTACCTGACTACTACGCCCATTCCTTCTGACTTTTATATGTTTGAAAATAAAAATAAAACTTTAGTCAACTTCAGTGTATACACCAGGTCGTTTCATACACGTATCTAAACACATTTTACCAGAGCTACGGTCAAACTTTTCCCAATCGGACAGTGCGTACCTACCTCTTGAGACTTACAGCGGGTACCCGGGTAGGGTCGGGTGGTAGGGGGTTGGGTAACCGGGTAGTAAATGTGGACTTGTTCCGGCCCTACTACACGTGTATGTTAATATGTGATAGCGTCCAGCACATGTCACTCAATAGTATTAGTATAATTATGATATCGATAGAAATGTAAATCGTTGTGGCGAACAGAAGATAAACTCATTAACACAATCACAAATTCTACCAGTAACAATTCACGTCCTATTAACAGAAGTCACGTTTTGCACGACCTGAAAATATGAATTTCACCTCCTTTACGCCGCTTTTAGAAATATCACCAGAAATTGGCTGCACACATTGTACTCATGTTAGCAACAGATGCACTCAGTAACAAAACATAAATCAGCTGGCCGTGGTCGCTATTGACGCTATTGTCTCAGTTTTCATATGTCACGTGTGACATGAAGGGGTGCTGTCACGTTTCCCCGCCCCGAGACCCGACGGAAAGCGAGGCCCATGCGTGTCGTGGACACGAATAGGTGCACAGCTTTGATCAGTGCAGCGCGTTTGCCCCTTTTGTATTGCACGCGGAGAATACGCCGTATGCAAGCATATCGATATCAATATGTAAATAAGCGCTGACCTACTTGGTGATTGCTTCACGGTCGGTGTCAATTTCGCCATTTGTTATGGACAGTTCCACAGAATGCTTAATAAATATATGTATGGATACTAACAATGCGCACATGTCGCCATTTGATATTGACAATTAACAGAATGGTTTTATAAATGTGCATATGCCAAGTTTCACTGTAATATAACAGTAGACCCTATACATGTACAGTAAAGTACGGTTATAACGAACTCAAAGTGACTACTAATTTTAGTTCGTTATAACCGTAGTTCGTTATAAGCATATATACAGTATAACAACAGCAAATAGTCGGGACCAAAAAAGTAAGTTCGTTTTATCCGTCAGTTCGTTATAAGCGTGTTCGTTATAACCGTAGTTTACTGTACATACAAACACATTTTACACGTACTGTACAGGGTATTACAATCAGACAGATGGTCAGTAAGACTGCTGAATATCTAGTATTAGTGTGTATATTCATGTGTTACGCACATCAAATGTCTTCAGTGCATCCAAGTAGTTTCCTACACTTTGACATACTCTTTTTGATGTATGTTTGGTTACGTGTGCCAACAAATAACGTATTTATAACTGATGACTTAGCTACCTGCATCATGACATATTTTGTGTTTGTAAATTCATCTTATTTGCCCTGTGCGGTATGATGCCAGGGTATTATACTCAGTCGCTCATATCACAAGACATATTTCACATATTTTCTATTAAGATGTATACAAGGGTTAGAGGGGTAGAATAGGTCTTCAGCAACCCATGCTTGCCGTAAAAGGCGACTATGCTTGTCGTAAAAGGCGACTAACGGGATCGGGTGGTCAGGCTCGCTGACTTGGTTGAAGCATGTCATCGATCCCAATTGCGTAGATCGATGCTCATGGTATCAATCAATGGATTGTCTGGTCCAGACTCGATTATTTACAGACCGACGTCAAATAGCTGGAATATTGCTGAGTGCGGCGTTAAACAATAAACCAACCAACAAGGGTTAGATGAATAATCTTTTATTTTCTACATATTCAACAAAACATTCAGTTTATGTTTTCGTGAATGTGTAGGTGGAAGATAAAAATTGGTTTAATGTCCCATGTGAATACAGTGTGAACCTGTCATCTGGTGCATGCATCTACATGTAAATATATTCTGTCGATATGTTGCTGGAATATTGAATTTATAATAAGTTCATATCATTACTCAGAAATAAATTGCAGGAATATTGAATAATATATTCATATAATGACCCAGAAACAAAACACAGCTTGACAAGAGTTTCTACAGTATGTTTATAATTAACAGATCAGTGTGACAAAAACAACACAGTTCACATAAGATCGTGTGTACATCTCTCAACCGAAAACAGCTGTAAATTAAAGTGCGATTGAAGGTCAATGCAAATTGTTAGTTTATGATAATGAATGAACCGGGTTCGATTTTATGGACGTTTGGTTTTATGTATAATGTATACAAGAAAAACATTCGAGGTGAGGTGAGGTGAAATTGGGTTTAACGTCGCGTCCAAGGTTATTGCACTTCTAGCGACGTGCATGCACGTGTGTGTGTGTGTGTGTGTGTGTGTGTGTGTGTGCTTGTACTAGTCCAGACTGATGCCGATTTATAGTGCTAGCCCACTGAAATACCATGCCGCAGTTTAACATGAATACCCCACTCAGACACAGTATACTGACTCCGAGCCGACCAGTTCTTGTTTTAGACCCTTAATGCCGAGCGCCAGACAGGGTAACAACATGTACCATCTTTTAATGTCCTTTGGTATGACGCGGCTGGGGATCGAACCCCGGACCTTCCGCTCTCCGGGCGGACGCCCTACCACTAGACCACGGAGGCGGTCCAGAAAAAAACATGTAGTGATTGCACTCACAAACCTTTATTTGTGTTCCGTGTTGAGATAAGCCATTGAACTGGTTTGTGATTCAGCTACCATCCCATCCATTGTACTGAATATTTGATTTCTGTCCATGTACGAGGGGCGTTCAATAAGTTTTGGAACTTCAATATAAGAGCAAATCGCAGAATTACCTTTGCACTTTTATTTTTCAATATAATCTCCATTCACCTCAATGCACTTATTCTGTAGGGTGGGTGATTTAACAGCCCAGACTTAGCCCCCAGTGACTATTTCCTGTTCCGGCAAATAAAATCTGCCCTACGTGGAAGACGCTCCCAGTATGACGAGGACATAAAGGCTGCCACAGAGGCGTGGTTAGAGGGCCAATCTTCGGATTTCTATAAAAGAGGTATTGAAAGTTTGAAGGACAAATGGAATAAGTGTATTGAGGTGAATGGAGATTATATTGATCTAATAATAATAATAATAATAATAATAATAATAATAATAATAATAATAATAATTTTGAAACAGAGGTCCATCCATGGTACGACGCGGAATATGTAGAGGGCGTCATGGAAAATGATAAATACAAAATCCTCTGGAATAGGCCCGTATACAGCCTCAGACATGTCCAGGTCAATGCACCTGATCTTGTCCTTTTTGTAAATCCAATGAAATCATTTATATCATTGAATTTTCTGTCCCTTCTGACAGTAATGTGATTGACAAGATTGAGGAAAAACATGGCAAATATGCGGACCTCGCTTTCGAAATGTCACGCTTGCATCCCAAGTACCAAGTTGTCCGACTCCCCATTGTTCTCGGTGCCTTAGGTTTGGTACCTCCCAATCTGTTGACTGACATCGGGAGAGTACCCGGGTTTGCTACCAGGAATACAGCCCTTCTGACAATCTGGGTAATGCAGAAGGCTGCAGTATTGGGGAGTCTTCACATTCTCCGAAAAGTTCTGGGTGGGTTTGACCAGGCACCGCTTCCTTGGAGAAGTCCCAATCTCTGTGGGCTGCGTGTAGAGGGGGCAAGGGCCCTGAGCTGATGATGAGCCTAACCAGCCTGACTGTGCCAGGATCACCCAAACCCTCTTTGCAGCATTTTTTATTTGAATCTGTAAATAATAATAATAAATAATAATGATAATAATAATAATGAATTTATAAAGCGCCTTGCTTCAAAATTAAGATCTGCTCAGTGGCGATGTTTCAAAAATAGTCCCAGCGGAATAAAAGAGGCTTAATAGTCTCTGAGGAACATAGCTTCTTGAAACAAATCAAGTCTTGAGCAGATTTCGAAAGTGGTTCGGTGTCTCAGCTGTGTTTGTGGAGAGTGGGAGTAAGTTCCACAGCATTAGACCTGCAACAGTGAAGAATCTATCTCCTAGTTTCGTTCTGGTCTTTGGAACATTTAGATTCATCTGATCGGCTGAATGTTGAGTCCGGATCGGCTTGAATGTTGGCAGTAGGCTCTTGGTGCAGCTTGGCTGGTCAGGATCGTTTAGTAATTTGTAGGTGATGGTCAGGAATTTGAATTGTTCACGTTGTTTCATAGGAAGACGATGGAGACTCCGCAGAACTGGTGTGTGATGTGAGGAGTTTACTCAGTTCTGGTGATTATGCGAGCAGCGGTGTTCTGCACGCGTTGCAGGTGATTGTGGTGGCGCCATTCAAAAGCGGATAGCAGTTGTTAAATCTTGACAACATGTGATTGTGCATGAGTCATTTAGTGGTCGCATTGTCCAAATGTCCGGGGATTTCCCCTATGGGTTTTAGATGCAAGTATACAGATCCAGAGGTCATATCGACATATGGTCTCTGGCACATCTAGCAGCTGAGAGGGCTTGTTGTTCGGGCAACATTGTCTTCTCGAAGACCACGTGGAAATGTAAGATACACAATACATGATTGGTTTTCAGAGAACAAACTATTGTCAGATTCAACCTAACATGTTCAAAGTACCCGACACATTTGATATACTTTGAAATGTTATCTTTTATAAATAATATCACACCTCCCGTGGCGCGTTCGAACTGTGACAGCTTAATACCGGCTACATAAAAGTGTTTATATCCTGGAAGGGAAAATCAGTGCTGTCTATTCATGTGACCATGTTTCTGACACGTGGATGGTCTCGAAATTGCAGATAAAGTTAATAAAATCATCATCGTTCATTTTATTGTGCAGACTGAAATATTCCATGTCAAAGTCGAGACGTTGATAGATATAGTTTCTATCAATGATGATGTGGGTCCTGGCAGCTAGCACAGAATGTAAGATTCTAGTCTCTCAACCATGTTCTCGATGGCACATATTTCTTCTCTGTGTGTTAAATCCTACATATGTCTATATGTAGAAGATATAGCTGTTGTAACTTTCTCGTGTGGTACAGCATATTTCTGAAAAAAGTAAAGTTGGGTTAAGTCAGGTCTGGTAACCAGACGTGACATAATATTCACGTTGAAATAACGAGTAAGAGTGTTTCTTCATCTTTACGACAATGTATAACATGCATAGATGTGACAGGTGACAACACGACAAAATGGCGCATGCCAATTTTCTTCCACCTGGCCTGCATGGAAGAGAAAAAGAAAGCTTGTAATTACGTAAATCTTAATTGCTCAAGTAGATAGAAACAAACGGACACATTCCCCGTGAAGCTCTAGGGGCCAGCTCCAGGGATTGCACGACCGATGCGGCCTCCAAAGGCTCTCCCAAGGGCAACACCCACCCACATACCAATAATTTTCGGCTGATCCCGTGCTGCAAGGTACAGGCAGACTGGGTAGACATCGGACTGACCAGGAACAGGAAGACCAAGGTTGACAACGCGCAAGGAAGACTGGTACTTGTGTATGTTATATCTCCGCAATCGCTTCCTCAAGCGACATCATCAGCAGTGAATGCGTTAGATCATGTGGTCAGCTGACTATCAGTGGCAAGGAGACTGCGGACAATTGGTATCAGGGCATGCAGACCACAGATGCAAATGTTGACTGCTGAACACCGGCGTTGGAGACTGGAATGGGCCCGGACAGTACGCCGCTGGCAATGTCGAGACTGGCAGAGTGTCGTCATCACTGATGACAACGTGTGTTCCGTCGCAGAGGTGAACGGATGGACGTCGTGCCATTCGGTGGAGGGAGAGTCATGGTGCGGGGAGGGAAACTAACCACTCAACGGTATATAGATGACATCCGTCGTCATGGCGTTCTCCCTTTCCAAAAACAGCAGCCCCATGGGGTTCTGTACCAACGCGACAACGCCAGACCCAAACGTCAACGTCTTGCCGTGGCCAGCACTCTCACCCGACATGTCCCCCATGGGACACCTATGGGGCATTACGACGCAGATCACGCCGTCCAGTCAACCAACAAGACTTCGCGAAGACTCGCCAAGACGAATGGCAACGTATTCCACGTGACGTCATCCGACGATTGACCTCATCTGTGCAACTAAGGGTATTTGCTTGTATCGAGGCAGAGGAGTGGTCACACAGGCTATTAAAGTGACAAGTATTCTGATCGGAGTGTTATTTAAAGTTTTTTCGCATCATGTCGGCGGTGTGCACTCACTGATGTAGGTAACCCAGCTGTCTTGTGGCAGGTCTGACGTTATCCTCATCAGCATCTGTATCCCCATCATTTCCAGTATCGATTACGTAGATGTATTTATCTATTTACGACATTTTACGTCATGCCTCTACTCTTTCTTTCTTTTTAACGGGGTGATTTATATGTCTGTTAAACCTTATTTTGGACGTCAGGTTAGGTATTGTGATGCTTGAGGCGACAGAGCACCTGGCCCCGTGTCTCTAACAATCGTGTTAGTTCGGGAGGTCAACTTGCCGCAAAAAGCGAATTTGGTCAGGCTCGCTGACTTGATTGAAGCATGTCGTCGTATCCCAATTGAGTGGATCGATGCTCATGATGTCCATCACTGGATTGTCTGGTCCAGACTCGATTATTTACAGACCGCCGTCATATAGCTGGAATATTGCTGAGTGCAACATTAAACAAAAAACATAATAAGCGAGGCGATTGCTTGCATGTATGTTACCGAATATATTCAGTAGGTGTTAATAAACGATAATCCAGCTGTATGAAGTCATCACAATACTATGACATAAGGAAGTATATAAGTAATATTATAGTGTTAATTGTTTGCAATGTTGTTATTATATGGGTGTTCACATAATGGTCTAATATTGATCCAAGGCTGGTTGCCTTGGCCCGAGGTAAGCATAACACCTTTTTAACGGCATTTAATGGTATTAATATATTTATTTGACTCCCTAAACTGCGTTTCCATAGTACCATGCTAAGGAGATCAAGGAAAAGTCAACAAATTGAATACTGTTAAATATTTAAATTTTCGTTGTGTTTATTGAAATTCCTGCATTCTGATTAGCTGAATTGGTCACGTGTTATTGCATTCATTTCCGGATGAATGTAAAAACTTAAGCCACGCCCACCGAGGCGCACTACTTTTATTACTGCGGAATATCGGGGAATCCCAATATTACACTCGAGGGAATTCCCTTTCTTCTCACGTGTATCGTCATGCAGAGGACATTCAGCGACTTTCATGAATATTCATTGTCCTAACTACCCTTTGAAACCGAAGGCCGAGAATGAATGAGCAAGCGTGCAGGCTCGCTCGCCTGTTTTTTTCCCGCACGCCTCGGTTCAACTTTCATGTCTTCGGGTTTCGTTCCTAACGAGGATTTTTCGAACTGTGTTTTACCGTAATCAGGGAAGTAAAGCTTGAATTTGGCGGTAACTGACCATGTTATTTGAAACAGCCGCCTTCTCCCGGACATATAAATTTCTTCCGGTTCGTTACCGTCTGACTGTTGCAGTTCCTTTCGAACATTGTTTTGATCCTTCTCTACGTTGATTGGCTTCTGACTGTGTAGGCGTGTCAAGTTATGTGCATAAATTAAACGATCACCTGATTCATCCAATGTCACGCCACAGTATGTATTCCTACACCTGGAATGTTTATCAATCTCGTCATTTTTGTCTGTTTTGATATATACAACTGTTTTTAGTTAAACTATTGTAGATAAAACATGTTACGCGGATTCATACAGTTTGCACATCGGTTTTTCGATTCATACCTCAATGAACCGAAGATACACAGTCAATCCTTAAATGAACAATAGAAATATTAACTTTGCACAATTACACATACAGCTGTAGGATATAGCGTTGTATAGTCAGAATACACAGCCGAGATGCATACAATTATTCACAAGTTTGACAGTGACAATAACAGCATGTCAGGAACTAATAAGTCATTTGCCAATCCAGTCATTTCACCATTTTACACTCTAAGGAAGCGCGATGACAGCAGTCTGTTGCCTTGTTGTGATTGCAATGGTACGAAAAGCAGTCACACGAAAAGGCCTATTGGCCTGCTGAACATGTATTGGTCCTCCGGTGCTTCAATATGATGCGGGCCGATTTGAGCGTAAGACAGTCAGTCGGCTAATAAATGTTTGATATAATTGCTACCATTCATCAACTTTCCCGGTTGAGTTTAATAAATGTATGACATTGAGGTACTGATTTCCGGCTTCAAACACATACTTTTTTCTGTGAAAGGAGAATATACAATATGTTTTGTCAGAATACTTTGGGCCAGGACATTCAGCATGTCAAGCGAACAAAACAATTTTTTTAAAGACAACTTATATTCTGCAAAGAAAGAAACGCAACATTGATTTTTAGATGCACATTTTAAATATAATATAGATAATCAACAGCTGGTAATCGATTGTTCAAAATTGGCACACATCATTGCCAATGACCTAGGTTCCATATGACACACATGGAACAGTAGAGTTTTAAGATGAACTTCATCTGTTCTCAATACTTTGTATGGCCTCTAGTAGAGTATAAAACTTCCCTGGAAGCAATCAGATCCCGAATTGTGGCCTGGGGAATGCTCAACCACTCTGCCTGCAGTGCTTGTGTCTGCTGTCGGTGATTTAGTGCTTATTGCTGACGTTGTCGTTGACCCAGTGCATCAAATAAATGTTCGATTGCGTTTAAATCCGGAGACCTCGGGGGCCATCATGGGACCAGAATGTTATGATTTCTGAAAAAAACTGTTGTCAGTCAATTAATCAAAAATCACGTTTATTTCGTAATTCATGCCACATAGTACAGTTGTAAGATAAATAACATTTTAGGTCACATGTCCATAGAGTTACATCTCTGTCGATTTCATTTTAAATAATTTACATAAATATAAAGCTGTCAAGCGTAGTACATTAATATCACATGATTTAAATAAATTTGTAAACGTAATATTACCTTTGTAATATTTCTGTAATGAGGTAAAAAAAAAAGTATATCTCAAGTGAATAAATTTCTTACATACAAAAAAGACATGGTTTTCATCCTCTACTAAATTTAAGTCACATTCCTTACATATAGATTCTGTATCAGGTATATTTAACAATGACCTTTTAAGAATAATGTTGACTCGAAAGTTGTGAAGTGATATTCGAAATTTTCACATTGCTCTTACTAATCGTTTGTCTCTGAGTACTGTTATGTAGAATTCGGGTTGCAGAAGAGATTTTATATTAGCATAATGCACTAAAAAAGTAGAAGACTCTAAAGTGCGGTACCATGTTTGGAAATATATATCTTTTAAGCGCCTTCTAAATGCAGATTAAAACAAGTTCTTATCACCAACATCTTGGAATAATCCCACATACGCAAAACCGCTATTACATAATATTTCCCTCACATACGATTCCCAATTGACTTTTCCATTCTCATCTAATACTTTGAGCACAACATAACTTTGGAAGGGGTATCGACTTACATTCATTCGCAAAAGCTTAATCCAGTACTTAATTACCCTTATTTGCGTATTTATAAACATACAATGACGTCCAGATTCACCCAGAATAGCTTTGTTTGATTCAAATTTACCCACACCAAGAAAACGTTTAAAATAGCATGTTTTTATCTTTTCAATTGTATCATTATATTTAATGCATGTCCATGCTTCATGCTTGGTTATTATCCCTCCATTTCTAAATACAATAACATTTGATTTATCATGATTTACACACTATCCCCACTTCAAACAATATGTAGTTAAAACATCTAGCTGTCTCTGCAAGCCCCGGACAATATACGTGAAAAGTACAATGTCATCGGCAAATAAGAGTAATATCAGATCTTAATATTTTGGGTAACAAATATACCACGACCGCATGCAGCATACATTTCCAACACATACTCATTGATAAAGAATATAAATAAGACAGGGCTCAAAACGCAGCCTTGTCTTACCCCACTAGCGGTGTTACAAAAAGAAGTTGCAACCAATCTTTACACCTGCTTTTTACAGATGCATACATACTTTTTAACAGATTGTAAAATTTTCCATGGCATCCTTTTTGAAGGCGTAAATATAGCATTTTTTCCTGTCAACATAATCAAACGCCTTTCTAAAATCAATGAATGCACAATAAAATCTGCCTTTTGTCTTACAGAGATATTTGGAACATAATGCATGCAGCGTAAAGATATGATCAATGGTAGAATATTGAGAATGGAAACCTGCTTGGGATTCTGAAACAAGCTCATTTATCTCTATCCAGGTTCTAAGGCGTTTTTCTAGAATAGACGTAAAAACCTTCCCTAAGATGTTCACAAGAGAAATGCCCCTGTAGTTGTTAGGATCCGTTTTAAATCCACTTTTGTATAATGGTATTATCATCCCTAGATTCCATACCTCGGGAAACACTCGGCTGTCAAGAACTTTGTTAAATAACAAGACTAGAAATGGTAGAAACTAATTATTAGATAGTTTTAAGATGTCAGGCATTATACCGTCCTCTCCTCATGCTTTTTCCAACTTTAAGTCTGCAATAGTGTCCTGGACTTTCTCAGTAATACGACTAGATAACAATTCTTCAGTAAATGGCAATACGTTACAATCGTGACATGAATGGCTTTCAATAAAATCTGGAACGGATTGATCAAACAGCAAATGATCAGTTCGTTGATCCGGGTTTGACAAATTCTTAAAATAGGAATACAACACCTCATTGGGTAACAGATGACTTGCCTTTATCACTATAGAGAAGGCGTTTTAATGATTTCCAAAACTGTTTACAGTTACTCTGGGAGGCTGCATCTTTTATATCATCAGCTGTTTTACTGTGATAGAAACTCTTTTTTAGCTTACAGCAATGTTTAAAGTTGGATTTGGCCGATATATAATCATTGATGTTCTTTTCGCACTTAAATTTCCTTAACTTCTAAAGACATTTGTACTTTTCAGCCTTGCCGTGTGAGATCGTGCGTTGTTTGCTAGAAAATGACGTTCGCTTGTTGCACAATGGGAAGGACGTGTGGCCGAAGAATCTCACCGTGTAACGTTGTGCTATTAAATAGAAATAGCCCCAGAAATTGCACCAAGTCTGTTCTATCAGTGTCAGAGATGGCGGCCCACATCATCACACTACCACCACGAAATCTGTCCACTACCTGTATGTAGTTTCGTGTATAACGTTCCACGTGACGCCTGTACACATGACGTCTACCATCCGCACTGCGAAGCAAACAAAGTGACTCGTCACTAATCCAAACTTGTCTCCATCGCAGTTGTGGCCATACTCTGTAACCGTGACACTACGGACGTTGCAGCCGACGATGCAGGTCCGTCAACATGATACTTCGAAATGGTCGTCTGACGAGAATACCTTCAGAGCGTAAACGGTTCCTCACTGTCTGAGCTGATGTCCTACGCATCCTGGTATTGCCATAGTTGTACAGATGGCTGTAGTTCTTTCACGTAAGTGACGACGCCGTATGTATCCACTCTGTGCTCTGGAAATGATGTTCTCGTGTTGTTCCGTGTGTCTGATAATGGCTCCACAGTCAAGTAATGGTGCTTTGTGGTAAAAACTGAAGATGATTCTCCTGTTTGCAGTCGAGAGATGGCGTTGTTGCGCTGGGCTTCCGTCAGTTGATGCATGTATTCGCTGGTCACTTGCTTTAAGAATGTGATGGCATGCAAATGAAAGTTGTTATAGCCCAACAGGTGATGTTGCACTTGGATGTCATGTCGGCACAAGGCTCCCACGTGCATGTGTTTCTTTTTCGATGTTTCAATAATTTTACCAATTTCCACTTTGAAAAATTCCAATTCATGCAGAAATGAGCATATCATTTTAGGTATTAACTTTGTATGGATGCCGGCAACACATATACTTACGATTTTCTTACTTTTGGGTTACTACTGATCATTTTATACATTTTTAGACTTTTCTGAAATAATTTGTATCGATATAATCCAGATATCCTATCAACCACACCCCTACCCTAACTTGTCTGTTCCTTAGGATGATCCGGGCTCGATTCCTCAATTCTACCTGGTATGTGTAGCACACACGTCTAACACTTGCATCAGTTTGTGTTTTCTAACTACGCTCAATAACATTACTGAATTATTATTCAAATCTGTTATCGCCATCGGGACATGGAGACCATACTAATAATAACTCACACAATTCTATACTTTAAGACTTTCAGGCCTTCTCAAACACTTACAGTTCTGAATTTCAGTACGGCAGCCTAAAAGATGTTACAAACCGTTTTATCAAACAGGAACATTACGTAAACAGCGCTGGCTCCCAGAGCGTTCGGGAAGAGACTGGGTTGATATTATGCAGACAAAGAGTTCCATTGTGCTCCAGCTTCCTAATTCATATAAACAGGGCTGTGCCTGGGGGTATTATTGTACGTAGTATTGTCACTTGTAAAGGGATGTAATGCAAATATGTCGAATGTATAGCGAACTGTGCCTTTCCAAAGGGTGGAATAATTTCAACCTTTAAACATTAGGTGAGGTGAGGTGAAATTGGGTTTAACGTCGCGTCGCGTCGTGTGTGTGGCTGCTTGAACTAGTCCGGATTTATAGTGCTAACCCACTGAGATACCATGCCGCAGTTTAACATGAATACCCCACTCAGACACAGTATACTGAGTCCGAGCCGACCAGTCCTTGTTTTAGCCCCTTAATACGCAGCGCCAGACAGGGTAACAACAAGTACTATCTTTTAACGTCTTTTGGCATGACGCGGCCGGGGATCGAACCCCGGACCTTCCGCTCTCCGGGCGGACGCTCTACCACTAGACCACGGAGGCGGTCTTTAACATTAGGTCTGCATCTGCCGTCATATTTATCCGCTATTAATGATTTGTGTCATGAATGTCATCTTTGGACTGAAAATGACACTTTTCATCATCAGTCATGATGTGGAATAGTGTTCCTTACTCTGCACTCCCATACTTATTGTTACTTATGAGTTTTGGTAATAATCATGATTAAATTGTTTATGTTTTCTTATTGTCAGAGGTTTCTTCTTGCAAACTACAACCCGTTTTCCGAGGTTATGTTATCATCCAAACCCACTTTGGCGAGCTTTATTGCGAGCGTTCAGCTCTGAACTTCAGATATATTTTGCCGATTTATGCCGATTTTAAAGTGCTAGCCCATTGAGATTCCTTGCCACAGGTTAACATGAATACCCTACGAAAATCGCCGAGCAGGGTAACATCAAGTGCCATCTTTAAACGTCTTTTGGTATAACTCGGCCGGGGTCAAACCCCCGACCTTCCGCTCTCCATGCAGACGCTCTATCCAAGAGACCACGGAGGCGGTCTGAGTGAATATAACAGGCTCGAGAGATAAAGGTTTTTGATGCACTATTGTCCTGAAAATAATTACCCTCCCCTAATGCTGGTCATATTTTGGATGACCCCCATATCCTAGTCCATTTTTCTCATGACCCTCCCTGAAAGGATAACATGCAAAAGCACTTCGATTATGTTTTATCATAAAATGTCCATTTGTACATGGCCCTCCCCAAATATGTGTTTTATAGTCATATTGTGAGGGACGACTCCCTCTGGACCACCCCAAATAATATGCTTGTCTCCAATGATTACACTGCGGGACCTGGTTTGTTTGTTGTTGAACCCCGCACTCAGCCATATTGAAGAACAGCTTTATTGAAAGTGGGAGCGAACAAAACACTGCCCTAATATCCGAACGACAAAATGATATATCAAATGGCCGTGTATGCTTATGTGTAACGTTATACATTCGAATCGAAAAATGGCTTGCTAGAAAGAAGATAATTGATTTCCTCTAAGACAGTCAAAAGTGAGGAATACACACGTACAAAGGAAAGAGGACATTACTCTGCGGTGCTTAGCACTAGTTCATTGTAACTCGGTTGGTTGGTTGGTTTTTTGGTTGGTTGTTTTACGCCGAACTCAACAATATTCCAGATATGACGGCGGTCTGTAAATAGTCGAGTGTTGCCCAGACAATCCAGTGATTGTTTATCATGAGCATCGATCCACGCAATTAGTATACGATGACATGGCTGACTACCCGATCCCGTTAGTCGCCTCTTACGACAAGCATGCGTTGCTGAAGACCCTTGACATCGAACCCAGAAGCATGGTCGCAGTCGGTATTTGAGTAGGTTTCGCTCCCTACTGACGTTGGTGAGATTGAAGTTGAATATTATGTGACTTCATGTTATAGCAGCATTGTACAGCACATGTAGCCCCGACACAAAGAGTGTAGAACATCTTGGCAAATACCGGCATCACCGAGCCCCACCCGGGGAGCGGAAGGTCGGGTGTTTGATACCTGGTGTCTGAGTAGGGCTAAGACAAGGGGGGACACGGGTGGCCAAGTCGTCTAAGGCGCCGCGATTCGCTGTGCAGAGTTGCGTCCCTTGGGCATTCGAACCTATGATTGTGGGTTCGAATTCCGGTTCGCCCAATATATGTTTTTAGGTTTGTCAGCACCATACCCCTGCTCGTGGGTTTCTCCGAAGTGGTACACATCTGAGACCTGCATCACTGCGGGCTTTCCTCCCACATTAAGCTGACACGCCGCGATATAACTGGAATACTGTTAAAAGCGGCGTTGAACCCAACTGACTCACTCACTCACTAAAACAAGGACTGCACCGTTCATCGTCAGCATACTGAGTAGGGTGCCTTGTTGAGCTGTCTTTTGTACCTCAGTGGGCTAGTACTATAACTGGCATTAGTGTGGACTAGTACTAGCACCCGTGGACTAGTACTAGCACCCCAACATACGCAAGGGACATGCAACTTCAGTTCACCTCACACTACCTCACCTTCGAGATCGATATAACGCTCACTCTAGTAATAGCCTCAATGTCTCCACAACGCTAACCATGTGTCAGTCTGTCACTGTGGAGAGTCATGTGTTAAGCCACTGCATGTTTTATTCCTGGTGCTAGAGAACTCACTCACCAAAGGTTACCATGTTGGTATTCTTGTTACGCTGTAACTAACTCATCTGATTCGAATTTATGTGGACTTCGTGTAGCTACAATAATGTCGCTGCAGTCATACCTAACGAGGAGGTGAGATTAACTTGAGTTTTACGTCGCGATTATTGCACTTAAAAAGCGACGTTAATGCACTTGTGGGTTCGTGTGTGTGTGTGTACATGTGTGTGTGTGTACATGTGTGTGTGTGTGTGTGTGTGTGTGTGTGTGTGTGTGTGTGTGTGTGTGTGTGTGTGTGTGTGTGTGTGTGTGTGTGAGAGAGAGTGTGTGAGAGAGTGTGTGTGTGAGTGTGTTAGAGAGAGAGAGAGAGAGTGAGTGTGTTAGAGAGAGAGAGAGAGAGAGAGTGTGTGTGTGTGTGTGTGTGTCTGTGTCTGTGTGTCTGTGTGTGCGTGCGTGGGTGTGTGGCCTGTCTGTCTGTGTGTTTGAGCCTATGTATGTGTCTGTGGCTGGTTGTACTAGCCCGAACTGATGCTGGTTTTATAGTGCTAGCCCACTGAGGTACCAAGCTGCAGTGTAACATGAATACCCCACTCAGACACAGTATACTGACTCTGAGCCGTGCCAGTATGACGGGGTAAGAAGAGCCACCGGTTAACATCGTTTCGTATGACGTGCCCGGGTATCGAACCCCCGCTCTGTCCACCTGACCACGCAGACCGACATACGAGAAGTCGGTTATAAACATTTCGTATAGCTGGGATGATCCCATATACACAAAAAATAGTATTTACAAGAATCGCAAGAGAGCTAAACTTATTGTTATGAACAGACTACATATTATATAATTAATAGGATTGTTATAAACAGTTTTGTGAACCAAACACACACAAAATGATTAAAAATCTTAATTCATTGATAATAATACAAGTGTTCTTTGTAAGATATTTGGCACGAAGTGGAGAAGCGAAGGTGATGTGGCCTTTAGGGCATCAAGGACCAAATGATTCCTCACGTATGAACAATAGGACTTATGAACCTATTTCTGGTGTCCCCGTCAAGATAAGGCATTCGTACTTCTTTGTCCCCGTCATGATAATTCTTTGGTATTTCTCATGTCCCCGTGATCATAAGACTTTCGTATTTCCCATGTTCCCGTCATGATAAGACTTTCGTATTTATCATGTCCCCGTCATCATAAGACCTTCGTATTTTTCATGTCCCTGTCATGATAAGTCTTTCGTATTTCTTTGTCCCCGTCATGATAAGGCTTTTGTATTTCTCATGTTCCCGTCATGATAAGATTTTCGTATTTCCCTTGTCCCCGTCAAGGTAAGACTTTCGAATTTCCCATGTCCCCATCATGATTAGTCTTTTGTATTTCTCATGTCCCCATCATGATAAGACTTGCGTATTTCCCATGTCCCCATCATGATTAGTCTTTCGTATTTCCCTTGTCCCCGTCATGATAAGATTTTCGTATTTCCCTTGTCCCCATTATGATTAGTCTTTTGTATTTCTCATGTCCCCGTCATGATGAGACTTGCATATTTCCCATGTCCCCATCATGATGAGACTTTCGTATTTCTCATGTTCCCGTCAAGATAAGACTTTCGTATTTCCCATGTCCCCATCATGATTAGTCTTTTGTATTTCTCATGTCCCCGTCATGAAAAGCCTTGCATATTTCCCATGTCCCCATCATGATTAGACTTTCGTATTTCTCATGTTCCCGTCAAGATAAGACTTTCGTATTTCCCATGTCCCCATCATGATTAGTCTTTTGTATTTCTCATGTCCCCGTCATGATTAGTCTTTTGTATTTCCCATGTCCCCGTCATGATTAGTCTTTTGTATTTCTCATGTTCCCGTCATGATTAGTCTTTTGTATATCCCATGTCCCCGTCATGAAAAGACTTGCGTATTTCCCATGTCCCCGTCATGATGAGACTTGCATATTTCCCATGTCCCCATCATGATGAGACTTTCGTATTTCTCATGTTCCCGTCAAGATAAGACTTTCGTATTTCCCATGTCCCCATCATGATTAGTCTTTTGTATTTCTCATGTCCCCGTCATGAAAAGCCTTGCATATTTCCCATGTCCCCATCATGATTAGACTTTCGTATTTCTCATGTTCCCGTCAAGATAAGACTTTCGTATTTCCCATGTCCCCATCATGATTAGTCTTTCGTATTTCCCTTGTCCCCGTCATGATAAGATTTTCGTATTTCCCTTGTCCCCATTATGATTAGTCTTTTGTATTTCTCATGTCCCCGTCATGATGAGACTTGCATATTTCCCATGTCCCCATCATGATGAGACTTTCGTATTTCTCATGTTCCCGTCAAGATAAGACTTTCGTATTTCCCATGTCCCCATCATGATTAGTCTTTTGTATTTCTCATGTCCCCGTCATGAAAAGCCTTGCATATTTCCCATGTCCCCATCATGATTAGACTTTCGTATTTCTCATGTTCCCGTCAAGATAAGACTTTCGTATTTCCCATGTCCCCATCATGATTAGTCTTTTGTATTTCTCATGTCCCCGTCATGATTAGTCTTTTGTATTTCCCATGTCCCCGTCATGATTAGTCTTTTGTATTTCTCATGTTCCCGTCATGATTAGTCTTTTGTATATCCCATGTCCCCGTCATGAAAAGACTTGCGTATTTCCCATGTCCCCGTCATGATTAGTCTTTTGTATTTCCCATGTCCCCGTCATGATTAGTCTTTTGTATATCTCATGTCCCCGTCAAGGTGACACCTAACCACTCGAACCTACATGCTCCTACTCAGTTCTATGTTATTACCATTATCCTCTTTGAAACTACTTTACACCAAGGCGATCTTTTTCCTTATATTTGTTATACTGGAACTATTCTTTGAAAACAAATTTGCGAAACCGTCGGTCTCGGTCGGAACTCTCAGACAAGTAATTATATTAGCATAAAGACATTACTTTGTCACGTCTGCCATAACTGCCTTCTTCGACCTACGGGATACAAACGGAAGAATTCACAAATAGAGTCCAGATTAGTACTTCTCTCTTCAAATAAGCTACGACTACGGTCCTTAGTGAAACAACCTGGCGTCGTCGGCCAATCTGAGCACAGCTTGGTACGCGCGAATAATATTGCAGAAGGTGGTCGATCAATAGCGAGTTAGAGCGGGAACTGCTGGCCATACAGTCAGAGTGTTGGTACCAGCCGTAGTAGCAGCAGCTATGTTACTCGGATGCTTGGTGATCCTCGCAGTTCTGTACAGGTAGGAAATACTCCATTCACTCCAATAGCATACTGACGTGCCAACTTTGACTCACTTTCATGTGTTGAACTTGACAGTGTTCAAACAGTCAGCCTTAACTGATTTACCATTTAATTTATTCTTGCAGGTGTGTTTCATATTAAATATTACTCTCTGAGTTTTTTATGATAGGATGAGTGAGGGTGAATGAGTCTTATTTTATGCCGCTTTCAGCAATATTCCAGGAATATCAGCAGGTGACGCCAAGAATGGTTTCACACATGCACATGGAGGTATTGAAACCCAGGTCTTTGGTATGCTTGTTCAATGCTTTATCGATAATGATACCCTACCATTACGAAGTCGATTAAACACACACCTTAAAAAGATGTGTATCGGAGTTGACTGACTTGAGAACCTGTTTTGGATGATAATGGTCACTATAACTCTGCTGAAGATGCTCCGGTTGTGTGTTCGCCAGTAACGGGGTCATCGAGTGCAATCTACGTGAAGAGAGCGCGTTCGCTTTTAACCGTTCAGCGAACTCTACACCCTTGAAATGTGTGACGAAAGAACAGCTAGAAATAAAAAAATATGAAAGAATATGACTATGAAAAATGCATTTTGACACACCTTGAATGTAAATGATCGGCTAAGAACGAAGTCATTTATCTTACGATGTATAAGTGATTAAAGACTTCAATGCAATCACGTTTACTTTACACTAACAACTAGCCGAGGACGATTTTCAGCAGCCTTGTGCAGAGACATTTGTCACGAAGTACCGATGCCACCAACTGTATGGAGTCGCACCACGTCACTGTAAGGCTGAAGCAGCAGGGTATTAGCTGTGCTTCAACTTGAAGTATTTTACGGTGTAAATAATGCATGGAGCAAAACACCGTTCCGAGACCAAGAAGTAGAATATGGGCAATTTGTTCTCGCGTTTTGAGCAAAACTTACGTCGGAATTCTGAAATCACTTTTTGTGCTTGTCGACAGAAATGATAATAAAAACAAACAAGAACCGCATCACCTTTGTGTACGAAATCAAGACACAAAATTGTGAAACTTATTTTAGTTAACGATTCAACTCCGTCCTATCTCACGTGTCTTGAACTGTAATATACCTTCTCATAAGATTCAAAGCTGCAGATTCGATCCATGAGACAGCAAAGAACCAAGTGCAGTGTCAACATGGCTAGCTTTAATAGTGAAGAGGGAGTTCGTTGTCGACTCTTCATCTTGACATGATTACTCTACCACTTGATATGTAGCTGTATTCATCAGTAATCATACAGACTCTTCACTCTATCATGTGACACGAGGCTGTATACATCATTAATGATTCAGACTCCTCACTCTATCATGTGACACGAGGCTGTATACATCATTAATGATTCAGACTCTTCACTCTATCATGTGACACGAGGCTGTATACATCATTAATGATTCAGATCCTTCACTCTATCATGTGACACGAGGCTGTATACATCATTAATGATTCAGACTCTTCACTCTATCATGTGACACGAGGCTGTATACATCATTAATGATTCAGACTCTTCACTCTATCATGTGACACGAGGCTGTATACATCATTAATGATTCAGATCCTTCACTCTATCATGTGATACGAGGCTGTATACATCAGTAATGATTCATATCCTTCACTCTATCATGTGATACGAGGCTGTATACATCAGTAATGATTCATATCCTTCACTCTACCATGTGATACGAGGCTGTATACATCAGTAATGATTCAGATCCTTCACTCTATCATGTGATACGAGGCTGTATACATCAGTAATGATTCAGATCATTCACTCTATCATGTGATACGAGGCTGTATACATCAGTAATGATTCAGATCATTCACTCTATCATGTGATACGAGGATGTATACATCAGTAATGATTCAGATCCTTCACTCTATCATGTGATACGAGGCTGTATACGTCAGTAATGATTCACATCCTTCACTCTATCATATGGTACGAGGCTGTATACATCAGGAATGATTCAAACCCTTCACTCTATCATGTGATACGAGGCTGTTTACGTCAGTAATGATTCACATCATTCACTCTATAATGTGATACGAGGCTGTATACAACATTAATGATTCACATCCTTCACTCTATAATGTGATACGAGGATGTATACATCAGTAATGATTCAGATCCTTCACTCTATCATGTGATACGAGGCTGTATACATCAGTAATGATTCAGATCCTTCAATCTATCATATGATACGAGGCTGTATCTATCAGGAATGATTCAAACCCTTCACTCTATCATGTGACACGAGGCTGTATACGTCAGTAATGATTCACATCCTTCACTCTAGCATATGATACGAGGCTGTATACATCAGGAATGATTCAAACCCTTCACTCTTTCATGTGATACGAGGTTGTATACGTCGGTAATGATTCAGATCCTTCACTCTATCATGTGATACGAGGCTGTATCTATCAGGAATGATTCAAACCCTTCACTCTATCATGTGACACGAGGCTGTATACGTCGGTAATGATTCAGATCCTTCACTCTATCATATGATACGAGGCTGTTTATATCAGTAATGATTCAGATCCTTCACTCTATCATATGATACGAGACTGTATACATCAGTAATGATTCACATCCTTCACTCTAGCATGTGATATGTTACTTTTTGCGCAAGTAGTACTTCAATATAAAGCCTGCAAATGTATATATACATTCTTTGTAGATAACCAAGTCCAATGGCCAAATTAATATTGAATCAATTCAATACCAAATCTATTAGAACTTAGAGAACTGACACAATGTTGAATGTACACATCGTCTACAAATATATAGAGCCATGTGCCACGAGGTTCTCATGATTCAAGCTGAACATTAAATTGTATATTACTGGAGTTACAGGAAACTAGTTAAGCACGTAATAGCCTCGTTAGTGGTCTAAGAGCTACATTCATCTTTTCTCAAATTACTTCACGATGTGTATTCCTCACGGGCAGCGTCGCGCTTTAATCACCAATAGGGACGAACTGTATGTTTCTAAATGGAACTGATTTAGATCTGACGGTAATGCCACATTGAGCAATAAACATGCGATCCACAAACAAAGCTATTTTAAAGGACCAAAAATATACAAATCTCTAAAGTTACCCAATTACAATTGATGACAGTGGCGGATGTAACAAATCAGTCCTGTATTTGATTCAGCTGCATTTTGTGGGATATCGGATATTTGTTACAACCCAAACGACACTTAAAAGTTCTGACGAGGAGGCGTGGCATAATTAGCAGGAGTGAGTGAGTGAGTGAGTGAGTGAGTGAGTGAGTGAGTGAGTTCATAATTAGCAGGAGTGAGTGAGTGAGTGAGTGAGTGAGTGAGTGAGTGAGTGAGTGAGTGAGTGAGTGAGTGAGTGAGTGAAAGACAAAATTAATCTGCAGGACAAAGGAAACTTTGATTTCACCAAAAACTTACAAACGTCAGCAAAACGTTTCTGGGCGTGTATCTGTGAACAAGCTCAAACTCATTTCCTTCGAGTTTCCTTTATAGCCACCATCAAACATGGATGTATAGTTCCTCGTTCCTCCGATTCATACCCCCCCCCCCCCCCCCCCCCCAAGAAAGATCAGATATTGTACACAGGAAAGGATATGGTATACGGGTATCTTTGGTCCCACGGGATATCCATACTTTCAGAAATGCGGAACACCTTGACAAATATTAATATGTGCAAACTTGTAAGTGGCGGAAAGAAAAAACAACATTTGAGCATGTATGATAACGTTAATACTGGTGTGTCAGGGTTTTCCTTAATTCAAACATCTCACGCTTTCAGTGGGCCAAAACGGAATTTGATCTACCCGTCCTTGAAGGCAAAAACTGTTATTCCCTCTGAAACGACCAAGTCAAAGAGGAGTACAATGTCCTATCTTCATTAGATTCCATCCATTTTTTTTGCCAATTAATGTCAACGAGAAAATTGACAATGCTCGTTTTCAATAGTTCCACCATTAGCTGTCACTAAATTTGATGACTCATTAACCTGACACGCCGTGAACAGCTGGAATACTCTTCAAATCACTCCTATAAAGGTAGGAGATGACGTTGTTTCATTCAAATTTCACCCAGGCACATTACATCTGGCTTATATACTGCATACGTTGGTGGTGAGGTGAAATGAGGTTTAACTTCGCGGTCAAGGTTATTGCACTAATGTACTGTTACTGTCGATTCCAAAATTGAAGCAATTAGTTAACCCAGAAACTCGTACGTAAAGGAATTTTTTGTGAAACCAACAAATGGTATTAAATCTACAACTGCATTACAAAATTAACTAGGTTTACAAATGAATACGAATTACTGAATAGCAATTACAATGGCAGTACACATTAGAATGACAGTACAATATTCAATGGCAGAATGAAATGTGAGAGCAGTGGAAGTGACAATGACAATAATTAACACCTCTCCGCAGCAAAGGTCAAGCTACCGAGATAGGCCTCGGCTGAACACCAAGGCGAAAAGTGGTCTTCACACGAAAGCTGGTCTTGATGTAATGTCAGATGAAATGTGTGAGATCAGACAAGGTCGCGTCCGCTCCACATATGTCACCAGCCACCTTCCAGCACTTTCTACCCAGTTCCAGACCAATCCAGTGTCACTTGAACATCACAGAATATTCACATGTTTTTATAACGTTTGAATCCATCCCTGCTATTCTGGAAGTTTACAGATAATTCGAGCATCTAAATATAAAAATATAATAACTTCCTCACCACTGCTTGCATTAAAAAATACTACATTCCTGACAAATAATCATTGTCCAAAGAAAATGCAATGAACTTCAACTGAATCTCAACAGAAACAATGTCATACAGCTACCATCAACGTTTAACAATAAATTACACTGCCATAAAACAATACCGACGTGGCTGCTTGTACTATATATTTCTAAGTTTTGTAGTGATAGCCCTCTGTGATACCATACTGCAGTTTAACACGAATATCCAATTCAGACACACCAGTCTATCTCCCCTTGTTTCATCCTATTAATGCCGAGCGCCAGGCAGGGTAACAACAAATGCACTATTTTAACTGTTTTTTTAAGTATGACGCGGCCAGAGATCGAACCATCGACCTGCCGCTGTATCAACTGGATCATGGATGTGGTCCGTAGAGCCGTTTTGAATGTTCTTGAATTACACATTTTTAAGGATTGAAGTTGTATGTGTTTACGTTCGTCAGCTTATGATGACAGTGCGTCACGTGAGCAAATTTCATGATGCGCGGAGGGGTGGTCGGGTAGCCTAGTGATTAAAGCGTTAGCTCGTCACGCCGAAGACCCGGGTTCGATTCCCAAGATGAGTACAACGTGTGAAGCCCATTTCTGGTGTCCCCCGCCGTGATATTGCTGGAATATTGCTAAAAGCGGCGTAAAACCATACTCACCCACTCATGATGCGCGGAAGGAATAATCAACAATATTCTCAACCCCGAACAATTCTCAGTCCCCAGTTTAATTTTGCTTCGTTGATTCAGACTGATGTAATGGCTCGTTTTGCATCAACTCGTCCTCAGCAACCACTTTTAATTTTCTGGGGGTAGTTAATCTTTGTTATCAGAAACTGCCAATTCATCTTCAATTTCTCGTTTAGCTATTTCGGATGATACCGAGACTGTTTCGTACAAAACCCCATTGTAATGTCATCAAGAATTCCCAAGTCCAATACGAATAAATCCATCAATGCATCAAAATCATCTTAGGTCAGAAAGGGACGATCTGCTCACGCGGCGCGTCCGATAATTACAAACAGATATTTATGACAACAGTTTAAAAAACCGAAATTCGTTGTTTATTTGAAAACTGACATTAGTTTTGTCCGAATGTGCACAATCTAAAAGACGTTGTCGTATTTGGCGTTATTGTAAGACATGGGGGTATTCTCGTAAGTAGTTCCGCTCGTTTGATAACATAATCACGCGACTTACTGGCGTTCATCGGGAAATGTGAGGTGAGGTGAAATGGGGTTTAACGTCGCGTCCAAGATTATTGCACTTATATAGCGACGTGCATCTACGTGTGTGTGTTTGTGTGGCTGCTTGTACTAGTCCGGACTGATGCCGATTTATAGTGCTAGCTCACTGAGATACCATGCCGCAGTTTAACATGAATACCCCACTCAGACACAGTATACTGACTCCGAGCCGAACAGTCCTTGTTTTAGCCCCTTAATGCCGAGCGCCAGACAGGGTAACAACAAGTACCATCTTTTAACATCTTTTGGTATGACGCGGCCGGGGATCGAACCCCAAACCTTCCGCTCTCCGGGCGGACGCTCTACCACTAGACCACGGAGGCGGTCTCATCGGGAAATGAACATCGGTTTGCTTGGTGATGCTTATCAAGGCGAGTTCAAACGTTACTGTCTATATTTGATGTTGAAGGTCATACCCAATGAAAGCGTATACTATTCATGCTTGTTTGTTTATTTGTTGTTTAACGCCGCATTCAGCAATATTCCAGCTATATGACGTCGGCCTGTAAATAATCGAGTCTGGACCCGACAATCCTGTGATTGACAAGATGAGCATCGAACCACCCAATTGGGATCGATGACATGCATCAACCAAGTCAGCGAGCCTGACCACCCGATCCCGTTAGTCGCCTCTTACGACAAGCATAGTCGCCTTTTACGGCAAGCATGGGTTGCTGAGGTATACTATTCATGATAACCAAAGGCATGTCCACGGTAGTTGAATGTAGGGTGGTACGTTTCATCCTCACTGGGTTTGATGAAGTCCTATGATTGCCCTCGCTCTTCATTAATGCAAGGGCCAATGTATCCAGGTAGATCTGGGGGTCAAGTCGGCAAAACTGGAATTTCTTATTCTAGTTCCTTTCAGCTTTAAAGATTTTACTTCACTGAGCATGTGTTTTACTGAACTGCAAGTGATGTCTTTGAAGTACAGATATCAAAACGTGCTTAAGAAGATTCGAGAAGGTGGAGGACCTGGTAGGTTAAAAACGGCACTGCGTAGGCCACGTGCTCTGCAAACCAGAAATAGAAGCGTGGTCATTAGCGGGAATGTCTGGATGGAAGGTTCCCCGTATTGTTAGAAACAGACAGGCTACTTAATCTGGATAGATGTGTAGGGGCGTATTTCCTCAAATCGAAGTTAATGATATCAGTTAGAGTGGAAATGTGTGATGGTACTCGTATGTAATGATTTCATGGCTTTTCGGAAATTGCAATGATGGGCTTGTGTTCTTGCAAGTAAGCAACGTTTTGGAGTTTTCTAAGTTTTTGCATCAGGTTTATTTATAATTGTGTTTGTTTGTTTGTTTGTTTGTTTTTATGGTGCGGGCGCTTTGTTGTGTATTCGCGATTGCAGGACAATTTGGTTGGCTTGAAAGAATCATTCTACAATGTTTAGGGGTTATTTGTTTGTTGCGTTGTGTTGCGCTCAGCAATATACTTGTTGCGGCCAGTAAGTTATCAAGTCTGGACCAGACAATTCAATGATTGATATTGTGAGCAGATATCCATACCGTCGGCTTACGATCACACACAATCAATCACGTCATCGAGCCAGACCACCGTCACCATTAGGTCACCTATGACGCCGAAGGCCCGTGTTCGATTCTGAAAATGGGTACAATGTGTGAAGCCCATTTCAGGTGTCCCCTGCCTGTATGTTGCTGAAAGCTGCGTAAAACCATAAACCAATGGAAAGTTTATACAATGAATCATATACAGTGCAGATGGTGAGATCAAGGCCCCGTTTTACAGAGCGATCGTAGCGCTCCTATAATTAAACAAAGACCTCCGACAGTCGTAGAGCTACGATCGCATTGTCGAACGGTCCCCTGATCTCACCATCTGTTTTTTTACATGATTTTAACTATTACAAAACTAGGTTTTTTACTGCGTTTTTATGGTTGGCACAGCTGATACACATTGCACCGCGTGTGGGTATGGACGTGGTTCTGCCCTTGCCCGACTCATTATATTAACTTTGAAAACCAATTTAACATTATTATTAGATAATAATGTCTACATGAAATGGTAGACACGGTTGTGCAAACTCCATTGCACTTGACTGCCCCCAATTTAACGACCCCAATTATTATTTTATAAACTGCCTCAAGCAATATTTCTTCACTAGAGTAAAAAAACTGTTCAGTATATCATAGTTATTAACTATACAATATGTTCCATTAGTAAAAGCGCAATCTGTTGTGTCTCATATCATCCCCAAATTTTAATATAAATATTTATATTACCAGTCACGTGATATAATATTCACGAATAAAATAAAGTATAAAAAATATATTATATTTTTTTAAACAGAAACGTTGGTATTGGGAGAGGCAGCTGCTGATATTCGGATTTGATAACGCTGTACATAATTTGATAAATTTGATAGTCGAAACAATTGCACCAAGACGTTATACAACGTCATGCGACCTTTTCGTGTGAATCAGACCCGTGTGAGTTGCGGGTACGAATATTGGTGCCCATCAATCTCTGCTTGTCGTAAGAAGCGACTTAAGCCCCTATCTCACGTACACGATTTAAGAAATTGCGAACACGATTTAAGAAAAGTTGAAAAATCGTGTTAATTCGTGCTCGACCTTGTGGTTTATGCAAATTTCTTAACCAAACACGACCCTCATACGACCAAAAACGACGGACCCTCATACGATCTTCATACGACTGAACACGATCTTCATACGATTGAACACGACTGTCATACGACCTTCATACGGCCTTCATATGACTTTTCAGGTCGGCTTAAATCGTGTTATAAATTTTTATAACACGATTTAAGCCGAGCTGCGACGTCCATACGACCGCGCGCGACCGACCACGACTTAACACGAATGAACACGAATGAGTGCTCGACCTTCATACGTTCTCACACGATTTAAAGAAAAACGTTAAATCGTGTTCATTCGTGTTCAGATTTGTGAATGTGAGATAGGGGCTTAATTTAGTGACCGACCATTTGATATTCGGAGAATTTGTATCGAGAGAAGATATTTTTTCAGCGACAGCTACAAAACCAGATATTGTTTAATTATTTTATATAAAGATATGAGCCGAAATAAACACTAATTATGTATTTAGCTTGCCAAGGCTTACTAGATACAATGTTAATTCCTAATACAGGATATTTACCATTCCCAGACACACTCACCTAGATCCTCGAATACCAAGTTTAGTATCGTACCAATCGCAGCCTACGAGAGATCGTCCAGCGCAGAACGAACCCAGTCAAAGATGCACACACTCTCTCTCTCTCTCTCACACACACACACACACACACACACACACACACACACACACACACACACACACACACACCAGTGTTCGAAATACCTGCCTGCCCGACCGTCCGAGACGGGTTGATTTCAACTCGGGCTGCCAGATTTTCAAATCCCCCTGCCCGACGGTCGGGTTATATTGACAATATTCTAAATATTTCCCGATGATAATCATTAATTCACATGTAAAGATGAATGATAAAATGTAACCAAAAATAAATCCCGTTAGCTTATCCTGAGAAACATATGATTATAGTGGGCAGGCAGGTTTTGGTCAGGGCTGGCAAGTATTTCAGCTAGCCAGTCCTGTGGTCTGGTTGAAATTTTTGGGAGTTTCATACCCTGCACACACACGTCATATTGATATCCTACTGCGGTAGCCGTTGTCACCGATGACGTATTAATAGCTGAGGTAGAATAGTGCTGTTACAGTCGTCTGACATTTCAGAGTGTCCTCGGGGAATTCGGGGGATTCTTCCTTCCTGCCGCACTCGACCTCACCTCCGATGCTTCAGGCGGGGATAACTTTATCTTTCTACCGACAGCGAGGCTCATGCCTCCTATTGTTCTATAAGCAGAACGACATTGACATGGTAGAACAATAAAATACGACGTCATATTTAGCTCATGACGTCACGCGCTGAAATACCACATCAACCTCTTTGGATGCCGAGTATTTTTTCAACGCATATTCTGAAAGTTTATCGTTGTGCCGGAATTTCGGTCACGCATAGTTGTAGAATTTACGGTCTGAGAGTGTAAAATTAACTGCAAATATTTTAACTGGTCTGAAAAACAGACGCTGCTAATTCTTTTCTGAGATTTTATTTATGAGTAAAAACAGCAAATTTCTCCACTCTCTATCGTACACCGATAAAGTTAAAGTGTGTCATATATTTTTATGTAACAGCTTTCTGGCAACCGCGACCAAACACAATACTGCCTAATATCTGAACAAATGGATAGGTGTTCTTAGTGTAACGTTATATACATTCGATATAATGATAACTTGCCACAAGTGAAGAAAATTGATTTTCCTCTATGACGTCAAATGAGTGAGTGAGTTGGGTTTTTACGCCGCTTTTAACAGTATTAGAGTTGTATCACGGCGTGTCAGCTTAGTGTGGGAGGAAAGCCCCATGTGATGCAGGTCTCAGACGTTTACCACTTCGGTGAAACCCACTGGCACGGGTATGGTGCTGACAAACCTGGAAACATACTTGGGGCGAACCGGGATTAGAACCCACAATCATAGGTTTCTGGCGTGCCCAAGGGACGCAACTCTGCACGGCGAATCGCGACGCCTTAGACGACTGGGCCACCCGTTCCCCCTGACGTCAAAAAGCAACAGTGAGATATGTACACGTACAAAGAAAAGGGATATAACTCCGCTACGCTTAGAACTAATCTATTGTAACTCATTTCCATATGTGGGGTTCTGTGTACTTATTTGTTCACGAGGAACCAAACAATTCCAACACAAATGTCGGCATGGAAACCGGATCCGTTTTAGTATTATATAAGGTGAGGTGAGTTGAAATTGGGTTTAACGTCGCGTCCAAGATTATTGCACTTATATAGCGACGTGCATGCACGTGCGTGCGTGCGTGCGTGCGTGCGTGCGTGCGTGTGTGTGTGACTGCTTGAACTTGTCGGGACTGATGTCGATTTATAGTGCTAGTCCACTGAGATGACAAGCCGCAGTTTAACATGAATACCCCACCTAGACACAGTATACTGACTCCCAACTGACCAGTCTTTGTTTTAACCCCGTAATGCCGAGCGACATACAGGGTAACAACTAGTACCATCTTTAAACGTTTGGCATGACGCGGGGCGGGCGGACGCTCTACCACAAGACCACGGAGGCGGTCAGTATTATATAAGAAATGATGAAGTCGTACTACATAATAAAAAAGATGGATGGCCCTATCGAGCATGTATATTTAGCCCTTTCATTCCTGCATTTACTGGATTGTTTAAGTGTAATTAGACAAAAGTGGCACCATTATCAATGCAGCACTAGCCTTATAATCAAAAATTAAGTAATACAATTGTTGTGTTCATTGTGTTTCCCGCATTCTGATTAGTTGAATTGGTCACGTGTCACTGCATTCATTTCCCACAATTAAGCCACGCCCACCGAAGCGGACTACTTTCACCACTACGGAATGTCGGGGTATCCCAGTTTCGTCATTCGTCACCACTCGCCCCTTTCCGTAACCTGCAAGGAGACTCGTCCCCCTATCGATGAATGTTATGTGCGAAATACGACAAACCAATCAGAATGCGCGTATGATTTCAAGTTCTTCGTCAAAGAATTCCTCAGATTTTTTCACGTATGTTTTGCATCTAAAAATATACCCGAGACACAGTTAAATGTGTTCAATAAGACAGTATAATTCCGCATGTCCAGATGTGCTTTAAACTGCATCTGAAATACATATAATATATGGGGAAATATATGTGAACCATTACGCAACGAGTTGACAATTGTTTTAGGTGTGCCCGTTTGCGCTAAGACGGAACCCGGTCGCAAAAATGGCCATGAGAGGGGCACGAGTCGCTATTCGGCTTGTCCCGGAATAACACGAGTTGGTCAGAAATGCAGTTACGGTTGAGTAACAGGTCTTATCGCCGCTTGCCTTGAGCTATGACCTCTAACACAATTGTGTCATTATTAGAAAATCATTAATCATTAACTGTACATTTTTTTCTCAGTTCATTGTGGTATTCTAACAAAAGACCTCACATAGGTTTTTCGATTTACATCTCAGTGAACCGAAAAAGTACACAGTCAATCCTTATAAATAAATTCAACATCGATAAAATGTGTTACGTAGAATTGATTAATGAAAAACTGTCAGCTAA
The DNA here is from genome assembly GCF_023055435.1 of Haliotis rufescens. Classification (NCBI taxonomy): domain Eukaryota; kingdom Metazoa; phylum Mollusca; class Gastropoda; order Lepetellida; family Haliotidae; genus Haliotis; species Haliotis rufescens. The sequence goes on along the minus strand of NW_025964383.1, from coordinate 19,585,510 downwards.
ATCTAAACAGAAAAAAATGACTAGATTGATAAACAATCCAGCAATCAATAGACCCGTGTGGTACAATGCATTGTATATATTTATGTTTAAATATTGTAGAAATGAAGTAAACAGTTTAATATCCTGTGATCACACTATTCAAGAAAGGGTGAAAGAGATGATTCAGAATATTTCATGCAAAACAAGAGGAGTAATTCGTTAATCGTTTGAAACAAACGCGCACCGTACCTGGTGAATCGTTATACAACAATATTCTATCAATCAAAAGACCAAAACAATACGAATACAAGACAATTCCTTCTAAATATGTGTGTCTATGTATTTAATAACTTGTTTATCCTTTTTGTTACAATAATATATTCAGTTTTAGTTGTCAAATCAAATTGCTATTCATCAACCAGGAAAAATGAAATTACACAATCGAATATTTCACTCCAAAGCAAATACGCACATGTTTACAGTTGTTTTTATGTTTCATCTTCTGACACTTGTAAGTAAGGAAATACGGTGTGCGACACGACATTTGTCTATTTTCTTATAAACAATTAATGTTCAAACAAACAGAAGAGTATCCATGTCTTAGGCCTGGATCTACCTTGTTGTTATTGTCTGTTGCTTAACGCCGCATTCAGCAATACTTCAGCTATATAACGGCGGTCTGTAAATATTCGAGTCCGGACCAGACATTCCTGTGATTGACATCATGATCATCGGTCAACGCAATTGGGATGCACTGACATGCATCAACCAAGTCAGCGAGCCTGACCACCCGATCCCGTTGGTCGCCTCTTACGACAAGCGTAGTCGCTCTTTAAGGTAAGCATGGGTTGCTCAAGACCTAGCCTAGATCTACGTACATGTATATGATATTGGACATTGATGAATACCCATTGTGTAGTTAAATGCGTGAAAATGTATGTAAAAGATACGCAAAATCTCCATCATAATTGAAACTGTAAACAATAGGAAAGGATGATGGTGTGTACATTTATCTACCCGTCCCTCAAAGAAATTACCAAATATATAAAACAACCTTGACGTATGACATCACTACTGGTGCCAATATGGCGTGTTCACTGACAGTACGCGGGATTTGCATAGGAGGACTTTCATTGATTTAGCGATCTTATATAAACGTCTAAGACGTCTCCCATAGTAGCACGACACTGGAATACTGTTCAAATCGGCGTTAAAACTCCCTCCCTCAAATGTTCATTCTATGCGTCCAATACGAGACATATTTCGTCGTGTGGCGTCAGAGCTCGTGAACATAAGAGTCAGACATCACGCGATTAAATGTTGTTTTTTTTAAATATTTCCCACAACATACAGTCTTTATTCTCTCTGAAATATACCACTTGTGTACATGCTATCACTCATTCAAAACATCAAAGCGCGAATCTCCACCGAAAACAAGTTCTGAGAAATTAAACAGGTGAGGTGAAATGGGGTTTAACGTCGCGTCCAAGATTATTGCACTTATATAGCGACGTTCATGTACGTGGGTGTGTTTGTGTAGCTTGTACTAGTCCGGACTGATACCGATTTATAGTGCTAGCTCACTGAGATACCATGCCGCAGTTTAACATGAATACCCCACTCAGACACAGTATACTGACTCCGAGCCGACCAGTCCTTGTTTTAGCCCCTTAATGCCGAGCGCCAGACAGGGCATCTTTTAACGGCTTTTGGTATGATGCGGTCGGGGATCGAACCCCGGACCTTCCGCTCTCCGGGCGGACGCTCTACCACTAGACCACGGAGGCGGTCAGAAATTTAACAGCGAGGGTGACATCGGTTATGCATCTCAAGTACGCATTGAGACTATATCGTCCTTGATCACAAATGGATTTTCCAATATTTCAGTGGGAATCTATTAATTTTGATCCATGCTGTGTATTACTTTCTAAATGGACATTAAGGACTTGACAAGAACGGGATTGCTGTGTTAATAAATTTATTTTACACTAAATATGCTCTTGATAAAGATACATTTAAGTAAAGTTTAACACATTTCGAACTTCTCTATGAATAAAGAAGCTAAAGCATAGCACCGCGGAGTTATAATGGATTTACTGATTGCTTGAAATAAATTGATCTGCAGAACATCTCTGTAAAAGGTTTTTAATGCAGAAGAGCACCTCCCGTCGTGAACTATAATGAATAGAAATTCTCTTCACCAATGATGAAGTCATGAACCATTGGAACTTCCTGGACTGCGATATTAATTGATCTTAAAGACGTCAAAATGTTTTGCCTAAATCCGAACAGGAACGTTAAATATTATGCCCCTAACTGGTATTCCCTGTCGGCGGGATGTGATTAATTTAAAAAATCTTGTTTTCCAATAATTTCCAATGATCACGAATAAGGTGCGTGGTTTCATAGTTCGCTTGTACTTTGAAACTTTTTCTTCATAAGCCAGCATTTCATTCTCCAACCGGCATTCTGATATATCTGATGGCGGGTCGGGCATGCAGTGTATAATTCGGCATCCTCTGTACCTATTCTCTGTGATAATGGGTGAGAGTCCTTTAAACAGATAGTGAGTGAGTGAGCTTTTACTACAGCAATAACTAGGCGGGGGGCAGCAGAAATGGGCTTCACACATTTTACCCATGTAGGGAAGCAAATCCGGGTGTTCCGAATGACGAGCGAACGCTTTAACCACGACGCTACACCCCATCCAACCCCCGCACACCACACGCACAACACCTCGCCCGTTGCTAAGTAGTAGTAGTAGTAGTAGTAGTAGTAGTAGTAGTAGTAGTAGTAGTAGAATTTAATAGGGAATACCTTATGAAATTGGTTGCCACCTTTAAAACATCTTACAAAGTGTTGTAGAGTTTAAAATATAAAACACAAACTTTTCATCATCAAAATGGTAAATTATGCTTAAAAAAAGACTAAAACGCAAGTCATCCTGAAAGTTTCACTGGGTCAAGAAATGACATTAAACTGATTAAGCAGTGTACTGCATGATGTTACGGCATATATCATCTCCGGGCATGTATCATCGCAGGGCAATATTGTTGCAGTCGACAATATATGCCGAGGTTCACTAAACATATTAATATTATCGTCATTCGTCAGAGCAAAAAAAACTTGGAGATGACGATGTTGCTGATGATGGTCATGATGATCATGATGATCATCAGTACATTTATAAATAAACATGTAAGGCTTGATTTCATCCTGCCCACATATAACGACGGGGGGATATTGTCTGCCTGCCTCCCTGTCTGCAGCTGTCTGTGTCTCTCACTCAGACGCTGGCGACAATATATGCCAAAGTGCGCAGAACATATTGTCGCCAATCGTCGCATATTATCGCCCACGACGATATATGCCGGGGGTGCAGTGATTTGAAAGGCCATAGATATGATAGATGACTCAGGAAATTGTTAATGAGGACACCTTTATGAAGATGCTTTTACATTATCTGTCATTTGCCCTCAGTTTGCGGTTATTAGATGTAATTGCTACTTCTAGAAGAATGGATATGTTCTCAAAACTGTTTTATATCGAAATACAAATAAAACTGAACATATTAATCTACGAACAGAAACCATAATTGTTTTATCTTATGGTAGTGTTGGAATATACCTCTGATACCTTCTAATCCTGACAAACTTTCAAGTATGAGCCAAAACAATGTGAACGAGTCAATGTAATACATTGTTTGAGTAGTTCATTGCAGTGCATTTGGTCTGTGGATGCCGTTTGAATATAAGTGTCAGTCTGTTAAACGCGATAGGGGTCCAAATGGACACAGAAATGGAAAAGAACGAGTCCCGAGCAATCATCATGTTTACTCCCCAAGAAATTCAAAAGTGTGATCCTTGTTGATTACTTAGAAAGTCAATAGACGATTACCAGTGCCTATAATGATGATTTGCTTCATCGCCTAAGAGATTCTATCAAAGAAAAGCGGCGAAGAATGCTGACTGCTGGAGTTCTACTACTTCATGGCAATGCATCTTCACACACCTCTCGATCTACAAAGGCTGCTGTGCGACAATGTGGCTTCGAAGAGCTTCCACACCTTCCATACTCGCCAGACCTGGCACCAAGCGGTTTCCACCTGTTTCCTAAACTCTTCGTGGAAAGCGCTATGACGACAACGATGACCTCAAAGCTGCCGTTAATGGGATTTCAGAAAAAAACGTTTTCCTGACTGGAAGTGAAAAGCTTCACCGTCGATAAGAGAAGTGTATTAAAAAGCAGGCAGATAATGTTGAAAAATAAAATAAAAACACTTTCACAAGTGTTGGTTTTGTTTGTTAGGCTGAGAACCCTTTGACCAGCCCCGAACACCAGTTATAGCACTAAAACTTTGGAATGTCTATGTACATCTGTACAATGTGTGATGTAATTTATATAAGGGTGAGATATTTATATTGGGGAAATCTTGTTTTCACATCCCTATCTACTAAATATTTGATTGTAGAAATATATACTGTTTAACTTAGCCTAATCTCTACAACATTCTAATCTATCTTATTGTATCTTAATGTTTCCAAATAAAAAAAAGTAAAAATTGGAACATACATTAATTTTCTGAAATCATGTTTCTCTCATCGAGTGACCACAAGCGTAGCCACGAGTGAAAATATCTCCTTTCCCCCGTCCCATGGAATATCGTATTTATTATACATATTTTTGTGTAGTTGTCTACCTGAAAATTAAATTCTTTCATTACAAATGTAAAACATTGAAACGTAAATTCTCCCTACATAACACACAGGGACGGTACACCACCCTTTGTATTTGCGACTTAAGAAGTAGTATCGTGTTTGCACAATCTTAAAAAATATAAACAAAAGTATCAAGAAATATTTAGGGTCACTAACATTATTTATCATACATTTAGATATAATTATATACAAAATCAACTTTAACAAAAAATATTTTTGAAAACTAGGAGACCGCTGTTGGAAGCGAAAGAATACACGCTGGTCAAGTAACCAAAATGGCGCTTTGCTAAATAACAGTCTCGATTGACGAGTTAAATGAGAAATTTACAGTTTATAACGAAATATTTGCGAGAGAGTAACAAACGGCAAGAAGTAATATTAACTCCACAAATGACCATCTGTCATTGTTTTGGAACAAACGTAACAGTGAGTGAGTGTGGTTTTACGCCGCATTTAGCAATATTCCAGCAATATGACGCCGGGGCCGGGGCGACCAGAAATGGGCTTCACACATTGTACCCATGTCGGTAATCGAACCCGGGGCTTCGGGGTGACGAGCTAACGCTTTAAACACTAGGCTCCCTGACCGCCCCATAAGGAACAAGGACGTCACTCTTTTCTCTCTCACTCTCACTCTCTCTTTCTCACTCTCTCGCTCACTCTCTCTCTCTCACTCTCTCTCTCACTCTTTTCTCTCTCACTCTCACTCTCTCTTTCTCACTCTCTCGCTCTCTCTCTCTCACTCTCTCTCTCACTCTCTCACTCTTTTCTCTCTCACTCTCTCTTTCTCACTCTCTCGCTCACTCTCTCTCTCTCACTCTCTCTTTCTCACTCTCTCGCTCACTCTCTCTCTCTCTCTCACTCTTTTCTCTCTCGCTCTCTCTCGCTCTCTCTCTCACTCTCTCTCTCTCAATCTCTCACTCATTTCTCTCTCACTCTCTCTTTCTCACTCTCTCGCTCACTCTCTCTCACTCTCTCTCTCTCTCTTTCTCACTATCTCATTCTCTCTCTCTCTTTTCTCTCACTCTCACTCTCTCTCTCTCACTCTTTTCTCTCTCACTCTCACTCTCTCCTTCTCACTCTCTCGCTCACTCTCTCTCTCTCACTCTCTCTCTCTTTTCTCTCTCACTCTCACTCTCTCTTTCTCACTCTCTCGCTCTCTCTCTCTCACTCTATCACTCTTTTCTCTCTCACTCTCACTCTCTCTTTCTCACTCTCTCGCTCACTCTCTCTCACTCTCTCACTCTTTTCTCTCTTACTCTCACTCTCTCTCACTCTCTCTTTCTTACTCTCTCGCTCTCTCTCTCTCTCACTCTCTCACACTTTTCTCTCTCACTCTCACTCTTTTCTCTCACTCTCTCTTTATCACTCTCTCGCTCACTCTCTCTCTCTCTCATTCTCTCTCTCTCTCTCTCACTCTTTTCTCTCTCACTCTCTCTCGCTCTCTCTCTCACTCTCTCTCACTCTCTCACTCATTTCTCTCTCACTCTCTCTTTCTCACTCTCTCGCTCACTCTCTCTCACTCTCTCTCTCTCTTTCTCACTATCTCATTCTCTCTCTCTCTTTTCTCTCTCACTCTCACTCTCTCTCTCTCACTCTTTTCTCTCTCACTCTCACTCTCTCCTTCTCACTCTCTCGCTCACTCTCTCTCTCTCTCACTCTCTCTCTTTTCTCTCTCACTCTCACTTTCTCACTCTCTCGCTCTCTCTCTCACTCTATCACTCTTTTCTCTCTCTCTCACTCTCTCTTTCTCACTTTCTCGCTCACTCTCTCTCACTCTCTCTCTCACTCTTTTCTCTCTTACTCTCACTCTCTCTCACTCTCTCTTTCTTACTCTCTCGCTCTCTCTCTCTCTCACTCTCTCACACTTTTCTCTCTCACTCTCACTCTTTTCTCTCACTCTCTCTTTCTCACTCTCTCGCTCACTCTCTCTCTCTCTCACTCATTCATTCTCTCTCTCACTCTTTTCTCTCTCATTCTCACTCTCTCTCACTCTCTCGCTCACTCTCTCTCTCATTCTCTCTATCTCACTATTTTCTCTAACTCTCACTCTCTCTTTCTCTCTCTCACTCTCACTCTCTCATTCTCTCTCTCTCACTATTTTCTCTCTCACTCTCACCTTCTCTCACTCTCTCTCTCTCACTCTTTTCTCTCACTCACTCTCTCATTCTCTCTCTCACTTTCTCTCTCACTAATTTTATAGTGAATAAGTTATATTTATGGTTTTCGTTACGGATGCAGTACCGCTGCACACTTATCTTGACAGCGAGAGACGACGTTACACAGGTGTTCCGCTGTTGTACCTCGTGTTGTACCTCGTTCACACATGCTGCTTAACGCGGCACATTCACCTTGAACGAAAACGAACCTGACGGTAGAGGCTGAGGAGCGATAATATTTACAGGGCCGAACAAAAGTATACCCTCGCTGTATACCGAGTAAAGGTTTGACAGCTACTGATCGATTCTTGACTAGATCGATATCGATCGATGTAAACCTGTAATCAAAACATTGTCACGACCATCTCATAATCAGCACTGGCTACCAAAGGATTGACCTTGACCATGTTGTCATAAGTTCTTAACGCCAACCGATATTGATCGTGATTAGAATCGGAAAGCTCGCCCAAGAGAGCGACCATCACTACTTGTCTTCATTTAGAACAGCAAGCGCCATATTTTTTTATAGTCGTTAAAAATTGGAATCAAGGTGCGTTGTACAAAACAACCTTCGAACAACGACTGTCGTAAGTCTATGATAATGTATGGGAGTTACAACCCCCTTAGCGCTAAGATCTCTTTGTACAACGGAACCCCGGACCAGACAACCTAGTGATTGACATCCTGAGCATCGATCCCCGCAATTGGGAAACGATGACATGCGATCCACCAAGTCATCGGCCTGACCACCCGATCCATTGAGTCGCCTCTTACGACCAGCATAGGTTACCGGAGGCCCAGATATACTTACCCGAAAACAACACGGTTTTCTACCCTTACAAGATCCCGTGGTAGTTCACTGTCATTATAACGTAACATCTTCCATCTGGCTGGCCTTTTCGAAATATATGTATAAGTGTATAAGTTGCCTAAAACACTTATAAAACACGTAATTCCTTTATTGGGCGAGGGGTGGCCGGGTAGCCTAGTGGTTAAAGCGTTCGCTCGTCACGCCGAAGACCCGAATTCCCGACATGGGTACAATGTGTGAAGCCCATTTCTGGTGTCCCCCTGCGTGATATTGCTGGAATATTGCTAAAAGCGGCGTAAAACCATACTCACTCACTCACTCATGATGCGAGGAAGGAATAATCAACAATATTCTCAACCCCGAACAATTCTCAGGCCCCAGTTTAATTTTGCTTCGTTGATTCAGACTGATGCAATGGCTCGTTTTGCATCAACTATCATCATCCATTAGCGACAGACGTAAAGGGCAACGTCAACGTCGACGGCCTGAAGACATAATGACAGCTTCATACAGAGGCCCAGACTGTAGACTGGCTATTATTATATATGGTAAATGCTTATGTGATGTACACTTACGGCTGACTCACAGTCTGTTCCGTTATGTTCACCCTGTGCCTTGTCCCAGTCAGTTTATTATAGAAACATGTAATTATTGTTTTTTACGGCCTCGTTGAAAGATAAATATGTTGTTGAAGCATCATCGTTACAAATTAGTGATGTGATCCAGCTGGATAAAAGAGATTTTCTAGGGCTTCGTCCTGTCCCACATAAATATAAATTATAGCAGTGTCATTCGTGGTTCATGTGGTGTTATTCGTCCTGAGTTAGGTTTCATACCGTAGTCAAGTGGTATAAAACATGACGAGGGAGGGATAAAACCACATGTACCCACAAAGGTCCTGCCACAACGTATTTCTTTTACCGACTGGTTTTAATATGACATAATGATTGTAAAACATGACAAAATTCAAAACAAATTCAAAATTAAGGAAGAGAATATATGGATATCAACTTCTTTATTATGAGGAACACAACGTTTCGGAGTATATGCTTACTCCTTCGTCGGGTGAATGAATGCCATGAGGCAGAGAGCGTATATATGACATTGTACAGATAAGGACAACAAAATGATAAGTTGACAAAAGGTGGAAAATAACAAAGGGTAGAAACTAACAAGGGAAGCCAACAGATGATTGGCGCTGATAGGTGATTAGCAATACACAATGGAAGCCAAAACTTACAGTAATTAGCGCTGAAGGTATGGAAGAAATTTATTTCCCTCCCAGTCGGGATTCATAGTTTTTTTTATCACGATCACGTGAACCAATCAGGTGAACTATCTGTGGTATGACATTACGAAGCATGTTCCGTGTGGCGCCTCTTTAGGCATGTGACCTTGTTCGAAATATGAGACCCGTGAAGATCCGGGGTAGAATAGGTCTCCAGCAGCCCAAATGCTTGCCGTAAAAGGCGACTATGCTTGTCGTAAGAGGCGACTAACGGGGTCGGGTTGTCAGGCTCCCTGACTTGGTTGATGGATGTCACCGTATGCCAATTGCATGGATCGATGCTCATGATGTCAATCACTGGATTGTATGTTCCATACTCGATTATTTACAGACCGCCGTCATATAGCTGGAATATTGCTGAGTGCGGCGTTAAACAAAAAACAAACAAACACACAAACAAACAAACAAGCAAATCATAGTTAACTGTATCAAAAAGCCACGAGGGTTAATATGACCTCAACAAGGATACACTGACATCATTACGTCTAGGTCCAGGTGGCCACAAGCTGGAACTTTGGCAACGTTCCGCAGCGTTTGATGCCACACATGCTAACTGGGCTATGAGTAGGGCGATCGTTATTCAGTTGATACTTCTACGTCGCTCTAACAACGGGTGGTCTGGCCTTGTCGTTTTGGTACAACATGCCTCTGCCATGGTGTAGTCGAACGGTCTGAGTTCTCAGTCTTCGTGTAATCGCTGTCCCTGACGTAACGCAACCCTTACCGTATCCTAATGACTTGTGAAGCAGTAGAAGGGAAAGATCAGCCTTGATGTGATACTCAGCGAACATGGCGTCTGAACCACGGTAGTCGCGGGTTGACCGTTATGCTGGTCGCTTTGCCACGGTACCACACGGAGAAGACGTTGGGGGTCACTTCATGCCAACCTTTGTTGCAATCAGGTAGGATTCCAGCTGTAATTATACCGGGCGGAAATCGGTTTTAGAGATGGATAGTTTGAATCCACCTGATGCTGTTGCGTTGTCTTCCGCTTCATTGGCGAGCTCTTACGTTATTAGGTTGCTGGGCGCCATGGCCATTTGTTTCGTGTCGTTTCCAGGATATTATGCACATGAAACCGTCCTGTCACAATCCACCCTACTATGAGTCATTATTGGTTATTTAGATCAGTGTTCTATCTCACTTGGATCGAACGACATGATATTTATTCCATTCACTGCAGTATCAGACATGGCGTGCATGGAATCAAGTATACGTATTGTCTCAATTACCCATTTTGTAATGTCGACTTTTTGTCAAAACAATATAGGCCACGACCGTTCAATACAGTTGTTAATTACAAATGGCGATTAACTTATAATGCATCGAAAAGTAAATTTGTTGTGTTTCATAAAAAGAAGCAATTATTGTGTACGCATGCTTATCACTTTGGGGACTATGACATACCTATGTTTGATAATGTAAAATATACGGGTGTTGTTCTTCAAAATAACCTTTCTTTCAAATGATATATTGAAGAGAGCTGCACAAAAGCAAGGCGTACTAATAATTCTCTCCTCTCTGTTGGTCTAAATAGTAGTGACTTACATCAGTATGCAAGTATTGAGATATGGAAAAGAATGATCTTAACAACAAGTTTTTATGGATGTGAATTACTACCTCCTCTGCATGGTAAAGATCTTGAATTAGCTGTAAGCACCCAGCGTTACTTTGCAAGGATTGTACAAGGTTATGACAAACGTTCCCCCACTGATGCCACTATTGCTAATCTAGGACTTTGGAGCATGGTTGGCTATATAGATAAATGTAGACTTCATCTGCTGGGGCGTCTTTGCAACAACTCGTGTCTCTCATTTTGTAAAACTGTTTCCTGCGCATCAACTTCACTCTATTTCTTGCATAACATTAATTTACACAGTTTATGTGGAGTGTTGCTTTCAACAGCCAAGAAATATAACCTACTTCATCATGTGTTTCACTACGTTTGCACAGGGGAATTCCCCGCGAAGACTAAGTGGAGAAAGATTGTGTTAAATGAAATAACTACCCACTAGGAAGAAGTATGGAAAAATAAACTATCATGTAGAGCTGACAACTCACTAGGCAATTCCCTCTAAAAAATAACGTCGTCCAATATACGACGTCATCAAGTTGCGAGCGCATATTCGAATCTCCAGAAATGACGTCACGGTAGAACAATGCTTTGTCGTGAAATCACCACGCTTCGTTCCTCATTGTTCTTTGCGATTTATCGCGTATCTATCTAATATACTACGATAAGTGTTAAGGACCACCGTATTCTTTCATATTACAGTAAACCACGGTTATAACGAACACGCTTATAACGAACTGACGGATATAACGAACTTACTTTTTTGGCCCCGAATATCTGCTGTAGTTATGCTGTATATATGCTTATAACGAACTACGGATATAACGAACTAAAATTAGTAGTCCCTTTGAGTTCGTTATAACCGTAGTTCACTGTACTATAGTTAATATGTCATGGCTTTGGAGTATACATGTCAAGGCCATAAATGTTTCCATTTGTTTCAGTCGATGCCATATTTTTTCATTTAACATATTATCATGATTTCACACTAATGTCCTATATTTTGTTACCAATATTTCCGTTCGTCATTCATTAGTGCATTAATGAGTTGCACTAGCATGTTTTTGCTCTCGTAATTATTTTCCCGATCACGACAAGAACACAACATTGCAAATGGTATGTAATTAGCGACAAAACTAACAATCAGAAGCGCCGCATTTCTCCTCTCAAACCTAACACTGTCACGAACAAAGGCCATGTATATGTCCAAGGGCGTACGTTTCGGCCCTCGGATGGTAGCTCAGGGTGATGACGGAAGACAAAACTCAGGGATGAAGTTTAAGACGACAGCAGCCATGTTTATTGTTGACGGTTTGGAATAAGTCGAAAGGTACATGTTGATAAGAACGTGACAGAACACAAACCGGGACCGAGTGGCCAATGTTCCCGGGTTGGGAGAACCGTTCTGTCACTTACCTTCTGGCTGTCTCCCTCACTGACCATGTCAGTCGGGTTTTGTAGAGCGAGGTATTACGTAACGTGTGTCAAGGTCATTGTCCCGCGTGTATGTATATACGTAAGATACGGCGACGTAAGGAGGTGTTAGTTGAAATATATAGATAGCTGTGGAGATTAAGGGTCCTGCCCGTAAGGGCTTATGATAAGAGGGAATACGCCGAATGTTTGCTGAATATATTAAACAAACAAAGGGCATAGAATTTCGGTGCACTTGGAAACATATTGAACCAGTTAGGTATTTAGATAAATTAACTGTTAAATAAGTCTTGAAATGGTTTGCACTATTTTAAATAAAAGTATTGAAATGATTTGCACTATAACATATATTTCATCCTCCAACCGTCCAATACTAGTCGTTAGATCTTGTTATGATCTTCGTAGGTGTACACGTGAGGAGTGTGTAACGTGTCTACTGTCGAGGTTAAAACGTCATGTTTGATGATCTATTGTTTTAAATTTTCAGTCAGGCGATACAAGTCATTAGGGACTGTCGTGTGTAACCCGTATCCTATGTATAACGAGTTATACACGTTGCTATCACATGACATCCACGGGTACCCGTCGGATGACTAAATCTGGCTGTGAGTGTGAATGGGGCAGAGGGCAGGTGTGTTCCATATCGGAAAGCATGTGCACGTTAACGGTAACTTGATGGTGATTTATTACGTGAAATCCAAGTTCAAAGATAACGCTGCTATGGATATTTTTTCAGTGATAGTGGGGGTGTCGAAGGATACGAGTGTTGTTCTGAGTTCTGACAAGGAAACTGCTATTCGAACACACACACGCACGCACGCACGCACGCACGCACACGTGTGCAATGCACATCGCTATAATCTTGGACGTGGCGTTAAACCCAATATCACCTCACCATTTTCCCCCTTTTATGCGCGCACACACGCCCGCACACAGACGTCGTAGATATCCATGATATCATATGAATGCGAGTAATTCCTTCTCAGTGACAAGTTCGGATCAACATGTCGCTGTGACCAACCGGCGCAACACCACGATGAGTTGGTCGCTTTCAAGAAAGAATAATGTGTGTAGCTCTGCGGTCGTACTAACCTCCCCAAACAGTCTACACTACAAAGGGAAATGCACGAGGTGAAATAAATGAACATGAATGTATAGAACATAAGAGCGAGCTTAGGTCACTAGATGATATGTTTGCGCCAACTTAGATATAGTTTAACTCCTGAAACAGTCTACACTACAAAGGGAAATGCACGAGGTGAGATAAATGAAAATGAATGTTTAGAACATAAGAGCGAGCTTGGGTCACTAAATGATATATTTGCGCCAACTTAGATATAGTTTAACTCCTGAATTGCCTCTTCTGAATGCGGTGACACGGGTGGCCCAGTCGTCTGAAGCGCCGCACTTCGCTGTGCAGAGTTGCGCCCCTTGGGCACGCCAGAAACCTATGATTGTGGGTTCGAATCTCGGTTCGCCCCGATCATGTTTCTAGGTTTGTCAGCACCATACATGTGCTCGTGGGTTTAACCAAAGTGGTAAACGCATGCGTTTGAGACCTTCATCACTTCGGCTTTTCCTCCCATCATAAGCAGACACGCCGTGATATAACTGAAACACTGTTAAGAGTGGTTAAACCCAACTCACTCACTCCTCCGAAAAGACAGACGCGTTGTTTTGTAATTCAATGACCTCACTGAATGCCATTCCAAACTGTGTATTTCCACCTATTCACTCTCCCGTGATATTGCACCGACGTAATAACATGTATAGTCTCGACAACTCGAGCAGGCTCGACAAGCTATCGTTACAATATTTCACTTCATGTCTCGGATTAATAAAAACAAGAATAGTCGATCATTAAGTCAACACACAAATGGTTTCCAATATCCGACCCTGCAATTGGAGATGCTTTATGTAGAGTGTCTGTACGTTATTGCCGTGGCACCGTTCCTGATTATATCGATGTCCACCTCCGGAAACTGACGTTGCTTGTTCCTTCCAATTACTGAATAGCCAAATCAGGTACAAGGATCGGGGCTCATGCCACGACGCAAACGAGCGTTCTTGTGTATACGAGGGTACAAGCGCCGGATGGGAGAGTTCTGTAGACTTGGCAAATCACATAAGGGAATAATTGAGACGTTATTATCTGATATCACTGTTTCTCCATAACCTCTGCTGCTCTCATGGAATGGAATGTCTTTCAATAAATTGCTGTCATCTAATAACTTTCCATGTCTTATCTAACCTCTCTCGCTTGTCTGGGAATAGGTTATTGATTCGCGATCTCTGGCTCTGTTAGTAAAGGGGCTATAAACATGTTCATAATTCGTCTTTTGCAGTGAGCGGGTCAGTTTGGTTTAAGGCCGCATTGAATATTATTTTAGTTATGTCAAAGCCTGTTGGTGTGAGAGGAAAGTGAGTGAGTATGGTTTTACGCCGCTTTTAGCAATATTCCAGCAATATCACGGCGGGGGATACCAGAAATGGGCTTCACACATTGTACCCATGTCGGTAATCGAACCCGGGTCTTCGGCGTGACGAGCGAACGCTTTAACCGACCGCCGTGAGAGGAAAGCCCCAATTAAAGCAGGTGTTAGACATTTATGTTATAATTAACACTTTTGGGAAAACCCAGGAACATGTGTTACCTAGAAACAAAATCATGCTAAACCGAGATTCGAACTGATGATCATACGTTGCTGGTACGCCAAAGGGACGCAACTCTGCAAATAGTTTGGAACATTAATGTTATATAACGCATGGATCAAATTGTCCTTATTTAGTTATAACGCAGTGGGGTAAAAACAATTTAAACAAATATGCCAAAGGCATATTTTCACTTCTTAAAGCTGTCATTTTCAATGGAAATGTTTTTAAATTTAATAAGCCTGAAGGACAACTTTATCGATTCATTTTTTAAATAAAAATTAATAGGCATATTAAGAACTAGTATCAATCAGTAGAGGACGTTTTGGCACGAGAAGAAATTAACTGATCGATCAAAGTATTATCCGATGTATGTTTTTCGTCATTATCGCAAGCACACAAGAATGATCTGAAACCCCCGATGACATCTCTGTGATGAAAAGGTGAACATCGTACATTGTTTTTCACGCCAACTCACGAAGCGGGAGAAATACGTGCTTCTGACGATACTTTAACAAAACAGCGGCTCGTCTCGCTGCGATGAACCTCTCATCACTTGTCCTAGCTGACAGTAAAATAATTATATACCCTGAGGTGTGACCGAAAACAGTAGATTTTCCCCTAGAACATTAACCTTTCCTAATCCGTTTCCAGGCTGTTGCGTGTGGCAGATGGGTCGGGCATAATTTTGTCTAAAATCCGGCAGATCCTCTTTTATTGAAACCTAGAATTACATAGTTTCAAGCACAACAGTTTTGGACCAGTTTGGGACTGGTAATGTACCAGATTATCAAGGGACAAAATGTGGTTCAGGTTCTTCAAAATAAATGTTCGCTCGATAACCTAAATGCCCCCCTCAAAAATTGGGTATCATTAAAATTATTACAATATGCATTTGTCTTCACGTGTCTATACGTTTCTGCTCGAATGAGGTTTTATATTTGTTCCCCTATCAGTGGATCCGTGTGTATTCCAGTTATCATTCTCAACTCCCTGGGGGGTATACAACTGATGCTGCCTACAGGCGATGGAAGGTGTTTGACATTCACTCCTATACCGGGTTCCAAAATCCTACTAGGTAAACAGGCATTTTGGAAGTTACTTGCCTTGGGTGACACCACACGTTTTGACACTTGTGTTCCTGAACGAATTCGTGTTTTCGGCATCTGGTCAACTAGCACGAGTGGGTTCTGTTGAGTGGATAGGGTGTGTGTACTGTACACTAGGGATAGGGACAACACTGTAAACACCTGTAAACATTGTTGGTCCATATGCTGAATAACAACCCGGTCACTAGCGGTATACGACCTCAACATCTGGCGCTTGCTAACCTGGTTCTTCAGGCCGCTCGTCCAATGTGTCAACAACTTGAGTATGTGAAATAGTGGGTCTTTTTTAAATAGAATGATATGAATAACCCCCAATCCACTGGAACATCTGATTAACGATGAGAGGTTTCTTAGTTCAGGTGAGCTAACTCATGCTCTAGTCATGCACTCTACATGACCTGCAAGTGTTTCAATCACACGGTTAATAATGGGAGTGAACTACCAAGTTGTACTTGATGCTAGCCTGATTGATAGAACAGATTCCTCTTGTCCGTTGTGTACAAATCAAATCCCCTCAGTCGAGTAAGTCTCGGTGGTCGTAGGTCAGTCTATAATGAAATGATGTACTTTCAGTTGATCACGGAATCTACTTGTTATTGTGTTACAATGCACCAACGAACTGAACTCAATAAGCGTAATACAGGCATGAACTTATTTTATTTTGATTGTGCGTTGCTCTCCTATAACTAATGTGGTTTGAAGCGTGATGAGCTAGACGAACGGAAATCTCAGTGGCACGAACGATACAGGGAATGCAACTTCCATCTCGGCAGTCTTGGATTGAGCTAATCTTTAAGGAAATCTCGGTTGAAAGTTTCCAAAAGGCTGAAGTCAGATTGTAATTTATCACCAGACAACAAACTTCAACGCCAGAGACAAATCAGTCTGCGTAAACAGATTTCAATGGAAATAAAAGGCAAAAAAGTGTTTGAAATAATATCAATGGATCACTGAAAATCAAAGATGACATCAGGTGTTCGCAAAAAGACGAAGCAGGCTCCGCTTAACTGGTAGGGCAGTACTTTTGCCACACATGCCAAAACTTGTTTGTTTGTTGTTTTACGCCGCACTCAGCAATATTCCAGCTATATGACGACGGTGTGTAAATAATCGAGTGATTGACATCATAAGCATCGATCCACGCAATTATGATATGATGACATTCATCAACAAAGTCAAGGATCCTGAACACCCGAACCCGACAAGCATAGTCGCCTATTACGGCAAGCATGGGTTGCTGAAGACCCCGGAATCTTCACGGGTCTCCACGCAATTGGGAACGATGACATGCATCAACCAAGACAGCGAGCCTGACCACCCGATCCCGTTAGTCGCCTTTTACGACAAGCGTAGTCGCCTTTTACGGCCAGTATGGGTTTCTGAAGACCTATTCAACCCCGGAATCTTCACGGGTCTCCACGCAATTGGGAACGATGACATGCATCAACCAAGACAGCGAGCCTGACCACCCGATCCCGTTAGTCGCCTTTTACGACAAGCGTAGTCGCCTTTTACGGCCAGCATGGGTTTCTGAAGACCTATTCTACCCCGGATCTTCACGGGTCTCCACGCAATTGGGAACGATGACATGCATCAACCAAGACAGCGAGCCTGACCACCCGATCCCGTTAGTCGCCTTTTACGACAAGCGTAGTCACCTTTTACGGCCAGCATGGGTTTCTGAAGACCTATTCTTCCCCGGATCTTCACGGGTCGCCAAAACATGTAAAAACCAAGCTTTACTAAGAGAGTCCAAACTGATAAATCCGTCGGTCCGCTACAACAAAAAAGTGTTTAAGAAAAGGAAACAATTGTGATATTTAAATGCTGACACGCTTGATGCAACTGAAGTTCTTTTCAAAACTCGAATTCACTTGGCGACGTGCAACACTGGTGTAACCCAGGATGCAGGATGCAGAGGTTGACGTCTCACCATCATCCGTAGGCCAGTGGGGGCGACCTAGTCACAGAGTCGTCTCCTCGAGCCGAGCACCCGAGCACGATTTCCGATTTATACTACCAGACAAGTGACCGCACTAAATACTTGATTCACTAGCTCACTGATGTCGACTTATCTAAATACCCAGTTCAAACATGTTTTTGCGAGCATCTTAATCTTCCTCTTGGGATCACTGGGGGGGGGGGGGGGGTATTAAGGATCTGACGATCACTTGGATTCAGACCAAACAAAGAAATAAATCCTTTCAACATGTTGTTTTGACTAAAGATCTAGGTACTCCTCATCAGCACTCCACGAACCGAAATGAAAGTAATCAGCTAGTATTGATTGTCCACGGCGATTCCTTGTATTAATATTTTTCTCGTGTGGACCTGTCGTCTCGATTTGATATGAAAAGGTATGACTTCACAGAATATTTAGTGGAACTTGATTCCATTGCCTTTCTGAATATTTTTGGGGGTGTGCTTTTTTGTAGCTAGCCCTATGATTTAAAACTTTCGCTGGTCATGTCAGAGGCCCGGGTTGGATTACCCACATGAGTACAATGTGCAAAGCCCAGTTCTAGTGTCCCCAGCCGTGACATGCTGGAATATTGCTAAAAGCGGCGCAAAATAATACTCACTCACTCTGATTATTGGTGAATGTATCAGGGGAGTAAGGACATTTACGGAGCACCTACCACAAGGCCAATGTGACTCAGGAAATGCAGGTACGTGAATACCAGTTTCTACAAAATATCGTGTAACATCTTATCATATAATTGGTAGGTTTCCCGATAGGATAAAATCAACGGATACAAACGGTATCCGTTGGGGGTCATGTACGGATCAATATGCAAATATAAGAGGTCAGGTAGGTACTACTTTTCGTATTTACAAACAAGCATGGCGTTGACATTGTCTAGTGCGTTGATCGTTGACTATTAGGGACCAGAAAAAAATTACTTGGCTACTAAAAGTGGCGTTGCTGAGGTCTGCAGGCAACTTTGGAGATGTAAATTGCGAAGAACGTTTGCGAATATCAGTTTCCATACCTTTGTTTGGAGACCCCTCTGGCTTTGGGTACTTTCCCGAATTAAAAACAGTAACTTTCCGAAATTGTACCTTATTTCAATTTGTCCCTGTGTGGGAAACTGCCTGCATTTAGTATTCCCGTTGTTAAACAACCATTAGGGCAGGCCAGGCAGACACAAAACAAACGTGACGTTTCCTAGACTAGAGTAGCTTCCCTTTGATAAAGTGCAATCCCACAAACAGACCAGGCTGTCATTGCTTTGGTCAGTGTAGCGCCAGCGCAGCATACCCAGGGAACCAGGCTGGCCCTCTAGCGGATGGGCCGATCACTGACAAGGTTGAAACATATGTGGACTATTGCCCTGTCTGAAAGATAAGCATCAGATAGAACTATATTGATAGTGGACGGCGTCCGACTGACAAATCACTGATATTGTTTCTAGGAAAAATCGAGTTTTGACCCTAAGCAAGCTCTTGAGATTAATAACACCAATATTTTTAACAGTCCTCGGAATTTATCAGAGTATACCTTATTCAAAAATGCATATTTTAGCACTGGCAAATTGTGTACAATTGACCATAACTGACCTCGTTAAAACTGGCAATGTTCGACCGAGCCAGGAGAAGGGAGATTGGGGACATACTGTACTCCTTGCAGAAAGTCATTTGAAGTCTTTTTCTGCAGTGTTTGATTTGGTCTTAACACTGCTCTTGAAAATATTTTGGTGGCACCGCGGTTTATCCTTCTAGTGTTGGAGGAAAGTCAAAAGTGATGCCGATCTCAGAGAATACAACTTTGGTAAATTAAAGCGACAACACTCTTTCCACACTCATACGGGGTAGAATAGGTCTTCAGCAACCCATGCTTGCCGTAAAAGGCGACTGTGCTTGCCGTAAAAGGCGACTAACGGGATCGGGTGGTCAGGCTCGCTGACTTGGTTGATGCATGTCATCGGTCCAAATTGCGTGGATCGATGCTCATGATGTCAATCACTGGATTGTCTGGTCCAGACTCGATTATTTACAGACCGCCGTCATATAGCTGGAATATTGCTGAGTGCGGCGTTAAACAACCAACCAACCAACCAACTCATACGAAATCACTCCCAGTCACGGATATTTGGTTGGCAATAATCACTGCCAGAACGAATCTGGGATTCGGCTCGCCATCCGGAGATCCTGGCTCGCCGAAGGGCCGCAATTCTGCGAAGCATATGCGGCACCATAGACGGCTGGATATCAAGTAGAAACATAAAAGTATCACATAAAATTGCAAACATTGTGGAAAAGAAAAACGGCAAGAAACACCTTCCCTGGTGGAACGATAATGATGCTATATTTATTTCGCTATTTGAACCCTCCAAAGTCTCCTATCACACTCAGCCTAATACCAACACGGACAATGATATATAATGAGTGTTGCGAATCCTTACAAATCTCCGCTAACCCCGACTCAAAATAATTCCCATTAGCCCGATTCCATTCATTCACTGATGCAAGAGGCGCCATCCAATCAGGAAGTACTTCACATCCTTGTCTACCCAAAATTCAGCAACGTGGTTACAACTATCCAAAAGAATTCTACATGCTTAGGTGCTTGCCAGTGTTGTAACATCCCTAGCCGAAGTGTCGCCTAGCCTGGCAAGAATTCTATGTGGAAACGGTGGGCGGATGAGGCGGAATTATACTGATCAGTGTCTTTATC
This sequence comes from Haliotis rufescens, assembly GCF_023055435.1. Classification (NCBI taxonomy): domain Eukaryota; kingdom Metazoa; phylum Mollusca; class Gastropoda; order Lepetellida; family Haliotidae; genus Haliotis; species Haliotis rufescens. Next base: position 19,565,109 of record NW_025964383.1, on the reverse strand, counting down.
GATCTTCCCCATTGAGACCATGACACCGATCATAGCAACCTATAGCTGTGACTGGAACGGACGTTTCCGTTCCAATCATTATAATTACAGGTGGGTGTTTGATATCCACTTCAAAGACGGATCTTGTTGTCATTAATACTGGAGTGATGGCAGCGGGCGTTATAAGGTCGTACTTATAGCTGCTATTGGATGTACGTGATTAGTTGATTTATAAGGCGTCATTGGAGGTACTTTATACAGCTCAAGTAACGTATGCTGGTCGTAAGAGGGGGGGGGGGGGGATGGTGAGGTGAAATTGGGTTTAACGTCACGTCCAAGATTATTGACGTATATAGCGTATGACGCGCGAGCGTGCGTGCGCGCGCGCGCGTGTGTGTTTGTGTGTTTATACTAGTCCGGACTGATGCCGATTTTATAGTGCTAGCCCACTGAAATACCATGCCGCAGTTTAGCTTGGATACCCCACTCAGACACAGTATACTGACTCCGAGGGCGGTCGGGTAGCCTAGTGGTAAAAGCGTTCGCTCGTCACGCCGAAGACCCGGGTTCGATTCCCGACATGGGTACATGGTGAAGCCCATGTCTGGTGTTCCCCGCCGTGATATTGCTGGAATATTGCTAAAAGCGGCGTAAAACCATACTCACTCAGTCACTCACTCACTCACTGACTCCGACCAGTCCTTGTTTTACCCCCTACCCCCTTGATGCCGAGTGCCAGGCAGGGTAAGAACACGTACCATCTTTTAATGGCCAGGGATCGAACCCCGGACCTTCCGCTCCCTGGGCGAACGCTCTACCATTTGACCACGGAGGTCGCGAAGAAATGCAGCTTTGTGGGTTAGGCTCTCCTTGAGTCACTCCTTGACTTAGGCGACATATTTCACTCTGCAGTGTTGCGTCAGATTCTACAGGATCGCGGGTCCGATTATGATCCTTCGTGTGTCAGGACGATATTCGGGCTTCTGGGTCTTCACCTACGCGCCTCTTTTGGGGTTTCCATCCTCAGTACAAATCAATTTTACACCCAAAACTCACGTATATGCTTCGTGTATATGTGTCATCCATCAACGTAAGTATACTTGTTGTTCCTCCAACACCATGTCCATTCCTCTCATGAAATATAAGCCACGATTACGGAGGCGGTTGGGTAACGTAGTGGATGCAAGTCACACCGGAAACCCGGGTTCGATTCCTCCATGGTTGCATTATGTGTCGTGTCGCGCGTGGTGATAAGACTAAACGATTTCTAAAACCGGCGCAGAACTCGTTCAGTGACTGTAATGGATAGGAATGTCAGGAAGCTTTTTTGTAATGGGTGCCATGAGATATCTAATTGACGAAAGAAATTCCACGTTGGATATTTACCTGCCATGGTCTTCCGCTATGTGTGGAATTCCTGTAGAAACGTCGCAGGTGCCTTCAACGGCGCTGACATAAATAAGCCTTTGAGCGTAGGAAAGTGACTTTTATTGGTCCACTGATGGATCACCCATGTTTAATTTTGTCTTTTTTTTGTTGACGTTTCTGTTTTGATGTTTGTGGGTGCTTGTGTCGTTCAGGGAAGAGGAATGACTATGGTTTTTTCCCAAAATAAATAGGAACGCTTCATCCCGAAGTTCGTGGTTAAACTAATACGTATATCGTCTTCCTGTAAGAGTTTTCAGTAAAGCATATGATAATTGAATAGAACGTACATGCAATTTGTTTTAAACAATCGTTTATATTGTGTCATATTTGATCTACATGTTCCCAATATGTTGTTAGTGACTGGTTGAGTGAGTGTATATGGTTTTACGCCACTTTCAGCAATAATTCGTCAATGCGAATTTTATGGTAAGAAATAAATTGTTCCAGAAAAGTTTTTGAAATAGTAATTACGCCTCAGACTGTTGACACCAACGAACTAAATTTCCGACACAAAAATGGCATTGATGCAAGGTAGATTATAGAGGAAAAAAATTAGGCTCGAAGTATTCATTTAAAAGTGAAAAAAACACGTAATTGCTTTGCGAGCTCTACAAGAAGCCTTACAGAGCCTCTCACTGGTGCCAGTACCCGCGTACAGAATCGAATAAGATCACCCACAAGTGTGGTAGCACAGCCTCATGCGCCATATACGTGTCCAATAATCTCCTTTAAATGAGTAAACTTGGTAATATCCACCAGATGGCTTCTCCGGGAACTCTCGCTGTTGACGTCAGCCGTTTGGTCAGTGACAGATAGTTATGAGACTGTACGAAACCAAGCGTTTATGCCAACATCGTTAATACTAGGTCCCAATTAAGGCCTTTTAGTCACGTTGACGAGGGATTTGTGCTGAGATTATTCTGTATTAATTCTTTAGAATGCCCATAACTATGTTTAACGGGTCGGGGCGTGTTGTTGTCATTGTTAGCAGACAGACAGACAGATATTTTATTTACGTCTCACCTCAAATATTACATAACAATATAAATATATATATTTAATATTTAAATGAGCCACTCCTATTGGAGTTGTGAGACGAAAACGTTAAAACGTTAAAATAAACAAATAAAGATTACTAAAATACAAAATTTTAATAAATAAAACTTAAGGTAAATGTACACACAAAAGTTAAACACACTATACAGTATATCCAATATCTTTCCGTATGTTTAAAATAGCCTTGCAGGTTTTGGCAGCAACATGTAAAACAATAGGGCTGGCGTGAATAAAACACAATTTAACATAATCATTTTGAAGATTAAAATCATGACACACATCAATACATTTTGTTAAAAGCTCTTTACGGACATCATTATAAACTGGACATTGAAGTAGAACATGCAGCTCATCTTCCACATCTTCCTTGCATTGTGTTTTGCTTGTAGGCGCATACATCGGTGCTACTACCGGAGTAGCCGCGACAAGTTTACATTAGCATGGTTACATCTCCAGGTAACAAGCTCCACATAATGCAAGTATCTCAATTCCTAATATGACCAAAGTAAACGCGAACTGGTATGAGTTGGGACCAGTATCTTGATATGTTGTCCATCTGAATAACGGAATCCCCGACAATAGACTTATACTAAGTATGAAGCTCAACACGTTCAAGTATTATTTGGTGATATCATATTACTTATATGACATTGAAAGTTTGCATCATAGCTTCTTCGAAAGCAAGCATGAATTGGACATACATAGAGAAAACTAAGCAAGTCTTGAAAAGTTTATCTCCACCACACTGTCGAATGTTTATCCAAGTTGTGTGATAGTTTTGACATGTGAGATGAATTCCACTATATTTTTAAATGTAAATATTTCAATGAACAAAGGGACATGAACATCACAAAACACTTTTCAAAAAGACCATATATGTAACTCCAGCAATTATTTCACTGCCATAAGATGTCTGTCCAAAAAGAAACTATGTAAATTTGGTCACATTATAACGAAAAAGGTAAAATCCCGGTTCACCTCTGTCCACCGCCATGTAAAATACTGTCTGTACCTCATATTCCGATGGACCCGTGAAGATCCGGGGTAGAAAAGGTCTTCAGCAACCCATGCTTGCCGTAAAAGGCGACTATGCTTGTCGTAAGAGGCGACAAACGGAATCGGGTGGTCAGGCTCGCTGACTTGGTTGATGAATGTCATCAATCCCTATTGCGTGGATCGACGCTCATGATATCAATCACTGGATTGTCTGGTCCAGACTCGATTATTTTACAGACCGCCGTCATACAGCTGGAATATTGCTGAGTGCGGCGTAAAACAATAAACAAACAAAACATCATATGCCGATGCACTCGGCCTGAGAGAAAAAAGCGCTGTTCTGTTCTGGCATATCACCATTATGACGTAAAATGTCAGATAAACAAAAACACCAAATTTCGAACTGTCTGATGTGTATTGCCATACATATTTCGAAAATGGTGGGTGAGTTATATTTTAACGTTGCATCGGCATTATTTCAACGACGAGAACAAGTTTTAATATCTACAAAAACTTCATATAAAAACACTTAACTTATATTCAAAAGAAAACATATCCATCATATTTAGCCTGGCTATTTATAAGTGTTGAAAACACGGGCTGTAAGCCAGCAGCAACCAAAGCTAGGCCACCTCGCTGGGGATCAAGGGGACTTTCTGTGCCTCAGCTGCCTGCACGATACCCCAGCAGGATTTACGTCATCACTTACCGATGCTTGTACATAATACCAGCCAATATTAAAAACATGCTCAGCACTAAGCTGGCTTAAAACACTGGCTGATGATAGTAACATCGATTATGATAGGAATTACGTGTCACACGGTAGGACAATCATTTTACGATGCTTCAACCTCCTGACCAGAACCTTCAATAATTTGTATTTTTAAAAGCGTCACACCAAATTTAATAACAATAAATTGGTTATTTGGGTTTAATTGAACTGCACCCTAAAATAGTACACTGGTAAAATGTGCATATATTATGTTCTTCTTTTCAATTCCCCGTTGCATTAAACGTTGTTCGAGAAACAGGCTGTGTCCGATCCCACACGTCTAATGCCAAAAACTACTGGATGGGTGGCCCAGTCGTCTAAGGCGCCGCGAATCGCTGTGCAGAGTTGCGTCCCTTGGGCACGCCAGAAACCTATGAATGTGGGTTCGAATCCCTGTTCGCCCCGATTATGTTTCTAGGTTTGTCAGCATCATACCCGTGCTCGTTGGTTTCATCGAAGTGGTAAACGTCTGAGACCTGCATCACTTCGGGTTTTCATCCCACATTATGCTGACACGCCGTGATATAAATGGAATGCTGTTTAAAGCGGCGCTAAAAGCAACTCACTCACTCAATGCAAAGAAGAGAAAAGTAAAAACTGTCTGTTTACCATTCGGGTTCTGTATACTTATCAATACTTTCGTCATCTGTGTGCTTTGCTCGACCCAGGATGTCCTCGTGCTATCGTAACTCCCTGTGTGGCAGGGCAAAGATGTAGTCTCCGTCAGCATTCCACACCAAGAGGGGGATACCATGGTGGTCCTGTGGGCCATTAATGAGGAGAATGAGATCGTTAAGCCTTGTAGTCATGTCGCTGTGGCAATTATCATCATCGTGATTGTTTTACTCCCGAATACTGAACTACCTGCCTAGCTGGCTGCATGGTTCTGTTTGAGTATTAGCCCAGCTTCCGAAATATGTTACGTGTCAGTCAGTGGTTGTCAGCGTGACACCGTTGATGGAGCACCCACTCACTCACCCCCACCCAAACCTACCCACTCACTCACTCACTCACTCACTCACTCACTCCACATGCCCTGACAAAGTAAAGACATGATCCCTAACTTTGTTTTTAGCATAAGTGCAATAAACTTGAACGCGTACAATAATCTTGACGTGAAACACCATTTCACCTCACCTCACCTCACCTCACCTCACCTCACCTCACCTCCAACTACCGAGTTATTTGCTGATCAAGTAACTTCGTGTTAAATGTTTGAAGTTGTACAATACAGTGAACTACGTTTATAACGAACAAGCTTATAACGAACTGACGGATATAACGAACTTTGTTTTGTCTCGTCCCGTATGTATGCTGTAAATGTGCTTATAACGAACTGACGGATATAACGAACTTTGTTTTGTCCCGTCCCGTATATATGCTGTAAATGTGCTTTTAACGAACTGACGGATATAACGAACTTTGTTTTGTCCCGTCCCGTATATATGCTGTAAATGTGCTTATAACGAACTGACGGATATAACGAACTTTGTTTTGTCCCGTCCCGTATATATGCTGTAAATGTGCTTATAACGAACTGACGGATATTACGAACTTTGTTTTGTCCCGTCCCGTATATATGCTGTAAATGTGCTTTTAACGAACTACGGTTATAACGGACTAACCTAAGTGATACCTTTGAGTCAGCAAACATCACGGCGGTGAACATTAAGAAATAGCTTCAAACATTATACCAACGATTAAAGCGTGGGGAGCAATGGTTGAACCCAACGACTAGCCTCTGCCCTAGCCGTGAGACCCTAGCGTCTGAACATTGCTCAAGGATGTATTACCATGTCCTTCAACACGTAGGCACTAGCAGACAATTCTTGTCGACAACCCTCCATCACATCGACGGGTGTAGGATTAAAACACCAATCAATGTCCCCTTACAACGCCCTTGCATAAACCATTTCTAATATGATCGGTCTCTGTTCAAGAATGTTCAGACACCAACCGAGGCATTTGACGGTCTTTTTCATCACAGACAGCGACGTGGAAGCCGTCTTTGTTACAGGCAATTACATACATAACAACAGGATATCATGGTTCGGGGCACCTTACGGAAACCTTTGATAATAATTGCATCATTTGATGTTTATCGGGCCTGTCGGGACAACTGATCTTTAAAGCTTGTGATGTCTCTGTTCATATTTCCGTCACAAGATCCTTCATCCAGGAAGAGCTATCTGCCGTGCAGTTAAGTACATACGTGACGGTGTGTTAACAGTGAAGATTATAGAGGGGCAACAGACATTATTATTACCCCGAAGGTCGTGACTGCTGATGTTGAAAGTCAACATGTTCCTTGCTTTTTTGGACATTGTCAATTGACACAACGCATCTGTCGAACTCATGTTGGCGTTTTGCAAACATTCATTGTGCAATGCATGAAAATTCGTGCGTTCCTTTACTTCATGACATGACCTGACTTGAGACCAAATATTTCCTCGATCACTTGATGTTTTTGTCGTAATTGTCGATACAATATCTCATATCTAAAATGAGTGAGTTTGCTACTTCTGTTGTTTCATGCGTGGACCTTGAAATTGCAAGCATTCACAATATCAAACAGTAAATCTAAAAGACCAATTTTCCCCGTGTGAGCAGGCATCTCATCTTAAACTACTTGAAATAAATTGGTCTGTGTCATAAGTTTTAGACATGTATCTGAAGAACTAATTATTTCTTTCAAACATTTTGTGATGCTTTCTTCAACAGAGATAACAGAAAGCTCTGCCCAGTAGGTTAGAGAACCGTGAAATGATTGACCCCTGTGTGACATCATACAGTTTGTGTCGCTACTATCTCTTGTACCACAAGATTTACCACAGGATGTAGGATGGTAAAACTATGCCTGAAAATCCTACAGACAACCTCTCATAATTTTGCTGCAACCGTTTATGTTCAAATCCAGTTTGGTTTACAGGTTGTAAACCTGTGACTGTAGATTATTATTCGCTGAAATGTGGCTTAAGACTAATATGCAGTGGGGTCGGGGATATTCTCTTAATATGTTGCAACCACTTCGACTTTGATGTCCTTAACCTTTGAGGTTTTAATGCACTCATTTGATGCATTCACGCAGTTTCACCTTTCTGTCCGAAACGGTTTTTTTTCTGAAATATATATTTTTAAACATTTTTAACAAAATAAATAAGAATAATCCAATGATTGAAACAAAATATCAAGTCATTATTAGACGGAATTTGCATGCCTCATTTCAGCAGTTTCATATGCAAATATGTGGGCAAAGCAGAAAAAGCCAATTAAAAACAAATTGAACGGGATGGTAGCAAAGGTCTCATCAATGTCAAAATTCAAAATGTAGCAAGATCCAGAGCATACAAGCAGGCCCCATTAATAACATATATCCAATATTAAACTGCGTTCGCCGTTTTGAAAATCGGATTTGAACTTCTTGAACAAAATCTCGTGTCATCATGTGAAGTTTCAGCATAAATTGGTCCAGTGGTATCGGAGGAAAGGAGGTTTATAGACGTCGAAGCATGCCGGACACAAATGTCATGACATTAAGCTCACTTGACCATTAGCCAGGTTAGGTGAAAATATAACACTAGCAATATGCAGCAAAGACTGAATGGTTACACTGCCTGGATCTTCCACATCTCCAAGACATTCCACATTCACATGTCTTAGTGTCTGTACACTGGCACTAATCCCTGTCCTAAGTGCCGCATATTTAAGACTTGTTTCAGACGACGTCGTCTAAAGCGTGCGTCGGATGTCGATGACGCGTGTCAGACAAGCGGCAAGTGTCCATCACTAATCTGGCAAATAATGGGGTCGGGTCTATAGGTGACCTAGTTCTACATTGAAAGAGACGTCGTAAGTTGAGCTTCATTAGCTAGTTCTTTTTTTTAATATATTGAAACCGTCTCTCCGTTGGGCTTGCGCTGGGCATTGATAGATGTAGTCTTTCTCAATGTTGATAGATGGACGCTCGTCGACAATGTAGTATCTTGGCGCAAAGAGTGGAATGGGATTTCTTTTTGACGTAGTCATCACTAGATATCATGAGACCCCACAGAAAATGCAGAGCATGCGTAGATTCCATCCAATCAAACCTCGTCACCCTGTTCGATAAGCCTTGGCTTGGTGCAGCAAAGTACACAAGCTGTTTCAGTTGCGGTGGAAACCTACAGTGTTATATTGTGAGATATTTAGGGCACAAGCGCCGACGGTTGTGAGGTGACACTATCAAGGGAGGCCTTTAAAGAGTTGTTTGATCAAGGTCTCAACATTCAAGGTATCAGTAGAGCTTTCACAAAGTGTTATGGTAGACATGGAGGGCATTTCTAAATTTGACGCATCTTTGACATAAATGATGTTCGATGCAATCCCTTGCTTTGACTTGTACCATATGTTCCCGTGTTTTTTCAGGTGAACAATTAACCTGCCTTTGCATGTGTTTGTGATGGGTGCCATATCAAACATACAACGTCAAACACAATCCCATTTTGCATTTCTTTTCAGACAAAATGATCTATGTAAATTCCACTTTACCAAATACACTTAAACAGACATATGCTTCGTGGTATGGTGCTCTTCCCAGTATATCTCTAGACTTTGTAATTAGTGTTACGAATGAAACGGTTATATTTAATCCGTGTTATTGGAGTAAGTCTGCAAATTGACACCAGCCTTGTCCTCCTTTAAAATTTACCATAAAATCCATAATTAATCCTCATTTATTTCGCCAATTTGAATATTAACCCTAAAAGTACTGAGTGTTAAAGTGGTTTATGCAGAGTCTGTGAGAGGCTATGATGTACGTATCCCACTGACCCAGACTTGGATGTGTTTGGTAATCCACCAGAAGGTTGAGGATTGACTTCCAATCACCAGTCTCATTAGATTGCCATATAACAAAGCTGAGAGGCTGAGTGAGTTGTCGTCTTTTGCGCGTACCCTTCAAGTTGGCCTAAAACTGAGGATTATGCTGGAGAGCCAGTTAGCACTTAACAGTATTTATTGGGTAATGGTTTCAAAGACCTCTGGCCAAGTGGACGAAAAAGGGTGTTTTCTTTTCTGTCCATCCATTGATAAAAGACAGGGGATCAGCTACGTACTAAACCGCCATTCAATATACCATCAGCAACCGATCATTAATGCAATAGGCCCAGTTCCCTGTGTCATACACAGTCATTGATAAGTTCAGATGAGATGTATTGAATTCCCTTCCATTTAAGATATAAAAAGAACGTTCAGTACTCGAAAACATCGGTGCGTGCGTGCGTGCGTGCGTGCGTGCGTGCGTGCGTGCGTGCATGTATGTATGTCGTAATAATACTTGGTTTATGCCGGTTAATTCAGTGAAGAGACGACACAGGCCCAGACTATTTCATATTTTAAGGGATATAATAAGTAGCATAAGTAGCATGCATGTTAGGGTACATTGAGCTCGGGGGGGGGGGTGGGGGCAGATGTTCGGCGGTTCGTTCCTCGGCCGCGTCATAACAAGAGACGTTATAACATGGTACTTCTTGTTGCCGTCTGGCGCTGGGAAACAAGGACGTTAACTGTCATATTACTTTTCAGTGTTAACATGTACGTATGAATGGGTCAATAGACATTTATGTCTGAAAGTTAATGGTCGATGGACATATTTTGTTTAAAGCTGAAATGCTGTCATTGCAAGTGTCTGATGGTTTGCTGATCAGTTGTCCAGCTCTCCCAGTGCAATGTTCTTGAACGCGACGTTAAACCCCATTTTGTCTCACCTCTTCTAAATTACATTAAATCTTATTTGTCAATATTAACATTTTCGTATGAATCTGTCAAATAAAAACATATTTCTCATAGATGGATGAACATATTTTGTCAATAGATGCACTTCTGTGAATGCAAGTGTCTGATAGTTTGTTGATGTCTTGTTTAATATTGCTTTATCGATCTTTTGTATACTTTCAGTGACAACCTTACGATGGAGCTCAGAACAGACCAATATGACATCCTAGGGAATGACACCGTTAACACGACGCTGGGTAGCCCACCATGGCAAACAACGTCCTTGTGGGAGACTGGGAACTTCTCCGGCAACACGTCAACTGCTATCGGCATGAACAATACACGCACCCCAAGCATAGCCATCCAAATATTATACCGTGTTCACCTGGTTGCCATTCCAGCCATAGCGATCATCGGTACCATAAGCAATCTCCTGGCGTTCTTCACCTTTATCAGTAAACCTCTCCGCCGAACATCTTGTAGCCTTTACCTGGCTGCAAGATCCCTATCGGACACTGGCTTCTTGCTCTCCCTTCTTGCAACCTGGATCGGGGACGCCACAACTTTCCAGCTCTACCACCGAGATGGAATGTGCCAGATCGTTCTTTTTCTAACCTATTTCTGTGGATTTCTATCTGTGTGGTTGGTTGTTCTTATTACAGTGGAGAACTACATTCGTATATGTCATCCTTTCACGGTGGGTAGGTTCTGCACGGTTCAGAAAGCAAAAGGCTTCATTTTTGGTTTGAGTGTCACCGGTGTTGTCCTGTATCACTTCCCGCTGTGGATTAGCGCCGTCCTGGACTACCCTGGTGGGAAGAGGTACTGCAACTATATACAGAAGTACGTCACCATCACCCGGATGTTCACCTACGGGGACATGTTCTTGACTCTTGTGATACCGTCTATCGCTATTATTCTTCTGATGGTCGGTATTACCTACAGCTTAATCACGTCATTAAAACGACAGAAACGACTCAAACAAAACAGCGAGCGCGTGAAGAGCCAGAGGCCAAACGGCAAGAAGTCCGGTGGTTCGAGCTCATCTCCTCAAGCCAAGGTGACCAAGATGTTGTCCGCAGTTTCTTTTATCTTCCTGGTTTTGAATCTTCCCAGTCACGCTGTGCGACTCCGGGTCGTGATTTTGACTTACGAGGGCGAGCCACAGCAGCCGAACATCGACCAGATGCTTCAAGTTATTTTCCAAATCCTTTACTATCTCAGCTTCGCTGTCAACTTGGGAGTATACTTAGCCTGTGGGGACAATTTCAGGAAGGTATTTTTAGACAAGTATGTGTCTTGTGTGCTTCGCTCCAAGTACATGCGGAGGAAGAGTGAAGTGTCGCACACGTCCTTCACGAACATTCGATTGGAGGCAACCGAGCCAATGAAAGAAGAGGAGACGTCACTGATCACGTGACTCGGGTGCATCTAGGTCAGATATACCTAGATATGAAAATGGCGTCCATTTACATTCTGCTTAGTTCCTGTGGTTTTTTTCTAAAAGAGGATCATTTTCTACCAAATGTAGGCAAAGTTTTTATTGATAGTTGTTCATATATTTGCATGTTGGAAAACCTACTGCGACTTACACAATAATAATACCCCGACATAAGTGAAATACGTTCTAACGTGTTTGTACAATGTCTTGTATACATTACCTATGTGATTTGATTTTGTATTCATTGCCTATATGTAAAATACTTTTATATTTAAGGGACACGTTTCTTTATATATGGTTCTCATATTTATATATGTATATATTTATAAAAGGCGCTCTTCGACACCCCTTTTCTATAAATATATGATATTGAGGTATATATATATATATACAAGACGAAAAGAACAGATAAACTTCATGTCATACGAATTCGTTTGTTAATTGACATAATGCTTTTTGTTTCAATTTTAGTACATCAATAATATTTCATTTGTTTTGTTATGACAAGAGACGTGACAAAATACCAGTGGTGTTACATGCATCCTTGATGGACATGCGATTAGGGCTGCCAGCCATTGAAATAGGAAGACTGATGTTATATAGAGGATCATACCTACATGAAGACAATGTCCATTGATTTTGTTTTGTTCAGCATGATGCATAACACGCATACATTAAGTACCTGTTACAAGTTGGTTTCCTCAACTGTTGACTTTGCTGCCTGAAGACATGTACAAATATTTCACGCCCATGTGTTATTTGCTGAGTGTTTATTACCTGCCCGATGTCTCTCAAAGAAGCTAACCCCATATATATGCTCCTGGTGATAATATTTCGTCCTCACATAACCAGGAATGGACTTGGGAATTCATCACTGTGGGATATTCATTTTTTGAGAAGGATTTGATGAGGAGGCCCAAAAAGCTCACGTGACCGGAAGCTTTAACTGACCCCTACACGGATCACGTGACTTTGTGGACCTTCATGAAGCCTTTCTCTCACTGGAACACCTACATACTACCCCTGTGTTGCTATCATACGACGATGTAGTACTAATGAACAATTCTTTGCCGAATTTAGATGTATAATTTGTCCATATTTGTTCCTGACGAAGAGTATTTTACCAAAAGTAATCTGAAAAAGATAATTATTATTAATAATTTCCTTGTACAGTCAAACACTTGTGTGTAGAAGTTGATTGGAAATGCGTAAATACTTCGAGTTATCCAGGGTTTGACACATCCAAAAATTATTAATAATGAAGGAATACGCAGGTACCAAGCTTTTACTTCGAGACAACCGTAGGTTCGACACATCGAAGTTCGATACAACGGTGTTTGACTGTACTTTACATTTATGTATCATATTTCTGTCAATTTACAAGCGTTTTGAAAATTTGTTATTTGTTAAAATTGTGTTTGTTCTCAGTATACTACCTATTGCAATAAACACTCTCGCTTCATTGTTCGTCGATGTCTCATTAACATTCAAATCATATCTTTATCTACAAATGATATATGTGTCCACTAACATCTGATATATTTCTTTACCATCACACGATATGTTCGTCCAGTAACACATGTAATATATCTCTACCTTCATATGGTGTGTCTTCAAACATCTCCGTTCTTGGAAAAGTGAATCCATGGTATATAATTGGCTAACCAATTTATTGTTTTCATAAACCTACAAAATATAGGAAACAATTATCTGAACACGATGATAGTGCATCCTTAATAAGTCTTCTCCCGGGTAAGTGAGTGAGTTGGGTTTAACGCTGATTTTAACAGCATTCCGGTTATATCACGGCGTGTCAACTTAAAGCGGGAGGAAATCCGGAAGTGATGCAGGTCTCAGTACAACTTCCGGCCTGGGTGTCCAGCGATACGCCCAATTTTATTCCACTTCACCGTCAGCACGCCTAGTTCGGTGTAGCCAGCATCTGAGGTTCAAAAGACAAGACTGTGACATTATACGATTCATATGGTCCAGGTTTCATCTGGACAGCTCTGATGGCCGTACAAGGGTCTACAGGCGCCCAGGAGACGCTAGTATTACTCAACGACGTCTGTTTGGGGGTGAAGGTGTTATGCTGTGTGGTGTCATCACAACTCATGGGAGAACGCATCTCATCTTTATACCCTCGTTTACGAAGTAAATCGGGGGTATATGGCGTTCCGTCCGTCCGTCCGTCCGTCCGTCCTTCCGTCCGAGCTTTTGTACGGCCCATAACTTTTTAACCATGCACCCTAGCTTCACCAAACTTGCTACACACATTAACCACAATGAGTACTTGTGCCTTTTGCTAGTTTGAAGATTCTGAATATATTTAATTTTTGCCGTTTCCATGGGCACATTAAGATACTTAAAATTTTAGAGTGGGTGTTTTGTACGGCCCATATCTTTTTAACTATGCACCCTAGCTTCACCAAACTTTCTACACACATTTACCACAATGAGTACTTGTGCCTTTTGCTAGTTTGAAGATTCTGAAATTTTTTATTTTTGCCGTTTCCATGGAATCATGGTGAAACATAAATTTTGGGTAGAGTTTTTGTACGATCCATGTTTACAATATTATGTATCCTAGCTTCAGCAAACTTGCTACATTAACCACTATGATTGTTTTTTATCTTTTATAAGATTCTGAAAGTTTTCTCTTTTGCTGTTTTCATGGAAACATGATGGAATTTAGAAATTTTGATGACTGGTTTTGTATAGCTAATATATTGTCCAAGATTGTTTCCACACATGTAGATCATCATAAGTATATGTGCTTTGTGTTAGTTTGAATTTATGAATTCTTTACCATATCTGTTAAGGCTAGATGGAAATTATTAATTTATTGATTTTCTTATATGATATTGTTCCATTTTTTATGTGTTTATATGTCAACAATTTTTTGTCCTTTTGATAATTCTTCTTATGTAACTCCTCAATCAAATTTTTATTCAAATGTGTTCATGGTGATCTACTTCCTCGTAGTGAACACTGGTAACATGGGAGATGTGTGTGTGTGTGGGGGGGGGGGGGGGGGGGGGGGTCAATTGTCACTGGAACTCAATCTTAGTTTTTAAAACATTGAAGTTAAAATCAGTTAGAAATATGTCATATTTCATTCATTAACAAACTATTAACTATTTGTTGTTGACCAGCGGGGATAACGTGGGTATGTGAGCTTTGCTCACTTCTTTCTTGTTGTTATTGGCAATTCGAATGACGTACGCTTCTGGGACGACACCGTTCGAGATAAATTTCTTCCCTTTGGGCAAATACAGGGACGTAGCGTCACGTTGCAGAACAATAATGGCCCCGCCAACTTGTTTCAAACTGATTGCGGTATAAAAACATTTATGTACTGCATATCAACGCAAATGGTGCTTGTTTGTTGTTTAATGCCGCACTCAGCAATATTCAAGCCATATCACGGTGGTCTGTAAAATAATCCAGCCTGGACCAAACAATCCAGTGATTGACATCATGAGCATCGATCCACGCAATTGGGATCGATGACATGTATCAACCAAGTCAGCTAGCCTGACCACCCGATCCCGTTAGTAGTCTTTTACGACAAGCATAGTCGCCTTTTACGGCAAGTATGGATTGCTGAAGACCTATTCTACCCCGGATCTTCACGGGCCTCAGAAATATAAATTGTCAATGCAAGAGACTAATCAGCCTAGCTGTTCTGCCGATACAGATTCCGCTAGGCGTAAAGGGCAAATAGCTGTGGAAATTATATAAATTGACCACTAAAAATCAGGTGTTCGCGAAAAGAGTAAGCAAGTCCTGCCATACAGAACCACCTTCGAGGTCAGGTCTATGGGTCAGGCGGCCTGTCGGAAAGTGATGTCAAACTCGTAGAGTGTGACCTAACCAGCAACTGAGTACTGTTTTGTTCAGAAGATCCAGTGTATGCCGAGTTTGCCACAAACGTTTTCCTGCCAACTGCTGGAGGCCGACAGATTTGACCGTAACAGTATAATATGTTCCCGTGAATGCGACACATAATTGTATTTTCCAAACATCGTTCACTGAAAATTGCTGGATAGTCTTACATACACTGTATAGTGGTACGTAAAATAATTGCCTGGCATCTCCTTTGAAGGAATAAAAGCGTATCGTTTAAAGGACTGATTGACTGATTAACACACCGTGATGTAACTGAAATACTATTGCAATTTACCAGTTTTAGCAGTGTTAGCCTTCGGGGTAATAATACTGTCTTTTGCCTCTCCATAATGTTCGCAGTTAACAAACCACAGACACAGGCCCTAGAGGTTATTTGTCCGGTTCGATAAACATCAACTGATGGACAATACATAAAATGTATCTGAAAGGTGCCCCGGACTACAATATCCTGTTGTGATATATGTTATAGTCAGTAACAGTAACAGAGAGGGACGGTCGGGTAGCCTAGTGGCTAAACCGTTCGCTCGTCATGCCGAAGACCCGGGTTCGATTCCCGACATGGGTACAATGTGTGAAGCCCATTTCTGGTGTCCCCCGCCGTGATATTGCTGGAATATTGCTAAAAGCGGCTTAAAACCATATTCACTCACTCAATAACAGAGACGGTTTCCAGTTCGTTGTTTTTACGAAACTGATCATATGAGAGATCGGGTGTGGTAGGTGAGTGATTGCGGTAACATTGATTCGTGAACTAAACATACACCAGTCTACGTGAAGGGGGGGTTGAGAAACCAATTATCTGAACAAGATGATAGTACATCCTTAATAAGTCTTCTCCTGCGTAAGTGAGTGAGTTGGGTTTTTACGCTGCTTTTAACAGTATTTCAGCTATATCACGGCGTGTCAGCTTAATGTGGGAGGAAAGCCTGAAGTGATGCAGGTCTCAGACGTTTACCACTTCGATGAAAAGCACGGGTATGGTGCTGACAAACCTAGAAACATAATTGGGGCGAATCGGGATTCGAACTCATAATCATAGGTTTCTGGTGTGTCCAAGGGACGCAAATTTGCACAGCGAATCGCGGCCAGTTGTCTTCGTATCCCAATTGCGTGGATGGATGCTCATGATGTCAATCACTGGATTGTATTGTCCAGACTCGATTATTTACAGACCGCCGTCATATACATGTAGCTGGAATATTGCTGAATTAAACGACAAACAAACAAACAAATCATAATCTGAAGGGCAAAAAGGTATACCGACTCTTTTATCTTATTAAAAATTGAATGAACTGTTGTAAAATTTAATTGTGTCTATTTACTTATCACTCATTCCCGCAACAGTTTGTGAAAAGCAATCTGTGGCTATACAAAAATAAATTGGCCTCCCCAAATCTCTGTCTGTGTTATAAAGTTAACCGTTATTACCAACACTGAACACGGCCTTATTCCTGGGGCAGTTTCACCAAGAAGCACTGTGTGCCATGTCAGCACACACTGGTAGTAGTGGTGGTGTTGGTGCCCCGGAGTACCTTGCCAAAGGGCTCAGTCACACATTCAGGATTTTTACTGCCTTCCTTGATAGGGCAATTCCCGATTAAAATTTGTCGAAAGTCTGATCAAGATCCTGTGATTCACAAATAATCAGATAGTGTTCAGGAAGCGTCCCGATTCAGCCTTTTCCAGCTGAATTCGTCCCGATTCTCCCGTTCTCACTCAGAATCTGATCCGATTTGTATCTTCCGCATTGTAAAAAACGAACGAATCTGTCCCGACAGCATCCCGATTCCCTCGAATGCGATCCGACAGAGATCCGACAGTGACCGGACAGTGAAGCATTCGGCAAGATCTTGACGCAATCTGGACTCAATCGACAAGAAACGGCAATGACGAATTCATGCCCATTCATCACGACAGAGTCCCGATCCACGGGACACCGTCCAGGCACCACAGGACATTGTTACGATTTTGATCCGATACAGCAGAATCTGTCACGACATAGTCACGATTGTAATCCGACAAGACAAAATCGGCTGAGTTTCCCGAATGTTACGGGACGCACCATACTGTCGGGAGTGCTTGGCCGACCTCTCTGGATCTTTCCCGATCCGTAGGACTCTATTACGAACGTATACGACTGCGTTCAGACAATGATAAGACATTCCAGATCATTCAGGACAGTAATCCGACTTTTTCACTTTTCGTGTCGTAGCGCTGTCTGATTTCAAACGGGGGCCATAACCGGCACTGTGTGAACCTTGCCTAACCCAAGCTTGTCTAAGACAGAGCCCACCTCACTTCGTGTTGTTGTTTTATGTGTATGGGAGGCCGCATTCTGCCTCAGCAATTCCGGTTGATCTGTCCTTCTTTGGAACTCATGTGTGTGAATTTGGTACACATACTATCTATTGGGATTTTAGAATTGACCGAGATTATTGACGTACCCTGATGGTATGCACTTTATTTCGTGTGTTTAGACACTAAACGTGTTTAGACACCAAATGTGTATTCCGTTTAGGATTTAAACACGATTGATGAGCGGTACTCCTATACCCCGTGTCAGTGAACCGTGTCTGAGCCCTTCCTAGTCCCGGGAACGCCACGGGGAGTTTTCCTCCTAGATATAAATTTGTCGCTCCCGGGCCGACACCAGGCTGACTGACAGTAAAGTACACTACACTGATGATGAGGAATAACATTTGGGATTAACGTCTTATAAGTAAAGGCAATTACGTGTTTCAATGAAAAAAAAACTTTTATAATGTACTTTGATAACGAAGTTTCAGGACTACGTCTTGTCCTTCCATTCATTCATGTTCTTCCAACTTCCAAATGCCAATCAAAGACATAAGTGATTCTAGACATTGGTCAACATGGTAATTTGCCTGGGTAAACAGTATATGAGGTATGCTCCAGAAACGATCGTCCCTACCCTGGAAATGCAATATGAAAGAATCCCTGAAAACTCCCTTAATAGCCAAAGGTGTCAGTCCAGTGCATGTCTAATGTGTATAAAGTTTAATGAAGAAATATTGAATGGTGTATAGGGTAAATACCTAAAAAAAGTCATGGGCGTACATTGTCCGTTTCTATAGCACCTAGATAAATCAGTTTGGGCAGCGGATTATTAAACACTCTCCAGACTTGGAGAAATGTTTACTTCTTTCTGTAATCTTGATTTCAGGGCCAAAACTCGGGCAATCTTGACTTGCCAAATCATTCTTGACTTTAGTTTGAGTCCTTTTCATATTTATTCTCTTGGGTCTGGAAGACACTCACGCTGTGAGTATCGCATGGAGAACTGACCAGTAGAGGGAATCCCGCTTGGGTCAGCCTGGGCCAGAGTAGTCGGTATCCTCCCATTAGTTTCGCGTCCCATTTGTCACACGCCTTAAAACAACATAGGTCATGGCGGAAGGCACTGACTGGTCTACCCTATGTTGCCTAAGTATTAGAATGGAGTGATCCAAGAAAAGTAGAAAAGTAATATTGTACTTTATGTATATAAAACTGTAGAAAAGTAAACTTGTACTTTATGTATATGTAGTATATACACATGACATTAACATGTTATAATAAGCATTCTTTATTTGCACTGGTAGCAGCACTGATTAATCAATTGAATTCTCTGAATAGTCTTCGTGTACTCCAACCCTGCATTGAAGGCTGCAGCAAAGTCGGAGAAGAACATGTTCCCTTCAAACAAACACAGGCATATTTTGATAAATGAAACATCTTTGTGTGCATAAATGGAACATGTAAATACACTGATATATTGACATGGTCCCAGCTGGCAAACAAGAGTTCTAAGAGCTTACTGTTTCGGCATAATTTAATCAATTCATCTGAGGCAACAACTAAATTTTGCAAACAATTGCGTCATTGTTAATTTTCAGTGATCCATTAATATGTTTTTACCGCTATTGTCAACGTTTACGCCAAAAGGAATTTGTTTTGTTGGAAAATCGAAATTAGTTATTCTCTTATTGTTTACGACATAAGTATTGGTTGATAACAACATCTGGTGTCACATGACACCAAATAATATGTGTGTGTCTGAAGTAAATAATTTGAATTAGTTACCCGAACATACTAAATGTTTATATTTCCCTTTAAAATAACACGTGTTTCAACACAAAAAATGTTAAACAAACACACGTTTGTGTTTACCGTTATACTTGCCCATGCAGCTGTCCTATACATGTAAAATATAAAAATGCTGTGTACAGTAATGTGTGGAATTGATTACAAAATTGAAATACGGAACGTTTTAAACCCTCAACATGCTCAATATAATTTAACAAAAGAAATTATGTACATGAATGTCCAATGATAGTGAAAACATTATTGTGTCCGAAAGCTTGAAATTAAACTATCACCGTCAGTGAGTGAGTGAGTAATATTGCTAAAAGCCGCATCAGCAGTATTGCAGCTATTCGCGGCTACACTGTCAGTTACAGAAATAATCACAGGCCATTGAGTTTCTCCATGAGGCAATATTATACACGGCTAGCATATTCTTGAAAGCAAAATTCTCACATACCAATTTGAAATACAAACTTAATTATCATATTTTCATCCGCTCCGACCTGACTACAAAACATCCCGCTTTACATTATTTTATAGTTAAAATGGATGCAATTACCATTAAACCGCCCGCATGTTATCATAAATGAGCGGGCCACTGTTAAAGAAATAAACGACGAATGGGGGTACAATACAACACTGCAGGGAGAATAAACCATGAGGAGCGAGTGTTTTATTGTACAATAAACAACAACCACGAGTCGTTTAATGATTATATGAGATATCAACATTATGTACAGCCTCTTTAAGGATGTTGATAAAATATACAAGGTTTAAAAATATTTACCCCTATTTAAGGTGGGTATTTCCCGCATATGCTCACACGATCCTCAAGTCGATTACATGTGCCTTTTCTCCCAATACCGATTGTTATATTGTAACCAGGGTTTGTGATGGAAAATACAATTTCAAACATAGGCTAAGGGTGTGAGTGTTTATTGTCCGAGTAGATAATGGCATCCTGTAATGTACAAAACAATAACATTATAAAAACAATAGTACATATGTTTCTTACATGTTCATACAATACAAAGCCACCATTCATCTCATATAATTTATAAAACATACGTCTATATTCTGTACATGAACATGAACTTAATAATCAATGATATACAAAATCATTATCTTAACCCAAAATAAACAAACAATTCATCAAGGGCGATAACTCGATCCCGATATCACTTATAAGATACAATATAAACCTGGTCCATGTTGTAAAATACACTTAACATTATAAATACAATTACCACTTTCTTGAAACTACTGTATTTATTCAGTAACTCACCATATATTTGGCACGATACACTATTTACAATTCATATTTCGAGACACGACAAACATGTAAATTACCCGTACCCTGTGGGTGACACTGGGATGTTTATCGTCTTCAGGCAGCCGCCTTGACGATGGAAGTGCTGCAACATCTGTGAGAGCAGCGTAATGAACACTTCCCACTCACAATAAACGGGTAGGTAATTTATTTCATGTCTCACCTCATACAAAATAACAAATATATACAGGTCACGTGATAAAATACCTGTGATGAGCCATCCCGTATGGGATTATGAGAGACAATAGAACGTAAAACGATACAGACACAAAATATGGAATAAATATATATACGTTAGTAAAAAGGGATAATAGCATAAAATATTTATAAAAGTTTAAGATGTACGACGTCGTCAAACACACTGCGTTATAATGTTACAAGCGCACATGCGAACCATCAGAAAAGAGGTCATGATAGATCCATGTTTAATCATATAATACACCCCGCTTCGTTAATCATTGATCTTAGTGATAAAACGCTTAGTCATCTGTTGAGTAAGTGAGTGAGTTGGGTTTAACTCCGCTTTTAACAGTATTCCAATTCATGGGCGGATGTAGTGTGCACCCCCCCCCCCCTTTTTATTTCGAAAAAAATCTTTATTTCTGTATAAATTACCACCAAATAATTGTGCACACACACACACACACACACACACACACACAGTGGCAGAGCCATTAGTGATATCATGTGATTGTGACGTCATGGTAAGTAATGACATCACAATGGTCCGCAAAGCATTGTGATGCAATTTCATTGCAGACACATCTGCAATGTAGATATCGGTTGACCCACCTCCTGTGGGATATGTGAGTTTTGGATGATAAAACTTGATAATGCCCTCATATTGCTTAACGACGGGCCATTACCACGCCCGTTGTTTGTTGACGTCATATGACGTTAAATAGTGACGTCGTCTAGTTTGTTCTTTGTCGTTTCTATATTTGTAAACATGGGTCAGTGACATTCGTTCTTCGTTAATTGCAGTAAATGTTTCAAAACCGATATTGTATAATACAATTTGATAACAAATGCTATCCGTTTGAGCTAACGCTATTTTTAGGGCATTATCATTTGCAGAAGGTCTCTCCTTCGTCGGGCAGTTAATGGAAGGCCTCGGTATTCTAAAGAAAAATAGTGTTATCCTAATACTATTGCCTCAAAGTTCCTGGAATGATATATACTTATACATATCGCTAATATGTTTGTGCCTACTTTCTTTACTTGATGAAATACTCCAAACACGTAGCCCTACTGAACACGCATTATGCATGTGAATCGCACCCTTCGACAGTAGTCAATCAAACTCTAACTTTTAATTTATTGCGGCCTTGCCGTCTACATGCTGGGCAAGTGTGTGATTTTGGCTTATGGACACAAAAGCACGAGAACGCGAGATCGCGACATTGGTCAAGTGTCGCGATTTCGTGTTTTTTGTGCTAATTGCCTATACAGTTATATGTAACTATTTTCAAAAACACGAGAACGCGAGAACGCGAGATTGAGACATTGCGACATTGGTCAATTGTCGCGATCTCGCGTTCTCGTGTTTTTGTGCTAATTGCCTATACAGTTATATGTAACTATTTTCAAAAACACGAGAACGCGAGAACGCGAGAACGCGAGATTGCGACATTGCGACTTTGCGACATTGGTCAAGTGTCGCGATCTCGCGTTCTCGTGTTTTTGTGCTAATTGACTATACAGTTATATGTATAAATTTTCAAAAAACACGAGAACACGAGACTTATGTCGCTTATGTCGCGATGTCGCGTATTTCAGCCAGTTGCCCATACAGTCATCTTGTGGCTCAGTCGTAATTCGTTGTGTAGAGTTGCGTCCCTTGGATGTGCCAGAAACCTACAATGGTAGGTGTCCTCCCATTTTAAAGGGGCACTGATCTACAGCAATGCCCCGAGACTGGTTGTTGCCTTTGTTATTGTTTTTCCCCCGTGAGTATCCGGATGATATAGCAGAAATCTAGACCATTTCGCGACCTGTGCTGCGCCATTCGTAAGCGCATGTATCGCTTTTATTGATAGTATTTCATTGTGGGTATATTGTTTAGCCAAAATGTATGAAGTTTCACTTAGGCAAAATTTTATACGGCTGAATATTCAGTTATTATGTTATTGTTATTACGAATTCCAAACATTTTTATGTTTTAATTTCATCACAGAGTGACTGAAAATGATAGGATCAAAAGAAAACGAAATTCCAAGTACGTTTCTATTTTTGGCTTCTAATACTTGAGTGGCGGTCGGGTAGCCTAGTGGTTATTGCTGGAATATTGCTAAAAGCGGGGTAAAATCAAACACACTCACTCACTGTAATACTAGGATAATTAGTCCAATTAAAAAATGTTAGTCATTCTGGACTTGGTTTCAGTCAATTTGTAAATTACTGAAATATTTAGACATTTTATAAATTGCCTGAGTGAATCACATTTTACACATTGAGTGTAACATATACACGCCTACAGGAACAAGAGGAACAAAATGATTCTATCCAGTGCAACAGCAAATGAATGAAAAACAAAATGCAAATATCATAATTACGACCCACCCAAGTTTTATGTATAATATTGGGCAGCTTCCTAGTCCTATTCACATATGGGAACAATATTCCATACGTCTGCAGCTGTATAAATAAACTTATTCGACGTCACGTGGCTCTGTTACGGTCAAATATTTTAAAATATATATATGTTTAGCGTTACTGGATATTATAACCCGCGTTCGTTTCTCAACTGATCACTAAGTTTGTTTCAGATGTTTCACAAAGGTGTCAAGTCTCATCGGTCAGCTAAGATAGCACATGTGACAATTATGTTCATGATGTCCATGGTTCTTTAAAAATATCCATGGAGTTAGAAAGTAATGAACAATCAATAAACGTATTATCGGCTAATCCTTTGAACCAAGTATGTTGTTTTTTCATCGGCACTTCACGCAATGATATGAGTGTATTCCGTCTGCTTTAGTAAACCTACACATGTAAACACTTACTTTTGACAAATCCTCTGTGCAAGATAACAGTGATTAATCAATGTACGTATATTCTGTGGAACTTTTGATGCTGAGGAATGATACGTTTACAAAAAAGTAAATGAACTGATCACTCCTCTTGCTGGGCTGCCACGTGAATATTACATAACATACATTTTACCTCAATTCAAACATGGATTCAGATGAAATAATTACTCCAGGCACAAGCCAAATGGGAACCTTTGTCAGGCAATCTGAGTGGTGCTACCACTAACTATACCTGTAATAGGTTCATTAACTGAGCTTCAAGTGAATGGCAACAAAGACACAGGTGTAGGGTTATGCCAGAAAACGTTTATGACAACAAGAGATAGCAATCGTATTATCCGCGCAATCCAAAATCCGAAAATGCTTTCACTGCTGGGATACCATTTTATTATATTTTATAACTATTAAACTATAACCATCTGGGATATTTCCAAATAACGACACCCGATGAGCTGCCATCGTTCTTTTTGTCCGTTTGTTTAGGCTGAAGAAATTAATTATATATATATATACATGCGCCCTTTGTCTGAGATTCATAGATTAAATATAACCAATCAGTGTTCTTGAAGACGGTAGCCCAGTCTCTTGTCACCCTCAGTTGCGTCAGCGGGCAAATCGACTCACGGCAGATAGTGAGCCCCAGCTGGCAGTGTTAGACAGCCGAGAAGGAGATTAGTGCCCCTTTAAACCGACAAGCCGGGATATAACTGAAATATAAATACTGTTCATACCGGTGTTAAGCCAAACTCACTCACTTATTCATGCCGGTCCCTCATGCTGGATATTGGGGGTACTTTTCCTGTATAAGCATGCCTATAATTAGGATGTTAAGGCCGCAATACATTTATAGTTACAGTTTGATTGATTTTTTAAAAGCATGGGAGACGGGAGGCATTTTATTTCTAACGTTTAATTTTGTTCTTATCGACCTACTTAAGGCATATGTGTACAATTGCTGTCGACGGATGCGATTCACATGCATCATGTGTGTTCAATAGGGCTACGTGTACGGAGCATTTCACCAGGTAAAGAAAGTAGGAACACTCATATTAACGATACTTCTATTTCTAGGTTGGTTGGTTTGTTGTTTAACGCCGCACTCAGCAATATTCCAGCTATATGACGGCGGTCTGTAAATAATCGAGTCTGGACCAGACAATCCAGTGATTAATATCATGAGCATCGATCCACGCAATTAGGATCGATGACATGCATCAACCAAGTCAGCGAGCCTGACCACCCGATCCCGTTAGTCGCCTTTAACGACAAGCATAGTCGCCTTTTACGGCAAGCATGGGTTGCTGAAGATCTATTCTAACACGGATCTTCACGGATCTATTTCTTGGAATTTGAGGGCATTAGAATAATGTAAGGCAGGATGGTTAAATTTTGTTGTCAGGCGGGAGCGGATGAAAATCTATTAATTAAAGAAGCGAATATTGTTAGTATAAAAAAAAAACATCGGACAATATCATTTAAGCCGAATGCTACAAATTTGAGAACATTATTTTAATGAATATGCTAGCCGTGTATAATATTGCCTCTTGGAGAAAATCACTGGCCTGTGATTATTTCTGTAACTGACAGTGCAGCCGCGAATAGCTGCAATACTGCTGGTGTGCTTTTGGGCAAGATTTACTCTCTCACTGACAGTGATATTTTGTTTCCAGTTTCTTCACACTTTAATGTTTTCACTATCACTGGACATTCATGTACAAAATTGCTTTTGTTGAGGGTTTTAATATAAAGTACATAGGAAACTGTCACAACGGGAGAGGACTCTACTCTATTCCACATAGGACTTCGTGTTTGTAAATTACATAGCATTTTCAAGCTCTAGTCATAATTTTGCTAAATGCTACTTGGAGAATGAAGAGCATGAAAGAAGCATGACCAAAGGACGACAAAGGTGCGCATGCGCCTTGACCTTATAATTTTACGCATGCGCACGGACAGCGTCTAAAACGCGAGATCGCGAGAAAATAAAATGTCGTATTCTCGCGTTCTCGCGATTTCGTGTTTTTGTGGCCTAATTTGACAAGTCGAGACTGCGAGATTGCGAGATTTTGCATCATGTCCAAATGTCGCGTTCTCGCGTTGTCGACTTTTGACAAAAAGTGCTATGTGCCCAAAACACGAGAATGCATTCTCGTGTTTTTGGCACATTTAGCTCGTTTCCAAAGGTCGAGAATGCGAGATCGCGAGAATGTCCCTTACAGTATTCCATACTGAACAGCCGCTTTTTAAGCTGCAGACGAGCCGGATATTTTGAAACGAGGAATCTGCATGGTGTGACCTGTCAATTTCAAGATTTCACGGATCCAAAGCCTGATAGTGACAGAACTTAAGATATTTGTGGCCCAGAAATAGTGGGTCGTGTATGATTTTCTTTATTGTGCGTGTTCGGAAATGAATTTTGATAAGCTGCCACCTCAGTTGGGACATTGTTTTCGTGGACTTTCGAAGGGGAGTGTTTTCTGATGGACTTTCAAATCCCCTCCTGACAAATTCTAATAGTGGTGGTTGACGGAGATGGCAATGTATATCGATCTCAAAAAGGTTTGTAAACACCATGTTGTCAGGAATAAAATGTCTCCAAACACATTTTATTATGTTATATTTTACTTTCATTGTCGGTTGTTTCAATAATGACATTACCTGTTCGTGGGTTACAGAAAAAGTTACAAAAAAATTAACAGTTATTTTTTTCACAACAAACTTTATTAGATTTAATGTTTCACTTATTTTGAATGTGTGTATCTTTGAATTATACCTCCCCTTCCTGAATTGAGAACCGTCCTAACGTGTCCCGGTTGTCACTAAACTGCATTCTCAGTTATGGCTGCCAAAGAAATTGTTAACAGTAACAGTGCTGTTAAAGAATTGCAAGAAACCACAGGAAAACCCAGTATTGTGAGTGTGATGCTGTTCAACATTAACATGATGACAAACTATCCCTGCTGGTGTGATGTTGCTACCGCCCTGGAGAATGGCTGAATACCGCCTTTTTTGGAGCCGAAGAAGAGTCACAATTATATGACATGAGGGACTGTTCGTTTCTCTGCCCTGTCAATTTCATTATTTGGCGGCATTCCACGCCAGCAGGAGTGAGTTTGATTTTACACCGCTTTTAGCAATATTCCAGCAATATCACGGCGGAGGACACCAGAAATGGGCTTTACACATTGTACCCATGTCGGGATTCGAACTCGGGTCTTCGGCGTGACGAGCGAACGCTTTAACCACTGGGCTACCCGACCGCCCCTGCCAGCATGAGAAAGTAGCGTGATCGTTTCGGCCCTGGCACAGTGATTAGTGTATATTTTGCTCAACTTTGCCTCTTTTGAAATTGATTTCATCATTTTAGACAAATTGTTGTGGCCAAGTGCCTGTGCGGTGTACCAGTGAGTGTCGGTAGACGTGTTATTGAGTTTTCGTGGTCTCTGGATGTAATTTTGAAACATACTGTTTAAATGAAGCAACGGGACAGAAAGAAAAACCAGTGGCATATATGCGTGGTTTTGGTTCGTTCGAATCACGAAGATCGCCACGGTGGGTTTTTTTCAACTCACTGTGTGTGCTAGTGATAAACTCGCACCCTACGTCGTCGACCTCGACATGGAAAGAATTGCAAGCTAGGCAAGGCCAAGCAAGGCAAGGCCAACTCAATTCAATGTCAACACGTCACATTTCCATATTTTCTTTGTTTTTTCATAAGTAATAGATCTAAATATAATTATTTGATATATTTCTTCCTTACGTTTGAATATCGTATTCGCCCAACTAGTGTTTTTTATTGGTGCTTTGTGCCTTCCAGTTTATTACAATAGACTCGATCTCATCAGCATCGGGGGTGACGAAGTGGCGAGAGTCACAAGTACATGTAGCTGCAGACGTCATCCCCTCGCTACTCAGTGTAGGCTCTGTCGCTTCTGTAAATACATTGCTGGTAAAGTTTACATATTCCGAAAATTGGTAACAATATTTCGTCATGTATGAAGTTTTTCTTACTTTTTCTAGCTAATGTTATTTTTCTATTTACGTAGTTTAATGTTATTTCTTTTCAGTGTGAGAATTACCGAACCTGTTCCTATAAACGTTACAATTTGTATGCAAACGATATACCTTCGTTGACTGTTCCCATCTCATCCATTGACATCTCGTCGTCAAACAAGTCAGGGTTAACCTCTTGCAAGTCAAAATCGTCACCAAAAACATCCGTAATCGATCCGGGATCGAATGATAGGTTATTGGCAGCCATCTTTTATGGATCGATAAGTGGGCTATCGATGTATACATACGCACGATTTTTGGGTGATAAGGCTTGACCTTCTTAAATGGGGTTTCCTTAGCAAAAAGGAAACCTTTTTTACCAATCAAAATAAAGCATTCAACAATGTCATGGTAGAATAAACAATAATAATGTATACTGAGTGTAATTTTCATGATATATAAATGTAGCATGAGCTATATGATAAAACAACCAATTACAAATAATAATATTGAAGTCAGTCTGTGAAGAACAAAGCTTATATAATCTTACCATACACGTATTTTCAGTTTCTCCTTATACGTCTTGTTAAAGGGCACTGCCATAACATATATCTTAATTACGTATAAACCTCGTTAAACCCAATGACCAAATCCAGTGTACGCAGATTTAAGTATAAAAACAACATGCGCTGGCTTTAACTTCCAAGCATATATCATTCATATTTGGTCCGGGTATATCGTACACTTTGAGAGCTCTACCAGAAGGCCATATCTAAAATTTATTTGAATAAAGCGATAAAACCCTTTCCAAATCCTTTGGAAATATAGTTTTGGTTGGTTGGTTTCTTGTTTAACGACGCACTCCATTCCAGCCACATGACGGCGGTCTGTAAATAATCGAGTCTGGAACAGACAATCCAGTGATTTACATCATGAACATCAATCCATGCAAATAGGATCGATGACATGCATCAATCAAGTCAGCGAGCCTGACCAGCCGATCCCGTTAGTCGCCACGACAAGCATAGTCGCCTTTTACGGCAAGCATATGGGTTGCTGAAGACCTATTCTACCCCGGATCTTCTCGGGTCTAGAAATATCTGCATAAAGCAGAGTCGACTGTACGATTGCGACTCTATCATGAACATGTGTTTATGAATCACTATCAAATAGTGATAATACCGCGTGTTCGCGAAAAGGTAAGCGTATTCTGCCCAACCAGTGGCACCCGTCACAAACACACGCAAAGGCAAGTCAATTGTTCACCTGAAAAAACACGGAAACATATGGCACAAGTTAAAGTAGGGAATCATTTTTGTCATGATGCGTTAAATTTGGAAATGTCCTCCACCATACAACTTTTTGAAAGCTTTACTAAGGCCTTGAATGTTGTTAACCTTGATCAAACAACTTCTGACCAAGTGTATAAACTACCTTGAATGTTGTAACCTTGATCAAACAACTTCTGACCAAGTGTATAGACTACGTCGCAAAAAGCTATATCTGATATCATTTATATATATTGTGTTAACGATCCCATTAACAATATGTCCATTCACATTACTGAATGGTATGATATATGTATATGGCTATATGTACAGCTAGGCATTGCTTGTAATAGTGCTTCAAATAGAATACACAGCTTGCTACCACTACACCCGATTGTTAAAAACACGACGCCAATGTTGTTGAACTAGGAACCTGGGTATTCAAAATATGCTTTACCTTGGAGTTAATACTTAAATTATACTTTTGTCCGAACCTAACACACTTACATTTGACAGATAATTCCGCTATATAAATAGTATTTTGACCTTATACATGGTCAGTAACATACTATTTAATACATTTACGCCAGATAATAGTGAGTGAGTATGGGTTTACGCCGCTTTTAGCAATATTCCAGCAATATCACGGCGGGGGACAAGAGAAATGGGCTTCACACATTGTACCCATGTCGGGAATCGAACCCGGGTCTTCGGCGTGACGAGCAAACGCTTTAACCACTAGGCTACCCGACTGCCCCGCCAGATAATAAGATAATAAGAAACGAATAATAAAACAATTTCAAGTATAATTTTAGAGAAATAGTAAGGTGAACATGCCTTACCCTCTAAATAAACAAATAAAGTCTTTGACCAGTGAGGTACCCCCGTTGCTAGCCAGTTTATATACTCTAGACACCTTGAATGGTCACGAATTAAATGCGTGTTCAATAATCCACTTGACCAGATAATTAGCGTTCGTCCGCCGAGAAGATGGATAACGCGGCTTTCCTATGAAGTTTGACCAAGTGATGTCCACAGTAGTTGAATAAAAATTGATAAGTAGTCCGAAAATACTGATTTAAGTTCGGCGTATCAGCAAACGGGGGCCAAAAGGTCATTGTGACCGCTAGAGATAGATAATCATGCTTTAAGGGCGCATTTTGCTCGGTTATCTAATTTTCTGGATAACTGCGACCTTCATATGTGTGACTGACAGAATACAGCCATTTACGTTTACCTACATTAAACACAATAAAGACTATAACCACAGTTCCTTTGATATAAATACTGAAGCAAAACTGACACATTTTAGCACTATGATATGAATGTTTGAAGCTGTTAAATGTTTATACAGCAATGTGAAGTGTGCTGTGAGAGTAAATGGTTTGCTTTCACTCTGGTTTAAGGCCCCACGGGGACTAGAGCAAGGATGCCTTGTCTCTCCATTATTGTTCTCTATTTACATTAACGACCTGGCGGCCGATATGAAAAGCATGAACTGTGGTGTTGACGTAAATGATTTAAATATTGGTAATATGTTATATGCTGATGATATTTTATTATTGGCGCCCACGGAGGATACACTGCAAGATATGTTAAGCGTTGTCAATGAATGGTGTCAAAAGTGGAGCCTTGCAGTTAATCCCACAAAAACTAAGATTGTTCATTTTAGGCCTACCAACACTAATTGCTCCACAACCCACTTTTCAATTGGTGAACCTCTTTTGAAGTACAGTAACAATTATAAATATCTTTGTTTGTGGCTCAACGAACACATGGACTTTAAGTTCACAATTAATTAACTAAATCGGCAAGTCGACTTTTTGGTGTTTTATGTACAAAATATTTTGATGCTGGTACATATGCAATTTATACTAAATTGTATGAATCCTTGGTTCAGCCTAGTATACAATATGGTGCTTCCATCTGCGGGTTGTATGAACGTAGAAAGTTAAACACATTGCAAAACAAAACATGTAAATTCTTTCTTGGCCTTAAACGTAATGCGACAAACGTTGCCGTCAGGGGAGACATGGGTTGGAAATCATGTGTCACTAAGCAACGCATAGAAGTATTTCATTTATTCTTCCGCCTTAACAGTATGGAAATAACAAGATTGCTCCGTGTCATTCATGCTTGGTCAAGTAAAAGAGGGAGCTCACGGGAAAGGAAGTTTACAAGCTAGCTAGAAAGTTAAACGTCGTCGTCTTGATCGATGTCAATTCAATAAGCTAAGGACCTATTGATTGCTTAAGAAGGATGTAGCGCCTGAGCCCTATGCCTTATAACATTTTATCCATCGAAACACTTTGGCACTTTTACGCAGTGGCAGCCTCCCCATTAATATTATGTGAGTGAGTTGAAATTTAACGTCGCATCGGCATTATTCCAGCCACGTATACGTAGCGACGACCCATGTAGAGACGACCCATTAATATTGACAAAAATGAGGTACAGTCGTCCCCCTGTCCCCCTTCAGGATGGAACCTGCCCTTTTTGTTTTAACTCAGTAGAGACTAAGGTCCACTTTTTAATTGATTGTAACATGTATGATGATTTACGTTATGGTGTAATGAACGCTATGTGTGAATGATGTTTGCCACATTACTCAGATGTGAACACGGGTGTTATATTCTTTGTAAGTTAATTAATTGATCAAATGTTCCAAAGGCGCTTGACACTCATTTAAGTCTGTGTGCGCTTTTATGTATGTTATTATGCTTGCGAATAGTAGTATTTCTGCTTGTGATTAATATTATACTTGTAATGTTTATGTTGAGTGTCGGTGAGGATAAATGCACTTCTGTGGGGGGTGTGTGTGTGTGTGTGTGTGTGTGTGTGTGTGTGTGCGGGGGGGGGGGGGGGGGGGGGGGTAGGGGTCATCAGAGTACGGGGTGTATAATGTAGGTATGGTGTGTTGGGACGTGTTCGTTCGTAAGTGTGCCTGTGTGCGTGTACGTGTTTGTGTATGATTGCGTGCGAGCGTGACTGTATAAGTAATATAGCGTGTTTGTTTGTGCGCGTGTGCGCCTGCATATGTGTGTGCGCGCGCCAACTTGTGTATGTTTGCGCGTTCGTGTGTGCGTGTTCAGCGAACTTCATCACTTAATCTTAACTTTCAACATTGTGTTGGTGTATGTCTTAATTTAACTTATCCGGATCATGACGTTATACATATGATTTTATGTCTTGTGTCTCGTACCATACCTGGTCGGATGTTATATTTTATATATTATTTAATAATTATATAATGGCTTGTGTACGTGTTTTAGTATGAAGTGTATATAACATGTGGCACTATAATAAACATTCTCTCTCTCTCTCTCTCTCTCTCTCTCTCTCTCTCTCTCTCTCTCTCTCTCTCTCTCATAATAAACACATATGTAGTTAACCCACTCTGTTATTCTTCTACATGAACAATTTAGATATCAAAAGGAGTGGGTATCTTGCTTCTCCAAACAAAGGACACATATAGTATACACATGTGGTGTCTCTGAATATGTGAAATACCAACCAAGTCAAAGTTAAGCGTAATTCATGCTGATGAACGGCACGAGGCTGAAATATTCACTAAATCACGAATGGAGAATTCTAAATGGTGAATTTTAATCTTAACGTTTACCATTTTACAAACATATATGTCGAAAGTATAGAACTTTTACAATCTATTACTCTAATGGAGGATTTATTCAAAAATGAGGCAAAAGAAAAAACCTTGTAACTTCTTTGGGGTTTATGCATTCGCCGAAAAAACAGGTTCTTTGAACTATTAGATGATAAATAGTTCAAGGATGCTGCACTGCATTTTAAAGCTGTAATAACGACAATAAAAAAACATATCCATATATTTTGTGATGAAAGTGCTCATGTGCACTGGTTTTCTAATTTTCGTACGGACCTCTGTTGGGAATAACAAAAATGGTTTTTGAATGCCATAACATTATTTCATAGATAAATGGTACATATTACCTTAAGACATTTCCTCTAATAATGATGTTTGAAGCAAAACATCCACAACTCCGAAATACCTGCTTAGAATCTTATATGAACATATTTGTATAGAAGTCACTGATGTCTCACAATCACCAGGCATGGCATCGGGGATCTATTTCAGATGAAAAATCTCAGAAAAAAAACAAATCCAACAACTTAAATCCATTTAATTAGGTGTGTACGCTGACAGAATTGAATCCTGAAATTGGACGTTTTGACTCAAGCAGATGATCCTTGTCCTGACCTCTCACTGCTGATTCCTGATGCCCGCCAATTATGAATATGTTAGAACTACAGAAACTGCCCTGTATGTGGGTCTGAAGGAGTTGCACAACCATCGACAATATTCCAGCCACAGTAGATTAATTATCAATACAAGTTTACTATTACTACTATTACCTGGCTGGTTAGTTGGTTGGTTGGTTTGTTGTTTTACGCCGCACTCAGCAATATTCCATCTATATGACGGCGGACTGTAAATAATCGAGTCTGGACCAGCCAATCCAGTGATTGATATCATGAGCATCGATACTACTACAACTCAAGTATATTGTCCAAACCACCACTGGTAGGTATATGCATATATACATAATACAGTATTCATGGCAAGATGGCAGATGTATGCAAAATATTATATTTGATTTTTTTTCAATTTTACCTAACAGTTGTACAATGAATCTCAATATTGTTAAATCAATAACGTTTCGTAAATTAAGTAATTTACACATTTATAACAGATTTGGATAGATAGCAAATCTATCAGGAATAAAATCAATTCTTTGTTGGGGAAGAGATTCACATCTAAAGAGATGAGTAAACTCTGCAGTAGGAAAGAAATTACATAATTGGCAATGTTGATCTTTTCTTGGTACACCACGCAATCCGCCAGTCTCAATTGTTAAGTTATAATAATTTAATTTCGGAATTTTAGAATGGGGAGAGAAATACTTTTAGGAAGAAAAGGTAACGTAAAGCAATTCTTTTTTTCTACTACTATAGATTTGTAATCACCTCCACCACTACTTTATCCTGATAATAATAACGAAAACAAACAGAAAGTGCAAAATTAACTAACGTTTTTTTATCTGAGCATCATGACAAGAAAAACCGTTCTCAAGAAATCCAATATACTCTTCGCATACAGATTGATGCTATTGTTGTATACATACGTTCACGCCATTACTCACATGATAACTTAGCTTCTCAGGAGACCCTACAATAATTGCATCACGTGCTGTTTGTGTAAGTTGTTCGTATATACACGCGGTCCATCATCATTGCGACCAGTGCGTCTCCCTAGGTAGGTATCTATAGATGATGTAGGTCTGGCAGTGCCATGTATAATGGAGGCTAAATGTTAGTTGGCGAAATGATGAGCAGGAGTGGAATGACTATGGTGTGTCTGCGTTTGTTTTATCGGCATCTACTTCTTGTACATAATTATTAGATAATGCGTGTGTGATGGTTGTTTCTGCAACAGAACAGAACTTGAGAAGCTTGAGAAACTGCTTACCTCATGTGATATGGGAGGGTGTGAGGTTTTACGACAGGAAGGCTTACTGTCGCATGATTTATTGCCAACTGATGACCAAGTCAATCTGTTATGTCCAGATTTATCAAAAGCAAAGTCTGCATTTATTCTCACCAGGCACACCAGGTATCGAGAGGACTGTCAGAACGGGGTGTTCCATGTGCCATCGCCTGGAGTTCAGGATCTAGATGTCAGCGTCTGATATTTCGTTTTTCTGGTGTTAAGAGTCAATCGTTTTTCTATAAAACCATAATTTGAAAAACGGATGGTTTTTGTTTTCCTTGATTTCAAAAGTATTAGCCACTCCTAAGCCAAATTATTTCTATTTCCGAAATTGAATTGAAACAGTTTTTCTTCAAGAAAGAGAATTTGTTTCAAGCCACTCATAGGAGGTTTCATCGGCAAATAATCTAGTCGAACAATTTACTTCATGAACAATGCAATGAATATAGATAATATTCGTTTTTTATTGCTGTAAATATGAACGGACTATGGATCTTCCAATTTATAATACAATGAATGTTATCAAGGGCAATTTAACCTAAACAATTGCTTTACAGTGGACTGTCCCACATGGAACCACGATTGGTAACCAAAGATTGTTCCGACTTGAAAATAGAAACATAAATCCAACCCTCCATGCCCTTACTAATTTCCAATGTTTTAGATACGTAGTCGAAGGTAGAATTACATACAAAGTATAACACTTTGTTAATTGAAAATGCCGTTTCTGTTACCAAGCAATGACTAAGACAGACCTTGTTGAAGGAATGTTTTTTCATTATGTCTATCATTCCATTTGCTTTTATTGCTCCACTTCCTTAATTTAAAAGTAATGGAAGATAACCCAAAGGGCAATTTGTAAGTTAGTTTAATGGAACTAATGTAGTTTAGAATAGGTTTTTCTCAGAAATATATTCCAAACACATATCTTATATATACGTACAAACATCTTAGAATTCATCAGTATCGGTTTTTTTCTCATTTCAGGCTATTGTCTCGAGGTAGTTGTGTCCAGTACGAGGAATAATTTCTTGAGTAATGAAAGCAAATGACATCTAAAGTTTACTGTGAAAACAATATGTAACATGCTGGACTTCTTCATTGATAACATTTATGGGACATTTGGGGTAAGACATTTAGGCAACAAGCAGGCATCGGATTGTTAAGGAGAGACTTCAACTTTCCAGTATTCGACTTTTCTTTTATGTCGAGGGATATTCCAGCAGATCTACCCTTTAGTTTCTACATTTCACAACATTTGGAGTACAATAAAGCATACGACTCTTGCTCAAAAGTTGTTTTCGAGACCTCACCAAAGCTTTCAAAAAGTTCTATTTGGACATGAGGACGACATTTTAATATGTTCGCATTAGTGACAACAATGATGTCCGAGACAATTCCCTTTTTTGACTGTACAACATTTGGAGTACAATAAAGCATACGACTCTTGCTCAAAAGTTGCTTCGAGACCTAACCAAAGCTTTCAAAAAGTTCTATTTGGACATGAGGACGACATTTTAATATGTTCGCATTAGTGACAACAATGATGTCCGAGACAATTCCCTTTTTTGACTGTTTTCTTGGACTGACGTGTCCATCCCGTGACCACATGCCTATGCACTCAATTAACTACGTTAGAAAACTGATATCTAATAGACAACCCAGATAAAACCAATAAGGCTGGTCGCTCTCAGTGAAGCTCTCTGTCAAGGAACCATTGTCTGTGGTTTTGAACGTTTTACAGAAGTCAATTGGACAAAATAAATGCAATGACATTCCGCAGTTTGGGCATTGTACTAACATAACCTACACAAAATCTGTTCGAGATTTAATAGCGGTTATATTATGTTAGCCTAACTCTAAAGTTGATAATTCCCATAAAAACAACGCTCAAAGTATGTTATTTTATCAAGTTTTTGAAGTTTTAATGTGATAACAATACTTTGTAATGGGGAGCAAAGATTGCAGGATGGTCTTATGTCGAAATGTGACGCGCCAGATTGACGTCAAAAGACAAAAAATGCAGGAAATTGAGTTTCTAGAGCTGATTGCACACATTTCTGTTTTCATTCAATAAGGTGTTCTTAAGATGAGATTGTTTCTATTCACCCCAAAACATGAAGCCAAAACCCTGAAATAAAAGTAAATGATTACATGCACAAATCGATATGATTTATTGAACCCAAGCATAAAGTTACGGCTTTCACAAGAAAGTTTTGTATTGTGTGGGGCATGTTCCAGGTACATGCTGTGCATGCGAACGCGATAACATTGGAAATCAATTAGGAGATTAAACAAATCACCAACATTGCAAATACTTGTTGGGTTGTGAAACTACCTTTCTAGTACAGTCAAACATCTGTGAGGCAGACATGGCGTACTTCTTGAATGCAATGACCCTCTCAAACAATGGATGACGTCACAGTCATAGGAGCGAGTCGCCATGTCGGCCGAATGCAGTGAGATTGTTTCTATGCACCCAAAACATTTAAAGAAGCCCTGAAGGGAAGCAATTAGTTGAGTGCACAAATTGATGTTATTTCATGAGCTCTAAACATAAAGCTACAGTTTCCATAACAAACTTTACAGGGTTAGGGACATGTTCCACACAAACAATTGTGTGGTGCATGTGATCACAATAACATTGGACATCAATTGGGAGATAAAAAACACAGAGCATTATTGTAAATACGCTTTGCATTTTGAAATCAGCTCTGTACGTAAAAAAATTAGTGTGAAACCAACAAACAACCAACAAATGGTATATAATCAACACTTTAGGTTTACAAATCAATGCAAATTACTGAATAAAAGTTAGAATGGCAGTACGCAATAGAGTGGTAATACAGTATTCAATGGCAGTATAACATGTGAGAGCAGTGGAAATGGCGATGACAAGAATATTAAACACCTCGATGCAACAATGGTCAAGCTTCCGAGATAGGCCGAGGCAAAAAATCAATGGTGAAATGTGATCGTCAAACAAAATGGACGAAATGTGAGTTGAAACGAGAAAATAATCGAAATAGCGGAAAAAGCTTGTTCTTTCGGGAAAATATATGAAACAACGAAACATTAATGAAAGGAAAGAGACAGAACTCGAAAATAAGAAAAACTAGTAGAAATAACGAGAATGTTCGATTTAGACAAAAAATACAATTATGCTCCCAGATAGGCTCCATTAAGCTTTCGTAGTCGCTTAGATAACGTAACGAAAGACTGCAAGAAGTTGTCACTCAAATATCGGAAGCAAAGGTGCAAACTCATCATACAAGACAAAACAGCCTTCATTGAGCACAATCTCGCACTATTATCACCGCTCAGTCTTTGTAGGACTTAAGTGCAGAAAGAGCAAAGACATTGCAACAAAAACCAATCGTCACGCCTTAAGTGCAAAACCTTCCCAAATGACATTCAAATTTACGCTAAAGTAATCCTCAAAGTAAACACTTGATGTTGATGACTGTCCAGTCGAACGTCCCCTGTTACGAACGTTCAGCCATGTCATCAATCATCATCATAAAACAGCTGACATACTGCCCTACCTACAGACAGGACGGGATTATTTTCTAAGCAGTGTGAGTGATTGAGTTTGGTTTAACGCCGCTTTTAATATTATTCCAGTTATATTATTCATTCATTCATTCATTACGGCGTGTCAGCTTAATGTGGGAGGAAAGCCCGAAGCGACGCAGGTCTAACACGTTTACCACTTTGGTGAAACCAACGGACAAGGGTATGGTGCTGACAAACCTAGAAACATAATCGGGACGAACCGGGATTCGAACCCACAATCATAGGTTTCTGGCGTGCCCAAGGGACGCAACTCTGCACAGCGAATTGCCGCGCCTTAGACGACTGGGCCACCCGTGCCCCCTTTTCCAAACAGACACATATAGATGTGTCATAATTAGCATACTGTGTTTTCAATGTGGAGCTAGGTTACCGGTAGATTTAACCGCGCTTAATTAAATTTGGAACCAAACCTAGCTCTACATTGAAGCACAGTATGTTTATCTCCATTCTACCATGACGAAATAAAACGCGAACTCTTTGGTGCTAGCGGCATGGTTTGAGTCCAGTGTTTTGAGTGGGTTGACGATGTGAATTACGGAATCACCGACAACAGCCTTTAAACAAAATGTGGGGTTGTATATATGCTGAAGCAGTTTGTTTACACTGTAATACTTCACTCGAACATATGACAGACATGGAAGGCATATAAGCACGGCAACTTTGAAAGCTAACATGAGGTGGGCACCCCTTAAGAAAACTAAGCAAGCTTTGCAAAGCTTTCGTTCTACACCGCACGATACCATTATGACGTCATATCGCTCATTGTGACGCAAAAGACATGACGTCGCAGTCATCTATAGAAAAGCTACAAATTCGAAGCTCTCTGTAGTCTATTTGGAGATTATATCGTGTTTTCTGCACGCAATGTATTGCCACACATCCTTTGAATATTGTTGTAACTGCAACTTTGCATTTTGTAACCTACAATTGTAGATATAATTATCTAAATATGCCTACCGACAATGACTGAAAATATGACTATTCTATGAATTTTAACTTCCGCGGTGATGCGGCCGTCAAACCAGCTTTTTCAATCAGAGGGGGTATATTGTGATTTAATAGCCTCTGATTAACCATATCCGCATCAAGTAATTTTCAAAATCATGGTAGAATGCTCATTAACACTGGTTTTATATTTGGCTGAAGAATTGATAACGATGGGTACGCGGGGAATAGCCGTCCCGACTTTTGTTCCCGTGATATTATCAGTTATCAGTTTATTTCTTAGGTGAGTGAGTTGGGTTTAACGCCGCGTTTAACATTATTCAAGTTATAGCACGGCGTGTCAGCTTAATGTGGGAGGAAAGCCCAAAGTGATGCAGGTCTCAGACGTTTACCACTTCGGTGAAACCCACGAGCACGGGTATGGTGCTGACAAACCTACAAACATAATCGGGGTGAACCGGGATTCGAACCCACAATCATAGGTTTCTGGCGTGTCCAGGGTACGCAACTCTGCACAGCAAATCGCGGCGCCTTAGACGACTGGGCCACCCGTGCCCCCTTATTTCTTAGGATATCTTGTGTTAGGGTTATATACTATCTTGATGATGTATTGTTCATCTGTTGTAATTAGGGGTAGATGTGCATGTGTTTTTTTCAATTTAGATTATTTTTCGATTATTTTTAATCATAGCAGCAGACATTCAAAATATTGTATACGATATTGTATTCACTTGTGGTAGAAAACATACACAGTGTAGTATGTTATACAAGGTAGCCAAATGTACTTTAAAACTTGCCATGTTGTGTTGTAATTGCACGTGTTATTTTGCAAGTGCGATGTTGTTTTCAATAATATCCTTTAAAACTATTTAAAAACAGGAATTAAGACATGTCTACTGGTTGTTATGCTAAAGATACCTAAACATGTCTCTTTGCTAACAAAATTATGGGATTAAATACTGTTTGTTTTTGCCTCACATCAAAACATAATGTGAGAACAGGTGAAACCGGGTTACTCCTTCTCCAAACAGCTGAAAATATTTCTGACAACAATCAAACAAAACCTAATTAAAAGCTGTCCCGAATTATACAAGAAAAGTGGAGTTAATCACGTGCGGATCTTAATCAAAATATTTAGATGTACTTGAAGTTATACAATCTCAGACTCAACCCTTTACTGTGCTATGCATCAGGATAGTTTGAAAGAAAAATAATATTTTCTAATCATTAGCGCTTGTGTTTGAAAGAAAGGGCCTCGAAAAATAAACTTTCTAAGGATTAATAGGATTGATACAGGGTACATGTAAGTTTTGACAGAACATAATAATGGTGAGTATGTGATTCCAAACCATGATCGCGATATTAAAAGGATGAGTCCTCCTAAAGTAAATGAAGAGTTATTCATCGCCAAGTACTGGTCACAATGACAAAAAGCCTATCCGTAATGATATCTTACAGTTCAGAAAGAACAGGATCAGTAATTACCTTGTTCGAATAACTTGCTGGTAGAGGGCGCTTGTTTCAGGAGGAAACGGCGCGGACAGCGAATCCACACGAGAAAAAGGAACGACATCTTTAAGTTTGAGCACAACCTGACCTTATTCATTATTCTGGTCACATTCTGTTGAGGATATTATGTTGGATCCTCCATGCATCAGGGACATTCGGCCACCGGAATGTACAATCCCCGCAGTGCCTTGTTAGAGATAATGTTGTGGCGTCTATAATTAACAGGATCAGCACATGATACAACGTTGATAACGTGCTTGGTCTTTCCGAACATAAGTGACTAAAGTGAGTGAGTGAGTTCAAATGAAATATCACATCCGCAACATTTCCATCATATCGTGATGCAACTTAAAAGAGCCACAACTGTTCCAAACTTGGACTTGCAGATTATTGCTGCCAGTTAACTGGTACATGTAATATACCTGCTATTACCATAATGATTATATTTCTAAGTACGTGAAACATATAATTTGTGCAGTAATAATGGACCGTATCGTGTTTTTTGTGTCAAAACGTATTCTAAGTTCGGAGTTATTGGTCTGGCAAATCGAACACGATTGTTTTGTCTGCAATCTCAAAAAGGCATATAAAGATTAAATACAGAAGGACAATGTCTTCATTTCACACGGGGCTCTCAATCATAATGTCCATTCCTTGGAAATGGGATACTAGGCCGGGTATGCCCATCTTGAACGGAACATTTGCTCGTTTGCAAACGTAGTCCACATCGTCCGCCTTTAACTTGGTGAACAACGAGTACCTAAATTCATTAAACGTCTTCAAACTGAAAAATTATATGTTAACTGTCGTATTTTGTACAGCCAATATGCCTCATGCCTACTTGAAGTGCCTCACTCACTTATCTCTAAAACATCCTTGACAGTGTTAGTCCATTTCTCAGTCTATCGACGTTGTAGGTGTTATCTGTCATGCTTTAAAAAGCAGAAGGCTCTATGTCCTTGAGCTATTTGATGATCGAGAAAATTTGACAAATAGGCTTATCCACAGAGAGATGCATTAAGTTACAAAATGTATATCCGTAATTTGAATGACTTATAAGTAATGCCCCAGACACCTCTTCCCACATATATATACTGAACCGCAAAAGAAACGTCGACCCAAGTAACATAACATGAAAAGTTGTCATTTAAATATCTGGGTAACTTTGGTCAAAGTTTCTAAAATTTAACATTACCTTGTCCGGAAAAATTAAATTTGATGATAAAAAATCAAAGCAGATGACAATAAACCCGATCGCCCAAACGCATCACGGCAACGGCCATGGTGACCCGAAGCAACTGCTGCGGAAACTGCTCGACAGACCATGGGGACACACCAGCGACACATTAGTGCGGACACACGATTGACGAGCAGACACCTCCACTGTCAGAGGCCACACCGAGGACCCATTCTGACACCACGTCATCGCCGGGACCGTCTTCAGTGGGCAACACAGCACCAGCATACCAGCATTGGCACCACCAGCAGTGGAGAAGAGTCCCCCTACTGTATCTGTAAGATCCGTTACTGTATCTCAACAGCAGATGGCAGAGAGTCTGGTGACGCTTTGGGGAACGTTATTCGGATGCTTGTGTTGTTGGGAGAGACTCGTTGGGTGCCCCGAGCATCATGGTGTGGGGTGGAATTGGTCTTGCACAGAGGGTCGGCCCTGTGGTCTTCAAGAACATCGGTCCAGGGAGAGGCAATGGTGTCACAGCAGCTCGGTGCATTGATCCACACGCCATACCTCATTTGGCACGTCTGCGCGCCACGAGTTTCAGCATGATAACTCCCGTGCCCACAGTGCGAGAGCAACAAGAGACTTCCTCCAGCAGAATGGCATCAGAACCATGCAGTGGCCTGCCCTCATTCCCGATTTAAATCCCATTGAGCACCTGTGGGACGAGATTCAAAGACGGCTGAATGACGTCCGACCAAGGCCGACAACTGCAGCTGAACTGCATCAGGCGGTCCTCAGAGTGTGGGCTCAACCGCCTCATCCATTCCATGTATCGATGTTACAAGGCAGTCATCAATGCACATGACGGACACACGAGATACTGACCATTTTCTCAGACACATGTGTTGTGTTTCACTTTAGGAACATTTGACACCTTAATTTCAACCTTGATGATCAGTTTTCATCTGTTTAATATGTCTGAAAGTATGTTTACAGTGTTTGGACAAATAAGGTTTCTCATATATCTAGTCCACGTTAGTCCAACATCTTCTTTATATCAGTTTCTGACAGTACTTTCACTGTCTCATGACAGCTCTTCAGTGTAACTTACAATGACATATGAATGACGCCATACTTATGTTGACGTCATAAATTACAACTGTGACGTCACAATGTATTTACACACTCCAGCGACGAAACCAAGTAATTTAACAATTGTAGGGAGACATTTGAATTAAAATATACAGTATTTGTAAAGTACTGTATTTGTAAATGGTGATGTTTTTGGTTTATGTCTTCATTCAATGTCGTAATGTTATCACGAAGGCATCTCATGTTACTTCCCGTGGGTACGGGGGGCCCAGTCGTCTAAGGCGCCGCGATTCGCTGTGCAGAGTTGCGTCCCTTGGGCACGCCAGAAACCTATGATTGTGGGTTGGAATCCCGGTTCGCCCCGATTATGTCTCTAGATTTGTCAGCACCATACCCGTGCTCGTGGGCTTCACCGAAGTGGTAAACGTCCGAGACCTGCATCACTTCGGGCTTTCCTCCCACATTAAGCTGACACGCCGTGATATAACTGGAATACTGTTAAAAGCGGCGTTAAACCCAACTCACTCACTCACTCATGTTACCTACCCGTGTGTGTTATGGTAGTTTGTACTGACAGATACCTCCATCCTGGACTTCCCCCTGTATATAGAGGCAATGGTGACACAACAGTTGACGTAAGGACAGCAATTCAGTGCCGAGTGAAGGCTCTTAGTTCTGACAGAAACGTTGTGGATATTTGCGAGGGTCAAAATTTAAAAAAAATGTCTGATATACAGATGATTAATTATTTCGGCCAAAATTACTTTTCATTCAAATATTAAATGGAGAATTTCCGCTGAAGCGATACGAATATGCACAATGTTTATTTTCAACTGTTTCAGATATTTCTGTTTTGCTTCGTGAGAAATATGTAGCAAAGCACATATAAAAGAAAGGTACATGTAATACTCAGGTTTGGAGAAGGTTTGTTACAAAAAAACATAGTTCCATCGGTTACTTATGTTAGAATGAGTCAAGTTTTTGAGGCGATAGTGCGGAGGAGGTGAGGTGAGGTGAAATTGGGTTTAACGTCGCGTCCAAGATTATTGCACTTATATAGCGACGTGCATGTACGTGTGTGTGTGTGTGGCTGCTTGTACTAGTCCGGACTGATGCTGATTTATAGTGCTAGCTATACCATGCCGCAGTTTAACATGAATACCCCACCAAGACACATTATACTGACTCAAAGCCGACCAGTCCATGTTTTAGCCCCTTAATGCCGAGCGCCAGTCAGGGTAACAACAAGTACCATCTTTTAACGTCTTTTGGTATGACGCGGCCGGGGATCGAACCCCGGACCTTCCGCTCTCCGGACGGACGCTCTACCACTAGACCACGGAGGCAGCTACTGCGGAGGAAATCCTGAAATGACATGCTTATACATTAAGGGATTCGAACCTGGGTCTAAAGCATGGCGAAATAAAACCCATCTGTGTTATCAAATCCACTAGTTTTTATGAACCGTACACAGATCCATTCAAATTAATTACATAAATATAGTATGATTTGCACTGTTAAAATAAAAGAGCCCAAAAGAAAAGGGATGTTTTGTCACCATGCCAACCTGGTTCATGACTTCATTACTTCACTGAACTATCATGTTATTGACTGATCAGATTGTTCCCAGGAAAATAGAAATTACAATTAACTTTCGCTGTCATATTTCTTCACTATCGATCTTAAAATTACAGGGATACCGGCATTAGAAAGACAGCATTCGAAACCTGCCTTAAGCTGTCCGTGCTTCGTGTCCATGGACAGAATTATATCAAATCGT
Organism: Haliotis rufescens; assembly: GCF_023055435.1. Taxonomy (NCBI): domain Eukaryota; kingdom Metazoa; phylum Mollusca; class Gastropoda; order Lepetellida; family Haliotidae; genus Haliotis; species Haliotis rufescens. The sequence continues at coordinate 19,520,456 of NW_025964383.1, read as the reverse complement.
TCTGCGGCATAAAACACAGAAGATGGGTTTTAAATCTAAAAGACAATAGTCGCAACTAAAACAGCTAGTGTACTTTAAAATTTGTTGAGACCTAAACTAAATTGACAGTGTCTCTTGGTTGGTTGGTTGTCAGCAATATTCCAGCTATATGACGGCGGTCTGTAAATATTCGAGTCTGGACCAGACATTATAGTGATGAATATCATGAGCATCGATCCACGCAATTGGGATCGATGACATGCATCAACCGAATCAGCGAGCCTGACCACCCGATCCCGTTTTACGTTTTACGACAAGCATAGTCGCCTTTTACGGCAAGCACGGGTTGCTGAAGACCTATCCAATCCCGGAATCTACAAAACCTCACGTTAAAAAGGCAATGCGCTTTAGAAACAGCGGTAATAACTATTCACAAATCTCTACCTCATGTTTTGGCATCTACGTAATGAATTCCCCTCGTCATGAGCTTACGGACTTTGTGTCAACACCTGTCAGTGGCAGTACTTCCACGTATTCACCACCATCATTGAAACCAGTAGTTGTTCCTCCAGTATCTGTCAGATTAATGCTGGACACATGCTTTAAGTCTGTAACACGCTGTCTACAACATCCGACACACGCATTGAACGCCGTCGGAAAGACGGAGGGAATAAAAAATACATCCAGGGAAGGGATTAGTGTCAGTGTACAGACGACGGGTATTGATACATGGAGTTGCATTGTAAACATTGAAGATCCATACAGCGTGACTATCCATATTTCCAGGAATATTCTGATTTTGATCACAGATTATTTTCAGGAAAGACCAATGCAAACCATAAAAGGATACTCTTTAATACTGAAAATGTTGATCGATACTAGTAGGTGTAATCTTCATCTGCTAGGCAGGTGGGGAGTGTAATGGTGTTGTAAACCCGTGGTGATCAGAGTTCGTATATGCCCCCTTCACTATTGGTTATTGTTGTAAGCGACTTTTCGGATCGGCTGTCAGACTGGTTGTCAGACTTGTTGTCAGACTAGTTGTCCGGCTGGTTGTCAGGCTGGTTGTCAGACTGGTTGTCAGACTGGTTGTCAGACTGGTTGTCAGGCTGGTTGTTAGACCAGTTGTCCGGCTGGTTGTCAGGCTGGTTATCAGGATGGTTGTCAAGATGGTTGTCAGGCTGGATGTCCGGCTGGTTGTCAGACTGGTTGTCAGGCTGGTTGTGAGACTGGTTGTCAGACTGGCTGTCAGACTGGTTGTCAGACTGGTTGTCAGGCTGGTTGTCAGACTGGTTGTCAGGCTTGTTGTCAGGCTGGTTGTCAGACTGGTTGTCACTATGGTTATCAGACTGGTTGTCCAATTGGTTGTCCAGCTGGTTGTCAGACTAGTTGTCAGTCTGGTTGTCAGACTAGTTGTCAGGCTGGTCGCCGGCTGGTTGTCAGGCTGGTTGTCCGGTTGGTTGTCCGGTTGGTTGTCAGACTTGTTGTCAGACTGGTTGTCCGGCTGGTTGTTAGACCAGTTGTCCGGCTGGTTGTCAGGCTGGTTGTCAGGATGGTCGCCGGCTGGTTGTCAGGATGGTCGCCGGCTGGTTGTCAGGCTGGAAGTCCGACTGGTTGTCAGACTGGTTGTCAGGCTGGTTGTCCGGCTGGTTGTCAGGCTGGTTGTCAGACTGGTTGTCAGGCTGGTTGTCAGACTGGTTGACACTATGGTTATCAGGCTGGTTGTCCAATTGGTTGTCCGGCTGGTTGTCAGACTAGTTGTCAGTCTGGTTGTCAGACTAGTTGTCAGGCTGGTCGCCGGCTGGTTGTCGGGTTGGTTGTCAGGTTGGTTGTCAGACTTGTTGTCAGACTTGTTGTCAGACTGGTTGTCCGGCTGGTTGTTAGACCAGTTGTCCGGCTGGTTGTCAGGATGGTCGCCGGCTGGTTGGCAGGCTGGATGTCCGACTGGTTGTCAGACTGGTTGTCAGACTGGTTGTCAGGCTGGTTGTCAGACTGGTTGTCACTATGGTTATCAGGCTGGTTGTCCAGTTGGTTGTCCGGCTGGTTGTCAGACTAGTTGTCAGTCTGGTTGTCAGACTAGTTGTCAGGCTGGTCGCCGGCTGGTTGTCCGGCTGGTTGTTTGACTGGTTGTCAGGACTGGTTGTCAGATTGGTTGACACTATGGTTATCAGGCTGGTTGTCCAATTGGTTGTCCGGCTGGTTGTCAGACTAGTTGTCAGTCTGGTTGTCAGACTAGTTGTCAGGTTGGTTGTCAGGCTGGTCGCCGGCTGGTTGTCAGGCTGGTTGTCAGGCTGGATGACAGACTTGTTGTCACTATGGTTATCAGGCTGGTTGTCCGACTGGTTGTCCGGCTGGTTGTCAGGCTGGTTGTCCGGCTAGTTGTCAGGCTGGTTGTCCGGCTCGTTGTCCGACTGGTTGTCCGGCTGGTTGTCAGGCTGGTTGTCAGACTAGTTGTCAGGCTGGTTGTCAGACTAGTTGTCACTATGGTTATCAGGCTGGTTGTCCGACTGGTTGTCAGGCTGGTTATCAGGCTGGTCGCCGGCTGGTTGTCATATGGGATGCCCGGCTGGTTGTCCGCCTGGTTGTCCGGCTGGTTGTCAGGTTGGTTGCCACACTGGTTGTCAGGCTGGTTGTCAGGGATCATCTGTCATGCAGTTGCTCCGCCGATGATAAAGACAATTTCAATAGATTTCGCTCACCACTGTGATAAGAGAAGAACAAATAAACGCACGCGCGAATCCGTAGGACCAAATTTACATTAAAAAACGTCAAGATGTCACCGGAGCGTATACACTACGATAATGTCGGCGTTTGTTAACAGCAGTGTTTTATTTGGACATATGCAATACCAGATATGAAATGGTAATAATGTGCCTTAATAATAATGTAGTCTTTGCTTTTAAGACACTGTAAGAATTTGCCTGCAAGACAGAAAGATCAGTTTGGATGAGTGATCGTGTTACGGAAATATTAACAGAGCCATGCTCGATACACATTATATGGTGTATTCATTATCAAAGGTTTCCGGAAGGAGCTCCGAGCCATGCCATGGTGATGTGTTACGTGTAATTATCGGTAAAGCAGTTCTCTCTCGCTGATGAAACAAGACATCGATTAGATGAGAGATGGTGTATACTTGAGGAACTTCGTCACGATATAGCTGAAATATTGCCGATGTGATGTTAAGTTTTACTCACTCACTCACTTGACTATTGTGGAGACATTGATTTGTGCCTTGAACCTACACAAGACGATATGTATACGGGATCGTCTGTCAGACACTTGCACCTCCGACATTAACAAACACATTTATGAATGAATTTTACCTCACGACAGATAGGTCAGTTTGGATGAGTGACATTGTGACGGAAATATGAACAGAGCCAGGTTCGTTACACATTATAAGGTGTAAATATTATTAAAGGTTTCCGTAAGGTGAGTCGAAACATGCTACCGTGCTGTGTTATCTGTTATCGCCCTTCATAAAGCAGATGAGGCGCCTTGCAGGTCGCTGTCTCTTGTGAAAAACACCGTCACACCCCGCGGCTGGCCTCTTTGAACAGACATCGATCAGATGAGAGACGATGCATGCTTGAAGAGTTACTGCAGAGACATCGATCTGTCCCTTTGATCTACACCAGACGGAGGGTTGTCGGAAACAACTGTTTGGCTCGGTCTTCCACAGGTCTTACATACAGGATAATACATGAGACCATGAACACTGTGTCAGAGATCTCGTGTCAAGTACAGTGAAACCTCGTTAGTCCGGACCCCGTTAGCCCGGGCACATGACCTGCAGTACGATTACTGCTGGGAACACCAACATGTGTACATTCTCCAGAACCAAGATTCGTTATCCGGAAATTTGTTTCATGAGGGCGATTTCAAGTGCGGTGTTTCACTGTATGAGAGCGGAGAGTAGTCATGTCGTTTTAGTGTTCGATTATTTCGGGCAAAAAGAACATTCAAAGAGCAAACAAGGTGTTTTTGCGGGTCTTTTCTTTTGTAAGATAATAAATTCTTAAACATACGGACTTCGCTATTGCCTCCGATAACATACGTTCTTGACATTTATCAGCTGCTATAAAGTCGCACCTAAAACGTGCGAATGTAAACGCTTAATGTGAACCGAGTAGATTCTTAAAATTCCATGTAATCTTCATGGTTCTGTGTGCTTCGTGGATATCTGCCAGAAGACAAACAATGAGCAGTTACGACATCCTCATAGGCATGACAGAAAGTTATGTCAATAACACCATCATCATCATCATCATCATCATCATTATCATCATTTATTTCTAAAAAAATAAGCACCCACGGTGTTACACCCGAAAACGTTTTTTTAACATGACAATAATTAGCATTTAAAAAGATGTCGGTTATACCGTACAAATATTTGGCGATAAACATTTTGCTTGAAGATTTGTACGAACATTTAAACAGAAACACTTACATAAACAAACATACATATACATAGTTACACTCAAAGGTACTTATCTATTATACATATGAATTTTGCAAGTTTTTTTGTTTCTTTTACATTTCAGGTACATTTTTTGGCATTTTATTATATTCCGAAATTGCGTGTATTTATTCGAGATTCACCGAACTCTTCACATTTAAACAGATGGTGGAATTCATCGGATATATAGCTTGCGACATACACAGTTTACATGTCCTAAGTTCTCTCTCTATACTAAGCCAACAACCAACTTCGACAGGTAGATTATGGTTACAGGTTCTATGTTTTAGAATAGGATAATACATTTGTTTAGATAGGAGAAGAAAGTTTTCAAATGACAGGATATCTTTTAAATATTTATAATGATACCCTTTTGAACTTCTCTCGACGTCAGATCTCCAATTTTGATAAAACTGATCTTTTAAAGTTGGAAACGCTTGAAACGCTTTGTGGGTCGTAAAATACATAGGACAGACCACACTTATTAAGTCTTTGCCTCACACTTTTTTTATCCAGGCATTTTGTTCATTATAAGATAAAAATTGCAAATGAGCAAACTTATAAATAATTTGTGATAGTTTCGATGCAGGTCCGGGTTTACACAGTTTATGCCAAAAGACAACAAGCCGTTTAGCTGCATAAATCGAAAAAGGTATTGTACCTGGTTCTCCATAAACCGTAAAATTTGGGGTGGCATTTCTAAGACCACATTCTAGTTTAAGGAATGGTAAATGGGTCTACTACAGGCAGAACACAATATTTACAATATAACATAAACGTCTCATTACCTCGCTATCACTGACCAAACGGCTGACGTCAACAGCGAATTCCAGGAGTTCCTGGAGGAGCCATATCGTGGTTCTTACCGTGTTTACTCAGTTAACTGAGATATCTGGAAACGAACATTGTGGGCTATGTTACCGCATGTGTGGATGATCGTACATTTTTCTGTAAGGACACTGGTGTTCTTTGTTGAAATGAGAAGAGTAACACTGGCACCAGTGATTTGCGCTAAGAGGGTTCATGTTAAGCAAGTACATGTTTCATGACCTCAGACCTTAGAGGTGACGTTATATATACGAAGACCATTGATGGCATGTGAGTCAGTGAGTGAGTGAGTATGGGTTTACGCCGCTGTTAGCAATTTTCCAGCAATATTGCGGCGGGGGACACCAGAAATGGGCTTCACACATTGTACCCATGTCGGGAATCGAACCCGGGTCTTCGGCGTGTCGAGCGAACGCTTTAACCACTAGGCTACCCGACCGCCCCTGATGGCATGTGTATGAGGCTCTGGGTATATGGTTAAAGGCAAAAAGCATTACATTCTTACAGTCGATAGCCAGTATTTTTAAAGGTTTTAAAACATATATCTTAAGTTTCATATGTAGCAATGTTTCTATTTGATGTGCGGTAAAATCTGACAAAACTAATTGTAAGAGCAGTCCTTGTTTGCCCATCGAGACTGTTTCAAACTATCAATCATAGTGAGTGAATATGGTTTTACGCCGCTTTTTGCAATATTCCAGCATTATCACGGTGGGGGACACCAGAAATGGGTACACAAATATGTCAACACAACTACTGGTTTCACTTCTCAGTACACACATACGTCAACACAACTACTGGTTTCACTTCTCAGTACACACATACGTCAACACAACTACTCGTTTCACTTCTCAGTACACACATACGTCAACACAACTACTCGTTTCACTTCTCAGTACACACATACGTCAACACAACTACTGGTTTCACTTCTCAGTACACACATACGTCAACACAACTACTGGTTTCACTTCTCAGTACACACATATGTCAACACAACTACTGGTTTCACTTATCAGTACACACATGTCAACACAACTAGTGGTTTAACTTCTCAGTACACACATACGTCAACACAACTAGTGGTTTCACTTCTCAGTACACACAACTACTGGTTTCACTTCTCAGTACACACAACTACTGGTTTCACTTCTCAGTACACACAACTAGTGGTTTCACTTCTCAGTACACACATACGTCAACACAACATCATCACGGTGTGATTCAAACCAAAAGCAGGATGGAACAAGAGGACACCCGTGACACTGTACGTCACTCTAGCCATTGCCACTCTCAGAGCACAGAGAAGCCATTGTGTTGTCCGAGGAATACAGAACTCGGGCTTCTTAACAACCTTTCACCAAACAGACACGCGGTAATGGAGAGCTGGTAACTGTTTCGTAAACCGTCGAGTTTCCATAACAGCTGGAGGCCTTTTGACACGAGCTGTTTTGTTGTAGTCGTTCTGCCAAACAAACACTTTGATCAGCTTCCATGTAAATAGACATCGCGGCCGTATGTGTTTATCATTAGTAATTAAGCCAAATTTTAAATGTGTCAGTGATGTTCCATTTTGGGATAGGAACAAAGGATATGTAATAGGTTCTTGGTGTTTAGCGGGTGGCCCTTCAAAGACACTTTGTGGTATCTTTTCAAATGGAGTTATTTTCCTTTAGGACACAAGAGAATACGTTTGGGTTGATGCATCGGTGCAGCTGTAACCGGAACATTTTCGTGAGAGAAAAAGGGGGAATTCATCAATGTTCATTTTGACACGTTGCATTTTTTTATCATCCTGAGCGTGATTGGTGTTTCAATGTGTGAGTCAATATTTCTTATCGATGCATCATCATTAAAGCTACTGTTGGCGCTCATGGAGTGAGTGAGTAAGTGAGTTGGGTTTAACGCCGCTTTTAACATTATTCCAGTTACACACGGCGTGTCAGCTCAATGTGGGAGGAAAGCCCGAAGTGATGCAGGTCTCAGACAATTACCACTTTGGTGAAACCTACGAGCATGGGTATGGTGCTGACAAAGCTAGAAACATAATCGGGGCGAACCTGGATTCGAACCCACAATCATAGGTTTCTGGCGTGCCCTAGGGACGCAACTCTGCACAGCGAATCGCGGCGCCTTAGACGACTGGGCCACCCGTGCCCCCGGCGCTCATGGATGAATTATAGGTCCCAAATAACACCATAGCTATGCTCGGTTACAAGGCGTTAGCAAACAGATGTAACAACATTTATTCACTTAAGACAACCACAAGAATAGATAAACGTGATGGGATTTCTTGCGTTTCTGCCAATATTTCTGATACGACAGAGAAACACTCGTTACGGCGTAGGGCACAGGGACTCCAATAGTTCAAGTACCTTCACTTCATTCACAACAGATTAACATTAACTTCACACACAACGGTGCAATATCCATGAAAAGAAAATTGTGTCTGTAGTTTGCAAATACTGCATCAAAACTAAGCTTCTGTACCTAGTTTACGAAACTTGGATCTATTTTCCAAATGTGATGACAATCGCCTGTCATCTCAATGTTTATCCAAACTTAACATATTTCTTTCTATACTGAAGGCCTTTCCGATGATGTTTAATGGGTGAAAAGGCTTCGGATGTATTTTCTTTGTAGATTATTCAAATTATTGTCAAACCATATTGTAACCCCATTCATCCTTGGGTACACTGGTCCCGTCTGTGGTTCTGGTTGTGATGGAGAGACAACCATTCAGAGGCACAATATATCTTCTAATTATCCCCCGCCCAACAAAGTACTTTGCAAGTACATGCTGAACTGGTGCCTTTTGCTATATAGAAATTTTAGAAATTTTTATTTTTTACGTTTCCATGGCAACAAGATGGACTTAGGTTCTGTGAGGGTCGAGTTCGTTTCCGGAGCATAACTCATAAACCGTTCAATATTTTTTCATGAAACTTTGCAGGTTTGTCAGGTACATGCTGAACTGGTGTCTTTTGCAATTTAGAAATTTTAGAATTTTTTATTTTTTTCACGTTTCCATTGCAGCAAGATGGACTTAGGTTCCAAACTCTTCTTTTTTTACAATTTCCATGACACGTTCCATCTCGCTTAAAAACGGTTAGGGTTTGTTTAGATTTAATTATGTCATAAATTCTGCAACAGGGCCGGGGGATATAGCCACGTTAGTGACAAACTCTTGTTGAGTTATCTTTTATTTTGGAAACAAGAGAATAAGTAACAGCGGCGCAAATGGACGCGACATGATAAGGGAATTTATTTAGCATGATAGATGTTTCAGTGAATGAATATTTCTTTAATGAGACTGATGCTGGTATTCTTGGATGAAGACAAGGTCCAAAGTATCTCATGCTTGTCATTATGTCAGAGTCCAGGGATCGGGTTGTCATGTTCGGTGACAAGGTGTTTACGGGCCGCTGTAAATGACTGCAGTGCCTCATAAACAACAGTCATTCACTTTCGACATCCTTTGACACTTTACATCCTTGAGACAACCTTATGATCAGACGAACGTGATGGAATGTCTTGTAATTTTGACAACAGCTACGTCGACAGTAGCAAATCTACCGTCGATGTGGACAAAGGACCCTTGGCGAAACTGTAATTGTCAAGAATGATTGGCGTTTGATTAGGCAAGGAAGGCTCAGTCGCCTAAGCGGTGGCATCACGATACCTGATGACGAGATACAAGTTCTGAACAGATAGTCCCGAGGGCAACATAACACTATCGTACAAGAACCATGACATCAAACGATATTTGTGGTGTGCTGACGACACTAAAATAAAGGAAATCTTCTGCTCATGATGGAGTGACTTATGAACATACAAGGCAGGCTGGATTTAGATATTCACAGCATCTTGTGATTCTCTTGAACCTGATAATAAAACACGAATATTCTCCGTTACCTTTCAGAACTGGTTTCACTGTTGCGCTATACAAATAAAATGGACCCAAAAATGTACCAAGGTATCAGCTATTTGAGTGAGTGAGTGAGTATGGGTTGACACTTTTAGCAATATTCCAATAACACTGCTTGAAAAAGTCACCATGGAGGGAATACAGAGGTTGGTCAACCATAACATAATATTTCCTGATGGAACACAGTCTGAATTTCGGAAGGGTAGTGTGGCTCAGTTTGCAGCATATACTTTACAAGAATGTATGGTGTATTTCAAGCAATGTCAGTCGGTACTTTATAGCACTTTTCGAGAGAACAGAAACTGTTGAAGAAACGTGTTTGCGATTTATCAAATATTCTTATACAACTGCAAGGTCTTATGTTACTTTTCAAGGTCAGCTATCAGAATATTTTGCAATACGTAGAATTGTCGGATAAAGAAGAGTCCTATTTACATAGGCTTTTTCTAGTCTACATTGATGAGCTTATATACGAACTGAAACTTACAGGATGTGGATTCTAAATAGTAAACGACCACCCCTATCCTACTACTGGCAGGTGATACTACCCTAATTAATACTACTCTTAAAGGCATTGAGAACCTCTAGTCACTGTAGACATATATGCCCAGAGATGGATGATGACCTACATCCCTTCCAAAAGGTGTGTCATTGTTGTCATCACAAACGTTAAATGGTAAAAAGGTAGACAAACAATTAACAGAGTGAAACACACAAGATATGCAGGGGTTATTTTCAGAATAACTGACTAACAGGATTTTATATTGTATTTCGGGGCCAGGAGGCCTACAGTGCAGTTTTCACATAGTTTGTAAATGTATACGTATGTGCTTGAGCGCTATCGAATTTTAAATACTTTAATACAGATATACAACAGAGTAAAACATAAGTCTTTGTTGTTGTTGTTGTTGTTGTAAACATAAGTCTTTGTTGTTGTTGTTCTTCTTCTTCTTCTTCTTCTTCTTCTTCTTAAGAAGTTGACAAAATTTTGTCGACATGGATTTTAATAATAACACATAGGTAAATATTGTTTTCGAATTACAGTGTTATGTTTGCATAAAAACAACACATGGTATTCGTCTTTGTCTCCCTCTACACAATATGGACATAACAGCCATAACGGATGACTAGTTTTTACATGCGTATATTCGTTAATTTTAAAGTTGTTTGAACAACATTTAAAATTTGTTGAAAAGTCCTCTTTTCTGGGCATATCTAATACATTTTAAATATTTTCAGTATCTATCAAGGATTTTAATGTAGAAACAATTGCGGAAGTCTTAAGGCCATAATGCTATTTTGGCTGTATATATCTACCAAACACATGACAACAATACTGACATTAATATTTAAAATAATTTACAGTTTACAACTTCTTGGCAAATCCAATCAATACCATGGGAAAAAAAGAATATTCTCATTGAAGAGGGGCGGTCGGGTAGCCTAGTGGTTAAAGCGTTCGCTCGTCACGCCGAAGACCCGGCATGGGTACAATGTGTGAAGCCCATTTCTGATGTCCCCCGCCGTGATATTGCTGGAATATTGCTAAAAGCGGCCTAAAACCATACTCACTCACTCACTCATTGCAGACGTCAAATTTACGTCGCCCATGTGATTATGTTGTTTCGTAAGAAAATAACAATCTAAACAAATCTATTACTATTCAGATGTATAAACATAGAATGACGCCCACATTCTCCCAACTTTGCTTAGTTGCAAGTGCGATAACCTACTCGTAATTTATATTTACAGAATTTAGTTTGAACAATTTCAAATACTTATGAGATATATATCAAAATAGGTTGAAGTTTTCTTTAAAAAATATGAAAACAAGTGTTTCCGTCCAAATTTTATTTCCATGAACCATTATTTCTTATGGCGCTGAAGACTTTTCTGTCTATTTAGGCAAAGTTTGACATGCAAATTGAAACATATTTCTACATCAAGAATACATTATATTAGACAGCCTTTATTTGTGTACCTGTTAGGAGCCACTTTTCATTTTTAAATAACTGACCTCCTCTTTCAGAAACAAACATTTTTTTCTTCTCTAAATTTGCGGTTATACCCAACTGTTAGCAATATGCCTCTTATATATTTAGTCTTCTTTTAAGATTAACCACTGTTTCATCAAACATAATCACATCATCAGTTACAAATAACAGACAGATTTCTACTATAATGCCGTCTACAAAAAACATCTCGCGGGTCATTTTTAAACAAAAGCTTCAGCTAAATTATACAATGAGTAGCGTGTGTTAGTTACTGGACTCACTACGCACAATTAAATCTCTAAATAGCTGTGCCACACTCTTTCGCACTCCAGCACCAGGACCACAAAGAACGGGCCACATGCCGACTTGAAGTACCTCACTCTCATAGCTCTAAAAGCCACTTGACAGTGTTGGTTCATTTCTGTCTCTGTCGACGATAATGTAGATGCTTGTTTATCCGCCAAGCCGTGAACCAGAGGATGTGTTTACATTCAATGTTAAAATATAGGTTTTTCACTAAATTATCAGACAGGTGACATCCACATTTTTGTTCCAATTAATCAATCTTCTCTCTTTTTGAAACAATAACAAAGGGGTGTCACTAGATTTGACAGATTCGTTGTATCCAGAGAGAGATACATGAGTTTACTAGAACTAGAGGATGTGTTTACATTCAATGTTAAAACATAGGTTTTCACTAAATTATCAGACAGGTGACATCCAGATGTTGGTTTCAATTCATCATGCATCTCTCTTTAGGAATACCAAAGGAGCGTCACTAGATTTGACAGATTCAGTAAATCCAGAAGAGGATGCAGGAGGTTAAACATTTCATATGATAATTGGTAGTTTTAATGGCATTTCAAATAATGTCCCAGGAACTTCTTTGCCCCAATTACATTCATCAGCAAATTCAAATGGTGTATTTTTTTTTGCTTGTATATTTATTGTAATCAGAAACACTGAGATGAAAGGGTTGGTTAGTTGTCGGCAATCTAACTTATATATTCAACTGTTCCGGCCATATTGTTTAAGAACAAATTATTGTGATACGAATATGATTGTATATTTTCAGGTGTATGCCAAGAAATTAATTGTTGTTTTCGAGAAACGCCATGAGAAATAACTACCATGGCACAGATAAACGTAGGGTATACTGAGGTTTGCAGAACTCGTATTTAACAGGACAGTTTCGTGGGTAAAAAAACTGACATTTCAAAAGTCCGTAGTAGTATTATTGAGGCGATAGTGCGGAGGAGGAATACCTAAAATGACTTATTTATGCATCAAGGTATCAGAACCTGGGTCCATGGCATAATGACAAAAGCGAAATAGAAGTGTCCTTGATTTCAAGTCCACTATTTGTGGGCAGTTTGCAGATCCATTAATTGTTTATTAACTCCATAGAAGCATGATAATTTGTAGTGGTACGAAAAGGCATGTTTTGCCATCAAGCCAACCTCATCCATTACTTCATTGAACTATTCTGCCATTGACTGATCAAATTACCTTTTAGTTCTGAGGAAAATAGAAAATACATTACCTGTTTTTGACATGGCTACAATCAACTTCTCATATCAATCCTATCGATCTCAAAATTGCATTGCTTTTTAACGCCTCATTCAAGATTAAATCTCATAGAATCTCAGCCTTGGGCCTATTTATTGTAAAATTCTGATATCGACATTTTGTTCTTGCTAATGGAGCTGGAAAAAGAAGTTGGTGACAGGAGAAAGACGGTTTTCAAAAACTCGCAAAAAATGCCCTGTGTCAACTCAATGGACAGAGTGATACCTACTCGTTCTGTCGCCTTTAAGGGGCGGTGGGGTAGGCTAGTGGTTAACGCGTTCGCTCTCAGGAGTCAAGCTGCTGAACGTGCTCACCCATCCAACTACTCTCCGAGACCGACGTTGCTGAACTTCCCCTGATTTGTGATCTGTGCGCTGTGCACAGGACCACGTGCCAACACATGTCTCCAATCAGTAACACGCTGTCTACGACATCCGACACACGCATTAGACGACGTCGGAAACAAGGAGCGAATTGGAGGCATTTGGGGAAGAGATTTGGCAGACCACTGGTGTTAATACGGTCCGTCATTATGACAAGGAGTTGGAGTGTAAATATTGAAGATCCAGACAGTTTGATTATCCACTTTTCTTATAGCAATGATATTTATGCCTCACATGTTAATTTCGGCTGTGCCCAATACAAACAATACTTTCTACGCCACTTTCTTCAATATTGAACATTTTGATAGACACGGTTGCTCCAAGGTGTAATATTTCGATCCTGGGAGTGTAATGGTGAAGTAAACCAGTTGGTATCAGGGATAGAATACGTCCCCTGTTCTACTGCTTGTCGTAAGAGGCGACTTGTATGGATCGGTTGACAGGCTGGTTGTGAGTCTCAATTATCGACAGGTCGCCTTCATTTCGCGACAACATAAAGAAGCACACATGACGTGTAGCTCACATAATCCACGTTAAGCATTTCCTGAGGTTGTATACGGGATCGTCTGTCATACACTAGCACCTCCGAAGATTAACAAACAGTTAACACATTTTTATGTATGAACCTTACCTCACGACAGGTAGGTCAGTTTGCATGAGCGACAATGTGACGGAAATATTAACAGAGCCAGGTTCGTTACACATTATAAGGTGTATTTATTATCAAGGTTTCGGAAAGGTGTTTCGAAACATGCTATCGTGATGTGTTATCTGTTATCGCCCGTCATACAGCAGATGAGGCGCCTTGCAGGTTGCTGTCTCTGGTGAAAAACACCGTCACACCCCGCGGCTGGCCTCATTGAACAGACACCGGTCACATAAGAGACGATGCATGCTTGAAGAGTTACTGCAGAGACATTGATTTGTCCCTTGAACCTACACCAGACGGATGGTTGTCGGAAACAACTGTTTGGCTCGGTCTTCCACTGGCCTTACATACACGATAATACATGAGACCATGAACACTGTGTCAGAGATCTCATGTCAAGTACAATGACACCTCGTTAGTCGGGACCCTGGTAATCCGGGCACATGACCTGTAGGACGATTACTGCTGGGAACAACAACATGTGTACATTCATGAAGTTCATTGTGAGTGTTCCCGTCCTGATATTGCTGAAGTGTTGATAAGGGAGTTGCACAACCTCACTATCTCTAATCATCAGGCTTGTCTCTCAGCATACCCGGGGTATGGTTTCGAACTGCAATGATATGACTGGAAATAATGTCTCAATAAATTCATTGCAAAGTCTACATTTCATATTTATGCCTTGATGCAAAATAACACATTGACGGTTTCGAGTGGGAAGTGAGTGGTCCTGAGCAGCAAACAGAATTTAGTAGTAGTGGTAGTAGTAGTAACAGTAGTAGTAGTAGTAGTAGTAGTAGTAGAAGTATTAGTATTAGTAGTAGTAGTAGAAGAAGTAGTAGTAGTAGTAGTAATAGTAGTAGTAGTAGTAGTAGTAATAGTAGAAGTAGTAGTAGTAGCAGTAGTACAAGTAGTAGTAGAAGTAGTAGTAGTAGTAGTACAAGTAGTAGTAGTAGAACAAGTAGTAGTAATAGTAGTAGTAGTAGTAATAGTAGTAGTAATAGTAGTAGTAGTAGTAGAAGTAGTAGTAGTAGAAGTAGTAGTAATAGTAGTAGTAGTAGTTCTAATAGTAGTAGTAGTAGTAGTAGTAGTAGTAGCAGGAGTGGTAGTAGTAGTAGTAGTAGTTGTAGTAGTAGAAGTAGTAGAAGTAGTAGTAGTAGGAGTAGTAGTTGTAGTAGTAGTAGTAGTTGTAGTAGTAGTAGTAGTAACAGCAGCAGCAGCAGCAGCACCATACAGCAGCACATATACTGCATCACTCTCAGTGCACACAACTACTGGTCTCACTTTTCAGAACGGACATAGTTCAAAACAGAGTGATTCACATAAACAGGATGGAACAGGATGTTCTTGAAAACCTTTCAGCAAACAGACACATGGTAATGGATAACTAATAACTCTTGTATAAACAGTCGGGTTTCCGTAACAGATGGATGCCTTTTGACAGCAGCTATTCTGCTATGTATATTCTGTCAAAGGAAACACTTTGATCAGCTCAATCTTAACAGACATTATGCGTTTATCAGCAGCCATTAAGCCAAATTGTCAGTGATGCTCTTTGTTGTGAAAGGAAAAAATATTAAAGTTGTTCTGGTTGTTAAGATAAGGCAACCTTTCAAAGGCACAGTATATCCTCAAATTCAGTTATCTTCAGTCTGGACACAAGAGAATATGTTTGTTTTGGTGCAGCGCCGCATGATAAGGGAATGTTTACTTAAGATAATGTGGGTACAGTTTAAGTGTTTGTGTCAAAACGTTGCATTATAATCATCCTGAGCGTGATATATGTTTCAGTGAGTGAATTAAGGTGCTGGTGGTGCTCATGGAGGAAGATAAGGTCACAAGTAACTCAAGGTCCAGAGTCGAGGGATCATGTAGTCATGTTTTGTGACAAATCATTCACAGACTGTTGTAACTGACTGCAACGCTTCATGTATAAAAGCGACAAAACCCTCTCAACGGGCCAACAGTCAACAAACATCCTTGCGACAAGCACATGCTTTGATGGACCTAATAGAGTGTCTTGTAATTCCGACAGTAGTTGCGTTGACAAATCAGATGAGGAAAAGGAAACAGTTGTTACTAAATATTGTACCTGAACTCCACTACTTCAAGTAGTTGCATATCTATCGTCGATACGGGCAGATGACCCATGTTTTGACATGAGATAAGGCAAGTAAGGAAGGCCCAATCAGCCATGGCTCCGACCCGTGAAGATCCGGGGTAGAATAGGTATTCAACAACTCATGCTTGTCGTAAAAGGCGACTATGCTTGTCGTAAGAGGCGACCTACGGGATCAGGTGGTCAGGCTCGCTGACTTGGTTGATGCATGTCATCGTTCCCGATGCTCATGATATTAATCACTGGATTGTCTGGACCAGACTCGATTTTTAACATACCGACGTCATTTAGCTGGAATATTGCTGAGTGTGGCGTTAAACAACAAACAAACCAATCAAATGGCGTTAAACAACAAACACACAAACAAACAGCCAAGGCGCCACAGTTAGATCGTGTGCTCGAATGTCGGAATTGGAATGATTATGATCTTGGTACAACTAAATGACGCTTGTCGTCACTCACTAGGCCACCTGTCCAATAGGTATGGTTTAACATCGTCGGAACAGTGCTCTTAGAAACAAACACATTGTGTCGTATATTTTGCGAATACCGCACAAAAAATGTACAAGACATCGAAGCTTCTGTGTCTATCCATGAACGTTCAGAATACATCCAGTGCCGGTTTGGACACGGAACTTCGTGTTTTGTTTCCGAATCCGTATATATAAAACCTCAAGGGCAAAGAATAAGCTGTCGATCTATTATATTGCCGAAAAACCGATTCCTTGGGGAGTAAAAGGTAAAATAACGAAGTAATATCAGGTATGACACACGACTTTAAAATTCCAATTAGTTTCTGAGACCACAGGACGGGTTGCGGAATAAAGAGCTCCTCACCTGATCAGTCTAATCATAGGACAGTTGTACCGAGTGTTGAAGTGCTCTCTTTCTACTGTTGGTGTACTAGCTTTGTTTCACTGTTCGTATTCTGAATCACAATGTGGATGGATATATGGAATCCACGATAAACTAATCCCTAGAGTGAGAATTGATGAGAATGTAATCCTGGTGGGGGGTTACAATCAACAGAAGTTTTACATCGATTGGGGTAATTTGAAAAGCTGCCAGAAATAATGCCAG
The DNA here is from genome assembly GCF_023055435.1 of Haliotis rufescens. Lineage (NCBI taxonomy): Eukaryota > Metazoa > Mollusca > Gastropoda > Lepetellida > Haliotidae > Haliotis > Haliotis rufescens. Next base: position 19,503,465 of record NW_025964383.1, on the reverse strand, counting down.
GTAAGGGGAATTCAAATTTCTGTTTTCATCCGAGATAAGATGTAAAAAGTCAATGTCAATGATATGATAGTTTCAGGAACAAAAGCGTCAGTTTTCTTATCGCTGCACATTCTCGAATACTGGAAAGTGATGATACTCGCCTCTTTCATTAATGTTTGTTTCTCAAGGCTGTATTTTGAATTATGTTTAATTGGCAAAAAGATTTCTGTGGTATTTTTTTATAAGTTATTCAAACATGGAATTGTTCAATCAAATTTGTCACCTCCCTACATCCATGGACACGCTGAACCCGTCACATTTCTCTTCCAACAATGAATAAAACACTAAGAAGTGCCGCAGAATTAATTGAGATAAACCACCATGTCTCCCCATGCTGAATGCAAACATGACAGTTAGCTTGTCATGTGGCAGACAAAAAACCTACACGAGCACCTCCTGCTACAGAAATGAAGTAGCGGTGTTAAGAGTCTGATCCAGTGACGTTAGGAAGGCATGCTGCGGATGCATTGTACGCGGTTAGATTATCTAGCAGCTATGGTCGTTGACAGCATGTGCGGATGTGTGGTACTTTAACTTAAGATTCAGATGTTCCTGTTCATTTCTGTTTTCAACAAATCAAACTAAAGAAGGTATATAATAAATCTGTTTCAAACAGGTAAGACATATGTTGCCGTGTGTAGTTTTGCATGTGTTTATAAGACTGTTGAGAATGGTAGTCTGAACTAGATGTTGTTGTTTTTTCCAGATTAAACAGCCTCCGTGGATGTAGCAGGCATATAATGGTATGCGACTCAGACGCACATGCCACTCGCTGTATTTGGCTTTTTGAAAGTCAAGGAGGTCGCTGCCCTAATTTCGTATTGATGTTTTAAGATGATAAAAAATATTACGTTAAGAGAAACTATACTCAAGCAGCTGGTGCCCATTTCCGAATTGAAGTCTTGACATTGAAATCAATTATCTTTGTGCAACTTAGATATGCTCTGTGTGTATTAGAATTCAAAAACGGCTTGGCTGATATGCATGATCAATTTGGAAAAAAGACACTGCCGAACCAAATAGCCACGGCTAGACATCATTATTCATGTAATTAGGGACCCGTGAGGATCCGGGAAAGAATAGGTCTTCAGCAATCCATGCTTGCCGTAAAAGGCGACTATGCTTGTCGTAAGAGGCGACTAAAGGGATCGGGTGATCAGGCTCGCTGACTTGGTTGATGCATGTCATCGATCCAAATTGAGTGGATAGATGCTCATGATATTAATCACTGGATTGTGTGGTCCAGACTCGATTATTTACAGACCGCCGTCATAGAGCTGGAATATTGCTCAGTGCGGCGTTAAACAACAAACCAACCAACCAACCAATCATATAATTAGGATGTAAGATGTGTTCGGAGCACAGCAGAAAAAGGGAAGCATATCCTGCAATGTACTGTTCACAATAAAAGTCGGGGTGAATTGAAAAGATAGAACGTCGCAAGAAAAAAAAACTATCTGGGCCACTGATGCTCATATTAGATAACAGCAACAGGAGATACTTAACTCGATAAGCTGTTACCATGTGACAGCATGAACTAAACTTATCTTTGAATTCTTTGATAACAAGATGCATCAGTTTAACTACATACATGAATTTGAACAAGTTTCATGGAGCAATGAACTGTCAGGAACACAGTCTGACCCGTAATTATAGGATTGCTTTGACATGTCACGTATCCGGAAAATCACAACAATACTAACAGGAACCTACAGATAACAACTAATTATTTTACCCATGTGCAGGAACCCTATCCCATGCAGCCGTCACTGATGTCTCACAATCAGGAAGCGTGGCATTTTGAAAAAAAATTCAGGGATCAGCAGCTCAAATCCGTTTAATTCTGGTGTGTGCGCAGGGGGAATTGATTCCTGCATTTGGCCAATTTAATTTTTCAAACAGTTGATCTCCAACCTGATCTCTCACTGGTAATTCCATATGCCAGCTTATCATTTTGATTTAGTTTAGTGTCACAGGGTTGTATCTAGGCATGGGTGAGTGAGTATTGTGTCACATCAGTTTCAGCAAGATCTCAGTAGAGGCACAGTCTCCGTCACATGGACTTTCCTTCAACTTACAGAATACTACTGCACCAACCACTGTCACTAGAACTACTACTAAAGTCTTCGACAACCACGACTACTGCCACTACAACTACAACTACCAATACTGCTGACCGGCGAGTAGAAGGTCGAGGGTTCGATCCCCCGCTGCATCATATCAAAAGACGTTAAAAGAAGGTTGTTGTTACCCTGTCTGGCCCTCGGCATTAAGGTGCCAAACAAGAGCTTGTAGTCTCGGTGTCAGTATACTCTGTCTGTGTGGGCATCCATGGTAAACTGCAGCATGGTATCTCAGTGGGCTAGCACTATACATCGGCATCAGTCCGGACTTGTACAAGAAACCATACACACACACACTGTTTGCTGTAGTTCTATATATCAAGCTTTAATATCTTGTCACTTGACACGTAATCTAATGATAGTTGTGTGTACATACGTACAGGTCATTACTCACATGATATCTTAGCTTCTCAAGAGATTTTACAATAGCTGCATCCCGTGCTGTTTGTCGGAATGTTTCGTATATATACAGGCGGTCCATCACCAGTGCGTATCCCAAGGTAGATATAGATGATGTAGATGTGACGTGTCACGTGTAATTCAGGACACGTGCGGGTTGCCGTTCTGAGCGTGATCCACACAAGGGATTGTAATGAAAGTGTGGCACGTCAGCGTTTTATTCATCTTCTACTTGCTGAATAAAAAGAATAACTCTATACTGAGTGAGAGAATGCTGTCCGCGCGACACAAGTAAATATGAGAAACTGTTTTGCGTTCATCACACGATATAGAAGGGTGTGGGATTTCTGACGGTATTAGTCCTAAAACATTTCCTGTGATGGAGAAAAGAGCATTAGTTGCTACATGACCAACAGATGGCAAGTCAGCCTTTTGTGGCGTGATTGATCACAAGCGCACTTGCAAGTATCAATGCCTAGGGGTCACGGAGGTAAGAATCTCTCATATGGCTTAAGTAGGTTTAAATGTATGAATCACTTCTTAGCCAAGTTGTTGTATTCCATATTTGAATTGAAATAATATTCCAGAAGAAGACATGAATCTGTCATGCAGTTTTAATCGAATCGCAATATAACTTATATAGACGATTTTGATGAATAGGAACGACCATGAACTGAACTTATGGATAGCCAAGTTAATAATACAATTAATTTTAATTTATAACATAAGACAATTAATCTCATGTTATCAGTGGCTTAAAGCAAATGTCTATTTCACTCAATCAATTGCCTTTTGGCGGATTGCCACAATTGGAATCCAGATTGCTATCCGAACAGAATGTTGTTTTAATGTTAGAAAAATTCAAAGGTAAATGTCGCCCCAAAAACACAATGAAACCCTGCAAGAAGGCAAGACCCGGTCTTTCAAGTAAAAGAAGCTCATGGGCTAACTCGTCAGACAATAACAGTCTTCGTGGTGAGCAGTCCAACACAATTATCAGAACCAAGCGTTGGTAGGATTTGAGTTGAGATAGGGCAGAGACAGTGTTACAAAGGCTGATCATCACACCAAAAGGGAAAAACTTTCACTGAGGAGACTCAAATCAATGCTAAATAAAAGCGACACATCTCTTTCCAAAATACTAAGAAAGCTCTGCTAAAATCCTAAAATCAAAGTGCCATAAACATGTGTTTATGAATCAGTATCATTAAGGTGACGGTACCAGGTGTCCACGAAAAGAATAGCACCATCATAAACACATGCAAATACAAGTCAAATGTTCAGCTGGAAAAGAACACGGGAAAATATGGTACAAATCCAAATAGGGAATTGTATTGGACATCATTTGTGTCACTGATGCGTCAAATTTAGAACTGTCCTCCGCATGTATACTATAAAACATTTTGAAAGCTTTACTTAGGCATCGGATGTAACTCTCATCAAATAAGGCCTAGTATGATGCTCTTTGAAATCTTTACAGAAACAACTTTGACTCAGTTGTACTTCAAAGGTTGCAAGATGTTGACACCGAGGCTGGAGCTGCTGGAATATCGCTCGACAAAAGTTGACTATTGGAAAGTTGAAATCATCCGTCTCGCCATACAGTCTTGAGGAGAGTTTATAATTAGTCACCCTCAATTTGTGTGCATAGATCTAAATATGGAACAGATGTGATAGTGTCAATGGCCATGTCCGGATTGAAGGGGATTATTTGACATGACTAGGTCGCCCATGGCTGTGTGCTCTCACTTGTGGGTGATCATACGCGATTCTGTAAGGACACTGGTGTTTTTTATTGGCATAGCAAGATCAACATTGACACCATAGTGCAGCGCTAAGAGGCTTCCTGTAAAGCAATTATTTGTTTTATTACGGCCAGAATTTGATGTGTATCTATTGGGGAATCCTTGCACAATATATGTAAGAGGCTCTGGCTCGCTGATGAAACAGAAAAAAGGGTAACAGTTTTTAGTTCACTTGAGAAGAGATTTTTATAATGTTCATACAAATCATCACTATTAACGTAGAAAAAAAACGACCAAACCCTTTCCATAATCATAAGAAATATCGATTGTACGATTCCGACTATATTATGAGCATGTGTTTATGAATCACTATCAAATAGTAATAATACTTTGTGCTCGCGAAAGGCGAGAGTATCCTGCTCCTGACACAAATACATGCAAAGGCAAGTCAATTGTTCACCTTGAAAAAGGAACATATAGTATGAGTCAAAATAGGTTATGCATCGGACATCATTTTTGGTCACATTTGCAAATATCCTTCACAATTTTGAAATCTTTCCTGAGGCCTTGAATGGTATAACTTTGATCAAACAACGTCTGGCGCTCTTTGAAATCTTGGTTGAAAGGGAAGCTCGATCGTGCCTCAAAAGTTGTGAAATGTAAACACGATGGCTCGAACTGCTGAAATATTGGTCGACATAAAGGGGAAGTTGAGAGCGAGTGTCAGAATATGCAATCTAGAACGTATTTATGTCTCAACAAGTTCAGAAATCCCAAGTGTGATTCGAACCTACACAAATATGTAAGTTCAAAATCAGAATTTAAAAAAGATTTTTCAACGTAAGAAAAAACTGCATGACATAAAACTGAGTGAAGAAATTAAGTTGACAGTGCATTATGGAGATTGTAAAATGTTTTAGAAAATTCTTTAGAAGTCGTTATGTAAAAAAAATTACACACCAATCAAAAACCGCCCGTAAATTATTATTAACTGTTACCTCTAATGCATGGCTTTCCTATTTTCAGAATTTATTGAATCCGATGTGCATGACGGCAAAAAACAGAATTTGATCTATCAATATCTGATTTTGTAGATACTCATATTTGTGATAAATGTACTGAACTTTCATTTACGGAAGAATTGTTATCTGGTGAGATCACAGAACATGACGTGAGAGAAACATTAAGAAGTTGTAAAACTGGTAAAGCGTCGGGCGTTGATGGAGTCCCACCAGAGTTTCACAAAATATCAGGAGATTTTCTTATACCATATGTGCTGTTTTTAATCAATAAAATCATTGACACATGTATTTTCCCTGATGCGTGGAATATTTGAAAGATAATGTCTTTATACAAATCAGGAAATGCTAGTCAACCAAACTATTACAGAGGTATATCTGTTTTGAATGTCATAGGAGAACTATTGGCAGTAGTTGTTGAAAAACTACTTTGAATTTGGCTTGAAGAAAATGATATAATATCTGAAGCTCAAGCTGGGTTTTGCTCTGAGTATTCTACAGCTGACAATATCTTTGTTCTACAGTCACTTTGCACCAAATATTTATGTAAACATTGAGGTCGTTTTTATTAAGCCTTTTTTTACTTCCGCACAGCTTTTAATTACGTTTATAGAAAAAAACAACTGCTGTACCTATTGATCACAAAAGGATGTGGAAAACTGTAAATAGTTCTTTACAATATATATTTCTCAGTCAAATACCATTTTACCTACAGTTCATACACAGGGGCTGACAGTCATAAGGTGTTATATCTGTGTCACCGTTCAGCTTTTCAGTTCAGTCAAAACTGTTACCTTTGAGATGAACTAAGTAAACGCATTACTTACTTCGCAGGTGTATCTAAATAGTTAGACTGATGACTCTTGTCAACACAGAAATCTAAGACAATTTACTTTCTACCTTCACATCTTAAATACCAAATATTATATTTGGGACAACACTTTCTTTGCAAAGAACAGATTCTGAGTGGGTTAGATCGCTGACTTTGTGTGCTGGAGATTAGGTGCCTCACTCTGGCAGCGTGTGTTCGAATCCCGGACGGGACTCAACTCAAAAAGTATGAAAATCTGTACTTTACTAAGAAAGTGTTATCCCAAATATAACATTTGTTAGATTTGACCACTTCCTAAAAGGCATTGTGTTCATAGTATTTGTATTGCATTTAAACATCAGTAACAAATTAGGACAGCGACCTCCTTGAGTTTCCTTTAAGCTAAATGCAACGAGTAAAATGTGTTTCTGTGCCAATAAATCTCATCGTGTAACAGCTCACATAGCTCTTACATGACTCGTAACACTGTTTCTTCATTTATATGTCAGAAGACGTTCTTGTAGAGGCATTCTCTGCCACATGGCGAGTTAACTAATATGTTAGCGTTCTCTGTTGAGCCTCGAGTACATCATCATACAGGGTGACATTAAGATGTTTGTCTCATTTATATTTTCGGCACTTGCTTCCTTACCAGCTAGTTCCTAGTATTTCAACCATTGTTGGAAGAGAAGATTTGGCAGGTTCATTGTAGCCGGGGATATGCGAGGTTACAAACTGATTTGACCATTTCAAGTTTCAATAACACTAAAGAATACCCGGAAAGCTTTTCGCTCATAAAGGATCATTCAAAAGAAAGTCTTCATTATCGAAAGACATATTTGTCTCATTTGTCTTAAATATGAAACATATTTGTCTTATTTGGTTTGGAGAAACATTTGTATGACAGAGGCGAATGTACTTGTCCTTCTTGACATTTACATTTTCTCCTTGGCTCTTTTGCCCACATCGATGGTTCATTGCAACTGCTTGAATGATTGGAGACTCGATTGCAAGGCACTCTTAGTTTTCTTTAGGGGCGCCCACCTCATGTCAGCTTACGAAGTTGTCTTCCTTCACTATTTCACTGCCTGTCATATGTTTCAGTGAAGTATTTATGACGTAAAAAATGTGTTTGAGTGCACACAGAGCTACAGTGTCAACTTTGCACTGTCAAATCTACAGAAAACCTAGATCTACATTGAAACCACAGTATGTTTATTTCCCGCAACACGATGTTTCACAAACACTTACAACTTACCTATTATATCATACAAAACATTCCCTGACAGTTTGCATCCTTGCTTCCAAAGATATTTTAATTTGAAGATATACCATGCCTTTGAAAGTTTTCTGTTGACATTATCACGGATAATTAGAATTTGGCTTAATGGCTGCTTATAAAATGCTCAGATGCCTGTTTATATGAAAGTTGATCAAAGTGTTTTCTGACAGAATATACAGAGAAAATAGCTTCTGTAAAAAAAACGCCATACTGTATGGATATCCGAATGTTTATGCAAGAGTTATTATTTCAATTCTCCATTACCGTGCATCCGTGCTAAAAGGATTTTTGCCAACATGTTGCAGCTCTTCACGGATCAAACACTGCGATATCTATGTGGTAACAGATTTGTTGAGGTTAGCCAGTATTAGAGTGTCATCCTTTGTCTGATTTACTGGAAGATACGTTTTGACGTATATTGGTCCTTTCACGTAGTTCATGTAAACTATTGTAGCTTTTGTAGGGATTGTCTTATCAAAACGACGGATGATAGGCTGACTGCCGTCTGTGTCAATAGTGTGGTATTCTCCGCATATCTCGGAACGATAAAGACAAGTGTGAGTCAGTAAACTAACAGCTGTCATCTCCTGTTTCACTAATGGTATGTCCTGATGTGTGATAACACATTATAGGATCATGTTCATGTTGTTGAAGGTTGTGTGTTTCACAGATAATTGGACTGAGTTGATGCCCATATCCTGGATCATTGTCATCGAGCCTCAGGGATATCTCCGTTACCTGTGCGTGAACATTATCGTTGATATCAACACTCTGCAAGCTGGACGTTGATTGCAAAGACACACTATGGCTTCTCTCTGCTCTGACACTGGTACATGTAATTACAGGAGTGTCGTACAGTGTCACTATCGGTTCAATCTCACCCTCACTACGCACAATTTAATCTCTAAATAGCTGTGCCACACTCTTTCACAAACTAGCACCACGATCATGGCGGATGAATCATACACCCTTGCAAAAAAGAACAGGCCACATGCCGACCTGAAGAGCCTCACTCTCACAGCTCAAAAAGCTACTTGACAGTGTTGGTTCATTTCTGCCTCTGTCGACGGTGTTGTAGATGCTTGTTTATCCGCCAAGCCGTGAACTAGAGGATGTGTTTACATTCAATGTTAAAACATAGGTTTTCACTAAATTATCAGACAGGTGACATCCAGATGTTGGTTTCAATTCATCATGCGTCTCTCTTTAGGATTAACAAAGGAGCGTCACTAGATTTGACAGATTCAGTAAATCCAGAAGAGGATGCAGGAGGTTAAACATTTCATGTGATAATTGGTAGTTTTAATGTCATTTCAAATAATGTCCAAGAAACCTCTTTGCCCAAATTCAATCATCACCAAAATCAAATGGTGTATTTGTTTGTTTGTGTGTTAATATTATCTATTGTAATCAGCGATGTTTACAGAGATAGAGGTGGTTAGTTGTCGGCAATCTAATTTATGTATATTCCGCTGTCCCGGCCTTATAGTTTAACAACAAATTATTGTGATACGAATATGATTGTATATTTTAAGGTGTTTGCCAAGAAATTAATTGTTTTCGACAAACACCATGAGAAATACCTAGCATGGCACAGATAAACGTAGGGTATACTGAGGTTTGCAGAACGTTTATAAAACAGGACAGTTTCGAGGGTACGAAAACTGACATTTACAAACAGTCAGTAGTAGCATTAATGAGGCGATAGCGCGGAGGAGGAATACCTTTCTTTCATCATGAAATAGGATAGTTCACAGTGTTCAATAGCAGAACCACACGTAAAAACAAAAGTAATGTTCCTAAGAAACACCGCCGATAGCTTGTAACAAATCTCGGTCCAATGTTTTGGCATGTACGTAATGAATTCGTATCATCATTAGCTGAACTGACAAGGATCTGTGTCGACACCAATTTGTGACAGTGCTTCCACGTTCTCCACCAACATAGAAACCAGTAGATGTTCCTCCAATATCTATCAGATTAATACTGGACACGTGCCTCAAGTCTGTAACACGCTGTCTACGACATCCGACACACGCATTAGACGACGTCGGAAACAAGGAGGGAATTGAGGGCATTTGGGGAAGATATTAGGCAGACCACTGGTGTTAATACAGTCCGTCATTATGACAAGGAGTTGGAGTGTAAATATTGAAGATCCAGACAGTTTGATTATCCACTTTTCTTATAGCAACGATATTTATGTCTCACAGGTTAATTTCGGCTGTGCCCAATACAAACAATACTTTCTACGCCACTTTCTTCAATATTGAACATTTTGATAGACACGGTTTCTCCAAGGTGTAATATTTAGATGCTGGGAGTGTAATGGTGAAGTAAACCAGTTGGTATTAGGGATAGAAAACGTCCCCTGCTCTACTGCTTGTCGTAAGAGGCGACTTGTATGGATCGGTTGACAGGCTGGTTGTGAGTCTCAATTATCGACAGGTCGCTTTCATTTCGCTACAACACAAAGAAGCATGTATGACGAGTAGCTCACATAATCCACGTAAGGCATTTCCTGAGGTTGTATACGGGATCGTCTGTCATACACTTGCACCTCCGAAGATTAACAAACAGTTAACACACTTTTATGTATGAACCTTACCTCACGACAGGTAGGTCAGTTTGCATGAGCGACAATGTGACGGAAATATTAACAGAGCCAGGTTCGTTACACATTATAAGGTGTATTTATTATCAAGGTTTCGGAAAGGTGTTTCGAAACATGCTATCGTGCTGTGTTATCTGTTATCGCCCGTCATACAGCAGATGAGGCGCCTTGCAGGTTGCTGTCTCTGGTGAAAAACACCGTCACACCCCGCAGCTGGCCTCATTGAACAGACACCGGTCACATAAGAGACGATGCATGCTTGAAGAGTTACTGCAGAGACATTGCTTTGTCCCTTGAACCTACACCAGACGGATGGTTGTCGGAAACAACTGTTTGGCTCGGTCTTCCACTGGCCTTACATACACGATAATACATGAGACCATGAACACTGTGTCAGAGATCTCATGTCAAGTACAATGACACCTCGTTAGTCGGGACCCTGGTAATCCGGGCACATGACCTGTAGGACGATTACTGCTGGGAACAACAACATGTGTACATTCATGAAGTTCATTGTGAGTGTTCCCGTCCTGATATTGCTGAAGTGTTGATAAGGGAGTTGCGCAACCTCACTATCTCTCATCATCAGGCTTGTCTCTCAGCATACCCGGGGTATAGTTTCGAACTGCAATGATATGACTGGAAATAATGTCTCAATAAATTCATTGCAAAGTCTACATTTCATATTTATGCCTTGATGCAAAATAACACATTGACGGTTTCGAGTGGGAAGTGAGTGGTCCTGAGCAGCAAACAGAATTTAGTATTAGTGGTAGTAGTAGTAACAGTAGTAGAAGTAGTAGTAGTAGTAGTAGTAGAAGTATTAGTATTAGTAGTAGTAGTAGTAGAAGAAGTAGTAGTAATAGTAATAGTAGTAGTAGTAGTTATAGTAGAAGTAGTAGTAGTAGTAGTACAAGTAGTAGTAGTAGTAGTACAAGTAGTAGTAATAGTAGTAGTAGTAGTAGTAGTAATAGTAGTAGTAGTAGTAGTAGTAGTAGAAGTAGTAGTAGTAGAAGTAGTAGTAGTAGTTGTAATAGTAGTAGTAATAGTAGTAGTAGTAGTAGCAGGAGTGGTAGTAGTAGTAGAAGTAGTAGTAGTTGTAGTAGTATTAGTAGAAGTAGTAGTAGTAGGAGTAGTAGTTGTAGTAGTAGTAGTAGTTGAAGTAGTAGTAGTAGTAGTAGTAGTAACAGCAGCATCAGCAGCAGCATCATACATCAGCACATATACTGCGTCACTCTCAGTGCACACAACTACTGGTCTCACTTTTCAGAACGGACATAGGTCAAAACAGAGTGATTCACATAAACAGGATGGAACAGGATGTTCTTGAAAACCTTTCAGCAAACAGACACACGGTAATGGATAACTAATAACTCTTGTATAAACAGTCGGGTTTCCGTAACAGATGGTTGCCTTTTGACAGCAGCTATTCTGCTATGTATATTCTGTCAAAGGAAACACTTTGATCAGCCTAAGTCTTAACAGACATTATGCGTTTATCAGCAGCCGTTAAGCCAAATTGTCAGTGATGCTCTTTGTTGTGAAAGGAAAAAATATTAAAGTTGTTCTGGTTGTTAAGATAAGGCAACCTTTCAAAGGCACAGCATATCCTCAAATTCAGTTATCTTCAGTTTGGACACAAGAGAATATGTTTGTTTTGGTGCAGCGCCGCATGATAAGGGAATGTTTACCTAAGATAATGTGGGTACAGTTTAAGTGTTTGTGTCAAAACGTTGCATTATAATCATCCTGAGCGTTATAGATGTTTCAGTGAGTGAATAAAGGTGCTGGTGGTGCTCATGGAGGAAGATAAGGTCACAAGTAACTCAAGGTCCAGAGTCGAGGGATCATGTAGTCATGTTCTGTGACAAATCATTCACAGCCTCTTGTAACTGACTGCAACGCTTCATATATAAAAGCGACAAAACCCTCTCAACGAGCCAACAGTCAACAAACATCCTTGCGACAAGCACATGCTTTGATGAACCTAATAGAGTGTCTTGTAATTCCGACAGTAGTTGCGTTGACAAATCAGATGAGGAAAAGGAAACAGTTGTTACCAAATAAGGTACAGGAACTCCACTACTTCAAGTAGTTGCAGATCTATCGTCGATATGGGCAGATGACCCATGTTTTGACATGAGACAAGGCCAGTAAGGAAGGCCCAATCAGCTAAGGTGCCGACCCGTGAAGATCCGGGGTAGAATAAATATTCAACAACCCATGCTTGTCGTAAAAGGCGACTATGCTTGTCGTAAGAGGCGACTAACGGGATCGGGTGGTCAGGCTCGCTGACTTGGTTGATGCATGTCATCGATCCCGATGCTCATGATATTAATCACTGGATTGTCTGGTCCAGACTGGATTATTTACAGACCGCCGTCATATAGCTTGAATATTGCTGAGTGCGGCGTTAAACAACAAACACACACAACTAAACAGCCAAAGCGCCACAGTTAGATCGTGTGCTCGAATGTCGGAATTGGAATGATACGGATCTTTGAACAACTAAATGACGCTTGTCTTCACTGGGCCACCTGTCCAATAGGTATGGTTTAACATCGTCGGAACAGTGCTCTTAGAAACAAACACATTGTGTCTTATATTTGCGAATACCGCACAAAAAATGTACAAGACATCGAAGCTTCTGTGTCTATCCATGAACGTTCAGAATACATCCAGTGCCGGTTTGGACACGGAACTTCGTGTTTTGATTCCGAATCCGTATACATAAAACCTCAAGGGCAGTGAAGAAGCTGTCGATCTATTATATTGCCGAAAAACCGATTCCTTGGGGAGTAAAAAGTAAAATAACGAAGTAATATCAGTTATGACACACGACTTTAAAATTCCGATTTCGTTTTCTGAGATCACAGGACGGGTTGACTTACACAGAGCTCCTCACCTGATCAGTCTAATCATAGGACAGTTGAACCGAGTATTGAAGTGCTCTCTTTCTACTGTTGGCGTACTAGCTTTGTTTCACTGTTCGTATTCTGAATCACAATGTGGATGGATATATGGAATCCACGATAAACTAATCCCAAGAGTGAGAATTGATGAGAATGTAATCCTGGATGGGGGTTACAATCAACAGAAGTTTTACATCGATTGGGGTAATTTGAAAAGCTGCCAGAAATAATGCCAGGAAAGGGGAAATCAAATTTCTGTTTTCATCCGAGATAAGATGTAAAAAGTCAATGTCAATGATATGATAGTTTCAAGAACAAAAGCGTCAGTTTTCTTATCGCTGCACATTCTCGAATACTGGAAAGTGATGATACTCGCCTCTTTCATTAATGTTTGTTTCTCAAGGCTGTATTTTGAATTATGTATAATTGGCAAAAAGATTTCTGTGGTATTTTTTTATAAGTTATTCAAACATGGAATTGTTCAATCAAATTTGTCACCTCCCTTCATCCATGGACACGCTGAACCCGTCACATTTCTCTTCAAACAATGAATAAAACACTAAGAAGTTGCTGAAAAGAAGGGCCGCAGAATTAATTGAGATAAACCACCATGTCTCCCCATGCTGAATGCAAACATGACAGTTAGCTCGTCATATGGCAGACAAAAAAACCTACACGAGCATCTCCTGCTACAGAAATGAAGTAGCGGTGTTAAGAGTCAGATCCAGTGACGTTAGGAAGGCATGCTGCGGATGCATTGTACACGGTTAGATTATCTAGCAGCCATGGTTGTTGACAGCATGTGCGGATGTGTGGTACTTTAACTGAAGATTCAGATGTTCCTGTTCATTTCTGTTTTCAACAAATCAAACTAAAGAAGGTATATAATAAATCTGTTTCAAACAGGTAAGACATATGTTGCCGTGTGTAGTTTTGCTCGTGTTTATAAGACTGTTGAGAAAGGTAGTCTGAACTAGATGTTGTTGGTTTTTTTCAGATTGAACAGCCTCCGTAGATGTAGCAGGCATGTAATGGTATGCTACTCAGACACACATGCCGCTCGCTGTATTTGGCTTTTTGAAAGTCAGGGATTTTACTGCCCTTATTTCGCATTCATGTTTTAAGATGATAAAAAATATTACTTTAAGAGAACCTATAATCAAGCAGCTGGTGCCCATTTCCCAATGGAAGTCTTGACATTAAAATTAATGATACGTGTGAGGCTTAGACATGCTCTGTGTGTAGTAAAATTCAAAAACGGCTTGGCTGATATGCATGACCAATTTGGAGAAAAGACACTGCCGATCAAAATTTAGCCACAACTAGACATCATTATTCCTGTAATTAGGGACCCATGAAGATCCGGGGTAAAAGGCGACTATGCTTGTTGTAAGAGGCGACCCGGGTGATCAGGCAGGCCAACTTGGTTGATGCATGTCATCGATCCCAATTGAGTGGATAGATGCTCATGATATTAATCACTGGATTGTCTGGTCCAGACTCGATTATTTACAGACCGCCGTCATAGAGCTGGAATATTGCTGAGTGCGGCGTTAAACAACAAACCAACCAACCGACCAATCAAGACATATAATTAGGATGTTAGATGTGTTCGGAGCACAGCAGAAAAAGGGAAGCAATTCCTGCAATGTACTGTTCAGAATAAAAGTCGGGGCGAAGTGAATAGGTGAATATGCATGGACGGTTCAACATATCGTCATCACACGAATCTAACCAGAATAATAGTGGAGCCTTCGCTGATATCTAACAATCAGGAAGCGTGGCATTTGGAAAACAACTCAGGGATCAGCAGCTCAAATCCGTTTAATTCTGGTGTGTGCGCAGGGGGAATTGATTCCTGCAGTTGGCCAATTTAATTTTTCAGTCAGTTGATCTCCAACCTGATCTCTCACTGGTGATTCCATATGCCAGCTAATTATGTTGATTTAGTTTAGTGTCATAGGGTTTTATCCAGGCCTGGGGAGTGAATATTGTGTCACATCAGTTTCAGCAAAATTTCACAGAGTCACAGTGGGGGCACCAACAATGAGTTTCACACATGATCTGTCATGACGTACGGCTGATTGTACAGTAGGATGTACGTGCCAGGAACCGCTGATCAAGGTCGTGAAACCTGTGTTAATATCCGTAGTCTGAGTCTCTGTCACATGGACTTTCCTTCAACTTTCAGAATACTACTGCACCAACTTCACACTACAACTACTACTGAAGTCTTCGACTACCACTACTACTACTACAACTACAAATACAAATACTGCTGACCGGCGAGCAGAAGGTCCGGGGTTCGATCTCCGGCTGCATCATATCAAAAGACGTTAAAAGAAGGTTGCTGTTACCCTGTCTGGTGCCAAGCATTAAGGGGCTAAACATGAGCTGGTTGCCTCGGTGTCAGTATAATGTGCCTGAGTGGGGTATTCATGTTAAACTGCGGTATGGTATCTCTATGGGGTAGCACTATGAACCGGCATAAGTCCGGACTAGTACAAGAAGACACACACACACACACACACACACACACACACACACACACACACACACACACACACACACACACACACACACACACACACACACACACACACACACACACACACACACAAACAAACAAACAAACACACACACAAACATACACACACAAACGTGCATGCACAGTGTTCTTGGACGCGACGTTAAACCCCATTTCACCTTACCTCACCTCACCAATACTGCTATATCTCAATGATTACTATGATTATCTACTACTATTAACATGGATATGAAATAGCTTGTGCAGAAATTATCCAAAGGCTTATATCTGAGCTTCACGACAAGTATAGCCGTTCTCAAGAAATCCATATACTCTCCTGTTTGCTGCTGTATCAAGCTTTACTATCTTGTCTCCTGACACATAATTTAAGGATATTAGTGTGTACATACGTACAGGTCATTACTCACATGATATCTGAGCTTCTCAAGAGATTTTACAATAGTTGCATCCCGTGCTGTTTGTCGGAATGTTTGGTATATATACAGGCGGTCCATCACCAGTGCGTATCCCAAGAAAGGTATAGATGATGTAGATGTGACGTGTCACGCGTAATTGAGCACACGTGCGGGTTGCCGTTATGAGCGTGATCCACACAAGGGTTTGTAATGAAAGTTTGGCACGTCAGCGTTTTATTTATCTTCTACTTGCTGAATATAAAGAATAACTCGACAGTGAGTAAGTGAATGCTGTCCGCGCGACACAACTAAATATGAGAAACTGTTTTGCCTTCATCTTACGATAAAGAAGGGTGTGGGATTTGAAACTCTTAGACGATCTGACAGTATTACATCTGAAACAAATACAGTCAGTCCTAAAACATTTCCTGTGATGGAGAAAAGAACATTAGTTGCTGCATGACCAATAGATGGCAAGTCAGCCTGTTGTGTCGTGATTAATCACAAGCACACTTGCTAGTGTCCCAGCCAAAAGGTTACGAACTGGAGGTGAGGATTTATCACATGGCTTAAGTGGTTTTAAATGTATTAGTCACTTCTTAGCCAAGTTGTTGTATTCCATATTTGAATTGAAATAATATACCAGAAGAAGAAATGATCTTGTCCTTCAGTTTTAAGCATACGCAATATAACTTATATAGACGATTGCAATGAATAGGAACGACCATGAACTGAGCTTATGGATATCCAAATTAATAATACAATTAATTTTAATTTATAATATAATACAATTAATCTCATGTTATCAGTGACTTATAGCAAATGTCTATTTAACTCAATCAATCGCCTTTTGATGGAATGCCACAATTGGAATCCAGATTGCTATCCGAACAGAATGTTGTTTTAATGTGATGAAAATACATAGATAAACGTTGATATACAACTGCTTAACAGATAATTGAACAACAAAGGTGATTATTGAGATTGGTCTTAATTTGATGTAACAGTAGGATCACCTTGTTCGAACTTTGTCGTTGTAAGTCTTAATTACCTTAAAACAATCCACTTTCTTAATTTCAAATATTTATCAAATTACAATTTGTAAAATAATTTTAAATTTAGGAAAATAAGAATTTGTTGTTTTGTTTTTTTAGAAACAGTTTTGAAACACATCTTATTTATGTATTGATTTCAACCAGTCTTTTTATTTGTGGGTGTTTTCATCGAGGTAATGTAGAAGTGTCCAGTAAGATCAACTGTTTGTCTCATAAGTTCTAGAAACACCATCTGCATCCCATTTCATATAGCTTATTTTGTTGCTTATATACAAATAATGGTCAATTAATTTTCTTGTGATCTCTTACAATCCTCAGAGTAATACAGAACTACTGTAACTGATAAAATACGCCATTAAATAACACCTTAAAATATGCGTAACAAAGTGTCTTGTTTGTTCCAGCAACACAACAAACATCCCCATTTCTCAGTAGATCCACCCCGGTTAACTCAGATCTATGTCCTCAAATAACGGCGTTAGAAAACTGAAAACTAATAGACCACCCAGATAAAGCATTAAAGGTGGTGACTCAAAGCTACTCACTGTCAATGAAAAATTCTCTGTTTAAATGTTTACAGAACTCAGTTTGACAGAATATATGCAATGAGATTACGGAGATTTGAGATTCAACTAACATAACCTAACTGAAATCCTTGCCAGAGATTAAATAACAGTTATTTCTGTTTTCCTAACTCTAACGGTTATTGTTCACATAAAACTACCGCTGAACAGGTGCTATCTCGTGAAGTTACTGAGGTTTTACAGAGATATAATATTTTGAAATGGTAACCAAAGATTGCAGTATGTGTATGCGATGGTGATAACATTGGAAATCAATAAAGAGATAACACAAATCACCAACATTCGACGCACAGTCAAACGGCTGTGAGACAGACACGACATACCTCTGGATTGATGACAATTGATGAAGTAACCATCATACAAACGAATCGCCTAGTCTGCAGAAAGCAACAAATATCAAATATACCTATGAAAGATGAATTATAATAACATGAAAGAATCGAGTGGTCCTTAACCTCTTATGGTATACATATGAATATATATTATTAATAATTTCAATGTATATTCATTCCTAATTTCCACTCACAAAAAATAACCAAAAGTATGTCGCCCAAAAAAACCAATAAAACCCTGCAAGAAGGCAACACCTGGTCTCGCAAGTAAAAGAAGCTCATGGGCTTACTCATCAGACAATAACAGTCTTCGTGGTGAGCAGTCCAACACAATTATCAGAACCAAGCGTTGGTAGGATTTGAGTTTAGATAGGGCAGAGACAGTGTTACGAAAGCTAATCATCACACCTAAAGGGCAAAACCTTCACAGAGGAGACTCAAATCAATGCTAAATAGAAGCGACACATCTCTTTCCAAAATCATAAGAAATCTCTGCTGAAATCAAAGGCAATTTACAATACCGGCTATACCATCAGCATGTGTTTATGAATCAGTATCATAAAGGTGACGATATCAGGTGTTCTGACTATATTATGATTATGTGTTTATTAATCACCATCAAATAGTGATAATACCTTGTGCTCGCGAAAGATCCTGCCCCACCGGTGGCACCTGACACAAATTCATGCAAAGGCATGTCAATTGTTCACCTTAAAAAAGAAACAAATAGTATGAGTCAAAATAGGTTATTTCATCGGACATCATTTTTGGTCACATTTGCAAATATCCTCCACATGTTATTAATTTTGAAATCTTTACTGAGGCCTTCAATGGTGTAAATTTGATCAAACAACTTCTGGCGCTCTTTTGAAATCTTGGTGGGAAGTTGAAGCTTGATCGTGCCTCAAAAGTTGTGAAATGTAAACACGATGGCTCAAACTGCTGAAATATTGGTCGACATAAAGGGGAATGTGACAGCGACTGTCAGAATATGCAATCTAGAACTTATTTATGTCTCAACAAGTTCTGAAATCACAAGTGTGATTCGAACCTACACAAATATATCAGTGCAAAATCAGAATTTAATTTTTTTCTGAACCTAAGTTAACAGTGCATTTTGGAGATTGAAAAACGTTTTGGAAAATTCTTTAGAAGTCGTTATGTAAAAAATCACCAATCAATCTATAACTCCTAATGCATGGCTTTCCTATTTTAAGAATTTATTGAATGCGATGTGCATGACGGCAAAAACAGAATTTCATCTATCAATATCTGATTTTTTAGATACTCATATTTGTGATAAATGTACTGAACTTTCATATACGGAAGAATCGTTATCTGGTGAGATCACAGAACATGACGTGAGATAACCATTAAAAAGTTGTAAAACTCGTAAAGCGTCGGGCGTTGATGCAGTCCCACTTTTACAAAATATCAGGAGATTTTCTTATACCAGATGTGCTGCTTTAACCAATAAAATCTTTGACACAGGTATTTTCCCCGATGCATGGAATATTGGAAAGATAATGTCTTTATACAAATAGGGACATGCCAGTCAACCAAACTATTATAGAGGTATATCCGTTTTGAATGTCATAGGAAAACTATTGGCATTTATTGTTGAAAAACGACTTTGAATTTGGCTTGAAGAAAATGATATAATATCTGAAGCTCAAGCTGGGTTTTGCTCTGAGTATTCTACAGTTGACAATATCTTTGTTCTACAGTCACTTTGCTCCAAATATTTATGTAAACATTGAGGTCGTTTTTATTGCGCCTTGTTTTACTTCCGCTCAGCTTTTGATTAGGTTTATAGAAAAAAACTGCTGTACCTATTGATCACTAAAGGATGTGGAAAACTGTCAATAGTTCTTTAAAATATGTATTTGTCAGTCAAAGCATGTAGTAAACCTGACTCGGATATAACTCCATATTTACTCCTTCCAGTGGTGTTCGTATGTGGTGTATGAAACCCACTGTTAGTCCCCCACTGTATTGGAATATGGCTGATATTGGTAATACACCGTACTCACTCAACCAGTCTTAATGACGAGACAATCGTTATCAACAGAATTAGCTGGCACCAGGAACAAGCAGTTTGTGAAATGCAATGCCAATAGCAGGAATCAAATCTACCAACACACTCATTAGAATTAAGTGTATGTGAACAAGTGATTTCTGTTTTCTCCCACGAGATTATCAATCGGAAATAGAACACCAATACCATAACTTACAGATTATCAGATATTGTTGATGGCGTAACAGTTGATCCGTGTGATGATGACTGTGTCTGAGTGGGGTATTCATGTTAAACTGTGGCATGGAATCTCAGTGGCATTAGCCCGGAATAGTACAAGCAGCCACACACACAGACACGTGCATGCAATAATAATAAGTGCAATAATCTTGGACGCGACGTTAAATCCCATTTCACGAGTCTTGGCGAGTCTCATTGGTTCTATGAAAAATACGTAGGGAAAAATATATTTTTTATTATATGTATTTAGTATTATTCTCTGGGTTTCTTTTAAACTTTCATTAGGGTGTTTTTATCTGAAGAATCCAAAACTGTGTCGTGTTCCTTGCCTATCAAATACCATTTTACCTACAGTTCATACACAGCGGGGGGGGGGGGGGTGGGGGGGGGGTGGGGTGGGGGTTGACAGTAATAAGGTGTTATATCTGTGTCACTGTTCAGCTTTTCAGTTCAGTCAAAACTGTAACCTTGGAGATGAACGAAGTAAACGCATATTTTTAATGGTTTCTTAGAACACATTTCTCTACTTTGCAAGTGTATCTGGATAGTTAGACTGATGACTCTTGTCAACACAGAAATCTAATCAATTTACTTCCTGCCTTCACATGGTAACATCTGGGCTCACTTTCAACTGTGATTAAGTTAAACATTAAACTTTCGTGTCATGGATCTTATGTGTTATATTTGGGACAGCACTTTCTTAGCAAAGTATAGATTCTGAGTGGGTTAGATCGCTGACTTTGTGTGCTGGAGATTAGGTGCCTCACTCTGGCAGCGTGTGTTCGAATCCCGGACGGGTCTCAACTCAAAAAGTACGAAAATATGTACTTTACTAAGAAAGTGTTATCCCAAATGTAACATTTGTTAGATTTGACCACTTCCTAAAAGGCATTGTGTTCATAGTATTTGTATTGCCTTTAAACATCAGTAACAAATTAGGACAGCGACCTCCTTGGGTTTCACATAAGCTAAATACAACGAGTAAAATGTGTTTCTGAGTAGCACATACGTGTGCTAACTGCATCCTAAAGGTGTAATCTGAACACAAATCTAGTGTGTGGCATCCATTATACATCTTGTGTAGTTTGAGTTGATGAATACAGAAATGAACACGAACATCTGAATGTTTAGTTAAAGTGCCACACTCCCACATATGCTACAGACACGACCCTAGCTGCCAATAAATCTCATCGTGTAACAGCTCACATAGCTCTTACGTGACTCGTAACACTGTTTCTTCATTTATATGACAAAAGACGTTCTTGTAGAGGCATTCTCTACCACGTGGCGAGTTAACTAATATGTTAGCGTTCTCTGTTTAGCCTCGAGTTCATTCTTAATCATCATAAGAGGTGACATTAAGATGTTTATCTCATTTTTTTTACGGCACTTGCTTCCATACCAGCTAGTTCTTAGTATTTCAACCATTGTTGGAAGAGAAAATTTGGCAGGTTCATTGTAACTGGGGATATGCGAGGTTACAAATTGATTTGACAATTTCAAGTTTCAATAACACTAAAGAATACCCGGAAAGCTTTTCGCTCATAAAGGATCATTCAAAAGAAAATCTTCATTATCGAAAAACATATTTGTCTCATTTGTCTTAAATATGAAACATATTTGTCTCATTTGGTTTGGAGAAATATTTGTATGATAGAGGCGAATGTACATGTACTTTTCCTTCTTGACATTTACATTATCTCCTGGGCTCTTTTGACCACATCGATAGTTCATTGCAACTGCTTGAATGATTGGAGGCTCGATTGCAAGGCACTCTTAGTTTTCTTTAGGGGCGCCCACCTCATGTCAGCTTACGAAGTTGTCTTCCTTCACTATTTCACTGCCTGTCGTATGTTTCAGTGAAGTATTATGACGTAAAAAATGTGTTTGAGTGCACACAGAGCTACAGTGTCAACTTTGCACTGTCAAATCTACAGAAAACCTAGATCTACATTGAAACTACAGTATGTTTATCTCCCGCAACACGATGTTTCACAAACACTTACAACTTACCTATTATATCATACAAAACATTCCCTGACAGTTTGCATCCAGACAAACAGTTATTCTCTTGCTTCCAAAGATATTTCAATTTGAAGATATACCATGCCTTTGAAAGTTTGCTGTCGACATTATCACGGATAATTAGAATTTGGCTTAATGGCTGCTTATAAAATGCTCAGATGCCTGTTTATATGAAAGTTGATCAAAGTGTTTTCTGACAGAATATACAGAGAAAATAGCTTCTGTAAAAAAAACGCCATACTTTATGGATATCCGAATGTTTATGCAAGAGTTATTATTTCAATTCTCCATTACCGTGCATCCGTTTGCTAAAAGGATTTTTGCCAACATGTTGCAGCTCTTCACGGATCAAACACTGCGATATCTATGTGGTAAGACATTTGTTGAGGTTAGCCAGTATTAGAGCGTCACCCTTTGTCAGATTTACTGGAAGATACGTTTTGACGTATATTGGTCCTTTCACGTAGTTCATGTAAACTATTGTAGCTTTTGTAGGGATTGTCTTATCAAATTGACGGATGATAGGCTGACTGCCGTCTTTGTCAATTGTGTGGTTTTCTCCGCATATCTCGGAACGATAAAGACAAGTGTGAGTCAGTAAACTAACAGCTGTCATCTCCTGTTTCACTAATGGTATGTCCTGATGTGTGATAACACATTATAGGATCATGTTCATGTTGTTGAAGGTTGTGTGTTTCACAGATAATTGGACTGAGTTGATGCCCATATCCTGGATCATTGTCAACGGGGCTCAGCGATATCTCCGTTACCTGTGCGTGAACATTATCGGTGATATCAACACTCTGCAAGCTGGACGTTGATTGCAAAGACACACTATGGCTTCTCTCTGCTCTGACACTGGTAATTACAGGAGTGTCGTACAGTGTCACTATCGGTTCAATCTCACCCTCACTACGCACAATTTTAATCTCTAAATAGCTGTGCCACACTCTTTCACATACTAGCACCACGATCATGGCGGATGAATCATATACCCTTGCACAAAGAACGGGACACATGCCGACTTGAAGTGCCTCACTCTCACAGCTCCAAAAGCCACTTGACAGTGTTGGTTCATTTCTGTCTCTGTCGACGGTGTTGTAGATGCTTGTTTATCCGCCAAGCCGTGAACTAGAGGATGTGTTTACATTCAATGTTAAAACATAGGTTTTCACTAAATTATCAGACAGGTGACATCCAGATGTTGGTTTCAATTCATCATGCGTCTCTCTTTAGGAATAACAAAGGAGCGTCACTAGATTTGACAGATTCAGTAAACCTAGAAGAGGATGCAGGAGGTTAAACATTTCATATGATAATTGATAGTTTTAATGACATTTCAAATAATGTCCAAGAAACCTCTTTACCCAAATTAAATTCATCCCCAAAATCAAATGGTGTATTTGTTTGTGTGTTAACATTATCTGTTGTAATCAGTGTTGTTTACACAGAGAGAGGTGGTAAGTTGTCGGCAATCTAATTTATATATATTCCACTGTCCCGGCCTTATAGTTTAACAACAAATTATTGTGATACGAATATGATTGTATATTTTAAGGTGTTTGCCAAGAAATTAATTGTTTTCGAGAAACGCCTTGAGCAATACCTAGCATGGCACAGATAAACGTACGGTATACTGAGGTTTGCAGAACGTTTATAAAACAGGACAGTTTCGTGGGTACGATAACTGACATTTACAAACAGTCAGTAGTAGCATTAATGAGGCGATAGCGCGGAGGAGGAATACCTTTCTTTCATCATGAAATAGGATAGTTCACAGTGTTCAATGGCAGAACCACACGTAAAAACAAAAGTAATGTTCCTAAGAAACACCGCCGATAGCTTGTAACAAATCTCGGTCCAATGTTTTGGCATGTACGTAATGAATTCGTATCATCATTACCTGAACTGACAAGGATCTGTGTCAAAACCAATCTGTAACAGTGCTTCCACGTTCTCTACCATCATTGAAACGAGTAGATGTTCCTCCAATATCTGTCAGATTAATGCTGGACACATGCCTCAAATCTGTATCACGCTGTCTACAACATCCGACACACGCATTAGACGACGTCGGAAACAAGGAGGGAATTGAGGGCATTTGGGGAAGATATTAGGCAGACCACTGGTGTTAATACAGTCCGTCATTATGACAAGGAGTTGGAGTGTAAATATTGAAGATCCAGACAGTTTGATTATCCACTTTTCTTATGGCAACGATATTTATGTCTCACAGGTTAATTTCGGCTGTGCCCAATACAAACAATACTTTCTACGCCACTTTCTTCAATATTGAACATTTTGATAGACACGGTTGCTCCAAGGTGTAATATTTAGATGCTGGGAGTGTAATGGTGTAGTAAACCAGTTGGTATTAGGGATAGAAAACGTCCCCTGCTCTACTGCTTGTCGTAAGAGGCGACTTGTATGGATCGGTTGACAGGCTGGTTGTGAGTCTCAATTATCGACAGGTGGCTTTCATTTCGCTACAACACAAAGAAGCATGTATGACGAGTAGCTCACATAATCCACGTAAGGCATTTCCTGAGGTTGTATACGGGATCGTCTGTCATACACTCTCACCTCCGAAGATTAACAAACAGTTAACACACTTTTATGTATGAACCTTACCTCACGACAGATAGTTCGAATGTTTGCATGAGCGACCTTATGACGGAAATATTAACAGAGCCAGGTTCGTTACACATTATATGGTGTTCTCATTAGCAAAGGTTTCCGTAAGGTATCTCGAAGCATGCTATAGTGCTGCGTTATCTGTTATCGCCCTTCATTAACACACCGTTAGTCCGGACCCTGGTAATATGGGCACATGACCTGTAGGACGATTACAGCAGGGGACAACAACATGTGTACATTCTCCAGAACCAAGATTTGTTAATCCGATAAACTTTGCAGTTCACATTAACAGGGTTTAACTGTATGAGAGCGCAGGGTAGTCCAGTCATTTTAGTGTTCTGTAATTACGGGTACAATGTATCGGGTAATGATAATTGTTTCATCCGGATGATTTCAAGTGCAATGTTGCAGTACGAATTAACGGGGTTATTTGTATGAGGATGGTAAGTAGCCAAGTCGTTTAAGCGTTCGGTTAATACAGGTTCGTATCCCGACTTGAGTACAATGCAAGTATGAAGTTCATTGTGAGTGTTCCCGTCCTGATATTGCTGAAGTGTTGCTAAGGGAGTTGTGCAACCTCACTATCTCTCATCATCAGGCTTGTTTCTCAGCATACCCGGGGTATAGTTTCGAACTGCAATGATATGACTGGAAATAATGTCTCATTAAATTCATTGCCAAATCACACATTGACGGTTTCGAGTGGGACATGACTGTTCCTGAGCAGCAAACAGAATTTAGTAGTAGTAGAAGTAGTTGTGAAAAGGTAGAAGTAGTAGTAGAGGTAGTAGTAGTAGTAGAAGTAGTAGTAGTAGTAGTAGAGGTAGTAGTAGTAGTAGTAGTAGTAGAAGTTGAAGTAGTAGTGGTAGTAGTAGTAGTAGAAGTAGTAGTTGTAGTAGTAGAAGAAGACGTAGAAGTAATAGTAGTAGTAGTAGAAGTAGTAGTAGTAGTAGTAGTAGTAGTAGTAGTAGTTGTACATATACTGCGTCACTCTCAGTGCACACAACTACTGGTCTCACTTTTCAGAACGGACATAGTTCAAAACAGAGTGATTCACATAAACAGGATGGAACAGGATGTTATACCTTTCAGCAAACAGACACACGGTAATGGATAACTAATAACTCTTGTATAAACAGTCGGGTTTCCGTAACAGATGGATGCCTTTTGACAGCAGCTATTCTGCTATGTATATTCTGTCAAAGGAAACACTTTGTTCAGCTTAAATCTTAACAGAAATTGTGCGTTTATCAGCAGCCATTAAGCCAAATTGTCAGTGATGCTCTTTGTTGTGAAAGGAAAAAATATTAAAGTTGTTCTGGTTGTTAAGATAAGGCAACCTTTCAAAGGTACAGTATATCCTCAAATTCAGTTGTCTTCAGTTTGGACACAAGAGAATATGTTTGATTTGGTGCAGCGCCGCATAATAAGGGAATGTTTACTTAGGATAATCTGAGTACAGTTTAAGTGCTTATGTCAAAACGTTAAATTATAATCATCCTGAGCATGATAGATGTTTCAGTGAGTGTCCAGAGTCGAGGGATCATGTAGTCATGTTCTGTGACAAATCATTCACTGCTGTAACTGACTGCAATGCTTCATATATAAAAGCGACAAAACCCTCTCAAAGAGCCAACAGTCAACATACATCCTTGAGACAAGCACATGCTTAGATGAACGTAACAGAGTGTCTTGTAATTCCGACAGTAGTTGCGTTAACAAATCAGATGAGGAAAAGGAAACAGTTGTTACTAAATATGGTACAGGAACTCCACTATTTCAAGTAGTTGCAGATCTATCGTCGATATGGGCAGATGACATGTTTTGACATGAGATAAGGCAAGTAAGAAAGGCCCAATCAGCCAAGGCGCCGACCCGTGAAGATCCGGGGTAGAATAGGTATTCAACAACCCATGCTTGTCGTAAAGGGCGACTATGCTTGTCGTAAGAGGCGACTAACGGGATCGGGTGGTCAGGCTCGCTGACTTGGTTGATGCATGTCATCGATCCTGATGCTCATGATATTAATCACTGGATTGTCTGGTCCAGACTGGATTATTTACAGACCGCCGTCATATAGCTGGAATATTGCTGAGTGCGGCGTTAAACAACAAACACACACAAACAAACAGCCAAAGGCGCCACAGTTAGACCGTGTGCTTGAATGTCGGAATTGGAATGATTATGATCTTGGTACAACTAAATGACGTTTGTCGTCACTGGGCCACCTGTCCAATAGGTACGGTTTAACATCGTCGGAACAGTGCTCTTAGAAACAAACACATCGTGTCTTATATTTTGCGAATACCGCACAAAAAATGTGCAAGACATCGAAGCTTCTGTGTCTATCCATGAACGTTCAGAATACATCCAGTGCCGATTTGGACACGGAACTTCGTGTTTCCGAATCTGTATACATAAAACCATAAGGGCAGTGAATAAGCTGTCGATCTATTATATTGCCGAAAAACCGATTCCTTGGGGAGTAAAAAGTAAAATAACGAAGTAATATCAGTTATGACACACGACTTTAAAATTCCGATTTCGTTTTCTGAGATCACAGGACGGGTTGACTAATAAAGAGCTCCTCACCTGATCAGTCTAATCATAGGACAGTTGTACCGAGTATTGAAGTGCTCTCTTTCTACTGTTGGTGTGATGGCTTTGTTTCATTGTTCGTATTCTGAATCACAATGTGGATGGATATATGAAATCCACGATAAACTAATCCGAAGAGTGAGAATTGATGAGAATGTAATCCTGGTGGGGGGTTACAATCAACAGAAGTTTTACATCGATTGGGGTAATTTGAAAAGCTGCCAGAAATAATGCCAGGAAAGGGGAATTCAAATTTCTGTTTTCATCCGAGATAAGATGTAAAAAGTCAATGTCAATGATATGATAGTTTCAGGAACAAAAGCGTCAGTTTTCTTATCGCTGCACATTCTCGAATACTGGAAAGTGATGATACTCGCCTCTTTTATTGATGTTTGTTTCTCAAGGCTGTATTTTGAATTATGTTTAATTGGCAAAAAGATTTCTGTGGTATTTTTTTATAAGTTATTCAAACATGGAATTGTTCAATCATATTTGTCACCTCCCTTCATCCATGGACACGCTGAACCCGTCACATTTCTCTTCCAACAATTAATAAAACACTAAGAAGTTGCTGAAAAGAAGTGCCGCAGAATTAATTGAGGTAAACCACCATGTCTCCCCATGCTGAATGCAAACATGACAGTTAGCTCGTCATGTGGCAGACAAAAAAACCTACACGAGCACCTCCTGCTACAGAAATGAAGTAGCGGTGTTAAGAGTCTGATCCAGTGACGTTAGGAAGGCATGCTGCGGATGCATTGTACGCGGTTAGATTATCTAGCAGCCATGGTTGTTGACAGCATGTGCGGATGTGTGGTACTTTAACTGAAGATTCAGATGTTCCTGTTCATTTCTGTTTTCAACAAATCAAACTAAAGAAGGTATATAATATATCTGTTTCAAACAGGTAAGACATATGTTGCCGTCTGTAGTTTTGCATGTGTTTATAAGACTGTTGAGAAAGGTAGTCTGAACTAGATGTTGTTGTTTTTTTCCAGAGTGAACAGCCTCCGTGGATGTAGCAGGCATATAATGGTATGCGACTCAGACACACATGCCACACGATGTATTTGGCTTTTTGAAAGTCAAGGATGTTACTGCCCTTATTTCGTATTGATGTTTTAAGATGATAAAAAATATTACTTTAAGAGAACCTATACTCAAGCAGCTGGTGCCCATTTCCCAATTGAAGTCTTGACATTAAAATTAATGATCCGTGTGAAACTTAGACATGCTCTGTGTGTAGTAAAATTCAAAAACGGCTTGGCTGATATGCATGATCAATTTGGAGAAAAGACACTGCCGATCCAAATATAGCCACAACTAGACATCATTATTCCTGTAATTAGGGACCCGTGAAGATCCGGGGTAGAATAGGTCTTCAGCAACCCATGCTTGCCGTTAAACGCGACTATGCTTGTTGTAAGAGGCGACTAAAGTGATCGGGTGATCAGGCTCGCTGACTTGGTTGATGCATGTCATCGATCCCAATTGAGTGGATAGATGCTCATGATATTAATCACTGGATTGTCTGGTCCAGACTCGATTAATTACAGACCGCCGTCATAGAGCTGGAATATTGCTGAGTGCGGCGTTAAACAACAAACCAACCAACCAATCATATAATTAGGATGGTAGATGTGTTCGGATCACAGCAGAAAAAGGGAAGCAATTCCTGCAATGTACTGTTCAGAAAAATTTAATTCTGGTGTGTGTGCAGGGGGAATTGATTCCTGCAGTTGGCCAATTTAATTTTTCAGACAGTTGATCTCCAACCTGATCTCTCACTGGTGATTCCATATGCCAGCTAATTATGTTGATTTAGTTAAGTGTCACAGGGTTGTATCTAGGCCTGGGGAGTGAGTATTGTGTCACATCAGTTTCAGCAACATTTCAGTTGAGTCACAGTGGGGGCACCAACAATGAGTTTCACACATGATCTGAGATGACATACGGCTAATTGTACAGTAGGTGATTCGTGCAAGGATCCGCTGATCATGGTCGTGAAACCTGTGTTAGTATCCTTTGTCTGAGTCTCCGTCACATGGACTTTCCTTCAACTTACAGAATACTACTACACCAACCACTGTCACTACAACTACTACTCAAGTCTTTGACAACGACTACTACTACCACTACAACTACCAATACTGCTGGAAGGCGAGTAGAAGGTCCGGGGTTCGATGCCCGGCTGCGTCTTATCAAAAGACGTTAAAGAAGGTTGTTGTTACCCTATCTGGTGCTGATCATTAAGGGGCTAAACATGAGCTGGTTGCCTCTGTGGCAGTATAATGTGCCTAAGTGGGGTATTCATGTTAAACTGCGGCATGGTATCTCATTGGAGTAGCACTATTAATCGGCATATGTCCGGAATAGTAGAAGAAGCCACACACACACACGCACAGGTGCATGCACGTCGCAATATTCTTGGACGCGACGTTAAACCCCATTTCACCTCACCTTACCTCCCCTCACCAATACTGCCATATCTCAATGATTACCTCTGCAATAATTATTATCCACTACTATTAGCATGCATATGAAATAGCTTCTGCAGAAATTATCCAAAAGCTTATATCTGAGCTTCACGAGTATAGCCGTTCTAAAGACACGTAATTTAATGATAGTTGTGTGTACATACGTACAGGTCATTACTCACATGATATCTTAGCTTCTCAAAAGATTTTACAATAGTTGCATCCCGTGCTGTTTGTAGGAATGTTTCGTATATATACAGGCGGTGCATCACCAGTGCGTATCCCAAGGTAGATATAGATGATGTAGATGTGACGTGTCACGTGTAATTGAGGACAGGTCCAGGTAGCCGTTATGAGCGTGATCCACACAAGGGTTTGTGATGAAAGAGTGGTACGTCAGCGTTTTCTTCATCTTCTACTTGCTGAATATAAAGACTAACTCGATACTGAGTGAGTGAATACTGTCCGCGCGACACAACTAAATATGAGAAACTGTTTTAGAAGGGTGTGGGATTTCTGACGGTATTCTGAAAAAAAACAGTCAGTCCTAAAACATTTCTTGTGATGGCGAAAAGAACATTAGTTACTGCATGACCAACAGATGGCAAGTCAGTCTGTTGTGTCGTGATTGATCACAAGCGCACTTGCAAGTGTCAATGCCTAGAGGTCACACAGGTAAGGATCTCTCATATGGCTTAAGTGGGTTCAGATGTATTAATCACTTCTTAGCCAAGTTGTTGTATTCCATATTTGAATTGAAATAATATTCCAGAAGAAGACATGAATCTGTCATGCAGTTTTAATCGAATCGCAATATAACTGATATAGACGATTGCGATGAAAAGGAACAACCATGAACTGAGCTTATGGATATCCAAATTAATAATACAATCAATTTTAATTTTTAATATAATACAATTAATCTCATGTTTTCAGTGGTTTAAAGCAAATGTCTTTTTCACTCAATCAATTGCCTTTTGATGGATTGCCACAATTGGAATCCAGATTGCTATCCGAACAGAATGTTGTTTTAATGTTAGAAAAATTCAAAGTTAAATGTCGCCCCCAAAAAACAATGAAACCCTGCAAGACCTGGTCTCTCAAGTAAAAGAAGCTCATGGGCTAACTCGTCAGACAATAACAGACTTCGTGGTGAGCAGTCCAACACAATTATCAGAACCAAGCGTTGGTAGGATTTGAGTTGAGATAGGGCAGAGACAGTGTTACAAAGGCTAATCATCACACCTAAAGGGAAAACCTTCACTGAGGAGACTCAAATCAATGCTAAATAAAAGCGACACATCTCTTTCCAAAATCCTAAGAAAGCTCTGCTAAAATCCTAAAATCAAAGTCAATTTACAATTCCGGCTATGCCATAAACACGTGTTTATGAATCAGTATCATAAAGGTGACGGTACCAGGTGTCCACGAAAAGAATAGCACCATCATAAACACATGCAAATACAAGTCAAATGTTCAGCTGGAAAAGAACACGGGAAAATATGGTACAAATCCAAATAGGGAAGTGTATTGGACATCATTTGTGTCACTGATGCGTCAAATTTGGAACTGTCCTCCGCATGTATACTATAAAACATTTTGAAAGCTTTACTTAGGCATCGGTTGTAACTCTCATCAAATAAGGCCTAGTATGATGCTCTTTGAAATCTTCACAGAAACAACTTTGACTCAGTTGTACTTCAAAGGTTGCAAGATGTTGACACCGAGGCTTGAGCTGCTGGAATATCGCTCGACAAAAGTTGACTATTGGAAAGTTGAAATCATCCGTCTCGACATACAGTCTTGTGGAGAGTTTATAATTAGTCACCCTCAATTTGTATGCATAGATCTAAATATGGAACAGATGTGATAGTGTCACTGGCCATGTCCGGATTGAAGGGAGATTATTTGACATGACTAGGTCGCCCATGACAGTGTGCTCTCACTTGTGGGTGATCATACACGATTCTGTAAGGACACTGTTATTTTTTTATTGGCATAGCCAGATCAACATTGACACCATAGTGCAGCGCTAAGAGGCTTCCTGTAAAGCAACTATTTGTTTTATTACGGCCAGAATTTGATGTGTATCTATTGGGGAATCCTTGCACAATATATGTAAGAGGCTCTGGCTCGCTGATGAAACAGAAAAAAGTGTAACAGTTTTTAGTTCACTTAAGAAGAAGAGATTTTTATAATGTTCATACAATCATCACTATTAATGTAGAAAAAAACCGACCCAACCCTTTCCATAATCATAAGAAATATCTACTGAGTCGATTGTACGATTCCAACTATATTATGAGCATGTGTTTATGAATCACTATCAAATAGTGATAATACTTTGTGCTCGCGAAAGGCGAGAGTATCCTGCTCCACCAAAGGCACCTGACACAAATACATGCAAAGGCAAGTCAATTGTTCACCTTGAAAAAGGAACATATAGTATGAGTCAAAATAGGTTATGCATCGGACATCATTTTTGGTCACATTTGCAAATATCCTTCACATGTTGTTAATTTTGAAATCTTTACTGAGGCCTTGAATGGTACAACTTTGATCAAACAACTTCTGGCGTTCTTTGAAATCTTTGCGGAAAGGGAAGCTCGATCGTGCCTCAAAAGTTGTAAAATGAAAACACCAATGGCTCAAACTGCTGAAATATTGGTCGACATAAAGGAGAATGTGACAGCGACTGTCAGAATGCAATCTACATGTAGAACGTATTTATGTCTCAACAAGTTCAGAAATCACAAGTGTGATTCGAACCTACACAAATATGTAAGTGCAAAATCAGAATTTAAAAAAGATTTTTCAACGTAAGAAAAAACTGCATGACATAAAACTGAGTGAAGAAATTATGTTGACAATGCATTATGGAGATTGTAAAATGTTTTAGAAAATTCTTTAGAAGTCGTTATGTAAAAAAAATTACACACCAATCAAAAACCTCTGATGCATGGCTTTCCTATTTTCAGAATTTATTGAATCCGATGTGCATGACGGCAAAAAACAGAATTTGATCTATCAATATCTGATTTTGTAGATACTCATATTTGTGATAAATGTACTGAACTTTCATTTACGGAAGAATTGTTATCTGGTGAGATCACAGAACATGACGTGAGAGAAGCATTAAGAAGTTGTAAAACTGGTAAAGCGTCAGGCGTTGATGGAGTCCCACCAGAGTTTCACAAAATATCAGGATTTTTCTTATACCATATGTGCTGTTTTTAATCAATAAAATCCTTGACACAGGTATTTTCCCCGATGCATGGAATATTGGAAAGATAATGTCTTTATACAAATCAGGAAATGCCAGTCAACCAAACTATTACAGAGGTATATCCGTTTTGAATGTCATGGGAAAACTATAGGCATTTATTGTTGAAAAACGACTTTGAATTTGGCTTGAAGAAAATTATATAATATCTGAAGACCAAGCTGGGTTTTGCTCTTAGTATACTACAGTTGACAATATCTTTGTTCTACAGTCACTTTGGCCTAAATATTTATGTAAAAATTGAGGTCGTTTCTATTGCACCTTTTTTTACTTCCGCAGAGCTTTTATAGAAAAAAAACTGCTGTACCTATTGATCACAAAAGGATGTGGAAAACTGTCAATAGTTCTTTACAACATGCATTCCTCAGTCAAAGCATGTAATTAAACCTGACTCGGGTATAACTCCTTATTTTACAACTTCCAGTGGTGTTCGTCCTGGTTTTATCTTAAGTCCAGTTTTATCCATCGTTTTTTTATGAACGAAATTGTTTCTAAAATTGACACAAAATTGACACAAGACATTATAAGTATTATACTATTGCTGTTGCTCTGGTGTCCTACTATGTGGTAGACATGTAGAAACAGCTTCATGTATTTCAATCCTTCTGTATTAAGTGGGATTTAAGTGGGGTTCACACATAAGGCTTGACATTCAGCGACTCCTGGCATGGCTAACCTACTGTAGGTTTAGCCGAATTCATGACTGATCATGTGTGAAACCCACTTTTAGTCCCCGACTGTACTGGAATATTGCTGATATTGGTACAACAACATACTCAGTCACCCAGTCTTACTGACGAGGCAATCGTTATTAACATAATTAGCTGGCACCAGGAACAAGCAGTTTGTGAAATGCAATGCCAATTGCAGGAATCAAATCTACCAACACACACACCAGAATTAAGTGTATGTGAACAAGTGATTTCTGTTTTCTCCCAAGAGAGTATCAGTCGGAAATAGAACACCAATACCATATCTTACAGATGATCAGATATTGTTGATGGCGTAACAGTTGATCCGTGTGATGATGACTGTGTCTGAGTGGGGTTTCATGTTAAACTGTGGCATGGAATCTCAGTGGCATTAGCCCGGAATAGTACAAGCAGCCACACACACAGACACGTGCATGCAATAATAATAAGTGCAATAATCTTGGACGCGACGTTAAATCCCATTTCAAAAGTCTTGGGGAGTCTCATTGGTTCTATGAAAAATACGTAGGGAAAAATAATATTTTTATCATATGTATTTAGTATTATTCTCTGGGTTTCTTTTTAACTTTCACTAGGGTTTTTTTTCACTGAAGAATCCAAAACTGTGCCGTGTTCCTTGCCTATCAAATACCATTTTACCTACAGTTCATACACAGCGGGTTGACAGTAATGTGGTGTTATATCTGTGTCACTGTTCAGCTTTTCAGTTCAGTCAAAACTGTTACCTTTGATATGAACGAAGTAAACGCATATTTTTAATTGTTCACTAGAACACATTACTTACTTTGCAAGTGTATCTGGGTAGTTAGACTGATGACTCTTGTCAACACAGAAATCTAAGCAATTTACTTCCTGCCTTCACATGGTAACATCTGGGCTCACTTTCAACTGTGATTAAGTTAAACATTAAACTTTCGAGTCCCGGATCTTGTGTGTTATATTTGGGACAACACTTTCTTAGCAAAGTACAGATTCTGAGTGACTTTGTGTGCTGGAGATTAGGTGCCTCACTCTGGCAGCGTGTGTTCGAATCCCGGACGGGACTCAACTCAAAAAGTACGAAAATATGTACTTTACTAAGAAAGTGTTATCCCAAATATAACATTTGTTAGATTTGACCACTTCCTAAAAGGCATTGTGTTCATAGTATCTGTATGGCCTTTAAACATCAGTAACAAATTAGGACAGCGACCTCCTTGGGTTTCACATAAGCTAAATACAACGAGTAAAATGTGTTTCTGAGTAGCACATATGTGTGCTAACTGCATCCTAAAGGTATAATCTGAACACAAATCTAGTGTGTGGCATCCATTATACATCTTGTTTAGTTTGAGTTGATGAATACAGAAATGAACACGAACATCTGAATGTTTAGTTAAAGTGCCAGACTCCCACATATGCTACAGGCACGACCCTAGCTGCCAATAAATCTCATCGTGTAACAGCTCACATAGCCCTTACGTGACTCTTAACACTGTTTCTTCATTTATATGGCAGAAGACGTTCTTGTAGAGGCATTCTCTGCCACATGGAGAGTTAACTAATATGTTGGCGTTCTCTGTTGAGCCTCGAGTTCATTCTTAATCATCATAAGAGGTGACATTAAGATGTTTATCTCATTATTTTTACGGCACTTGCTTCCATACCAGCTAGTTCTTAGTATTTCAATCATTGTTGGAAGAGAAGTTTTGGCAGGTTCATTGTAACTGGGGATATGCGAGGTTACAAATTGATTTGACAATTTCAAGTTTCAATAACACTAAAGACTACCCGGAAAGCTTTTCGCTCATAAAGGATCATTCAAAAGAAAGTCTTCATTATCGAAAGACATATTTGTCTCATTTGTCTTAAATATGAAACATATTTGTCTTATTTGGTTTGGAGTAACATTTGTATGACAGAGGCGAATGTATACGTACTTGTCCTTCTTGACGATTACATTTTCTCCTGGCCTCGTTTGCCCACATCAATGGTTCATTGCAACTGCTTGAACGATTTGAGGCCCGATTGCAAGGCTCTCTTAGTTTTCTTTAGGGGCGCCCTCCTCATGTCACCTTACGAAGTTGTCTTCCTTCACGAGTTCACTGCCTGTCATATGTTTCAGTGAAGTATTATGATGTAAAAACTCTTTTTCAGTGCACACTGTGCTACAGTGTCAACTTTGCACTGTCAAATCTACAGAAAACCTAGATCTACATTGAAAACACAGTATGTATATCTCCCGAAGCACGAAGTTTCACAAACACTTTTACCTATTATATCACACAAAACATTCCCCGACAGTTTGCATCCAGACAAACAGTTATTCTCAATTTGAAGATATACCATGCCTTTGAAAGTTTGCTGTCGACATTATCACGGATAATTCAGAATTTGGCTTAATGGCTGCTTATAAAATGCCCAGATGCCTGTTTACATGAAAGTTGATCAAAGTGTTTTCTGACAGAATATACAGAGAAAATAGCTTCTGTAAAAAAAACGCCATACTTTATGGATATCCGAATGTTTATGCAAGAGTTATTATTTCAATTCTCCATTACCGTGCATCCGTTTGCTAAAAGGATTTTTGACAACATGTTGCAGCTCTTCACGGTTCAAACACTGCGATATCTATGTGGTAAGATATTTGTTGAGGTTAGCCAGTATTAGAGTGTCATCCCTTGTCAGATTTACTGGAAGATACGTTTTGACGTATATTGGTCCTTTCACGTAGTTCATGTAAACTATTGTAGCTTTTGTAGGGATTGTCTTATCAAAACGACGGATGATAGGCTGACTGCCGTCTGTGTCAATAGGGTGGTATTCTCCGCGTATCTCGGAACGATAAAGACAAGTGTGAGTAAACTAACAGCTGTCATCTCCTGTTTCACTAATGGTATGTCATGATGTGTGATAACACATTATAGGATCATGTTCATGTTGTTGAAGGTTGTGTGTTTCACAGATAATTGGACTGGGTTGATGCCCATATCCTTGATCATTGTCAACGGGCCTCAGCGATATATCCGTTACCTGTGCTAGAACATTATCGGTGATATCAACACTCTGCAAGCTGGACGTTGATTGCAAAGACACACTATGGCTTCTCATTGCTCTGACACTGGTGATTACAAGATTGTCGCACAGTGTCAACATCGGTTCCATCTTGTTTCGTTTCGCGAATTATTCTGTGCCAATCTCACTCTCTCATCCTATCTTCACTCGCTCGCCGACCTTTTACATTAACTCGGAAGATGTTGAATTTGCTGTGCTTTTTCTGTTCTTAGATTGTTGTGTCTCAGGTTAAATAACAATTATGATAACTGTCAGTTAAAATGTTAAATTAATTTATCAGCATTTTCCCATTACATTATTTTGTCATACAATCGAAATGTTCCACAACGTTAGATTGACATTTGGGCGTTTTCATAAATTTCTTGGTGTGTTGATTGTTTCTCAAAACGAAACTTAAATTTGAACATATGTTGAAACATTTTATTGAAAAGAGAGCTACTTCTTTGTTTGACAGTCTTTGACAAAAACAAAATACTTTTTTGTCCATTCCCTAATGCATGGACGTCCCTATCATGGATGGTTTTAATCAATCTCGATGGGCAAAAACAGATTGCTCTTAAATTATTTTTGTGACATTTTGAATCGGCGTATCCTCACATCAAACGAAAACGCTCTGACATATGTAAATTTCATTTCATTTAAAAAAACTTGATAAACATCGCCTCTCGACTGTACCAATATTTAATGTTTTTGTCTCTTTTACCATACACTCAGAGTCTCATACGTGTGGCACCAACGTTCTATATCGTGCACGGAGGTCTTAGCATGTAAACATCACGTCTGAGTCCGTCATAAAAAAAATACATATTTTACATAAAGTGCTTTTAAAGTAATATCGGAAATGCTAGAAATCTTAGCCTGTTAAAAAAGGATGAACAAATTCACAGACTGTTGTTTTGACATATCGAACTACCGATCGGCCTACCTGTCGTTTGAAGTATTTCAGTCACAAGGAGTCCTATCGACAAGTTTACAGGAGACAAATTTGAACGCTAACAGGAAGTTCACATTTATTCTAAGTCAAATGATGGCATTCTGAAACGGACTATATGCACATGACTCCTTTATAATGATAATAATGTAGTCTTCATTAAACATCTACTCCACACACAAAAATCATTTGGAGAAAATCCTAGCTGTGCATCTTTTAGAATGACAAAATGACGCTGCGTTTGTTTTGTCAACACTGCTCCCATGATGCATGTTACATTACACTTGCATCGCCACGGCCATGGTACACAACATCGAGTATGTACTAGGAAATGTATACAAGTTCTTTACACTTCAGAGAGATAGAGGGAAACCATTTATTAATAAAGATAGGGTGAATTATCGAACTGCCAAAGCTACGGGGTTTTCAATTCATACCATCAAGTCTACGGTATGATAAGAAAACAAAACAGGTATAGGGGTGGTCTCAAAGGCAAAACCGGAACGTGAAAGGATATTAGACAGCTATGATACAAGCATTACAAGGTGATTAAAATTTAGTATCACACTGCCATGGTGCCAGTTTTGATCTTCCCATATCAACAAAGAACAACAGGGTCCTTACAGAAAAGTGTACGATCACACACACGTAGCCCAGGCACCAATAATCTCCTTTAACTGAGAAAACTTGGTGATATCCACAAGACGGCTTCATCTGGAACTCGCTGTTGACGTCAGCCGTTTGGGCAGTAACAGTCAAGTAATGCGACGGGACAAAAAGAATTGTTTATGTTAGCTTGTAAATAGTGTGTTCTGCTTGTAGTGGGGTGGTCAGCTAGCCTAGTGGTTAAAGCGTTCGCTCGTTACGCCGAAGACCCGGGTCGATTCCCGACATGGGTACAATGTGCGAAGCCCATTTCTGGTGTCCACCGCCGTGATATTGCTGGAATATTGCTTAAAGTGGCGTAAAACCATGCTCACTCACTCTGCTTGTAGCAACTGAGCAGGTGGGTCACATCAACACGAGAGTCCATATTCGACTCCAGAAACTAAAACACAAATTCATTTTAGTCAGTTATAAGAGACCTTGGATAATTTTCAAGTTTGCATTTCACATTTAGGACATGCTATATTTAACTTTTAACTCATTTCATGTAAAAGTAATATGAAAATGGTAAATGAGTACATTATGTTAGTCGGCAAAGGTGGCCCAGTCGTCTAAGGCGCCGCGAGTTGGTGCGCAGAGTTGCGTCCCTTGGGCGCGCTAGAAACCTATGGTTGTCGGTTCAAAACCCGCTTCGCCCCGATTATGTTTCTATGTGCTTGTGAGGGCGGTCGGGTAGCCTAGTGGTTAATGCGTTCGATCGTCACGCCGAAGACCCGGGTTCGATTCCCGACATGGGTACAATGAGTGAAGCCCATTTCTGGTGTTCCCCACCACCGTGATAGTGCTGGAATATTGCTAAAAGCGGCGTAAAATCAAACTCACTCACTCTATGTGCTTGTGGGTTTCACCGAAGTGGTAAGCATCTGCGACCTGCATCACTTCGGGCTTTCCTCCCACATTAAGCTGCCAAGCCGTGATATAACTGGAATAATGTTAAAATCGGCGTTAAACCAAACTCACTGACTCACTCACAGTTAATACTTCTGTATTATCATTTCAATAAATGGACATTTCAAACTATACTATACCCCGGGTATACTGAGAAGTTTTAAACAAGCGTGATTATGAGAGATAGTTTTGAGATTGTGTAACTCTCTCAGCAATATTTCAGCGATGTCAGGACGAGAAATACACAATGAAAGACGGTTCCAGATTACGTGGTGGACAGACAAGCAAGCACATGATGAGTGTATTAGCAGGGGTGGGGGTGGAGTGGGTGTAGGGGCTTGTTGGTTGATGTAGTACATTCATTGTACCCGTAATTACAGAACGCTAAAATGACTGGACTACCCTCCACTCTCATACAGTTAAACCCGTTAATGTGAACTGCAACGTGTATCGGTTTAACAAATCTTGGTTCTGGAGAAGGTACACATGTTGGTATTCCCTGCTGTAATCGTCCTACAGGTCATGTGCCCGGATTACCGGGGTCCGGACTAACGAGGTTTCACTGTACTTGACTTGAGATCTCTGGCACAGTGTTCATGGTCTCATGTTTAATCCTGTATGTAAGACCAGTGGAAGACCGAGCCAAACAGTTGTTTCCGACAGCCCTCCAGCTGGTGTAGGTTCAAGGGACAAATCAATGTCTCTGCAGTAACTCTTCAAGCATGCATCGTCTCTCATCTGATCGATGTCTATTCAGAGAGGCCAGCCGCTGGGTGTGACGGGTTTTTTTCACCAGAGACAGCGACCTGCAAGGCGCCTCATCTGCTTTATGAAGGTCGATAACAGATAACACAGCACGATAGCATGCTTCGAGACACCTTACGGAAATCTTTGCTAATGAGTACACCTTATAATGTGTAACGAACCTGGCTCTGTTCATATTTCCGTCACAATGTCGCTCATCCAAACTGACCTATCTGCCGTGAGGTAAAGTTCATACATAAAAGTGTTTGTCATTGTCGGAGGTGCAAGTGTTTGACAGACGATCCCGTATACACGTCGTCTTGTGTAGGTTCAAGGCACAAATCAATGTCTCCACAGTAGTCCCTCAAGTGAGTGAGTGAAACTTAACGTCACATCGGCAATATTTCAGCCATATCGTGACGAAGTTCCTCAAGTATACACCGTCTCTCAACTGATCGATGTCTTGTTTCATCAGCGAGAGAGAACTGCTTTACCGATAATAGCACGTAACACATCACCATGGCATGGTTCGGAGCTCCTTCCGGAAACCTTTTATAATGAATACACCATATAATGTGTATCGAACATGGCTCTGTTAATATTTCCGTAACAAGATCACTCATCCAAACTGGTCCATCCGTCGTGTGGAAATTGCATGCATAACAACGTCTTAAACGCAAAGATTATATAGGGGCAACTAACATTATCATTTCCTATGTCTGTTATTGCTTTGTGTCCAAAAGGTTGCCCACCTAATCGTAGTTTATACACATTGGTCTCGGAATTCGTGCATACGTCTATTCGTCTTTCTATTATATGACAGATGATCTCATATGCAACCTCAGGAAATGCGGCATGTCAATTACCGTATTCGACGTAATAAGCGCCCGGGACGCTCTTAAAATTAAAAATAGGAGGCTCTTATTAGAATAGAATTTTGGTGAAAATGAAAAAGAGTTGAAGGATCGTAAATTACGTGGTTTATGCTGACAGCCTGAAATGATACAAAAGAAAAAGTCTTGTATTGTACACGACAAACATATTTTCCAGAATTTAATTGCCCGGAATTAAGGGTGCATATAATACACGAGTGTGTATTATACACGAATGAATAAGTCTTGTGTAAATTGATCAATCGGAAGGGGTGCCAATTGGGATTGTTCACCAGCCAATATATTAACAAATATCGCTTATTAGAGCAGGGCGCTTATTACGTCGAATACGGTATGTGAGCTACGCACAATGTTTGTTTGTAGCTTGACGCTGCAATCTCCAATATTTCAGCGAAGTCAAGGCGGTCCGGATCCGTCAATAATCAAGTCAGGGCCAGACAAGTCAGCCGTATCATTCTTCTATAATTCTCGCATCTCACCACAAGCTATAGTGCAGGGGACGTATTCCAACACCGGGTTTACTAAACTATTACACTCCCAGCATCTTCACATTACACCTTGAAGCAACTGTGTCCATCAACATGTTCAATATTAAACACAATGGCACATTATTGTTTGATATCAACAAGTGAGACATACATTCACTATCAAACTAAGAATAGTCCTCGAAACGGGGACAATTATTCTGTCTAGATGTTCAATAATTGCAAGCCAACTTTCTTGTCGTTACAACGGCCTTCATCAGTACCAGTGGTCTGGACACTGACATTAACCCCTTCGCAAAATGTATCTCATTCCCTCCTTTCTTTCCGGCTTCGTCTCATGCGTGTGTCGGATGTGGTTGACAGCGTGTTACAGACTAGAATCAGAATCAGAATCAGTTTATTCTCAAAAACCACAAAAGGTGGTACAAGAGCATATTACAATAAATAATTATGTATATGTACAAAAAGCAGACAAGATGGCAGTTAATAACAACATGTGATTACCTAGCATTTTTAATACTTATGGACATTTTTACAATAAATCTCGATAGATTCTTTACATCCTGTGTGTTTGTTGTTGATAAGAGTTTTACAAATTTTATATTATTTGGCCATTCAGTTTAACATGATGATAGAAATGTTTGCCTCTCTCTTTTAAAAAGAATACATCTGATAAGTAGTGAAATTCATCTGCAATAGATGGAGAATTATATCAATTACAGGTTCTTTTTTCCTTTGGAATATGTTTCCATCTCATTAGGTAAATTATGATTAGAGGTTCGAAATCGTAGAATTGATATTCGTTTTGGCAATAGAAGATATTTATCGAGAACCAGCGTGTCCTTTAAATGTTAATAATATTATCCTTTAGAACTAGAATTAACGTCACTTCCCCATTTCTGAAAAATATTATCTTTAAGTATATTTTCCACTTCTGACACGAGCCACTCTGTTGTTGAAATTGACGGATTGTTAAATACATAATATAATCCAATACCGTCTAGTATATCAATAACACATCTAACCCAGGGAGTTGTTGATGCAATAGTCTTGTTCCTATTAAATGACAAATATTGATATAACAAGAGCCATGTATCGAGCATTAATCTGACAGGTAATAGGCAAACATGTACTGTGACTTCATCCATTGTTTGATAGGGTCATTGCGTTCCAGAAGTCTGCCTCACAGCTGTTTGACTATACGAGAAAGCTAGTTTCACAAGCCAAAGAGTATGTGCAATGTTGGTGATTTGTTTTATCTCCTCTTTGAGTTCCAATGTGATCGTGATCGCATGCACAGCATGTACTTGGAACATGTCCCACACAATGCAAAACTTTGTTATATAATCCTTAGCTTTAGGCATGGGTTCAATAAATCACATCGATTTGTTCACGTTATTAATGTCTTTCATTTCAGGGTTCGTGATTACATTTTTGGTGTGAATAGAAACAATTTCATCATAAGACCACATTATTCAATGACAATAGGAATGTGTGCAGTGAACTCAAGAAACTCAATTTCTTGCAAACATCAGTCGTTTGACGTCAACGTGGAGTATGTCATTTCGACATAAGACCATCCTGCTATCTTTGATCACTATTTCAAAATAGTATATCACTGCAAAAACCCAGTAACGTGATAACGTTAACATAGCACATGTTGAACGTTAGTTTTATGTCAATAATCAACTTTAGTGTTAGGCTAACATAATATAACATTTATTAAATTTCAACGATTTCATTAAGGTTATGCCATTACAATCCCAAAACTAAATTTTGTAAAAACGTTAGACATCACAGAGAATCGTTCAATGACAGGGAACTTCAACGAGTGAGACTAACTTTATTGCATTTATTTGGGTGGTCTATTAGATTTCAGTTTGTTAACGCAGTAAATTGAGTTCCTGGAGCGGAGATAACAGGCAACATGACAACTGCCCTTCATTGAAAGGTTGGCAATATTTTGGCAATATACTCTTAAAAACAAGAAACGCACAGGTAGATTTTTAGTAAATGTATTGTACCTAATAAAGTCGACATCTTTGTATAAAGGCATTGAAAACTGTTCATTGTCATGTCACATAAGGCGAAGAGGTTGCGATGAACTCAGTATCTCGTGTGACCGTCCCAGGCAGCATTCACGACTCTGCATCTCCTCGGCACTAACTGGATAAGTGTACGAATTCTGTCCTGCGGAATTCTGCGCTATTCTGCTTGTAACGTGTTGGCCAGTTGTGGGAGTGTCTGCGGTGTGTTCTGACGTTGATGTACACGTCGATCGAGTTCATCCCAGAAGTGTTCGATTGGGTTGAGATGTGGAGATCTCGACGGAAAAGGGCAAGATGTTGAT
Source organism: Haliotis rufescens (assembly GCF_023055435.1). Classification (NCBI taxonomy): domain Eukaryota; kingdom Metazoa; phylum Mollusca; class Gastropoda; order Lepetellida; family Haliotidae; genus Haliotis; species Haliotis rufescens. Next base: position 19,459,606 of record NW_025964383.1, on the reverse strand, counting down.
GTTGACATTATGAAGGTAGTATACCGTGACACGAGCTGTGTGCGGCGGGGCGTTGTCCTGTTGAAACAGCTCCCTCTGGCGGTCAATGATTGGAAGAAGGTGATGTTGAAGAATTTGATTCCTGCTGTGATTTGCTGTCGAATTTCCCTGAACCACATCAAGTTAGATCTCGAAATTGTCGAGTTCACGTACACAATGTGGGGCAAAACGCTTCATTTCATAAACATGTTGTCTTCCATCTCGCCGGTGAAGAAGAAACCGTGATCCATCGCTAAACCACACTCTTTTCCAGTTTCTCAAATTCCAAGGCTGTACGGTATTGCACTAACAAAAGCGTCGCTGTCGATGGATCTGTTGCGAAACAGGGACGACAATATCTGGTCTTCCTGGTCTGATTCCAGCCTCGCGAAGATGGTTCCTGACAGTCTAGTCCGATATCCTCCTCAAACCTGGGATGCGTCCTGCAGTCTCCGTAGCTGTGGCATTTCGATGACGTAGGTGGAACAGTCGAATGCAGCGATCCTGTGCAGGGGTGGTAACTCTTGATCTGTCGGTTCTCCGACGATCTGCAGTGGAATTAAACTGTGTGTATCGGTCACAAAGACGGCAAATGGTGCTGCGGTGGACTTGTGGCGTGCAACAGAAGACTGCGATTCCCCTATTTGCATACGTCCTATGGCGATGTTCCGATCGGCAGCGCTGAGTCTCGGCATTTTCGAACTTGAAAAATGTTGACAATTGAATGACAAATTATTGGCTTATGCTTGCCTTCTTATAGCCACCACCACGAGTTACGATTGCCATAACTTGCACGTGCATTTTACCTTACTGTTTTCCTACATGACATTTTTTAACAAGTGTGAAAACAATGGCGTTTAAGATATTGCAAATCGACAATGGCTGCGTTTTGACGCACCGTTTGTCGAATTTCAGGCCACCAACATTTTATATATACTAGATTTTTTGTGTAGTCAGGTTCAATGAACTACATACTAGCTGTACGTTTCTTTCTTTTTAAGGGGGCGGTCGGGTAGCATAGTGATTAAAATGTTAGATCCTCACGCCAAAGTGCCGGGTTCGATTCCCGACATGGGTACAATGTGTGAAGCCCATTTCTGGTGTCCCCCGCCGTGATATTACTGGAATATTGCTAAATGCTGCGTAAAACCAAACTCACTCACTCACTCTTTTTTTGAAGAGTGTATTTCGATTTCTACATAATACTTATTCATTGTAATGTTTCCTATTTAATAACTACTACTACCCAATAAACTGCAACAAGTCAGAATTCCACCTCCACCTGGGAAGTAGGTACAACCACATCAACAGTCTCCATCTTCCCGAGGCAGGGGAGTTAACTGACTTTAAAAGTCTAGATTCCACCCTTGCCGAACTAGGCCGGAATTTCTCGGGTCGATCGTAGCGCCACCAGTGGCTATGACGAGTTATGTCCTTTTTATTCCTCTCCTATGGACCAATGAGATTCCATCCTCTCGTATCACTTGCATTTGCTTCAAACAAAATGGCGGTGTCCAGTCAAGACAATCTGATCGATTATCAAGATCTGTATTATGATAAAACGGGTCTTACATCGCGAAGTGCATCAAATCACGTTAGCACCTTGATCAAAAACATGAAAAGATTTGAAAAATATGTGTTGACAACGAGTTAGGCAGTGCACATGCTTTGCAAATCCTGCAATCGACCGAAATCTGCATCACAGTTTAAGAACAGGATTTCGATTTCGTTGCGCTATTTTGATTGGACTATGCATAGACTCGTTAGTCCAGCCACAATATAACTCCATAATACCAGCCCAGTTCGGCAAGGGTGGAAACTGCTCTTTTATAGTCAGTTAGCTTACTTGCCGCAGGAAGATGACAGTCTCATAACTACCAGTCTTCACAGTCTTCTAACACAATTATCAAAGCCCATCGTTTCTACACACTTTTAAAACAAACAAACCTTTTTCCATGGACGCTAATTCCTCCCCAGGTAGCACCGAACGATTACGCAACGTTTTCGCGGGGTATCTATCGCCAAAGGTTCAATAAAACATTGTGAAAACGTTATTTTGTCAAAGTCGAACCCGTACATAACAGGTGCGAAATGTTACACGTTCAATCACATCACTATGCGGAAGACTATTTCTGTGGCTCTAGCCACAAGAAAACAAGTTTACTCCGGAAAGGTATGTCTATTCACATTATTTATTCCAGAAACATCAATTTTTACAGTTAAAACTCAAATATTAATCATTAGTAAATACTTTTTAGATTCTATACTGGTGTGCGTTGCGAAACGTTATTGTTTGTATGAAAGAATATTCCTCCTTGCAAAATACATGTGTATATATTCTAATTACTTTGTCACAAGTTATATCTTGTAAATATATTTTGTGCCATGAAACCTATGTGAAAATTACTCCTACAGGTTTGAAGTTACGAGTAGTGTTAGAATGAGGTTATTTGAGGAGTACATGAGTAATACATTGTCATGCCTGTTATTGTCACTGTTAAAATATTCTAAATACTGTATATTGTATAAACACAACAAGAACACCGTGTTTGGATATCTGAGTTCATATCCAAAATGTTTCATAGTAGTATGAGTATACGATTGTATATAAATAATGCAATGTTTATTGTATGGTGATATCAGTTAAATTGCAAACAAATATTTAATACTACGTTACTTAAACTTTCCATTAATTGAACGATCACAGTGTAGAAATGTTTTCAAATACAAGAATTTCACTCAATTCCTCGGCCCCGTATCCAACATGCTTGCAGATTTGTTCACGTAGACTCTCTGCTCATCACACAGGGAAAAAGGGGACAGTGTTACATTCAAATCCAGTTCTTTATTTACAATACGTCATTTCCCATGCTAGACCATGATTCCTTATTACAAATGTCAGCTTCCTCACAAGTAAATTAAAAGATGCGACTTTTTAACAAGAAATATAGTGTTGATATACTTGATTTTAACTTAATATGATTCTAAATAAATATGTATTGTGAAATGTGTATCATTGTTTATTTTGAATATTTTATCACCAGGAGCCAATGAAATGAATAATGGTGGTATTGGGTTTTTTCAGAAGCCAACACAGATACAAGAGGACTCCGATGATCGATTATTTTATTATTAATTGTATTTATGGACTGACGAAATGAAGTATTCATTAAAAATATAGCACTGTTTTGTTTTCCTTTTTCTCCATCACTTGCTTTTAGGTGATAAACAGTAATGCATTAAATGATTTGTGAATGAACTTATGTATATATTGGATGGGATTTCGATCACCGGAAGTATTGAAAAACAAATTTTACAATGCCAGAAGATGCCCTCGTTCAAGATGTCTCTACAGTGGTCAGATGCTCTCAACCATAAAGCTATATTTAGGTGTCCATAATATTCCTCGCCACCGTTTTCTCGAAACGTGAAAACGATAAATAACTCCAATTTTTTTTTTATAAAACAAACTTTTTTGTAACCATATGGAAACGTTTTTTCGAACGTTTTTGTAAACATATTAAGACGTTTTAAAACGTTTCAACAAGGTTTCTGTGTGATCTGGGTACCAAGTGATACGGACCCGTGAAGATTCCGGGGTAGAACAGGTCTTCAGCAACCCATGCTTGCCGTAAAGGGTGACTATGCTTGTCGTAAAAGGCGACTAACGGGATCGGGTGGTCAGGCTCGCTGACTTGGTTGATGCATGTCATCGATCCCAATTGCGTGGATCGATGCTCATGATATTAATCACTGGATTGTCTGGTCCAGACTCGATTATTTACAGACCGCCGTAATATAGCTGGAATATTGCTGAGTGCGGCGTTAAACAACAAACCAACCAACCAACCAACCAACCAAGCGATACCCAATTCGAAAGTAATTATAATTAAGTAATACATTAACCAAGCTGTTGATGAAGATACAGTAGTACGTCCCAGGCTTAGGAACGTTTAATAAGGTAAGTAATAGCCCCTTGCAATTGTATTTAGTACACTGACCCACTGAAAGCCCACCAGAGGATGAGAAATCATTAAATGAAGCGACAAAACCCTTTCCATATCCAATAGAAATCTCTGCATAAAGCAGAGTCGATTGTGCAATTCCGACTATATCATGAGCATGTGGTTATGGATCACTATCAAATAGTAATGATACCAGGTGTTCGCGAACAGGTAAGCGTATCCTGCCCTATGGACACATGCAAAGGCAAGTCAATTGGTCACAATTGAAACATACTTCCCGATAGAGATGTGTGTCCGCATGCTAGCTCCCACTGGGTTAAATATTTGAAGGGGTAGAGAAACCGCTAACGATAGGGGAATTGTCTACCCCAAATGGCATGCTTATGCAGTATTGCGCAGGCGGAGTTTTGAGGATAATAACCCATCCGAGTGTGTGCGCGATCGCGAGCGCGTGTGTGTTCGTATTTGTCAAAATACAGTATAACGAAGTCAGATATAGGGAACACCTGACTGTCACAAACACATTTCTAAGATGTGAGAATTATTCACCATGTGAATAACGAGTGTTGGTTATTTATCGTCAATGCAAGAGAATCACCAGTCTAGATTATCCACTGAAACAGATTCCTTTTGGCGTACAGGCCAAACTAGCTGTGAAAGTATATAAATGGACCACTGAAAATCAGAACAAACAAACAGAATGTACATTGGTTCGTTCTGATTTGTCTGTAGACTAGTAACCTGAGTTGACTGGGTTGTCTGATTGTCTGTGGCAGTGGAAAATTCTCCCGGATACATAAAAGTCTCTTTACGATGCATAATGGAAGTGAATGAGTCCTGACAGCTAAGGGACGTCATCAGGAAGTAAGAAAGGAAAGGGTCAATTACCTGGAATTAATACAATATATGTTCCGGGGTTTAACGTCGCGTCCAAGATTATTGCACTTATATAGCGACGTGCATGCACGTGTGTGTGTGGCTGCTTGTACTATGCCGAGCGCCAGACAGGGTAACAACACGTGCCATCTTTTAACGTCTTTTGGTATGACGCGGCCGGGGATCGAACCCCGGACCCTCCGCTCTCCGAGCGGACGCCCTACCACTAGACCACGGAGGCGGTCTACACGAAATAAGAGAAGAAGTCATGATACTGACCATAACCTTGCCTAATTCATTGTTCTGGTCAGTTTCTGGGGATCACGTCAGGTCATGCTTCACGAGAGATACTGCCTACGTCATGGCCAATATATAGCGCTAATCGCACAGTTAGATCTTTATTGACAGGTTCTGTGGGGTAACATAGTGGTTTAATCAGTTGCTTGTCACGCCAAAAGACCCCGTTTCGATTCCCCAATGGTTACAATGAGCGAAGCCCATTTCTAAGGTCATTACTGGGGTGTTATTTCTGTGTCAATAATCATCTTCTTCAATTGTCAAAAGGGAACGAAGCAAGCGTTTAATTTATACTGTTCACTAAAACGCATTGCACCATGAAACTTAATTTATATTATGCCTGCTCGAGGTAACAGCTGGCATAACATTCAAACGTGAGCAGGTCAAACAAATAAGCAACAGTGGACAAGGCGGTAATCAGGCAGTACCAAGGCTGCGAAAATATCTTGTTCTTAGCTACCGTTTTCTCTCCCGAGGTTCTAACAGTTAACTTCAGAACGACTTTCATTGAATTATTAAAGAGTGCGGTGTAGTCCATGATGAAAGACATTTACCTTTTTCTGCTTTGCTTCGAACATGAATCACATCGTGATTATACAGATGCTTATTTTGCGGCAAGATTTAGATCATCAGTGTCTCGTCTCACAATCATGTATCGAAGCAGTGTACCCCAACTACCCTGAGACAATGTCCAAGTTTCACTAGTTTCAGTGTCAAGATTTCAACTGTAATTGGGCATCAAGTTCATGGTTGTAGTTCTGCTGAAGTATTCTTGAACGTCTTTAAACATCGCAAACACACTAGGACACGGACTTGTAAAACAAGCGTAGCGGTCCCGAGTCCCTGGTGGGTTTTATTCAGTTTAGAAAACATGACTATTGTGGAAATCAGTTGGTGCCAGGTCTGGCGAGTATGGAGGGTGAGGAAGCTCTTCGAACCCATATTGTAGCACAGCAGCTTTTGCAAATAGAGGTCTGTGAGAAGAGGCATTGTCGTGATGTAGTTGAACTCCAGCAGCTAGCATTCTTCGCCACTTTTCTTGGATAGAATTTCTCAGCCGATGAAGCATATCAGCATAGTAGGCACCGGTAATCGTCTTTTAACTTTTAACTCTAAGTAATAAACAAAGATCACACCCTTTGCATTCCAGCATACAGTGGTCATAACTCTCTTCACTGATCTTAAAGACTTGAATTTCTTTGTTGCCGGAGAAGTGGAATGGTGCCAGCCTTAAACATAGCTTCCCGACGTTTAACGGTGGAATAGCTAGCGCCCATACACTTTTGACATGCAGTCATGAACTTCTTGGGGAGTACTTTTCTCTCAAGTCAAAAACTTGATGACTGCTCGGTACTCGTTCTTTTCCATTCTGTGTCCGTGTGGACCCATATCACGTTCAACTGCCTGTCACTAATATACAAATGGCCTCAACAGACCAAATACACTTTCAATGAACAAATCAAACAATGTACTACATTGCCTAGTTCACTTTCCTATGGCCCATAGTTCCAAGTTAGCCAGGCTCAGAACTTTTTGACCAGCCCTCGTATGATACAAGTTGAGATCATTTTCGTTACTGATGTATCAATTTGGAAATATCCTCCACATGTCTACCATGAAACCTTTTGCAAGCTTTGCTGAGGGCTTGAATGTAACCTGGATCAAACAAACCTGATCAAAGCACGAGTTCAAAGCAAAGAGACTCTTTGAAATCTTCGCAAAGGGTATACTCGAAAGTTGTGAAATTCAGACACTAAAGGTTAGAGCTGCTGGAGTATTGCTCGACAATATCCATCTTGCCATCCATCTTGTCACTCTACATCTTGATGTATTGATCTAAATATGAAACAGATTTCACTGGGATCTCATATTTCTAGTTCGGTAATCAGTGGCTATGTGACCGTTATTGAACGATATTAGATCAGATTCACGATATACCTGAAGCTTCGGTTAAACTTCTCCGCCAAATTCTTTGGCCCTTGTTTTGATTATTCCAATGCCAGCAGAAATTCCGATATGAATAGCTAAGCAGATCAGCGACAAGTGGAGCACTGTTGGTGTCCATGGGAATTGCAACGTTTTAGTGCATATCTGAATCCAGCAACAGATGTCTAGCCTGAAACAGAATCATTATCTTGTTTATGATGACGTCATGAAAATGAACAGGAACTTCTGAATGTTCGGTCAGACTGGTATAAATGTATAACCATATTTACATCCAGCTTTTGAAAAATAAAGTGAGGCTTAATTATATTTTTCTTCCTGGGAGAACACAAAAAGTTTCTTACGGATGGTGCATGCTATTTGTTTCTCAAATACACAGCTGTGAAGAAGGGGTGGCATAATACATGCATGCAATAAGTTCTGATGTTTTTCGGGGCCGGTCGGGTAGCCCAGAGGTTAAAGCGGTCGCTCTCCACGTCGAAGACCCGGGTTCCATTCCCCACATGGGTGTAATGTGTGAAGTGTAATTTCTCGACTGTAGGACAAGTACCGTCAAAACGGGAGGGGTTGCAATGTGACCTGGGCGTGGCAGGCCTCAAAAACCACACCTAGACAAGATCGTCTCACTCCATTAATTGCACTACGTAATGGATTCACAGCTGCTCCTGTTATCAATAGAGAATTCCGTACAATAACGGGAGGCGAATTTTAACATCTGGCGTAGAAAAACGCAAGGCGTCCTGTGAAGGATGTGACCCCAACAGCTGACCATAGGCGGCAAAGACTGCAGTGGGCTAAGCAACACCAAGGACGGGCGTAAGACCCTATAGACGAATCAGGGTGTTGCCTCCGATTCATAGAAAGCAGAAAACGTTGTAGGCGACGTAGCGGCGAGCGGTATGCCAGGAAAACAATTCTTGACCTTGATCGGTATGGGGACGGTAGTGTCATGGTGTGGGGCAGTATCACAGATGACAGGCGAGCTGATTTGGATATTGTGAATGGATATTTGACCCTCAAGCGATGTCTTGAGGAAATTATGCGTCCTGTCGTTGTTCCATTCGCTCGAAATATCGGCAGACATTTTGAACTGCGAAATAACAATGTCGACCACATCGTGCACATGCGGTCATCGATTATCTCTGAGGAGAAGTTACACGAATAGACCATCTCGGGTGGAACGTGTATCAGAGACCCAGTACTACCAACGTGGTCGAGCTGAGGTAGCTCTTCAGGAAGGAATGGCGGGCAATACCAAGGGCAACCAAGTTAACCAACAGGATGTCATCACGGTGTCGTGCATGTATCGCCCAACATAGTGGACACATCAGATATTGATCTAAACGACCGGAATTGATTATACAGACATTTATGTCATTTTACCTTCACTTAGTTTATCATTTCATCAGTTCCCTTACTTTTCGGAAGAATGTATAGCATGCCAACAAATCCGTATTACAGTAGCAAGTTATTCCTGTTATTGCACCATCTGGTTATACAAAGTGACCATTATATGCCTGGAGTAATTTAATCTATTTCTTAATACTATTCAAAATTCAGTTCAATAATTTTTACATTAATTTCGGCGAAAATCGTGTGTGAACTGATCGGTGGATCGCACCATCTGTTTACAGCAACCACCAACAGATTACTGCTGGTAATGTCTGGAGAATTTCATCGCAATTTGTCACATGTTCATTGACCAAGTTTGTTATCTTATGTTAGTTCACCTTACGCATTACGATGTAATTGTTGAACGTTCAAAGTCGTAAACAAGAAGTCGGGTTCCAGTATCGTCGGTGATGAATTGAACATGACAAAGACTCAAAATAAAATGTGCTGACGATTGGGCTTTCTAGACACAAGGGATGAGAGAGAATCTGGTAATTCATTTCTCATGGCCTCAAAGTGACACCCGCCCACACAGGCTACCACTACGACCAAAGTCCCTCTATAATCTCAGCATGATCATCGCATAATTATGACGAACGACTATTGAACATGTCTAACTGATATAACTCTAACAAGACTCGTGACAATTTGGGTTCATTATTATATCAGGAGACGTTCTTGTGAGGGCTTTTCACTGACACATTGCGTGATAAATTATATGTTTGCATTTAATGTTGAGCCCCGAGTGTATTCTAAGTCATCATGAGAGGTGATATAAGGATGTTTGTCCCAATTACCTCTGTCATACCTGCTGGGTCCTAATATTTTAACCATTGATGATAGACGATTTGACGGGTTCAGTGTATGGTTGTATAATGACAATAATATTTGACAATTCAAAGTGTGAATAATTGTATATTAAAATATACCCCTTGAAACCAAGTTAACACCATTTAAATGATTTATAACAATGTTAAAATCAACAAAACCCTTATTGTCATCACACATTGGTCGATTCTGGACATACCATAATCAAGTCTGTCTTATGGAATTGGTTTTGTTGCTTTTATTAATGGAAAGGTGTATAATTATTAAATAGATCAGAAATGGAACAAAGATCCAATTAATACAGACACTTTAGTGTTGTAACAATTATAACTATCTTTGGATGTGGACAAATGTTATATTTGTTGACAAACTTTAATTAATGATGACGTCGCTGGTATTATTTTTGGTGAAAAATTTAAATTTATGATAATGTGCCGTGAATGGAGACCTGGAGCTTTTGTTGCCGTGCTCGCCATCCATTAAACTATCATAACATTGCTATAACTTTTTTCCTTTCATTTCAGACGGAAATAGAAATTTAAATTGCCCTTTCCTGACAAGGTTACTTGTGGGCTTATCGAATTACCTCAATGGACGTAAAACTTGCATTGATTGCATCCTCTCCATCAATATTACATTCTCATCAATTCTTGCTTGGGATTATTTTTTCGTAAAATCCTCATATCCACATTTTGCTTCAGAATACGAACAGTGAAACAAAGTAGGATCACTTAAACACTCGCTACAACTCTCCAATGCCAAAATTGATTTGGGGAGCACTGGTCTATTTGCCCTCTCGTTCTGCGGTTTAGAAAAGAGAAGGAATTATTAAAGGCACGTGTTTACGGATTCGGAAGGAAAAAACGATGCTATGTAATCTGGACGTTCTTTCATAGGTGCAGAAGCTTTGATAAAGCTTTTAAAAAGGGTTTGGTGTGATATTGCAAATAGTCGGCACAATGTGTTTCTTTCTGTGAATATTGGGGCCAGCTTCTGTGGTCTGGTGGTAGAGCACCCGCCCAGTGAGCGAAAGGTCAAGGGTTCGATCCCCTGTCGCGTCATACCTACAGACGTGAAACGATGGTACTTGTGGTTACCCTGCCTGGCGCCCGGAGCTAAAACAAGGACTAGTCAGTTCAGAGTCAGTATACTGTGTCTGAGTGGGGTATTCATGTTAAACTGCGGATTGGTATTTCAGTGGGCTAGCACCTTAAATTCGGCATCAGTCCGGACTAGTAGAAACAGATAAGAATCACATAATGGTAAAAGGATCCTAATCCCAATCAAGCCAAAACCGGGATTCGAGCTCACAGGATCCTGTCACACATAAGGGACGCAACTATGCACAGCGAGATGTGGTGCCTATGGCGACGGGGCCTCTCGTGACACATCTTAGACCAAAACCTCTTTACAATGACAGTTTTACATCGACGATAGATCTACACCTACTTAGAGTATAGGAGTGTCTGTCCCTACGTGGTAATGACTGTTTCTATGGCATTAGCTGATCTGCCGACGCTAATATTGGCCAAATTACAAGACATTCCATCACGTTGAACCAAACATGTGGTTGTCTTACATTTGAGTTTATTTGAACAAGTTAAATCAATTTTGGGGAGTTAGACAGTTCCTTCCTTAGAATTACGACACGCTACTCGTTATGTTTTGGCTTGCTTGTACACTCAGGGAGGACGATGTACCAAATTGGGTACTGTGACGAGCAATTGTGCAAATCAAGAGGATCATTTCAGAGAGTCCTATTTCCAAAGATTAGGATCATCAGTAACTGCTAGTTTGATTTTAATGATATCATGAGCGATACCAGACAAACTACCTGTTGTTAGAATTACCAGAATAACAATTGCTAATATCTCCGAACTTAGTATCGGTTTTAAAACAAGCAACACTGTACGATTGATTACTACAGCAGATAGTTTTGTTTCACGTATCTACGAAGTATAACCAACATATTTATAGCCAATTGGAAATACATGTGAATTATCTGTCTAGTGTTCGTGTGCCTGTTTCCAGGAAACAATTATGAATGCGTTTCTTCAATCTGACGCATCAGTGACCAAAATTATGTGGGACGTAATTCCCTACAGCGATGCTTTCTACTTTGCCTGCTTGTCAGGTGAACCTTTGACTTGGCTTTGCATGTGTTTTTGACCGGTACAACCGATGTAACAGGATACGCTTTTATTAATGAAGCTGGTAGTCAGCTACGGTGGTCAGCCAATACCTTGTCATCAAGTATGACTACCCGAACCATGTGTCGACTCGTAGGACAATCTTGAGGTACCTGGGACATATTCTATCTCCACGAACGCCGACACAATGTTACATTGGTGATGCAACGCAAAGACATATTCACTCACGCTCTTACATTTCAAGCAATCACAGGATGTTTACAGTTTACCTATCCTATCTAAAAGACCTATGATGCTGCAGTGAGTTCCATTATTTTACTTCTACTTAAGTTCTGCCAGTAGAAATTAGGAATGAGTATGCATTGAATTTTGCTTTTAATATATAATATCAGGGGACACGGGCGGCCCAGTCGTCTAAGGCGACGCATTCCTCTGTGCAGAGCTGTGTGCCTTTGGCACGCCAGAAACCTATGATTGTGGGTTCGAATCCCGGTTCGCTCCGATTATGTTTCTAGGTTTGTCAGCACCATACCAATGCTTGTGAGTTTCACCAAAGTGGTAAACGTCTGAGACCTGCATCACTCCCTTTCCTCCCACATTAAGCTAACACGCCGTGATATAACTTGAATACGGTTAAAAGCGGCGTTAAACTCAACTCACTCACTCACTTTAACATCAATACAGTTAATCTGTCATGGCATATTTCATAATTGCTGCATTCTGCTGACTTTTGTGTATGATGGTGACCATCCATTATTGGGTAGGATCACTGCAATCCATTGGTACACGCCTGGTCTGTCGCACATCTGTTTGACTATACCAGTCTGTTTTACTGTTTCAAAATATCATAGCACTGCAAAACCTCATTGACTTGATAGCATAGCATATGATTATCCTTAGTATTCTGGGAATCATAAACGTTAGGGTTAGGGTAACATAGGTTCATTTAGGTTCAGTTAGTAAAGCTCAAAGACACTGCGCAATAACATTGTATCATATATCAAATTGAGGGCTAGGGACTTTTAAAATCACAGAGAATATCCATTGACAGGGAGCTCAATGGAGAGTGACAATGATACTGCATTTATCTGTATTAGGTTTCAGTTAATTGAGTGCACAGACATGAAGTAACAGGGAGTCGATCACCTGAGAGGTAGTTATTTGAGGTGTCACTCGAAGAAATAGGAAACTTAGTTATACAATAACATCATTTAATGTTTTATCTAATTATGTATTTCATCAGTAACAGCAGTTTCATATTGTTCTGATGATTGTAAGTAATGACGTCAATGTGATCACAGCAGGTAGAGGAATAGTTCAGAAAAGCAGAATGAGGAAACATTAAGGGTTTATAAGCAATGACGTTAACACTATGAAATGTTATGCAAAAGAAATATTTACGAGAAACGATTCCTCGTTATAATCACTGTAATGAGACAAAAACAATACTTATGAAACACAATACTTGTGTACAGATATCTTACATATTTCGAAACTGTTTCTGAAACAAATGACAGAAATTCTAAACTTCCTGAATTTCTAGTCAACAGATTATCATTTTTTAATAATTTAAAATCAGGAAAGTGGAAAATGACAGCAAGTGGGATAATATACATCATAACATCCCTGGCATCTTCCTGAGACAAGATGTTAACTCCCTGGCCTCGGGAAGATGTTAACTCCCTTGCCTAGGGAAGATGTTAGCTCCATTTCCAATGGACTTTTAAAGTCAGTTAACCCCCTTGCCTAGGGAAGATGTTAACTCCCTTGCCTTGGGAAGATGTTAACTCCCTTGCCTCTGGAAGATGTTAACTCCCTTGCCTGGAGAAGATGTTAACTCCCTGGCCTCGGGAAGATGTTAACTCCCTTGCCTAGGGAAGATGTTAGCTCAATTTCCAATGGACTTTTAAAGTCAGTTAACCCCCTTGCCTAGGGAAGATGTTAACTCCCTTGCCTTGGGAAGATGTTAACTCCCTTGCCTCGGGAAGATGTTAACTCCGTGCCTCGGGAAGATGTTAACTCCCTTGCCTTGGGAAGATGTTAACTCCCTTGCCTTGGGAAGATGTTAACTCCCTTGCCTGGAGAAGATGTTAACTCCCTTGCCTCGGGAAGATGTTAACTCCGTGCCTCGGGAAGATGTTAACTCCCTTGCCTCTGGAAGATGTTAACTCCCTTGCCTTGGGAAGATGTTAACTCCCTTGCCTGGAGAAGATGTTAACTCCCTTGCCTCGGGAAGATGTTAACTCCCTTGCCTCGGGAAGATGTTAACTCCCTTGCCTCGGGAAGATGTTAGCTCCCTTGCCTCTGGAAGATGTTAACTCCCTTGCCTTGCGAGGATGCGTCCCCGTCGGACAACCAAGAGACTCATCCAGAGATTGTTGACAGAAATGGTACATTTAATTAACAACGTCTTTTACTTGGTATTAAATGTTTCTTACGAGAATGAGTCTTATTCCTTTATAGAAAAGGGCACAGATGGCCCGGTCGCCTAAGACGCCGCAATTCGCTGTGCAGAGTTGCGTTCCTTGAGCACGCCAGGAAACCAACGATTTTGGGTTCGAAGCCGGGTTCGCCCCGATAATGTCTCTAGGTTTGACAGCACTATACCCGTGCTCGTGGGATTCACCAAAGTGGTAAACGTCTGAGACCTGCATCACTTCAGGCTTTCCTCCAACATTAAGCTGACACGCCGTGATATAACTGGAATACTTTCAACTCACTCACTCTTTTATGCTAATTAACAACGTGATGATACTGCTACATCGTATGAGAGACCAGGCTCAATAATCAGTTATCAAGTATTTGTTATGAAGTTGCATAGAAACACTTGTCTATTTTCATCCCATCAACACAATCATTTGTTCAGACAAATTTTATATTAAAAAAGCGACAGATCTCTTTCCTTATCCATGAAAAATATCCGCCCAAAAGCAGAGTTGATTGTACGTTTCCGACTTTATCATTAGCACGTGTTTATGAATCACTACCAAATAGCGATAATACCATGTCTGTCATCGCATGAAAACCAGAGTGATGTAACTTCCACCACTGCAGCATTGAGATAATGGCTGTTTATGTGTTGTCACTGAAACACGACGGACACAGGAACCTGATATTTGAATGACATATGTTCTCGGATATCAGAGGCTTATTTCTATATACAATTTTCATTCTTAAGTGTTTAGAATTATCAAAATAACGAGGGACATTTTTCTAAAAACGAATCATCTTCCCGAATGTATTATTGTAGGTTTTAGTGATTGTTTTACACATGCTTGGCTGGTTTGGTTTGTTGTTTAACGCCGCACTCAACAATATTCCAGCTATATGACGGCGGTCTGTAAATAATCGAGTCTGGACCAGACAATCCAGTGATTTATATCATGAGCATCGATCCACGCAAACCAAGTCAGCGAGCCTGACCACCCATGTTGTGTAAATCACTGTCATGCACCAGGATATTTAAAGACACAACTAAACACGTGTATCAAGTTGATACAATTAATTCTATTCTAACTCATGTAACTCCATCATTATTCAATACAATTCACGAACACTGAATTAAATAATGCAACCGAAAAGTAACCTTTTCTAGCTTTTCCCCCAATTACCATTCGACAGGCACTTCTAAAGCCAAATACCTTTAAACACATTTAACCATTCTACCAGCAGAAACAACTTCAGCATTTGTGGAGGGAATGTTGAATGCATAATGGAAGCGAGTGAATGAGTACAGACAATCCACGTGGCTTTAATCAGGAAAACGGGCGACGTCTTGTCTTCTTCCCTCAGTGTATGCTTATCTGCATACATATTGGAGATGACGTCCGCCGAATATCCCTTGTGTGTTGAGGACTCGACCTAATGTCATTCCCAGAAACTGACCAGAACAATGAATTAGGTCAGGTTGTGGTCGGTATTCAGAATGCTTGTCTTTTCTCTTGCTTCCGCGGGAAACAAGCGCCCTCTATCGGGACATTTATCGTACTAAAAAGGTCATTTCATCTCCAGGTAGTTGACCCTTTCCTTTCTGATTTCCTGATGACGCCCCCTGGTTTGTCAGTACTCGTTCACTCCTTCCCGACCGCCTCCGTGGTCTAGTGGTAGAGCGTCCGCCCGGAGAGCGGAAGGCTCGAGGTTCGATCCCCCGCCGCGTCACACCAAAAGACGTTAAAAGATGGTACTTGTTGTTACTCTGTCTGGCGCTTGGCATTAAGAGGAGAAAACAAGGACTGGTCGGCTCGGGGTCAGTATACTGTGTCTGAGTGGGGTATTCATGTTTAACTGCGGCATGATATCTCACTATAAATCGGCAGCACTATAAATCGGCATCAGTCCGGACTAGTACAAGCAGCAACACACAAACAGACACACTCGTGCATGCACGTCGCTATATAAGTGCAATAATCTTGAACGCGACGTTAAAATCCATTTCACCTCACCTCACCTCACCTCACCTCACCTCACCTCACCTCACCTCACCTCACCTCACCTCACCCGTTCCCATTATGCATCGTCGTAAAGAGATGGTGACGTATCCGGAAGAACTTCCCACTGTCACAGACAATCAGACAACCCAGTCAACTCAGTTTCCAGTTCACAGACTGAAAAAGTGAGTAAACATTCAACGTCCCATGGGCATTTTTTCAGCTATATTGCGACAACAGTACACAGGCAAATCAGAACGAACTCATTCACATTTTGTTTGTTATTACCGACACTCGTTATTCAAATGGTGAATAATTCTCACATCTTAGAAATGTGTTCGTTATAGTCAAGTGTTCGCCAAATCTGACTTCGTTATATTAGGGGCTGATTGTATTCTGATATCTACACACACACGCGCGCGCGCACACACGCACACACACACAAACACACACACGCACCAGACACGCACCAGACACGAATACGAACACGAACACGCACGCAAGCGGAAAATAGGTCTTCAGCAACCCATGCTTGCCGTAAAAGGCGACTTTGGTTGTCGTAAGAGGCGACTAATGGGATCGGGTGGTCAGGCTCGCAGATTTGAGTTGATTCATGTCATCGTATCCCCATTGTGCAGATCGATGCTCATGATGTCTGGATCACTCGATTGTCTGGTCTAGACTCGATTATTTACAGGCGCTGTCATACAACTGGAATATTGCTGAGTGCGGTATTAAACAACAAACAAACAAACAAACAAACAAAACGCACACGAGCATCTGGAACTCGTTCTGGAACAAGTATGGAGATTTATATAATCTGAAGAAGACGAGAGTGGAGATGGTCAACGCACAATACATGATATTATCGAGAAGTATCGAGATCAACATCCTGTAAAATCTGACTGCCCAACACTGCGTCTATCTTACCATCATGGCAGTCGAAGCTCTGACAACATAAAACACAAGTGTATGTCCTTATAAGCACAATATTCAAATATACCCCCATAACAACACACATCTATCACACTCGCACTAAATAACCTCAGCACTAAACCCGAAGGTTATGCTGCAAATAAACGTCTCAGATGGTAAGCGTGTCATTTGTGGTTGGCAATTCCCCTATTGCGAGCCTGTCTCTACCACATCAAATATTTAACCCAGTGGGAGCTAGCATGCGGACACACATCTCTCTCTGGAAGTATGTCTTAATGATTCATCATGCTCTGGTGGGCTTTCAGTGGGTCAGTGTACTACATCCAATTCCAAGAGGCTATTACATACATTGCTAAACGTTCATAAACCAGGGACGGACTACTGTGTATTCATAAATGTCTTGCTTTTTCTATTACTTTCGATCGATGTGTGCATCGCTAGGGAAGAATTTGCATCTTTGATGTAACGTTTTTTTGGTTTTAAAGATGTTCCCCTTTTTTTACCAACGATAGGCTCTAAAATTGAACATTGGTAGTTATGGAAGGCCAAAACTTACCTCCCAAATGGAGGTCAATTTCTGCCGCTTTGCAGTGTAGTATGAAAATATGAATGCATAGCAATGAATAGATAATTTATTATATTGTTACACAAATCTTGCCAACATTCCATTAACTGGCACTAACCATATAATTATTTATCCGGTGAGGGGTATTGCTTCCAGTGACAGATAATCTCGATATTGACTCTTTTCTCTGATAAAATGTAGAAAATGTCGATTTCTGGATATCAAGTGGAACCATCATCTTAATCAGACTAATAAGTCGAAATTAGGTCACACCAAATCCCTTGTGACGTCATTAACAATGGACCCGTGAAGATCCGGAGTAGAATAGGTCTTCAGCAACCCATGCTTGTCGTCGTTAAATGTGACTTTGCCTGTCGTAAGAAGTGACTAACGGGATGGGTGGTCAGGCTCGCTGACTTGGTTGATCCATGTCCTCGTATCCCAATTGCGTGGATCGATGCTCATGATGTCAATCACTGGATTGTCTGGTCCAGACTCGATTATTTACAGACCGCCGTCATATAGCTGGAATAGTGTTGAGTGCGGCGTTAAACAACAAATAAACATACAAACAAACAAATCATTAACAATGTATGACAGTTTAGTAGCGGCAATGCATTCTTATGACGTAACGTTTTGTAGACCTCGCAAAAATTCAATTGTGATACAACAATTAGACACTCGGTGATAATTACTAAAAACAATGTCGCCTATATCATAATCCTTACTGCCATCATATTTGTCTTATAGTTGATTGAGTATACATAGAAAGAGAGTTTTATGGAGTGAGTGAGTGAGTTGGGTTTAACGTCACTGGGAACATTATTCCAGTTATATCACGGCGTGTCAGCTTAATGTGGGAGGAAAGCCCGAAGTGGTGCAGGTCTCAGACGTTTACCACTTCGCTGAAACCCACGAGCACGGGTATGGTGCTGACAAACCTAGAAACATAATCGAGGCGAACCGCGATTTGAATCCACGATACAAATATTGTGGGCAGTGAATAACGGCGCCTGAGTCGACTTGAGAGTTTAATAATGATTGTGTTTACATTGTTTATGATTTGTTTATCACCATATTCACTTGCAATGTTTCCTCGATCATATGAACCACTAAACAATATGCTTATTTTTGTGCTCTAAACCGTATTTTGATAAACAATCTGCTAAAAATCATTGTACGATTCCGATAATATGATAAGCCTGTGTTTTGAATCAGTAACCAACAAATCGCGGTAACAAGTGCTCATGAAGACGTTTGAGCACCCTGCTCCACCGGTAGCACCCATCACAAACACATGCAATGGCAACTCAAGTATCCATCTAAACAAACATATGGTAAGTGAAAATAGTGATTGCATCAGACATAATATTTTGCACTAGCTTTGCACATCTTTGGAATTGCAAAATGCAAATTTTACTGACGCCTTTAATGTTGTAACCCTGAGTGAATGAGTGAGAATGACATTACGCCACTTTTTGCAATATTCCAGCAATATCCAACAGGGAACACCAGAAATAGGCTTCACACATTGTTCCCATGTGGGGAATGGAACCCGGGTCTTAGGTGTGACGAGCGAACGCTTTAACCACTTGCCTATCTCGCGCAGGTAAGATTCTTTTAGCTTTACTCGTAGTAACAAACATTCGAAGTACACGTACTGCTATATTTGGTGGTGTATTATTATGTTTTGTTAAGGCTGCTCAACATCGCTTCGTGTATATAGAACAATAATCAATATTGTAATTAACTAAACCATCTACATCTACTTCAAATTTGTTGTGTCAGTGCAAAATTCAGACGCATAAACAAGGTAATATTTCATTTTTTCAAGCACCCCTTACGACAGTTTTGCAAGCATCAACAACAGAAGAATCATATCTGTCCGTTTCCCAACTAC
Organism: Haliotis rufescens; assembly: GCF_023055435.1. Classification (NCBI taxonomy): domain Eukaryota; kingdom Metazoa; phylum Mollusca; class Gastropoda; order Lepetellida; family Haliotidae; genus Haliotis; species Haliotis rufescens. The sequence continues at coordinate 19,440,308 of NW_025964383.1, read as the reverse complement.
GCGCCTTCTATCCTTGCTTAACTGTACATTTTGCGTTTTGTACAAAAATAGAATTACGATGAATTGAAGAGATTATTTCGATAATATAGTTATCAGTAGTGTGAAACTATCACTGCAAACTCGAAAACGTCGTTTTTTCCGTATATGGTCATTGGACGGAAAAACGACGTTATTTGGACTTTTCAAACCATCGTTTTTCCGTCCAAAGAACGTGGTTATTTGAGATCGGAATTTACTGGGAGAGAACGATATCATCAAGCTCCTCCCTTTCTTGATTGACATTGTCAAGCAAGCAACAGCGATATGTCGTTGCATCTCTGTCGCCTGCATCTGACAAGGATGTAAACGTTGTCAACGTGGAAAGGGTCGTGGTGATTGTCATATGGACTCATTAGTGTCATTTGTCCTCTACTAGATGTTCAGAAGATCACGGGGTTGATGGAATCTGTGTCTTAAGTCATACTTCAATAGAGGGATAGCGATGGGAGCATTTATGCTTTGTCTTTTCTCAATCATTTGTTTGCTTGACTATACCAAACTCCATGTCAGGATTCACCGTGGCAATATATCACTGCCTTGTATTTGCCTTTTGAGGATGCTGATACGTTGCAATTATCAGATGTTCCATGGAGGAACGAGTCGAGTGTAGGCCCGATAGAACACGCCAAGGACCTTAAGGTCCTTAATTGTCTTGGCTAAGTAAACACTTGAAGAACTACACCTAACCGTGTGGCAGATCCTGATCCTCAGTAAGTAGTATTTACAGATGATGATGATACTTGGAACGCGTCACCCTTCTGGTACGGTTCCCTACTATAGAAAGCAGTTTACAGCGAATAATCCCTTTGGATTGGATATTAAGCCGTATTGCGAGAGATGTACTTCAAATAGCATCCGTATACTTGACATTTAGAAGAGAAACAGTCATCCTATGATTTTCCTGGTCCTCATTTAACGAGCTCGGTTGGTCCCAATACACTCGCACTGAAAGGATAAACTTTGACGTAATTATTTATCATTGCAGGAAGTGTATGTGAAGGCGAATGTTTAAATAAATTCCTGCCTGACAGTCGGACTAAATGTATACGTTACTCGTCCAGTCAAAGTTGGGAAACGACATTACACGCTTAAAATATATGTCTACATTCATTGACACGTACGGATGTATTATTACTAAAGGGAGTCAAGGATTGTATTCCAGTAGGAAAGGCCATTAGATCCATGAAACAGATAATGTTACAGTATTGAGAGGTTCGGTCCGCTGCACATTTAAGTCACATTCTTGCTCTTTCACCTTTTCGCGAAAACAACTGATATCATCACTATCATAACTATTTGTTTGTGATTCATAAACACATGCTCATGAGCCATGAGTGAGTGAATATGGTCTCAGCAATATTCCAGCAATATCACGGCGGGGGACACCAGAAATTGGCTTCACACATTGTACCCATGTCGGGAATCGAACCTGGCTCTTCGGCGTGACAAGCGAACGCTTTAACCACTAGGCTACCCGACCGCCCCCTCTTGCAAGAACATTCACAAAAACTATGTTTGCTTGAAGGGCAAGTTCAAAAGGAAATGAACCTATTTCGAAAGTATTTCCCCGGTAGCTTCACATTCAACAAAATACAAATATCACAAATAACTTTTGACTTTTTGCATTAAAGTTTTTGAAGATACGCAAACAGCATGTACAAGACAATGACATCTATATGGTATAAAAATTACAATCTATTAATGACACTTGTGTCAAAATTACATTTAAAAAGACTTTCATTGACTTGGGTATTTAGTATATTATTTCATTCAACTTGTATGCAATAATAAGTGCAATAATCTTGAAAGCGACGTAAGGGGGCACGAGTGGCCCAGTCGTCTAAGGCACCGCGATTAGCTGTGCAGAGTTGCGGCCCTTGGGCACGCCAGAAACCTTTTATTGTGGTTTCGAATCCCGGTTCGCCCCGATTATGTTTCTAGGTTTGTCAGCACCACACCGGTGCTCGTGGCTTCGGGCTTAAATTTCCTCCCACCTTGAGCTGACACACCGCGATATAACTGGAATACTGTTAAAGGCGGCGTTAAACCGAACTCACTCACTCTTCAGGAAGGAATGGCGGGCAATACCAAGGGCAACCGAGTTTATCAACAGTATGCCATCAAGGTGTCGTGCATGTTTCGCCAAACATAGTGGACAAACCAGATATTGATCTACACGACCGGAATTGATTATACAGACATTTATATCATTATACCTTCACTTAGTTTATCATTTCATCAGTTCCCTGTATAGCATGCCAACAAATCCGTATTGCAGTAGCAAGTTAATCCTGTTATTGCACCATCTGGTTATACAAAGTGACCATTAGATGACTGCTGATAATGTCTGGTGAATTATATCCCAATTTGTCACATTTTCATTGACCAAGTTTGTTATCTTATGTTAGTTCACCTTACGAATTACGATGTAATTGTTGAACGTTCAAAGTCGAAAACAAGAAGTCGGGTTCCAGTATCGTCGGTGATGAATTGAACATGACAAAGACTCAAAATAAAATGTGCTGACGATTGGGCTTTCTGGACACGAGGGATGAGAGAGAATCTGGTAATTCATTTCTCATGGCCTCAAAGTGACACCCGCCCACACAGACTACCACCACGACCACGTCATCATGAGAGGTGATATAAGGATGTTTGTTCCAATTACCTCTGTCATACCTGCTGGGTCCTAATATTTTAACCATTGATGATAGACGATTTGACGGGTTCAGTGTATGGTTGTATAATGACAATAATATTTGACAATTCAAAGTGTGAATAATTGTATATTAAAATATACCCCTTGAAACCAAGTTAACACCATTTAAATGATTTATAACAATGTTAAAATCAACAAAACCCTTATTGTCATCACACATTGGTCGATTCTGGACATACCATAATCAAGTCTGTCTTATGGAATTGGTTTTGTTGCTTTTATTAATGGAAAGGTGTATAATTATTAAATAGATCAGAAATGGAACAAAGATCCAATTAATACAGACACTTTAGTGTTGTAACATTTATAACTATCTTTGGATGTGGACAAATGTTATATTTGTTGACAAACTTTAATTAATGATGACGTCGCTGGTATTATTTTTGGTGAAAAATTTAAATTTATGAGAATGTGCCGTGAAAAGAGACCTGGAGCTTTTGTTGCCGTGCTCGCCATCCATTAAACTATCATAACATTGATATAACTTTTTTCAATTCATTTCGGACGGAAATAGAAATTTAAATTGCCCTTTCCTGACAAGGTTACTTGTGGGCTTATCGAATTACCTCAATGGACGTAAAACTTGCATTGATTGCATCCTCTCCATCAATATTACATTCTCATCAATTCTCGCTTGGGATTATTTTTTCGTGAAATCCTCATATCCACATTTTGCTTCAGAATACGAACAGTGAAACAAAGTAGGATCACTTAAACACTCGCTACAACTCTCCAATGCCAAAATTGATTTGGGGAGCACTGGTCTATTTGCCCTCTCGTTCTGCGGTTTAGAAGAGAGCCAGAAATTATTAAAGGCACGTGTTTACCGATTCGGAAGGAAAAAACGATGCTATGTAATCTGGACGTTCTTTCATAGGTACAGAAGCTTTGATAAAGCTTTCAAAAAAGGTTTGGTGTGGTATTGCAAATAGTCGGCACAATGTGTTTCTCTCTTTGAATATTGGGGCCAGCTTCTGTGGTCTGGTGGTAGAGCACCCGCCCAGTGAGCGAAAGGTCAAGGGTTCGATCCCCTGTCGCGTCATACCTACAGACGTGAAACGATGGTACTTGTGGTAACACTGCCTGGCGCTCGGAGCTAAAACAAGGACTAGTCATTTCACAGTCAGTTTACTGTGTCTGAGTGGGGTATTCATGTTAAACTGCGGCATGGTATTTCAGTGGGCTAGCACCCTAAATTCGGCATCAGTCCGGACTAGTAGAAACAGATAAGAATCACATAATGGTAAAAGGATCCTAATCCCAATCAAGCCAAAACCGGGATTCGAGCTCACAGGATCCTGTCACACATAAGGGACGCAACTATACACAGCGAGATGTGGTGCCTATGGCGACGGGGCCTCTCGTGACACATCTTAGACAAAAACCTCTTTACAATGACAGTTTCACATCGACGATAGATCTACACCTACTTAGAGTATAGGAGTGTCTGTCCCTACGTGGTAATGACTGTTTCTATGGTATTAGCTGATCTGCCGACGCTAATATTGGCCAAATTACAAGACATTCCATCACGTTGACCTAAACATGTGGTTGTCTTATATTTGAGTTTATTTGAACAAGTTAAATCAATTTTGGGGAGTTAGACAGTTCCTTCCTTGGAATTACGACACGCTACTCGTTATGTTTTGGCTTGCTTGTACACTCTGGGAGGACGATGTACCAAATTGGGTACTGTGACGAGCAATTGTGCAAATCAAGAGGATCATTTCAGAGAGTCCTATTTCCAAAGATTAGGATCATCATTAACTGCTACTTTGATTTTAATGATATCATGAGAGATACCAGACAAACTACCTGTTGATAGAATTACCAGAATAACAATTGCTATTATCTCCGAACTTAGTATCGGTTTTAATACAAGCAACCCTGTACGATCGATTACCACAGCAGTTTTGTTTCACGTATCTAGGAAGTATAACCAACATATTTATAGCCAAATGAAAGTAAATGCTAATTATCTGTCTCTGTACACGTGCCTGTTTCCAGGAAACAATTATGAATGCGTTTCTTCAATTTGACGTATCAGTGACCAAAATTATGTCGGATGTATTTCCCTACGGCGATGCGTTCTACTTTGCCTGCTTGTCAGGTGAACCTTTGACTTGGCTTTGCATGTGTTTTTGACCGGTGCAACCGATGTAACATGATACGCTTTTATTAATGAAGCTGGTAGTCAGCTACTGTGGTCAGCCAATACCTTCTCACCAAGTATGACCACCCGAACCATAGGTCGACTCGTATGACAATCTGAGGTACCTGGGACATATTCTATCTCCACGAACGCCGACACAATGTTGCATTGGTGATGCAACGCAAAGACATATTCACTCACGCTCTTACATTTCAAGCAATCACGCAATTTACAGTTTACCTATCCTATCTAAAAGACCTATGATGCTGCAGTGAGTTCCATTATTTTACTTCTACTTTTGGTTATTTCTGCCAGTAGAAATTAGGAATGAGTATGCATTGAAGTTTGCTTTTAATATATAATATCAGGGGACACGGGCGGCCCAGTCGTCAGAGGCGACGCATTCCTCTGTGCAGAGCTGTGTGCCTCTGGGACGCCAGAAACCTATGATTGTGGGTTCGAATCCCGGTTCGCCCCGATTATGTTTCTAGGTTTGTCAGCACCATACCCATGCTTGTGAGTTTCACCTAAGTGGTAAACGTCTGAGACCTGCATCACTTCGGGCTTTCCTCCCACATTAAGCTAACACGCCGTGATATAACTGGAATACGATTAAAAGCGGGGTTAAACTCAACTCACTCCCTCACTTTAATATCAATACAGTTAATCTGTCATGGCATATTTCATAATTGCTGCATTCTGCTGACTTTTGTGTATGATGGTGACCATCCATTATTGGGTAGGATCATTGCAATCCATTGGTACACGCCTGGTCTGTCGCACATCTGTTTGACTATACCAGTCTGTTTTACTGTTTCAAAATATCATAGCACTGCAAAACCTCATTGACTTGATAGCATATGGTCATCCTTGGTATTCTGGGAATCATGAACGTTAGGGTTAGGGTGACATAACATAACTGTTAATCCCAGACAAAGGTTTCATTTAGGTTCATTTAGTAAAGCTCAAAGACACTGCGCAATAACATTGTATCATATATCAAATTGAGGGCTAGGGACTTTCAAAATCACAGAGAATATCCATTGACAGGGAGCTCAATGGAGAGTGACAATGATACTGCATTTATCTGTATTAGGTTTCACTTAATTGAGTGCACAGACATGAAGTCACAGGGGGTCGATCACCTGAGAGGTAGTTATTTGAGGTGTCACTCGAAGAAATAGGAAACTTAGTTATACAATATCATCATTTAATGTTTTATTTAATTATGTATTTCATCAGTAACAGCAGTTTCAGAATGTTCTGATGATTGCAAGTGATGACGTCAATACGATCACTGCAGGTAGAGGAATAGTACAAAAAAGCAGAATGAAGACCATTAAGGGTTTATAAGCAATGACGTTAACACTATGAAATGTTATGCAAAAGAAATATTTACGAGAAACGATTCCTCGTTATAATCACTGTAATGAGACAAAAATAAATACTTATGAAACACAATACTTGTGTACAGATATCTTACATATTTCGAAACTGTTTCTGAAACAAATGACAGATATTCTAAACTTCCTGAATTTCTGGTCAACAGATTATCATTTTTTAATAATTTAAAATTAGGAAAGTGGAAAATGACAGCAAGTGGGATAATATACATTATAACATCCCTGGCATCTTCCTGAGACAAGATGTTAACTCCCTGGCCTCGGGAAGATGTTAACTCCCTTGCCTTGGGAAGATGTTAACTCCCTTGCCTAGGGAAGATGTTAACTCCGTGCCTCGGGAAGATGTTAACTCCCTTGCCTCTGGAAGAAGTTAGCTCCCTTGCCTCGAGAAGATATAACTCCTTTGCCTCGAGAAGATATAACTCCCTTGCCTCGGGAAGATGTTAGCTCCCTTGCCTCGGGAAGATGTTAGCTCCCTTGCCTTGCCAAGATGTTAACTCCCTTGCCTTGCCAAGATGTTAACTCCCTTGCCTCGGGAAGATGTTAACTACCTTGCCTTGCGAAGATGCGCTCCTGTCGGACAACCAAGAGACTCATCCAGAGATTGTTGACAGAAATGGTACATTTAATTAACAACGTCTTTCACTTGGTATTTAATGTTTCTTACGAGAATGAGTCTTATTCCTTTATAGAAAAGGGCACATATGGCCCGGTCGCCTAAGACGCCGCAATTCACTGTGCAGAGTTGCGTTCCTTGAGCACGCCAGGAACCAACGATTTTGGGTTCGAAGCCCGGTTCGCCCCGATAATGTCTCTAGGTTTGACAGCACTATACCCGTGCTCGTGGGATTCACCAAAGTGGTAAACGTCTGAGACCTGCATCACTTCAGGCTTTCCTCCAACATTAAGCTGACACGCCGTGATATAACTGGAATACTTTCAACTCACTCACTCTTTTATGCTAATTAACAACGTGATGATACTGCTACATCGTATGAGAGACCAGGCTCAATAATCAGTTATCAAGTATTTGTTATGAAGTTGCATAGAAACACTTGTCTATTTTCATCCCATCAACACAATCATTTGTTCAGACAAATTTTATATTAAAAAAGCGACAGATCTCTTTCCTTATCCATGAAAAATATCCGCCCAAAAGCAGAGTTGATTGTACGTTTCCGACTTTATCATTAGCACGTGTTTATGAATCACTACCAAATAGCGATAATACCATGTCTGTCATCGCATGAAAACCAGAGTGATGTAACTTCCACCACTGCAGCATTGAGATAATGGCTGTTTATGTGTTGTCACTGAAACACGACGGACACAGGAACCTGGGATTTGAATGACATATGTGCTCGGATATCAGAAGCTTATTTCTATATACAATTTTCATTCTTAAGTGTTTAGAATTATCAAAATAACAAGGGACATTTTTCTAAAAACGAATCATCTTCCCGAATGTCTTATTGTAGGTTTTAGTGATTGTTTTACACATGCTTGGTTGGTTGGTTGGTTTGTTGTTTAACGCCGCACTCAACAATAGTCCAGCTAAATGACGGCGGTCTGTAAATAATCGAGTCTGGACCAGACAATCCAGTGATTTATATCATGAGCATCGATCCACGCAATTGGGACCGATGACATGCATCAACCAAGTCAGCGAGCCTGACCACCCATGTTGTGTAAATCACTGTCAAGACACAACTAAACACGTGTATCAAGTTGATACAATTAATGCTATTCTAACTCAAGTAACTCCATCATTATTAAATACAATTCACGAACACTGAATTAAATAATGCAACCGAAAAGTAACCTTTTCTAGCTTTTCCCCCAATTACCATTCGACAGGCACTTCTAAAGCCAAATACCTTTAAACACATTTAACCATTCTACCAGCAGAAACAACTTCAGCATTTGTGGAGGGGATGTTGAATGCATAATGGAAGCGAGTGAATGAGTACAGACAATCCACGGGGCTTTAATCAGGAAAACGGGCTACGTCTTGTCTTCTTCCCTCAGTGTATGCTTATCTGCATACATATTGATGATGACGTCCGCCGAATATCCCTTGTGTGTTGAGGACTCGACCTAATGTCATTCCCAGAAACTGACCAGAACAATGAATTAGGTCAGGTTGTGGTCGGTATCAAGAATGCTTGTCTTGTCTCGCGCTTCCGCGGGAAACAAGCGCCCTCAATCGGGACATTTATTGTACTAAAAAGGTCATTTCATCTCCAGGTAGTTGACTCTTTCCTTTCTGATTTCCTGATGACGCCCCCTGGTTTGTCAGTACTCGTTCACTCCTTCCCGACCGCCTCCGTGGTCTAGTGGTAGAGCGTCCGCCCGGAGAGCGGAAGGTTCGAGGTTCGATCCCCGGCCGCGTCATACCAAAATACGTTAAAAGATGGTACTTGTTGTTACCCTGTCTGGCGCTCGGCATTAAGGGACTAAAACAAGGTCGGCTCGGCATATACTGTGTCTGAGTGAGGGATTCATGTTAAACTGCGGCATGGTATCTGAGTGTGCTAGCACTGTAAATCGGCATCAGTCCGGACTAGTACAAGCAGCCACACACATACAGACACACACGTGCATGCACGTCGCTATATAAGTGCAATAATCTTGAACGCGACGTTAAACTCCATTTCACCTCACCTCACCTCACCTCACCTAACCTCACCTAACCTCGCCTCACCGAACTCCTTCCTATTATGCATCGTCGTAAAGAGATGTTGATGTATCCGGAAGAACCTCCCGCTGTCACTGTCATCAGAAAACCCAGTCAACTCAGTTACTAGTTCACCGAGTGAGAGTGAGAGTGAGAGTAAATATTTAACGTCCCATGAACATTTTTTTCAGCCATATAGTGACTCCAGTACACAGTCAAAACAGAACGAACTCATTCGCATTTTGTTTGTTATTACCGACACTCGTTATTCAAATGGTGAAAAATTCTCACATCTTAGAAATGTGTTCGTTATAGTCTGGTGTTCGCTATATCTGAATTCGTTATATTATGGGCTGACTGTATTCTGATATCTACACACGCGCGCGCGCCCACACACACACACACACGCACACGCACACACACAAACACACAGCCACACACGCACACACACACGCAGGAACATGAACACGAACACGCACGCAAGCGATCCGTGAAGATCCGGCATAGAATAGGTCTTCAGCAACCCATGCTTGTCATAAAAGGCGACTATGCTTGTCGTAAGAGGCGACTAACGGGATCGGGTGGTCACGCTCGCTGATTTGATTTGATGCATGTCATCGTATCCCCATTGTGCAGATCGATGCTCATGATGTCTGGATCACTGGATTGTCTGGTCCAGAGTCGATTATTTACAGGCACTGTCATATAGCTGGAATATTGCTGAGTGCGGTATTAAACAAAAAAACAAACAAACAAACAAACAAACAAAACGCACACGAGCATCTGGAACTCGTTCTGGAACAAGTATGGAGAAGAAGACGAGAGTGGAGATGGTCAACGCACAATACATGATATTATCGAGAAGTATATTTTCATGTGGATCAACATCCTCTAAAATCTGACTGCCCAACACTGCGTCTATCTTACCATCATGGCAATCGAAGCTCTGACAACATTTAACACAAGTGTATGTCCTTATAAGCACAATATTCAAATATACCCCCATAACAACACACATCTATCACACTCGCACTAAATAACCTCAGCACTAAACCCGAAGGTTATGCTGCAAATAAACGTCTCAGATGGTAAGCGTGTCATTTGTGGTTGGCAATTACCCTATTGCGAGCCTAGCTCTACCACATCAAATATTTAACCCAGTGGGAGCTAGCATGCGGACACACATCTCTCTCTGGAAGTATGTTTTAATGATTCATCATGCTCTGGTGGGCTTTCAGTGGGTCAGTGTACTACATCCAATTCCAAGAGGCTATTACATACATTGCTAAACGTTCATAAACCAGGGACGTACTACTGTGTATTCATAAATGTCTTGCTTTTTCTATTACTTTCGGGGCGGTCGGGTAGCCTAGTGGTTAAAGCGTTCGCTCGTCACGCCGAAGACCCGGGTTCGATTCCCGACATGGGTACAATGTGTGAAGCCCATTTCTGGTGTCCCCCGCCGTGATATTGCTGGAATATTGCTAAAAGCGGCGTAAAACCATACTCACTCACTCTATTACTTTCGATCGATTTGTGCATCGCTAGGGAAGAATTTGCATCCTTGATGTAACGTTTTTTTGGTTTTAAAGATGTTCCCCTTTTTTTACCAACGATAGGCTCTAAAATTGAACATTGGTAGTTATGGAAGGCCAAAACTTACCTCCCAAATGGAGGTCAATTTCTGCCGCTTTGCAGTGTAGTATGAAAATATGAAAGCATAGCAATGAATAGATAATTTATTATATTGTTACACAAATCTTGCCAACATTCCATTAACTGGCACTAACCATATAATTATTTATCCGGTGAGGGGTATTGCTTCCAGTGACAGATAATCTCGATATTGACTCTTTTCTCTGATAAAATGTAGAAAATGTCGATTTCTGGATATCAAGTGGAACCATCATCTTAATCAGACTAATAAGTCGAAATTAGGTCACACCAAATCCCTTGTGACGTCATTAACAATGGACCCGTGAAGATCCGGAGTAGAATAGGTCTTCAGCAACCCATGCTTGTCGTCGTTAAATGTGACTTTGCCTGTCGTAAGAAGTGACAAACGGGATGGGTGGTCAGGCTCGCTGACTTGGTTGATCCATGTCCTCGTATCCCAAATGCGTGGATCGATGCTCATGATGTCAATCACTGGATTGTCTGGTCCAGACTCGATTATTTACAGACCGCCGTCATATAGCTGGAATAGTGTTGAGTGCGGCGTTAAACAACGAATAAACATACAAACAAACAAATCATTCACAATGTATGACAGTTTAGTAGCGGCAATGCATTCTTATGACGTAACTTTTTGTGGACCTCGCAAAAATTCAATTGTGATACAACAATTAGACACTCGGTGACACTAAAAATAATGTCGCCTATATCATAATCCTTACTGCCATCATATTTGTCTCATAGTTGATTGAGTATACATAGAAAGAGAGTTTTATGGAGTGAGTAGGGTTTAACGTCACTGGGAACATTATTCCAGTTATATCACGGCGTGTCAGCTTAATGTGGGAGGAAAGCCCGAAGTGGTGCAGGTCTCAGACGTTTACCACTTCGCTGAAACCCACGAGCACGGGTATGGTGCTGACAAACCTAGAAACATAATCGAGGCGAACCGCGATTTGAATCCACGATACAAATATTGTGGGCAGTGAATAACGGCGCCTGAGTCGACTTGAGAGATAATAATGATTGTGTTTACATTGTTTATGATTTGTTTATCACCATATTCACTCGCAATGTTTCCTCGATCATATGAACCACTAAACAATATGCTTATTTTTGTGCTCTAAACCGTATTTTGATAAACAATCTGCTAAAAATCATTGTACGATTCCGATAATATGATAAGTCTGTGTTTTGAATCAGTTACCAACAAATCGCGGTAACAAGTGTTCACGAAGACGTTTGAGCACCCTGCTCCACCGGTAGCACCCATCACAAACACATGCAATGGCAACTCAAGTATCCATCTAAACAAACATATGGTAAGTGAAAATAGTGATTGCATCAGACATAATGTTTTGCACTAGCTTTGCACATCTTTGGAATTGTCCACATTTCTATGATATGGACTCATTAGTGTCATTTGTCCTCTACTAGATGTTCAGAAGATCACGGGGTTGATGGAATCTGTGTCTTAAGTCATACTTCAATAGAGGGATAGCGATGGGAGTATTTATGCTTTGTCTTTTCTCAATCATTTGTTTGCTTGACTATACCAAACTCCATGTCAGGATTCACCGTGGCAATATATCACTGCCCTGTATTTGCCTTTTGAGGATGCTGATAAGTTGCAATTATCAGATGTTCCATCGAGGAACGAGTCGAGTGTAGGCCCGATAGAACACGCCAAGGACCTTAAGGTCCTTAATTGCCTTGGCTAAGTAAACACTTGAAGAACTACACCTAACCGTGTGGCAGATCCTGATCCTCAATAAGTGGTATTTACAGATGATGATACTTGGAACACGTCACCCTTCTGGTACGGTTCCCTACTATAGAAAGCAGTTTACAGCGCATAATCCCTTTGGATTGGATATTAAGACGTATTGCGAGAGATGTACTTCAAATGGCATCCGTATACTTGACATTTAGAAGAGAAACAGTCATCCTATGATTTTCCTGGTGCTCATTTAACGAGCTCGGTTGGTCCCAATACACTCGCACTGAAAGGATAACTTTGTCGTTATAATTTGTCATTGCAGGAAGTGTATATGAAGTCGAATGTTTAAAATTAATTCCTGCCTGACAGTCGAACTAAATTTAAACGTTACTCGTCCAGTCAAAGTTTGGAAACGACATTACAAGCATAAAATGTGTGTCTACATTCATTGGGACGTACGGATGTATTATTACTAAAGGGAATCAAGGATTGTATTCCAATAGTAAAGGCCATTAGACACATGAAACAGATACTGTTACAGTATTGAGAGATTCGGTGCGCTGCACATTAAGTCACATTCTTTCTCTTGCACGAGTGAGAGAGTGAGTATGGTTTTACGCCGCTATTTAGCAATTTTCCAGCAATATCACGGCGGGGAAAACAGATATTGGCTTCACACATTGTCACCGAATGTGGGTTTTCGGCGTGACAAGCGAACGTTTAACCACTTGCCTACCCGGCCGCCCCCTCTTACAAGAACATTCACAAAAACTATGTTTGCTGGAAGGGCAAGTTCACAAGGAAATGAACCTATTTTCAAAGTTTCACATCAAACAAAATACAATATCACAAATAACTAATTGACTTTTTGCATTAAAGTCTTTGAAGATAACCAGAATGTACAACACAATGACATCTATATGGTATTACAATCTATTAGTCACACCTGTTTCAAAATTACATCGTTCAGAAAAGATAATGCAATACAAGATCCAGGACAGGAAATAGTTGTCACGTTAGGAAACACGTTAGTGGTCGTCGCCTGTTTTTTCGGTTTATGCCAGTCCAGTGGTATTTAAAATATATCCCTGCACGCCAATGGTAGTAGAAGTAGATGTAGTAGCAATGTAGTGAATGGGGTGTACCGCTGTGTGTGTGTGTGTGTGTGTGTGTGTGTGTGTGTGTGTGTGTGTGTGTGTGTGTGTGTGTGTGTGTGTGTGTGTGTGTGTGTGTGTGTGTGTGTGTGTGTGTGTGTGTGTGTGTGTGTGTGTGTGTGTGTGTGTGTCTAGCTGCTTGAACTAGTCTGGACACCATGCCACAGTTTAACATGGATACCGTTCCTCCGTTCCTACTACTGCAGCAGAAGTAGCAGTAGTAGCAGTAGTAGCAGTAGCATGGGTAGCAACAGTAGTAATAGCAGCAGTAGTAGCAGTAACATCGGTAGTAGTGGTAGTAGTTGCAGTGTGGTAACAGAAGCAGTTGTAATACAACTACTAGCATTTGACCATTTAAGATGTGAGAAGCCCTCGCGTGTGTCACGCAGGTGATATTGCTAGAATTATGCTTAAAGCGCCGTACATTCACAGCAACCCACTGAAGCCAAAGGCAGGGCACTGATTTGGTACTAAAATGAAACATAACTGGCTGGCATGGCAAGGGATAAGCAGATGAGGGTATTCAATTTGGCAATTACAGGAATCAAATCTGTCCATACACTCAGGGGAATTAAATGAATCAAAACTGCCGACCATTGTTTCCGCCACAGTGCCAACAGAAAGTGCATCTGAAATAGATGACCAATATCCCATTCTGAGCAGGACTGCCATAGCTTGATTTGAATAGTTCAATTAGAGGTGTGGTGTTTGGTGTCAGTCTTTTGGAAAGCACCACAGTTGGATTACGAGATTTGTGTTTATGGAGTGAGATGACATAGGATACAGGAAGAAAAAGATATCATAATCACGACAAGCAAATCCTAGAGGGACCCCACAGTCGACTTGAAGACACCTGTGTCACCCTTACCCCACAGTCAACTTGAAGACACCTGTGTCACCCGTACCCCACAGTCAACTTGAAGACACCTGTGTCACCCTCACCCCACGGTCAACTTGAAGACACCTGTGTCACCCTTACCCCATGGTCAACTTGAAGACACATGTGTCACCCGTACCCCATGGTCAACTTGAAGACACCTGTGTCACCCTTACCCCACAGTCAACTTGAAGACACCTGTGTCACCCGTACCCCACAGTCAACTTGAAGACACCTGTGTCACCCTTACCCCACAGTCAACTTGAAGACACCTGTGTCACCCGTACCCCACAGTCAACTTGAAGACACCTGTGTCACCCGTACCCCACAGTCAACTAGAAGACACCTGTGTCACCCGTACCCCACAGTCAACTTGAAGACACCTGTGTCACCCGTACCCCACAGTCAACTTGAAGACACCTGTGTCACCCGTACCCCACGGTCAACTTGAACACCCCTGTGTCACCCTTACCCCACAGTCAACTTGAAAACACCTGTGTCACCCGTACCCAACGGTCAACTTGAAGACACCTGGGTCACCCTTACCCCACGGTCAACTTGAAGACATCTGTGTCACCCGTACCCCACGGTCAACTTGAAGACATCAGTGTCATCCGTACCCCAAGGTTAGCTTGAAGTCACCTGTGTCACCCGTACCCCACGGTCAACTTGAAGACATCTGTGTCACCCGTTCCCCACGGTCAACTTGAAGACACCTGTGTCACCCGTACCCCACGGTCAACTTGAAGACATCTGTGTCACCCGTTCCCCACGGTCAACTTGAAGACACCTGTGTCACCCGTACCCCACGGTCAACTTGAAGACATCTGTGTCACCCGTTCCCCACGGTCAACTTGAAGACACCTGTGTCACCCGTACCCCACGGTCAACTTGAAGACACCTGTGTCACCCGTTCCCCACGGTCAACTTGAAGACACCTATGTCACCCGTACCCCACGGTCAACTTGAAGACACCTGTGTCACCCGTACCCCACAGTCAACTTGAAGACACCTGTGTCACCCGTTCCCCACGGTCAACTTGAAGACACCTGTGTCACCCGTACCCCACAGTCAACTTGAAGACACCTGTGTCACCCGTACCCCACGGTCAACTTGAAGACACCTGTGTCACCCGTTCCCCACGGTCAACTTGAAGACACCTGTGTCACCCGTACCCCACTGTCAACTTGAAGACACCTGTGTCACCCGTACCCCACAGTCAACTTGAAGACACCTGTGTCACCCGTACCCCACAGTCAACTTGAAGACACCTGTGTCACCCGTTCCCCACGGTCAACTTGAAGACACCTGTGTCACTCGTACCCCATGGTCAACTTGAAGACACCTGTGTCACCCTTACCCCACAGTCAACTTGAAGACACCTGTGTCACCCGTTCCCCACGGTCAACTTGAAGACACCTGTGTCACCCGTACCCCACTGTCAACTTGAGGTAAGGTGAGTTGGGGCTTAACGTGGATTACACTTATATAGCGACGTGCTTGCACGTGTGTGTGTGCGTGCGTGCGTGTGTGTGTGTGTGTGTGTGTGTCTGTCTGTCTGTCTGCTTGTACTAGTCCGGACTGATGCCGATTTTATAGTGCTAACCCTCTGAGATACCATGCTGCAGTTCAACATGAATACCAGACAGGGTAACAACAAGTACCATATTTTAATGTATGTAGGTGTGATGCAGTCGGGGTTCGAACCCCGCACCTTCCGCTCTCCAGGCAGACGCTCTACCTCCAGACCTACACACCGTTTCGTTTCTACTTCGCGTCTCACTTCTCACTTCTCACATGTTTAGGAAATAGAAACATTAAGAGCTTGAATTTGCTGCTAACTTTAAACTTTATATTTCATAGTTCTGGAAGCAAATGGCGATTCTTTGGTTAATCAAACACCTTCTGTCAAAAATGAGAAAGATGATGTTTTACGACATACATCCTCGTTTCACGACACTCGATGATATTGTATATGCTTTGATATGGAATGCACGTGCAGTATTCGTAATACATTTATTACCCTTTATGAATATAACAGAAATATGAATTTATGATGAACCCTGTCTTAAGATGTGTAAATAAATTTAGAAAATATTTTCTTTAAATCTAATTATGTCAAATATTTTATGTGCGATTCAATCTTTTTTCTGTGTAAGTTTTGGGTGGTGACTGTCTATCTGCCTGTATTTGTCATTAGTTAAAATAATATACCCTTAAAAATGTAGGGGATCATGAAATAGTAAAGTTGATACTTAGTAATAGAACAAAGATAGGTGTTGACGACAAACATCCTAAAGTTTGTAAGAACGTTTATGTCTGCCAAACTTAACACCAACACACATCCTATAGTTTGCACGTACCTCACGCAGAAGTGCCACACACGTGCTTGTGGTGTCAATCCTGATTTTGACACTTTCAAGGAAGGTCGATTAATCTCTGTGAGTCATTATTTCTGTCTATCTTATTGATTCCGCTTATCACTATGAGATTTACTTCATTAAATTTTCATTCATTGTTTGTATACAAACTAGCGATGCCTAAAGAAGTCAGTGTGCAGTTGCCAATATGTTCAATGTTTCACAGTTTGTGGTTTAGCGGACTATGGAACAGGTACCAACAAACCCAAAATGTTAACGATCGACAGGGCGTCCCAGGGCGTCCCAGGGCGTCCCAGGTCAACGACGAGAGTACAGGGTCGATAGACGCGAACACAGGCTCTACGAAATCGAGCTCATAACACGATTCAAATTGCTGCAAACTTTCATCAGGCTACTGACGAGTTACGGGTCAGACGATTTGAAATCGTCTACATGCAGCTCATCTCCACCCAGGGGCGGTCGGTTAGCCTAGTGGTTAAAGCGTTCGCTCGTCACGCCGAAGACCCGGGTTCGATTCCCGACATGGGTACAATGTGTGAAGCCCATTTCTGGTGTCCCCCGCCGTGATATTGCTGGAATATTGCTAAAAGCGGCGTAAAATCATATTCACTCACTCACTCAACCCCTTACAAATCGTCATATTGCCAACAGACGTCAGAGGTGTACACAACGTCGAAACTGGGCTAATCGTCGCTGTTGTCCTTCATTAACATAAATTAAATGCTTTATTTGTTTTTGGTTTGAGAAAGTAGTGGTATGAGTAATAGTTGGAAAGATGTAAACACAGAGAAATCTTATCTTTATTTCGCACATGTATAAAGTACATACGAACTTCATAAATAATGATGAAAATGTTTTTAAAACATTCCTTACTGTAAATTATTTTACTAAACACGTCAAATCCAACTCACTCGCTCGGAGTAGGGCTGTATTACTGTTATAAAACCCAGCTACTCTCCCAATGTCAGTCAACAAATTGGGAGGTACCAAACCTAAGGCACCGAGAACAATGGGGAGTCGGAGAACTTGGTACTTGGGATGCAAGCGTGACATTTCGAAAGCGAGGTCTGCATATTTGTCATGTTTTTTTCTGAATCTTGTCAATCACATTAGCGTCAAAAGGGACAGAAAATTCAGTGATATAAATGATTTCATTGGATTTATCAAAAAGGACAAGATCAGGTTTGTTGGGTGACACCTGACGTTTTGACACTTGTGTTTCGGGTGAATGTATATAGTATTATTACGTATTCGTGTTTCCACCATATGGTCATCTACTATCAGACGAGTGCACAGGGTGTTTATACTGTACACTAGGGGTAGTGACAACACCGTAAAACCCTGTAAACATTGTTGGTCCCAAGGCTGAATAACAACCCGGTCACTAGCGGGATACGATCTCAGCACCTGGCGTTTGAGAGCCGTGCGCTTTTGGCCGCTTGCCTGCTCCGACTCCGTTATGACACAGTTTGTCCGCTTCATGTGAGACGACAGTGATGTGAAGGGTGAAGTGATGCGGGTGATGCGGGTGATGGACCAACGCCACCAATTAGATCACTTCATCTTTAAACAGCAATGTTGTGTTTAACGAGGCAAGACCTGACCTACACCACCAAGGAGATCACTTCATCTTTAAACAGCAACGTTGTGTTTAACGAGGCAAGACCTGACCTACACCACCAAGGAGATCACTTCATCTTTAAACAGCAACGTTGTGTTAAACGAGGCAAGACCTGAACTACGCCACCAAGGAGATCACTTCATCTTTAAACAGCAACGTTGTGTTTAACAAGGCAAGACCTGACCTACGCCACCAATTAGATCACTTCATCTTTAAACAGCAACGTTGTGTTTAACAAGGCAAGACCTGACCTACACCACCAAGGAGATCACTTCATCTTTAAACAGCAACGTTGTGTTAAACGAGGCAAGACCTGACCTACGCCACCAAGGAGATCACTTCATCTTTAAACAGCAACGTTGTGTTTAACAAGGCAAGACCTGACCTACGCCACCAATTAGATCACTTCATCTTTAAACAGCAACGTTGTGTTTAACAAGGCAAGACCTGACCTACGCCACCAAGGAGATCGCTTCATCTTTAAACAGCAACGTTGTGTTTAACGAGGCAAGACCTGACCTACGCCACCAAGGAGATCACTTCATTTTTAAACAGCAACGTTGTGCTTAACAAGGCAAGACCTGACCTACACCACCAAGGAGATCACTTCATCTTTAAACAGCAACGTTGTGTTTAACGAGGCAAGACCTGTGACTTGGTGGCACTCATTGCTCTGGGCTGACGGAAGTCATCCAAGAATCCTTTCTACATCTGACATCCCAAACAAGGTCGTACAGACAACGAGGTCGAAGTGCTACGAGGCTTTCCTGAAACATCCGGCCCTATGTGACAATGTACACAAGTCTTTGGATCTCTCCAGTACTTAATGAGATCAAACAAAAGGTTACCCTTCGAAATGCAGCTCGCATAGTCAGAGGAAGTTGTGGCTGCGGGAGATAGCTAATGAACAGCGTATCACAAACTAGTCTATTGTTAAATTAATAGTTTAATACTGATTATTCTTTTTAAAAAACACATGTTTTTAACACTTTTCAGACACATTGAATCTCCGCTAAATCTATTTTACATCGTACACGTGCTTTGAATACCCTTTGGATAATATTGTTATTTCCTCAACGTGCTGAGAATAATTTAGATTCTAATAATGTTTTAGATTGCTTTGCCCCAAAAGAACAGATCTCTCGTTAAATCTAAATGAGATGTAGTAACTGGAAAGTACCATTGAACCGGCTATGGCCTTTCGAGACCAAACAAAACAGCAACAAGAAGCTACGACGTTGCAGTCGTGTTACGTCGCCCTTCCTTTCTACAAAGATTTCAGAGACAACAAAGAGCATCAAACGACTCTTGCTCAAAGGTTGTTGGGTCAAGGTTGAAGGCTTCAGCAAAGCTGTCACAATGTTTTATGGTAGACATGTGGAGGACATATCCAAATTTGACGCATCAGTGATAACAATGATGTCCGATGCACGCCGCTATTTTCACTTTTACCATATGTTCCCGTGTTTGTTCAGGTGAACATTTGACTTGCCTTTGCATGTGTTTATGACGGATGCCAACGGTTGAACAGGATGCGTTCACCTTTTCATGAACAACTGATATCATCACTATTTGTTTGTGATTCATAAACACATGCTGATGAGTCATGGGTGAGTGAGTGAGTTTGGTTTTACACCGCTTTTAGCAATATCCCAGCAATATCACGGCGGGGGACACCAGAAATGGGCTTCACACATATTGTACCCATGTCGGGATTCGAACCCGGGTCTTTGGCGTGACGAGCGAACGCTTTAACCACTAGGCTACCCGACCGCCCCTTAAAGGCGACAGAACGAGTAGGTATCACTCTGTCCATTGAGGTGACACACGGGCAGTTTTAGCGAGTTTTTGAGATTTCTTATGACTCTGGAAAGGATTTTGTTTTTAATTACAGACTGAGAGTCTAGAGGTTATACGTCGTTTATGGCTTCGACCAGCAGCTACACCTGGTTCGGGGTTAGCTATTGTCGCGGTGTATTTCTTAAAGTCATCTCCAGGTCATGCATACTTGTTATCTCCTCGCCGCTGTTACAATCTCCTCCCATACAAGACCACACAAAGAAGCCGCGGCACCATTTCCTGTTTCGTTAGGCTGCACTAATCGATAAGTACGAAATAATTTCCTACTGAGATCAGTGTCCCTTGACTGGCCTATCATGATATCGTTCGAGCGGTATGGCCCGTCCTTGACGCGTTATTGGGAACGTGATTAGCTGATACAACAATATGGATGACATGAGCCAGGTGAAACCCGGTTGTTAGTGAACGCTAATTTGAGAGAAAAGGAAGGATGCATTTTATAATCCCGATTTAAAGGGGGGACTATGATAATGCTCCTTGGTTTAAAGATTATTTTTCTTCCTAAATGTTGAGGTTCTGACCTGTATGATTTGTTGGTTTGTTGTTTAATACCGCACTCAGCAATATTCCAGCTGTATGACAGCGGTCTTTAAATAATCGAGTCTGGACCGGACAATCCAGTGATTGACATCATGAGCATCGATCCACGCAATTGGGATACGATGACATGCATCAACCAAGTCAGCGAGCCTGACCACCCGATCCCGTTAATCGCCTCTTACGGCAAGCATAGTCACCTTTTACGGCACACATGGGTTGCTGAAGACCTATTCTAACCCGGATCTTCACGGATCGCTTGCGTGTTCTTGTTCGTGTTCGTATTCGTGTGTGTGTGTGCGCGTGTGCGTGTGCGTGTGCGTGTGCGTGTGCGTGTGCGTGTGCGTGTGCGTGCGTGTTCTCGCGGGTCCTGCCCTGTATGAGGTGAGGTGAAATGACTTTCCACTTATTTCGCTTACATAGTGACGTTGCATGTGTTCGGCTATTTGTTCGAAACTGCCGGGCGAACAGCATACGCCTATGTTTGATGGTGGCTGAAAAGAAACAAAACACGAAATGATTATTCGATGGCGGTGAAGCTGATAAGTGCATCATGGGCGATATTACATACAGTGTACCAATGAGTATCTCACAACAGGTGACGCGCACATGACGTCTCAAGGAAGACGGGGGGCACAATTTGACTGTAAACAGTGATGAGTGTATGTGGAAATATTGACAGTAGCGGGTGACCTCGCCTAGATGAACACTACCAAGCTGAATGTCGTTCATTTCCCGATGAACGTCAGTATGTCACGTGAATACGTTGTCAATCGCGAGGAGACGTATAGAACTACTTTAGGGGAATTCCTCAATGTCTAAAAATAACGTCAAATAGGGACGGTATAATCATATGACAATTTCTTTTAGAATATGCACCATGAACCAAAACTAAGTTTTCAAACAAAGAATGAATTTTGATCTTTCTATAATATAATTGTTGTCACAAATATCCGTTTGCTAGTATCGAACGCGGCGCGTGCTTTGAGCGAACCCCACTGCATGGCCAGTGACATCACCGATACCAGAACCATGGCGAACGCTGTATTATTGCGATTTTGATATGGGCGTTCCTGGTGTTATTGCACACTCATTGAACGAAACTATCTCGGCACCATCGGAAATATCAAAACGAGAAATTGAAGATGAATTAGCACTTTCTGACTACAAAGGTTTAACACCCCCAGAAGGTCTGTCTCAGTCATGTTCCGAAGCGTTTCAAAGTGGCTACTTAGGACGAGTTAATGCAATACGAGTCATTACATCAATCTGAATCAACGAAGAAAAACACAAAGTGGGGACTGAGAATTCTTCAAGGTATGAGAATATTTTTAAATGTTTTCCTAAATGAGTCTAAATCAAACTAATCTAAGTTTATCAAATTCTTGGTGTGCATTACATTTACAGCTCGATTTATGAAATGGAAGTATCAGACAAAACGAAACATGAAAATATTACATTTATTTCAGATTGGCACCTGGAAACCTTTAAACGAGGTGCTCGACATGGGCGCTATACACCCGGAAGCACTTGCTGAGAAGATGGCCAAGTTTTATTGTGAGGCTAAACCCTAAGGTTCCGAGAAAAGGTCGTCACAATCTGAAGAATATCACAAAAACACACTGAAAAACATTCGTGCTGCCAGCAATCGTCATATATCTGATATTGGTAGACAGATAGACATTGTTCATGATAAGTTGTTCCAAAAAGCAAATCAGACCTTAGATGGTTTGCTGAAGCACAGGATGCAGAGTGGTGTCTCGCGACCAACTCAGCACAAAGAAGTTATTGAAATGGCGGAGCTACATAAAATTGCCGTTTATTTCAGTGATGCCGAAAGTTCACCTATCAAACTCCGTCAAGCTGTTTGGTACAATATTGTTATTCATTTTGTATCTAGGGGTTTAGAGTTCCACCACCAGCTTACAATGTCATCATTTGAATTTAAAAGTGGCGAAAACGGTGTTGAATATGCTTGCTTAACACACGGAACACAGCAAAAAAAAAACAATTTAGGTGGGGGAGGCTAAATAATGAAGAGGCAATGGCTGACAAAAGAATGTACTCATCTGGTCAGCCAAACTGTCCAGTCCAAATGCTGAAAATCAGTAGAACCGACACTCAAGCTACTTCTCTATTTAACCAGCGTGTTAAGGATGCCATTTCGCAACCGTTGAGTCACGAAAAAGGGTATACTTGTTCATTATCATTAGGTAAAACTAGTTTCAAAGGTTTCATGGCTGATGTTTCCAAATATTCAAAGTGTTCAAAACGGTACCCAGCCCACTGTCTGAGATCGACATCGATTCAGGCTATGAATGATGCAGGCTTTGAAGCCAGACAGATCATGTATATGTCGGGTCACCGAAATGAAGCGTCCATTCGAAGCTATAACAGAGAATGCTCGACTCACCAAAAGAAATCACTGAATCGTGTATTGCTTCTGTCGGGGCTAGACGGACCTCATCGTCTCCGTTAAGTAGTACTAGAATGTGTAGGTCGTCCATACTGACGCCCTCCCTCAGGTCGTTGATATCAGTGGCTAGGTCATTAATGTAGAGAGCAAATAACGTGGGTGACATCAAACAGCCCTGCTTCACACCTTTAGATACACAAAATAAAGGGGCCATTATATCGTTGACGGGGCACGGGTGGCCCAGTCGCCAAAGACGCCGCGATTCGCTGTGCAGAGTTGCGTCCCTTGGGCACGTTCACCCCGATTATGTTTCTAGGTTTGTCAGCACCATACCCGTGCTCGTGGGTTTCACCGAAGTGGTGAACGTCTGAGACATGTGCACCAGCTTTTTTACAAATAAGGAAATCTAAACATACAATTTGTTCAGAGTAGTTTTTAGCGAAATTCATGCATATTCATAGTCCAAACTGCCCTTTGAGGCCGAAGGATTCATACAGTTTGCACATCGATTTAACATACCTCAGTGAACCGAAAAAAATACAGAATCAATCCTTAAACGAATGTTGTTGAATACGATGACGTCTTTATACAATGGATGATGTCATATGCATCTGTGGTAACTGTACTCGCCTGGTTAGGATGATGTGGAAAAAGCAGCTGAACCGATGTTGTTAAATATTGATGAAACGTAGCATTTAATTAACTTTTCGACAAACCGCGAATGGAACGGAGTTGGTTTTGGGGATCTTATTTGGGATTGAGGAAAGAAATGGATACATACAATTCCGGAATCCAATCCCATTTAACAAAATTTTCAATCAATTATTATATTGCATCACACACTTTTTCATTTTATAATATCAATTCAGTAATAAGCTTTCTAGAGTTGCGAAAACAGTGAGTCGTTGTCAAATGTGGTACTTTGATGAGACAACCTTGACGACATCTAATTATGTGATAACTCACTATCATTCATTCTAACATTAGGAGATCCTGTTTATTACAGGGGACACAACTGGCCCAGTCGTCTAAGGCGCAGCGATTCGCTGTGCAGAGTTGCGTCCCTTGGGCACGCCGGAAACCTATGATTGTGGGTTCGAATCCCGGTTCGACTCGATTATGTTTCTAGGTTTGTCAGCACCATACCCGTGCTCGTGGGTTTCGTCCGAGACCTGCATCACTTCGGGCTTTCCTCCCACATTAAGCTGGCACGTCGTGATATAACTGTAATACTGTTAAACACAACTCACTCACTGTTTATTACAAGATGGCGAGACCATGCATCAACTTCCATGAAGGTAGGTGTAACCATCGTATTCTAACATTTTTGACATTATTAACATGAAATTATTATTATTATTATTATTGTTGTTGTTGTTGTTGTTGTTGTTGTTGTTGTTGTTGTTGTTGTTGTTATAAATTTTTAATGTCCAATCTCATTGAATCAGGGGGCGGTCGGGTAGCCTAGAGGTTAAAGCGTTCGCTCGTCACGACGAAGACCCGGGTTCGATTCCCGACATGGGTACAATGTGTGAAGCCCATTTCTGGTGTCCCCCGCCGTGATATTAGTGGAATATTGCTAAAAGCGGCGTAAAACTATACTCACTCACTCACTCACTCACTCATTGAATCAGATCTTAGTTCTCGCTACCGCTTAACAAAGATCTGAAGACAGACAGAACGATCTGATATTCCTGTACTTTGACAAAAAGGAACTTGCTGAGCTAGGCAACATTTGTGAATTTAATGCAGCTTTAAGGCCTGGTTGTGCGTGTAATATCTGCTGAAAATGCCTAGTCGTTTTAACAAAATATTACGTTACTATAGATGTCTATGGGAAAACAGCCGGAGTGAACGTCAACAAGTCTGGGGGAGTTGTCTCCCTTACAGTTTAGGAAAGTGAACGAATGAAGTTTAAACTTAAATAAGGAAGACTGTTTCCCACGGTTCCTTGGTGGCCAGTGATGGACATTATTCAAACTGTGGGACCCCGCGATACCCTGGACACAGTGATTTGTGCTGTTGGGGTCGTTGTCGGTTCAGGTACTACAGAAATGTACCTGTACCCTACCTTGGCAATATAGCATACCATACGACACTAGTTTCACCTGTGAGTGAGTGAGTGAGTGTGAGTGAGTGAGTGAGTGTGTGAGTGAGTGAGTATGGTTTTACGCCGCTTTTAGCAATATTCCAGCAATATCACGGCGGGGGACACCAGAAATGGGCTTCACACATTGTACCCATGTCGGGAATCGAACCCGGGTCTTCGGCGTGACAAACGAACGCTTTAACCACTAGGCTACCCGACCGTGTTTCACCCGTGAAGATTCCGGGGTAGAATAGCTCTTAAGCAACCCATGCTTGCCGTAAAAGGTGACTATGCTTGTCGTAAAAGGCGACTAACGGGATCGGGTGGTCAGGCTCGCTGACTTGGTTGATGCATGTCATCGTATCCCAATTGCGTGGATCGATGCTCATGATATTAATCGCTGGATTGTCTGGTCCAGACTCGATTATTTTACAGACCGCCGTCATATAGCATGGGATATTGTTGAGTGCGGCGTTGAACAACAAACAAACAACCAAAAACAAAAACTAGTTTCACACTGCCCCTGATATTGCTGGAATATCGTTTTTGGAATAATTCGTTTTTCTTGGCATAATAACAGAATACAAGTAGTGCGATACTTGAAGTTGATTAAACGTGGAGCCTAACGTCATGCATGGTTCGGAGCAGTGGGCAGCATTAGACTTTATTACATAATTTAAACAGGTTCTCTTATAAGTTCTCTCATTTTAAAGGGGCGGTCGGGTAGCCTAGTGGTTAAAGCGTTCGCTCGTCACGCCGAAGACCCGGGTTCGATTCCCGACATGGGTACAATGTGTGAAGCTCATTTCTGGTGTCCCCCGCCGTGATGTTGCTGGAATATTGCTAAAAGCGGCGTAAAACCATACTCACTCACTCACTCTCATTTTAAATCATGATTATTCTATGATGTTGTTTTTATTGAGCGGATATGTCATGGTTCAGGAACTCAGTGAGTATGTGGGTATGGTTTTACGCCGCTTTTAGCAATATTCCAGCAATATCACGGCGGGGACAGCAGAAATGGATTTCACAGATTGTACCCATGTCGGGAATCTAACCCGGGTCTTCTTCGTGATGAGCGAACGCTTTAACCACCAGGCTACCCGACCGCCCCGTTCAGGAAGCCTTTTAGGGCCATTTGTTTTGGGGTTTTTTCGATACTTCTTGAAATTTCAAGATACTAAGTTGAAATTTCAAGAAACTAAGTTGAAATTTTAAGATAGTATCAACTTCTGTATCTTGAAATTTCAAGATAGTATCTTGAAATTTCAAGATAGTATCGAAAAAACAAAAAAACAAAACAAATGGCCCTAAAAGGCTACCGTAGTGGCCTGAACACTGTCATATCTTTTTTTACAGTTTGATTCTTAGCTGTTCATCATATCAAGTCAACATGGCTGTCGGCGTAACCTCGTGGGGTAACCGCGTGGTTAAAGCGTATGCTCGTCACGTCGAAGACCTGATGGGTACACAGTGTGAAGTACATTGCTGGCACAATGCTGAAAGCGTACAGCCATACTTATTCACTCATTTCTGTTGGCTCACGTCCCCTTTTTAACATCGCCACCATAACCGCCCACGTTTCCTCTCTAAAGTCGCCATGAAGCCAAGGACACGAATCCGATTTTCTCATTTGCGTCTACGATTGTGGGTTTTGAATCCCGGTTCGCCCAGATTATGTTTCTAGGTTTGTCAGCACCATACCCGTGCTCTAGGGTTTCACCGAAGTGGTAAACGTCTGAGACCTGCATCACTTCGGGCTTTCCTCCCACAGTAAGCTGACACGCCGTGATATAACTGGATTACTGTTCAAAGCGGCAAAGCGTCCGGCAACTGACTTCAACCAAAGACACTTAAACCATCAATGGTTCTGGAAAATTGCTGTCAACTCACACGCTATTACGGCATATATTGTGACCGGGCATATATTGTGACCGGGCATATATTGTGACCGGGCATATATTGTGACCGGGCATATATTGTGACCGAGCATATATTGTGACCGGGCATATATTGTGACCGGGCATATATTGTGACCGAGCATATATTGTGACCGGGCATATATTGTGACCGGGCATATATTGTGACCGGGCATATATTGTGACAGGGCATATATTGTGACCGGACATATATTGTGACAGGGCATATATTGTGACCGAGCATATATTGTGACCGGGCATATATTGTGACCGGGCATATATAGTGACCGGGCATATATTGTGACCGGGCATATATTGTGACCGAGCATATATTGTGACCGGGCATATATTGTGACCGGGCATATATTGTGACCGAGCATATATTGTGACCGGGCATATATTGTGACCGGGCATATATTGTGACCGGGCATATATTGTGACCGGGAATATATTGTGACCGGGCATATATTGTCTCAGGCGACTAATCTCTTTTTGAATTTGATGAAATCCTCCTCGGTTAGTTTTAAATTTTGTCTGGCAAAGTCAGTTATGTTTTCCTTAAGATCAGAATTTAGAAACTTTGGCACCCGACGAGCAGATATCTTATTCATCTGTAAATGTTCCTGAATAATAGTTTCAGTGGATGCAGGGCTTAGACTTGTGTCTTCCTCAAGTTCCGCAATGGTAATACGTCTATCTGACAGTAGAAGTTTTTCCATCTCTTTGAATGAATCTTCATTGATGGAAGTTGAGAGACGTCCACCTCGGATCAGCATCAAGGCATGTTCCCCCAGCCTTAAACTGAGCTGCCCAACGTTAAACAGTGAAATAGCTAGTGCACTTATCCCCATACACTTGTGACATGCGGTCGTGAATTTCTTGGGACTTTTTTCTTAAGTCAAGAACTTGATGATGGCTCGGTGTACGTTCTTTTCCATTGCTGTGTACATTTGGACCCCTATCACGTTCAACTGCCTGTCACTAATATACAAACGGCATCAACAGACCAAATACACTTGCAATGAACTATTCAAACAATGTACTGCATTGACTAGTTCACTTTGTTATGGCCCATAGTTGAAAGAACAGGCTTACAACTACAGTATCCTGAGTCAAATATATCATATCTATGGCCCCCAACCCCAGCCTAACCCCACTACCGCCCACCAGGCATATATCGGTGCCTGCGATAATGTGTGACGATTGGCGCCAATGTGTGCCCGGCGACAATATCTGCTGTAATACACCCTTAACTTTGCATTTTGACCTCGAGCAAAACATAACAGAACAATCAATGTTGTATCGAATTACTGGAGTATATTTTTTGTTCAGGAACATGTTAAGGTTTGTCATTCTGGACCTGTTGTATAACAGTTAATTAACACCTGATTAATAACAATAATTGTTTGATAGGCATTACTTAGAAGGTGACGGATGACAAAGTGGACACAATTTATGGATAACAACTTAGTAGTAGCACAGTATTAAAGAAGATGTTATCCATAAATTGTGTCCACTTTCTCATTAACATTTCCCACCCAAATACCATTGATCGAACACAATTGAATTACAAATTGATCTTGGGTTTATAACATTATGTTGCTGTCTGATTCATATCATATCATATCATATCATATCATATCATATCATATCATAGCATAGCATAGCATATATCATCATGTCATATATCATCATATATCATCATATCATATATCATATATCATCATATCATATCATATCATATCATAACTTGAGAAATTTGAAAACTTTGTTTCTATTGGTGATTCTATAACAGACGTTCAGGCTTTAGAATAACTCGACAATGCACTTGAAACTTTTCCGTTTTGATTATTACCAGGGCTATAAGGGTCAGCTCTTACAGTGTGTTATACCCTCGGGTCGCACGGGGAAACTGTGTCAGCTGCCAGTACTGAACAGCCGGTCCTGTCTGACGCCATGGGGGTGACACGCTGCGCTTCATCTGGCCTGACGTGGATCAGCGTGTCGATGCCGCGTGTTCCCGTGACGTTGACGGGTGAATCTCGGCGGTCAGGGTCCGGCGGGGCTTGTCTCGCTGATGGTGCTGGGACGGGAACAGCTGGAGCTGGTCTCCCCGTGGACTTGCAACACTGCAATAGTAGTAGTAGTAGTAGTAGTTGAGGTGAACTGGGGTTTAACGTCGCGTCCATGATTATTGCACTTATATAGCGACGTACATGCATGTGTGTGTGTGTGTGTGTGTGTGTGTGTGTGTGTGTGTGTGTGTGTGTGTGTGGCTGCTTGTACTAGTCCGGACTCCGATTTATAGTGCTAGCTCACTGAGATACATGTACCATGCCGCAGTTTAACATGAATACCCCACTCAGACACAGTATACTGACTCCGAGCCGACCAGTCCTTGTTTTAGCCCCTTAATGCCGAGCGCCAAACAGGGTAACAACAAGTACCATATTTTAACGTCTTGTGGTATGACGCGGCCGGGGATCGAACCCCGGACCTTCCGCTCTCCGGGCGGACGCTCTACCACTAGACAACGGAGGCGGTAGCAGCAATAGTAGTGGTGTTAATAGTTCAGTGTCGTCACGTCTTATGGGCAGGAAAAGTAAGGGCCATAATCTAAACCAGGTTCGAACCAGCGACCAACGCACAAACGCGGACTTGGAATTTTTGTGGAACTATCTATAGACACATATGCAAAGGACTGGCGTGCTGACTCGGCTTGTGTTCAGACAGGCGTATGCCGGGGAATCCCAGGAAGCTTATTGCCGACCTCGACCATATTCGAATTTTCAAATGGTTTGCTTGAGACATTTCTGAGTAAAAAAATTGATTATAATCAAAATCCAATATGGCCGCGACTAAAAAGATATCCCAAAATGGCAAATGTGTTATGTGTGGAGACAAATCTCAGAAAGTTTGGAAACATTTAATTCAGTAGGTTCAGAGTTGTAAGGATTTGAAGAGATGTACCCCAAAACACTGTGGAAACCTTGAATAATGATTTGTCAAGAAGAAAAAATGTCAAGCACCTAAAGCAGCGACGCCTGCAATGTGTGAAAGTATTCGGACAACAGGGCGAAATATATCTTTAAAAGTTGCTTGGTTTTTAGTTATGTGCCCTTGGTCATTTGGTCTATGACCTTGGAATTTTTGTGGTATCTCGAACTCAACAGACACACACTATTTGAACATAATCGAGCCATCGAGTTATTTTGCGATCACACTTGTACAAAAAATAATAAATAATATAAAATCTAACGATTACAATAGGGCCCTAAAGACTTTCGGCTTGAGACCTAAATATTGTTACTTTGGGACAACTGAGGATATTTGTATGGACTGAAGCCTAGTGTCAGTTATCGTAGTGGAAAACGAGAGCTACCTTCAGTTTTGACAACTTCAACATGCCGTATGCAAAGGGTGAAGTTGCGGCGTTTGCAGTACTGAGTAGCCACAGGAGCTCTGCCAGCATCCGGTCGACAGTCTCAGGGGATACACTTGCGCGTAATACCACCACGGTAAAGGGTATCTTGCAAACCACGTACAGTGCAGTGATTTGAAGGCAGGAGCGAGCCACTTTGAGCAGATTATCCAGACGTTGCCGCTCAGCTGTTGATCTTGACGATGCTTTTGAGGACATATCTGCAACCTGAATATACGATTGGACAACAGGATGTAGAGACCGGGACTTCACTGCACCAGACAGCAACACATGCAAACATACCCTCTTGTTGAACTTCACTGCACCAGACAGCAACACTTGCAAACATACCCTCTTGTTGAACTTCACTGCACCAGACAGCAACACTTGCAAACATACCCTCTTGTTGAACTTCACTGCACCAGACAGCAACACTTGCAAACATACCCTCTTGTTGGACTTCACTGCACCAGACAGCAACACTTGCAAACATACCCTCTTGTTGGACTTCACTGCACCAGACAGCAACACTTGTAAACATACCCTCTTGTTGAACTTCACTGCACCAGACAGCAACACATGCAAACATACCCTCCTGTTGGACTTCACTGCACCAGACAGCAACACTTGTAAACATACCCTCTTGTTGAACTTCACTGCACCAGACAGCAACACATGCAAACATACCCTCCTGTTGGTCTTCACTGCACCAGACAGCAACACTTGCAAACATACCCTCTTGTTGAACTTCACTGCACCAGACAGCAACACATGCAAACATACCCTCCTGTTGGACTTCACTACACCAGACAGCAACACTTGTAAACATACCCTCCTGTTGGACTTCACTGCACCAGACAGCAACACATGCAAACATATCCTCTTATTGAACTTCACTGCACCAGACGGCAACACTTGTAAACATACCCTCCTGTTGGACTTCACCGCACCAGACAGCAACATATGCAAACATACCCTCCTGTTGGACTTCACTGCACCAGATAGCAACACTTGCAAACATGCCCTCTTGTTGGACTTCACTGCACCAGACAGCAACACTTGCAAACATACCCTCTTGTTGGACTTGTATGTACGATATAGCTACACCTGCAAACATACCCTCCTGTTGGACTTTACTGCACCAGACCGCAACACTTGCAAACATACCCTCCTGTTGGACTTCACTGCACCAGACAGCAACACTTGTAAACATACCCTCCTGTTGAACTTCACTGCACCAGACAGCAACACATGCAAACATACCCTCCTGTTGGACTTCACTGCACCAGACAGCAACACTTGCAAACATACCCTCCTGTTGGACTTCACTGCACCAGACAGCAACACATGCAAACATACCCTCCTGTTGGACTTCACTGCACCAGACAGCAACACATGCAAACATACCCTCCTGTTGGACTTCACTGCACCAGACAGCAACACTTGCAAACATACCCTCCTGTTGGACTTCACTGCACCAGACAGCAACACATGCAAACATACCCTCTTGTTGGACTTCACTGCACCAGACAGCAACACTTGCAAACATACCCTCCTGTTGGACTTCACTGCACCAGACAGCAACACATGCAAACATACCCTCC
Source organism: Haliotis rufescens (assembly GCF_023055435.1). Lineage (NCBI taxonomy): Eukaryota > Metazoa > Mollusca > Gastropoda > Lepetellida > Haliotidae > Haliotis > Haliotis rufescens. The sequence continues at coordinate 19,408,045 of NW_025964383.1, read as the reverse complement.
TGTTGGACTTCACTGCACCAGACAGCAACACATGCAAACATACCCTCCTGTTGGACTTCACTGCACCAGACAGCAACACTTGCAAACATACCCTCTTGTTGGACTTCACTGCACCAGACAGCAACACTTGTAAACATACCCTCTTGTTGGACTTCACTTCACCAGACAGCAACACATGCAAACATACCCTCCTGTTGTACTTGTCTGGACGATATAGCAACACTTGCAAACATACCCTCTTGTTGGACTTCACTGCACCAGACAGCAACACTTGCAAACATACCCTCCTGTTGGACTTCACTGCACCAGACAGCAACACATGCAAACATACCCTCCTGTTGGACTTCACTGCACCAGACAGCAACACATGCAAACATACCCTCCTGTTGTACTTGTCTGGACGATATAGCAACACTTGCAAACATACCCTCTTGTTGGACTTCACTGCACCAGACAGCAACACATGCAAACATACCCTCCTGTTGGACTTCACTGCACCAGACAGCAACACATGCAAACATACCCTCCTGTTGGACTTCACTGCACCAGACAGCAACACTTGCTAACATACCCTCCTGTTGGACTTCACTGCACCAGACAGCAACACTTGTAAACATACCCTCCTGTTGGACTTCACTTCACCAGACAGCAACACATGCAAACATACCCTCCTGTTGTACTTGTCTGGACGATATAGCAACACTTGCAAACATACCCTCCTGTTGAACATCACTGCACCAGACAGCAACACATGCAAACATATCCTCCTGTTGGACTTCACTGCACCAGACAGCAACACTTGCAAACATACCCTCTTGTTGGACTTCACTGCACCAGACAGCAACCCTTGCAAACATACCCTCTTGTTGGACTTCACTGCACCAGACAGCAACACTTGCAAACATACCCTCCTGTTGGACTTCACTGCACCAGACAGCAACACTTGCAAACATACCCTCCTGTTGAACTTCACTGCACCAGACAGCAACACTTGCAAACATACCCTCCTGTTGGACTTCACTGCACCAGACAGCAACACTTGTAAACATACCCACCTGTTGGACTTGTCTGGACGATATAGCAACACTTGCAAACATACCCTCCTGTTGTACTTGTCTGGACGATATAGCAACACTTGCAAACATACCCTCTTGTTGAACTTCACTGCACCAGACAGCAACACATGCAAAAATACCCTCTTGTTGGACTTCACTGCACCAGACAGCAACACTTGCAAACATACCCTCTTGTTGGACTTCACTGCACCAGACAGCAACACTTGCAAACATACCCTCTTGTTGGACTTCACTGCACCAGACAGCAACACTTGTAAACATACCCTCTTGTTGGACTTGTATGTACGATATAGCTTCACCTGCAAACATACCCTCCTGTTGTACTTGTCTGGACAATATAGCAACACTTGCAAACATACCCTCTTGTTGGACTTCACTGCACCAGACAGCAACACTTGTAAACATACCCTCTTGTTGGACTTCACTGCCCCAGACAGCAACACTTGCAAACATACCCTCCTGTTGGACTTCACTGCACCAGACAGCAACACTTGCAAACATACCCTCCTGTTGGACTTCACTGCACCAGACAGCAACACTTGCAAACATACCCTCTTGTTGGACTTCGCTGCACCAGACAGCAACACTTGTAAACATACCCTCTTGTTGGACTTCGCTGCACCAGACAGCAACACTTGTAAACATACCCTCCTGTTGGACTTGTATGTACGATATAGCTACACCTGCAAACATACCCTCTTGTTGGACTTGTCTGTACGATATAGCTACACCTGCAAACATACCCTCCCGTTTCACTTGTTTGTACGATATAACAACACTTGCCAACATACCCTTCTGTGGGACTTGACTGTACGACATATGACTCCAGTGTAGCAGATGATCACGATGACGACAGGGATGACGAACAACGTCCTCATGACGACTGTGTAGGCAAGTGTGACGGAGTTGAAGAAGATGACATGACATTTTTTAGATCCGTCTGGGTTGTCTGTCAAGACGTACCAGGCAGCGTAAGGGCAGCCCGAGGCCAGCGTGAAGCCCCACACACAGACGATGAAGGCGCGAGTTGTACCCATGCTGAACGCCTGCCCGTTAACGTTTCCAAGAGCTCGAAAACTGAACAAGTAACAACAACGTTAGTTCAGCATTGGTCCGTCCCAATCGGCTCAACCATAATATCATTCGTCACCCGGTCAGCTTGGAGAGGAATACACATTGGTACGGGACCATCCAGTTTCGCGAGTTCACCATCACAACACAACATAATATAAGGGACTTTGGGGTGGCCTAGTGGTTACGGTAATTACTCGTCATGACGAAGCCCTTGTTTCGATTCCCCACATATGTGCAATGTGTGAAGCCCATTTCTGATGTCCCTCGGCGTGGTGTTGCTGGAATATTGCTAAAAGCGGCGTAAAACCCATTTAATAGTTCAAGCGGTAGTGAACAAAATAGTTCAAACGTCGATGAAACTAAACTCAGCTAAACCCCCCAAAGTGCTAATTTTATGAACCCCGTTATGTTTGCCCTCGTAGCTAACAATATATGATATTATCTTTGAAAATAGAAGGTTAAACAAGACAGGCCTGATGTTAATCATGATTTTGAAAAGCCTTTAGACACCATCTCTGAACGATTTATTGAACAAGCATCAGCAAAAATTGGATTTGGACCAAATATCATTAAATGGATAAAGATTTTAACTGATAATACATCAGCATCTGTTATGCAAAATGGGCATCTCTCATCTTTTATTTTTTTGTTAGAACGGAGACGTAGACAAGGAGACCCGATATCTCCCTACCTATTCCTATTTGTAGTCGAAATATTAGCTATAATGATCAGGGATAATTCTAACATAAAGGGCATTACACTAAATAACCTAGAGCACAATGTGCTGACGACACTCGGTTCTTTCTAGATGGATCTGAAAATAGCCTAAATGCTGCCATAGTAATACTAAATAATTTCTATAAAATGTGTGGCCTTATAATCAATGTAGATAAGACTAAAGCAATCTGGTTCAATGCGGGTAAGTTATATGACTTTAGGCAATGATTTAAAGCTGGTCTGGCTTAAAGGGGATTTTGAAATTAGACTAAGACCTCTGGGTGATCAATAAAAAGAAACGTTTAGCTGTTCTAAACAGAATACTTGCCAATTGGCATAGAAGAAATAATAATAGGGAATATCAATTGTAAAAACTTTGGCTGTCAAAATATTACTCGAACATATACTGATGGTGGTAGTGGAAGGGATAATATTGAAACTTGTATAAATGCTCTTAAACTGTCCACCTTTAAACGCTATTTAAAAAAGAACACAAGTAGCAATAACATCTTTCGGTTCTAATATTAGCGACTGCTTATCTCATGTTGACAATCCTTATGGGAGAGATGTGGGTCATGTTTTATGGAAGACATGAGTTTGATAATGAATATATTGAACAAATCATGGCTCAGCCACTCTGGTAAAATCATCATTTTGAATCTTCATATATTATAAAGCATTGGTTTCATCATGGGGTTCATTTTATAAGAGATATTTGTAATGAAAATGGTATTCTAAAATTTGATTTTGATAGCAGTTACAAAATAAAAGAAAAAACTTTTGACTATCAAAAGCTGTTACGAATATTCCTAAAGCTTAGAGTGAGTGAGTATGGTTTTAGCAATATTCCAGCAATATCGCGGCGGGGGACACCAGAAATGGGCTTCACACATTGTACCCATGTCGGGAATCGAACCCGGGTTTTCGGCGTGACGAGCGAACGCTTTAACCACCAGGCTATCTGACCGCCCCTCTAAAGCTTAGAAAATGTGTTACAAACAGATCATTACGTCAACTAAACATCAACAATGTTTTTTTCCGACATTTTTTTTTCTATTCCATTCTATTTTCTGACATTTTCTATGACAAAATGGGGGCACCGCGATTCGCTGTGCAGAGTCGCCTCCCTTGGGCACGCCAGAAACCTATGATTGTGGGTTCGAATCCCGGTTCGCCCCGATTATGTTTCTAGGTTTGTCAGCACCATACCCGTGCTCGTGGGTTTCACCGAAGTGGTAAACGTCTGAGACCTGCATCACTTCGGCCTTTCCTCCCACATTAAGCTGACACGCCGCGATATAACTGGAATATTGTTAAAAGCGGCGTCAAACCCAACTCACTCACTCACTATGACAAAATAATCAAGAGTGATACAACCCTTCAAGTATTAGAATACCGGAATGGTATTTACCACCTTCCTATCACCTTCACTGTTTTTTTCATACTACAGAAAATGTACTAAGGACTGTACACCTTTGGAATTTCAATTCAGATTTATTTAGGGTCAATCTACAGAAAGAAAGAAATGTGCTGTCATATTTGTATTTTGTACAAACAACCACATAGTTAACAATAATCTGCTCTCAGCAAAGAGATTAATTTTTTATCAAGTATTAAAAAACAAAAACCGTCCTTTGATGTATTCATTATAAGATTGAGTGATACTTGTCAAATGGAAAAATTCATATTGCAAACAAAAACAACGGAAGCCATTGTAAGCACAAGAAAGGGAAGTAACTGACTTTACGATGATGATAACCAGTGAAGCGTTCATAAAATATCTTGTTCAATGTAAAAGTCTCATCACTGTCTACTTTAAACATTGTATGCAGGCCTTACGTGAATATTTTTTTTATAATGTCTTCTACCTTGATCGTAAATGTACTTGTCCACTCTATATATGTGTTAACATGTACTTGGAAATGGAATACAATTTACATATAAAAAAACAAAAACATGCCCCCAAACATTTAATTAAATCAACAGTAATTAAGTGGTACGTATCACCTTTATTTAAATATATATGTTTGTATAAACTAGTATGCAACTAGGGTCTCAACTTCGCAAAACAATACCACTGTCAGAGTAGCGTTACGTACAATTATAATATCACATATGTAGATAAAAGAATCTTCTACAAAGATGGAAGTATCATCTACGTAAATGAAATTAGCATTTACATTCTAATCACATTTCTACAGTGTACGCAGCTTCACTATTGAGGGATCACACAGATAACAGGGGTGCAACTAGGCTAACCTAAAGGGTAAACCAATGTTACGAGGGCGAGAAACGAACGGGTTTGGCGGCATGTCCCCAGAAATATTTAAAAAATAAATACGCTATTTCCTGCATTTTGGAAGCGTTTATGTTATATTTTACTTGTAACAAATATGAGTAATTCATTTATTCTATTTTTTATTAGTAGTATTAATTAACTGAACTGCAACAGAAATTTTGCACATTTGAAAATAATGTGATTTTAAATTAGTTGTACTGGTTGAAACCCAAATAGACACAACAACAAAGCCCAAACGCATCGTTGCTGTACCTGTAATTTTTACCGGCAATGCGCACGTTTTTTTGTAAAATCACTCGATGTCATTGCTGGTAAAAATGCACGTGCCATTGGGGTATCAAAACTGCACAGCAACAATGTCAAACATACACATTGTAAAAAAATAATATTTGCAATGCCAAAACTAGCATCAGAACAATTGGGATGGTCCAGATGGGGACCACGCACACCCACGTTGCAAAAACCTTTAGTTGTTCCCGTGTTGCCGTTGGAAACTTGTTGCAGCGTTTCAGACAGACTGGAAGGGCGTCGGACAGGGGGACCTAGGGTCACAACGCAACAGGAAGACTGGTTACTGAGAACTGTTGCATCTCCGCAACCGCTTCCTCACAGTGACGTCATCGGCAGTGAGTGAGTATGGTTTTACGCCGCTTTTAGCAATATTCCAGCAATATCACGGCGGGGGACACCAGAAATGGGCTTCACACATTGTACCCATGTCGGGAATCGAACCCGGGTTTTCGGCGTGGCGAGCGAGCGCTTTAACCACTAGGCTACCCCTCATCGGCAGTGAATGTCTTGGGTCGGTTGGTGACCACACACACAGTGACCAGAAGACTTCGGGCAGCAGGTATCAGGGCCTACCGACCATTCAAAGGACAGATGTTGACCGCTGAACATCGACGCAGACGAATACGATTGACTTATACAGTGAGGTGAAGGTGAGGTAAAATTGGGTTTAACGTCGCGTCCAAGATTATTGCACTTATATAGCGACGTGCATGTACGTGGCTGCTTGTACTAGTCCGGACTGATGCCGATTTATAGTGCTAGCTCACTGAGATACCATGCCGCAGTTTAACATGAATACCCCACTCAGACACAGTATACTGAATTCGAGCCGACCAGTCCTTGTTTTAGCCCTTTAATGCCGAGCGCCAGACAGGGTAACAACAAGTACCATCTTTTAACGTCTTTTGGTATGACGCGGCCGGGGATCGAACCCCGGACCTTCCGCTCTCCGGGCGGACGCTCTACCACTAGACCACGGAGGCGGTGCTCATACAGTGCGGCGGTGGCTGCGTCGGGATTTACGTGGTCTTTACGGACGAAAGCAGGTTCTGTTTGTTGGGTGGATGGCAGACAGCGTGTTTACCGTGGCAGAGGTGAACGGACAGCTGCTTGCTGCGTTCAAGAAGTCGTTCCTCACGGTGGAGGTGGCGTTATGGTGTGGGTTGGAATTTGTGGAGACCAGACAACGCCAATCGTCGTCATCAATGGAAACCTCAATGCACAACGCTATAGAGATGATATCCTCCGTCCAGTAGTGCTGCCCTACCTCCAGCATCAACCCCGATGTCGTCTGGACCAACACGACAACGCCAGGCCCCACACATCTCGTATCGCACTGGACTTCCTCGCCAACAACAACGTCAACGTCTTGCCGTGGCCGGAATGTTCTCCTGACTTCTCGCCCATAGAACACAAGACAAGACAGACAAGTGTTGACACAAGCTCTACATGATGAATGGAACCGCTTGCCACGTGACCTCATCAGACGTTGGACGTTTTCCGTCCGACGCAGAGTCTTTGCATGTATGGAGGCACGGGGTGGCCACAATCGGTATTAGTGACAAATTTTGTGTCTGTGACCACTTTCTGTGTTTGAATGAACTGCATTGAAAATCTGGACAACTGAATTTTCAACTCCCACTGATTTTGTTTGTCTGGTATACAATATGTAACCAAAAAACATTGTTGGTTTATTAACTATACTTTAACTTTTGTTATTTTAGTTTATTAATTACATTCACTTCAATCTGGTGCAAAGTTTATTTTGCCGTTCAGTTTATATGAAAGTGTTTCACAAACACATTTACGACGTTCATTCAAAAAAGCATCTATGATGACAAATGAATTTTGAACATAAAAACGAATCGGTAATATTACTTTAAAGTGTTTTTACATGTTCATTCGTGGTATGTGCTAGTTATTAATATTTTCATCTTTTAACGTGAGCCGATCTATCATTATAATGGAAATAATTGTGAGAGCGCAGTTTGCATCCGTCAAAAACCATCTACAACTAAAATCCTAAAGTGAGTAAAGATTCCGATTTTCAAGTAAATAAATAAGACAATAAATATCATGTTCAACCGCGTTTATTTTGAATTATAAATTCACTGCATAGATGGTAAATTGAGGTTTATTTATAAAAGAAATTGTGGGGTTTTTTAGGTGTGAAAAAAATATGCTTTTTTCTTAGGTGTAAGCAATAATTATTGCTTTTCTGCTACAATGGTTGTTTTGCTCCTGGTTAATAACAGTTAAAACAGTGCGTTGTCAACTTCCAAGAGTTCAGTGCAGTTGCATCTAGAACAAGCGTATAGTTGACAAAGTAATCTATATCCCCCGCCATTTTAACACGTTATGGTCCCAAACCAGGTAACTGACCCAACATTTCTCTTAGCCCATGTCAAAATAGCTGCAAGGGAAATTCTAAAATAAACATTTCTAAAACTCCTTAATATCAAATGGCACTAGTTCAGTATGCGCTTTATATATAGACATGCAATGTTTGGAAAGGAAATATTTAACAGTTAATTTGTTATACTACTTAAGTAAACCAATCCTATATTAAAACTTAAATCCAACTTAATGTCACGGAAACATAAACAATAAAAATTTCTAAAAGTGCTATATATCAAAAGGCACCAGTTCAGTATGTGACTGGTAGACATGCAAAGTTTTGTAACATTTAACGGTTTTTGAGTTACGCTCCGGAAACGAACAGCACCCTTATAGAACCTAAGTCCAACGTGTTGCAATGGAAACGTAAAGAATAAAAATTTATAAAATTCCTAAATAGCAAAAGGCACCAGTTCAGCATGAGTCTGATAGACATGCAAAGTTTCGTAGAGAAATATTTAACGGTTTCTGAGTTATGCTCCGGAAACGATTTCGGGACGCACACACGAACACACACACGCACGCACGCACGCACGCACACACACACACACATACATACACGCACGCACGCACGCACGCACGCACACACACACACACACACGGACGGAACCCATTTCTATATCCCCCGCCAACTTCGTTGGGGCGGGGGAGAATAAACCAGTTTATACCCACATTGACAGGAACTTGTCATGTATTGCACGTGCAAATGGTTCCCCTAAGGCGTGCGTTTTGAGTGTATGTTTTCCATCACCTACAATCTTGCACTTTTCATTGTTTTTAATAGTCGTTGCCCATGTTTCCAGTTTCATAAAAAAAATAGCATAGGTTTATGTTTGACAACTTATATACCAAGGTTGTCCTTTCATAATGAGACCCGTGAAGATTCCGGGGTAGAATAGGTCTTCAGCAACCCATGCTTGTCGTAAAAGGCGACTAACGGGATCGGGTGGTCAGGATCGCTGACTTGGTTGATGCATGTCATCGATCCCAATTGCGTGGATCGATGCTCATGATATTAATCACTGGATTGTCTGGTCCAGACTCGATTATTTTACAGACCGCCGTCATATAGCATGGAATACTGCTGAGTGCGGCGTTAAACAGGAAATTCCTCTCAAAATTGCTGTGTGGGGTCTGGCATTGTCGTGTTGGAAGATCAAACCGGGTCCATGTGCTGCCATAAAAGGCAGAAGTTCTGGTGCCAGTACCTGGTCGCGGTAAGCAGCAGCGTTGAGGTTGCCACGGATGACAAGAAGCCTGGAACGTGCATTGCCACAGAAAGCACCCCACCGCCTCGAAATCTGTCAACTTCCTGTACACAACACTGGGCGTAACGTTCATGACGGCGCCACACCCTCGCCCTACCATCAGCAAATCGAAGATTGCGACTTCAGCTACGGACGTTCCCGTCTGCAACATGCCGATGGCACGTTCACGTTGCACATTTGAAAGGCGTGGCATGACAAATGACCGTAAAGACTTTCTTGGGTTTTTTCTTTTTTTGTTAATGACTGCTAACAAGTATGGCTGAAAACACGTGCGGTATTATGGCCACGTGGCACGTGAAAAAACACTTTTGCCACTATAGTGCTGTGCACATGATTTTGATCGATTCACCTGCACAAAAACGGGTGTTTTCTGAAGACAATACGTGGCCATTACTGTTTAAATACACGATAAGGGCCCACAATGATAATTTGTCAAAATGTTAAAATATAAGGATTGTGAAGTTTTTAATTTGGTTCAGTATATATTATTCATCCTACAATCAATATCGGGAGACGAGACGTTTACAGGCAAAATAACTTGATACTTTCACAAACACAATTTTTGATAAAACCTCGGAGTACCCAATATGGAACTGTTACCTTAATACATGATGTGTCATTCCAATCGTCCTGTTACTTATCAAACACAAATGCTCCAATTTCGCCTTGACTGTGTGGTTTTAGAGAGTGTACTGCTAAAATAATTCTTTGACCCTCGAGGTAGAAGTCACTGGTTTGCCAGCTCCGGTCTCTCGAATATTTACAGACCGTTGTTATGGAGCTCTCTGAGGCGTAAATCAGCATCCACTCGGTCTTACGCTTGATTGTATGTGTTCCGCTTGCATTGGCATATTTAACTGACATTTGCTAGTATGTCCGGTATACGGTAATACGGGTAGTTCCGTACCTTCGATAGAGAATTGAGTGAGTGAGTTGGGTTTAACGCCGCTTTTAACAGTATTCCAGTTATATCACGGCATGTTGGCTTAATGTGGGAGGAAAGCCCGAAGTGATGCAGGTCTCAGACGCTTACCACTTCGGTGAAACCCACGAGCACGGGTATGGTGCTGACAAAACAAGAAACATAATCAGCGCGAACTGGGATTCGAACCCACAATCATAGGTTTCTGGCGTGCCCAAGGGACGCAACTCTGCACAGCGAATCGCGGCGCCTTAGATGACTGGGCCACCCGTGCCCCCTCGATAGAGAAGGCACCACGACACTGGACAGAAGCTAGATAGTAATCTTACCTCTCAATACCAATAAATCCTATGGTGCAGAGTGATATCCTCTCAAAAACAGCCCTTCCTACAAGGTGCACCTGACAAATATGGACACCGAGGCTCCATGTTCCCAGCAACTTGTATAGAGAGAAGGGCAAAGCTGTCGTGAGAACAAACATCAAGTCGGAAAACGCCATGGAGAAAAGACATGTCTCAAAAGGCCGTCTCTGGACTATCTTCTTCTTCAGCATGACGACAATCAGAGCGACGTTGCCAATGGAGGCAATGGCGATGACGAGAAATTCGAGCGACGACACCGACTGGTCGAAAATGGACGTCATGTTGGATCACCTCTGAACGGAACTTTAGAAATTATGTTCGGCTCGGAAAGCACATATCTGGTCAAACAAAACCATAGCAACAATGAGCTATGACCAGGAGCCGAGATTTTTTAATTTATGAATAACAACTGCGGTAAAATTATATTACTGGAGAAAATGATAGACTTTAGTTTTAACCTGACACTGAAGAAACCGGCGGTGATGCGTAATGAACGTAATACACGATTTGACGAGTGAAACCACACAAAGATATGTTATTAATTGATCGACTTTCACCGGTACATCCTGCGAAGCCTTTTATGGCAGCAGTGCTTGCATGATTCTCCTGGGTATAATCCGAGAAATATTTGTTGAGTAACGCGCATGTGCAACTGAATGTCTAACTAATGTGATACTTCTTTATTTATGTGATTTGCTGTGCAGAGTTGCGTCCCTTGGAAACGCCAGAAACTTATGATCGTGGGTTCGAATCCCGGTTCGCCCTGATTATGTTTCTAGTTTTGTCAGCACCATACCCGTGCTCATGGGTTTCACCGAAGTTGTAAACGTCTGAGACCTGCATCACTACGGCCTTTCCTCCCACATTTAGCTGACACGCCGCGATATAACTGGAATACTGTTAAAAGCGGCGTTAAACCAAACTCACTCACTCACACTCGTTATTTATGTCACGTTTCTGTGTAGATCCTTATATCTCGTTGTCAAGCAAAAGTGAAGTAAGATCATCATCATCATCATCATCATCATCATCATTTGGTGGTCTTACCCACTTCAGAGTCAATCCACTTCGTCGACGGGGTAGGTGGGTATAATAATAATTGATATCGTTAATAAAGGGATAAACCACCATACCAAACAGGGTAGGGAATAATATTCAAGTATAAATGTAGCCATTACTTATGGCTTGTTTTAACTCTATTATTAGCACACAATCCGCCATGTGCTACAGCATATACTGCCGCTGGCGACAATACATGCCAACGGCACATATTGTCGCCAATCGTCACATATTACCGCCGGCGACGAGGTATGATAGATTTTTAGATGACTCAGGATATTGTTTAGGTGGACACCATTATGAAAGAAGCTGTACACCTTTATGAAGATGCTTTTACATTATCTGTCATTTGCCCTCAGTTTGCGGTTATTAGATGTAATTGTTTCTTCTAGAAGAATGGATATGATCTCAAAACTGTTTTATATCGAAGTACAAATTTAACTTAACATATTAATCTACGACCAGAAACCATAAGAGTTTTATCTTATGGTAGTCTTGGAATATACCACTGATACGAGGGCTGGTCAAAGGGTTATAAGCCTGACTAACTTTCAAGTATGGGCCATAACAAAGAGAACTAGTCAATGTAGTACATTGTTTGAGTAGTTCATTGCAAGTGTGTTTGTTCTGTGGAGGCTGTGTGTACATTAGTGACAGTCTGTTAACGCGATAGGGGTCCAAATGGACACAGAAATGGAAAAGAGCGTATGCCGAGCAGTCATCACGTTCTTGACTTTAGACAAAAGTTCTTCCCAAGAAATTCATGACCGGATGTCACTAGTGATGGGGATAAGTGTCCTAGCTATTCCACTGCTTTACGTTGGGCAGCTGTGTTTAAGGCTGGGAGAACAAGCCTTGGTGCTGCTGATCCTAGGTCTAGACGTCCCTCAGCTTCCATCAATGAAGAGTCAATTTAGAAGATAGAAAAACGTATGCTGTGAGATTAACGTATTACCATTGCTGAACTTGGGGTAGACACAGGTCTAAGCAATGGATCCATTGAAACTATTATTCATGAACATTTACAGATGAATAAGATATCTTCTCATTGGGTGCCAAAGTTTCTAAATTTTCATCTTAAGGAAAATAGAACTGACATTGCCAGAGAACATTTAGAGCTAATTGAGGAGGATTTAGCCAAATTAAAAAAAGATTGATGAAACATGGGTCTACCACATGGGTCTTCCACTATGATCCCGAGTCAACACGTCAATCCATGGAATAGCACCATTTAATTTCTCCGGCACCAGTGAAATTCAAGTCTTCAAGACCAGTGAAGAAGGTTATGGCTACTGTGTTCTGGGATGCAAAGCGTGTGATCCTTGTTGATTACTTATACACCGTCCACATGCACCACATTTACTGACGTAAGTAATTTTACACATGTGTAACTATACATACGTGCGTATATGTAAATTTACGATGCGTTCACATGAGAAGCATCTTAGGTGTGTAAAGAAAGTATGTAAATTGTGAAAGGGACACATATTCGTCTGTTCACGACTTTCAACAAAAAACAGGTTGTTTTCCCATCAAAGTTGAATGAGAAGAGAGTTACCTCACCGAAAATTTTCGCGTGAAGCAACATTTGTTTTATTTAATTTGTACACAAAGTTTTGACTCCTTGAAACCAAAAAGAAAACACCGTCCGCTCAACTCTGTATATACGCAAACAAGTTGGCAACTGTTGACAATTTGTTTGGTGTTGGCAAAAGAACAGATATTAATTAGACCATCCACTTGCAACATATACATACAGTGCAAACTTACATTTACATTTGCATCTGTTCCAGACATGATGTAAATTTCCTCCTGATGTAAATATACACATATGAGTAAACGCGTTCCCGTGACAGGTATACTCATGTATGTATTTCTACACACGTATGCACATATACACACATATGTATAGAGGCGCATGTAAACGGGGTATTAGAAAGTCAAAAGACGATTACCGGTTCCTACTATGCTGATCTGCATCATCGCCTGAGAGATTCTATCAAAGAAATGCGGCGAGGAATGCTGACAGCTGGAGTTCTACTACTTCATGACAATGCCTCTTCTCACACCTCTCGACTTGCAAAAGCTGATGTGAGACAATGTGGGTTCGAAGAGCTTCCTCACCCTCAATACTCGCCAGACCTGGCACCAGGTGATTTCCACCTGTTTCCTAAACTGAAAGAACATCTTCTTGGAAAGCGCTATGACGACAACGATAACCTGAAAGCTGTGACATTGGTTTTCCAGACTGGCTTCACAATTATTGGTTTTGTTTGTTAGGCTTAGAAGTTTTTGACCAGCCCCCGTACACTAGTTATAACACTAGTAAGACATATATTGATTGCTGTATAGTTATTTATCTGTAAAATGTCTGTTTATATATGTGTTATGCTGGGTTGTATACATGCTCCGGAAATGACACAATCCCTCAGTTTTCAAAGTTCATCATGTTTCCATGGAAATGTCCAAAATACAACTTTGGAAAATCTTTAAATAGCAAATAGGCACCAATGCTCAATGTGATCAATAAGAGTTAGGAGTTCCTTGAAGCTGGATTGTAAAGTGTTCGAGATAAGCCCCAGAAATACAGACGGACGGAAAGAATGACTTACTGACGACTATATACCCCCCCCCCCCCCAAATGACCAATCCTGGCTTCATCCCCGTAATTCCGAGCGCCTGGCACGTTAACAACAAGTACCATTATCAGAGGATCGAACCACAGACCTACACAACGACCTGCACAGCGATTTGCTCCTGATTTCCTGATAAAAAACACAGGAATGTTTCGTTTTTTAATCATCATTTTAATTTTACCGTAAAAAAAACGGCGAATATGAAAGCTATATCTCGTGACCTTCAGCTCAAAAAGACCAAAAAAACTCCTGCAGTTATACATTTTAAGCACGTATTTCTTGTTCGCCTTCCGTGGCATTATGTACAGTCTTCATAGGCTGACAATGAGTGAGTGAGTGAGTTGGGTTTAACGCCGCTTTTAACAGTATTACAGTTATACCACGGCGTGTCAGCTTAATGTGGTGCAGACAAACCTAGAAACATAATCGGGGCGAACCGGGATTCGAACCCACAATCATAGGTTTCTGGTGAGCCCAAAGGGACGCAACTCTGCACAGCGAATTGCGGCGCCTTAGACGACTGGGCCACCCGTGCCCCGTCTAAAATAGAATTACACGCATTTGAAGGCGAGTGTCTCAGGAAGTGAATCATGTTGCACTTGTAAGATCACGACACATGTGAAACAGATGCAGTGCGATGCTACGGTGGCCCATACCCGCCACTGGTGAGATCATTTTTACACTGTATGCCTCTATATTTTGTCTGGCGGCCGCCAGATTCTTCCACTGGTGAGATCATTTTCTCCTGTAAGCCTCTATATTTTATCTCACCAGTGGAAGTATCTGGCGGCCGCCAGATAAAATATAGAGGCATACAGTGAATAAAATGATCTCACCAATGGAAGATTCTGGCGGCCGCAAGATAAAATGTAGAGGCATACAGTGTAAAATGATCTCACCAGTGGCGGGTATGGGCCACCGTAGCAGATATGGATAGGGGATCTTTAATGAAAATGCGGGGGCGGCCAGTAGCTCTATGTGGCGACAAGTCAATACCGAAATCGTTCATAGGGAGGGCGGATCCAGCGTTTATAAAATGTCAAAATCCTCTCTCGCACGACTTTTACTGCCTTACAAGATACTATATCTGGTTTTCAAAACGAGTCGCCCCCACCCCCACTCTGGATCAGCCCATGGGGATCAGTAGGGAGATGCGCTTGCCGAAGCTAGCTGATAACAAGCTATAAAAAAAATGACATTTTAGAAGTGTGACCCTTTTTTAAGGCAAGCACATGCCATTGTGATCAGAATATGTCCATTATATGTTGTCAAAATACATCTTGTAATAAAATAATTTTGATCAGCATTGGTGCCACATCAAGTTTGGCACTGGCCCAAGCCACGTTCCGCCCTGAATCCATCAGACAAGCACGAACCTTTCTTTTGGCCAAGTTTTCAAGAGAAAATAGTTTGAAGTCGTCAGGAAGAAATTTCTGCAGCTGGTCTACATGGTGTAGTGCTAATTGGTGAGGGGTGCTTGACTTTGGCTTCCCCGACACCAACGCCAACCTCATCAAAATCGGTAGGAATAATTTCGGGTCAAGTGATCGAAATATGGACAGAAAGAGTTCTAAGTTCTCCTCGTCCAGCGTGTAGCCATGGGCGGATATCACAGTTTCAACCATCTTGTAGTTCGCAATGTCATTCTCCTTCGCGGCAGGGTGGGATTGAGCAAGTTTGGAAATGGCGTCTTTCACGACACAGTGTTCCTCGTGGTACGTCCTCGCGCCGTACTTGATGAGTTCTTGCACCATTGTGACCTGACCGGCGTTGATAGCCTTGGATATGGGCAGCTTTCCTTTACGATTAACAACGTCCAACCTCGCTCCATGTTTAACCAGCTTTCTCAGAAGCGACACTTGACCATAGCTGGCCGCAACATGAACGGGGGATAGGCCATCGTGGTCCAGGACGTTGGTCTTAGCGCCAGCGTCCAACAACCAATACACACACTTCGGCCGATTGTAGACCACGGCCTTCAACAAGGGGGTTCTTCCCCACGCGTCCTCTAGTTCAACTAAAGCCTTGGCTTGCAACAACAGCAGGAGACACTCGGTAGCCCCTGCTTTGGCCGCAGTGTGCAGTGGAGTTTCGGCGGAGCTGTCTTGAAGATTGGGATCAGCTCCATTCCCGAGGAGATATTTAACAATGTAGCCGTGCGAGTTGGTGGCAGCTGCGTGTAGCGGCGTGGTCAGGGTCGTCTCGCAGCGCAATTTGGTTATACCCCCTCGAACGCATGAGTATATTTTCCGGAGTTTGCCGATGTCGCCCGTTTCGGCGGCCTTAAGCGCCTCCCGCACGAAAGCGGGGTGGGGTTGGCTTGGAACTTTAACACGGCCTCCCCACCAGAATCTCCTTTGGGTGTAGGTGTGGCTCGTATCCTGCACGTTGCCCATCATAGAGAGATGGGGGCGGGGGTAGTGCCACATGTACGCCTGAAACAGACAATAGGTGTACAGTAAACTACGGTTATAACGAACACGCTTATAACGAACTGACGGATATAACGAACTTTTTGGTCCCGACTACTTGCTGTAGTCATACTGTATATGTACTTATAACGAACTATGGTTATAACGAACTAAAATTAGTAGTCCCTTCGAGTTCGTTATAACCGTAGTTTACTGTAGTTAGACAACGGAATTTGGAAGAATGCTAACATTTATCTCTATACTAGAATCTTACGCAGTTCCTGACCCCTATCAAGTGCATTTTGTTTAACCCCGATCTCAGCATATATTCCAGCAATGTGACAAGATTTTGTTTTGTGTGTTGTTTAATGTCGCACTCGGCAATATGACAGCGGTCTCTAAACACTCGCCCCTGTGAAATTGCTGGAATGTTGGAAAAAAAAGCGGCGTAAAACAATACTCGCTCACTCTTAACACTCGAATCTGTAGCAGGCAAACCGGTGGTTGACAGCACGAGCAACTATACACATCGTCGGGTACGTACACAATCTGACAGTTCAGACATTGTTGTCATGCGCGTTTAATCATATATGAAGAAGTGATCCCCGTACGGACTCTGCGTTAGAATAGGTTTGTTTGCGTGTTGATAAACGCCGCATCTTTCAGCAATATGACAGCGTCTGTAAATAATCGAGTCTGGACCAGACAATCCAGGGATTGCCATCGTGGGCACAACTGGGACACGATGACATGTATCAACCAAGTCAGCGAGCCTGATCAGCCAATCCCGTTAGTCGCCTCCTTCGACAAGCATGGGTTGCTGAAGACAATTCTTGATTAAGTTGATATATTTAATTTAAATTAGCAATAGAGTCAGTCGGTCACAGAGCTTGTTCTGTTTAATAGCCGGCTTTCATCCAAATTTTTTTGTTGTGAATCTTTTGGAGTGATTGGACACACTGCCATATTTAGCAACTGATTGACTTGAGAAGAGGAGCTGTATTTATAAGAATCTACAAGAGCCGTCACACCATGATAAAGTTGTCATGTTGTGGCTAAGCATCCTGTAAAGGTCTAGTTTTTGACACTACATTTATATCGCTTCACTCCAAAAGAAAACTTAGTCGCCTCTTATCTTTTAAATTGTTGGAGCTAACGTGACAAGGCAATAACTAGATGCATTCTATATGTTGACCTCTGTTAAAGTACTGTCGGAAATGCTAGAAAACTGTTTTTCTGGCTTCATTTAATAAATACGAGTCATAGGACTATAAAGAGAGCATATATCAAAATAACGCGAATTGCACTAATCTAGCCTGTCCTAACTGACACTGTGATTACCCTTAAAATGTACATTTACAGGTAAAATGATGATAAACTTAGAAAATATTCGTGTGTTGTCTCGCATGTATGAAATGACCTATAACCTGAGATAATTACCTAACACCTGTCCCGAGGTGATGACCTGACATAGTCCCGTGCATTCTCCCAGGTGCAAATGTCACCGAGTTGGGGGTGGTCTCAAAATATTGCTGTTATTGTACTTAATTGACATGCGTTGATGAGGTAGCAGTTTAGGATATGTACATTGTACTGCATTATATTTGCTTGGAAACATGATGGACTAGTTAAGAGCTATGAAACGGAATGAGTATTGGAAGGTTGCGGGTTTGGAATCCAGAAGTATTTGTTGTTCTACAGATGATTTCTTGGGGTAGCATTTATCTCCGCTGATGACGTATATGAATGTTGTGTTATGTCTTGCCACGAACCCTGTACATTTAGCCAAGATAGACACGACAGGGTTGAACTCACAATGTCTGACTGCAGTACGTAAGACAATGTAACCGTGTTCTGCCGCGAGCACATGTCTTGTACTTTACATGTTTCTTATTCAGCCGAATTTTCTCCATGAGTTGAGCTTTCGTTTCATATGGTCTGAGGTGAGGTGAAATTGGGTTTAACGTCGTCCAAGATTATTGAACTTATATAGCGACGTGCATGTTCGTGTATGTGTGTGTGTGTGGCTGCTTGTACTAATCCGGACTGATGCCGATTTATAGTGCTAGCTCACTGAGATACCATGCCGCAGTTTAACATGAATACCCCACTCAGACACAGTATACTGACTCCGAGCCGACCAGTCCTTGTTTTAGCCCCTTAATGCCGAGCGCCAGACAGGGTAACAACAAGTACAATCTTTTAACGTCTTTTTGTATGACGCGGCCCGGGATCGAACCCTGGACCTTCCGCTCTCCGGGCGGACGCTCTACCACAAGACCACGGAGGCGGTCCATATGGTCTGAAGTCGACCAATGTCATATATTCTTGTATGGTCGCCTTCAGAATACTCATGGTTTGGGCGACAGTATCTGATTCCCGGACGTTATCCATGACAATCACACTGACGTTGTTTAAAATGGGCAATAGCTGAAGTTCCAACCAGTCTATGAACACATCACTTCCTATAATTTCCTTATGAAAATCACCAGTTTTCTTTTTCGCCTCGAAAACATCCATCAATAAGTCCCATATCATGGGATGCAGCGTGCAAAACAATGACACGATTACCTTTACCTAATGGTACAATGGTTGCTTTTTGTCCATCTGCCGACAGCCACGTGTAGTCAGTGGAATGATTCACCAAGGTAAATTATCTGGACGCCCTGACTGTGTTAGTGATAGTTATGAATGGTTCGGAGATAATGTGACCTCATAGACAGGATGGAATATTTTCCCCTGAAAAGTGCTCAGTCATCGCCACGCGCAGTGTATCGAAATCCCATCTCTTGGAGAGCAATAGTGCGGTCCGGAAAACATTAATTGTATCTTTAATTCCTCCCAAATTCTACTACAAGTCAGGTTACCTCCTGCTCATAAAGCTTGTACACTGTACGCCTAATCACCCTGTATCAAAGCTGTCTAAATCCTTTTACGCCCCAGTTGTGTTTTTGAGACCACCCCTATACCTGTTTTGTTTTCTTATCATACCGTAGACTTGATGGTATGAATTGAAAACCCCATAGCTTGGGCAGTTCCGTATTTCACCCTATCTAAATTAATAAATGGTTTCCCTCTATCTCTCTAAAGTGTAAAGAACTTGCATGCATTTCCTAGTACAGACTCCATATCGTGTACCATGGTTATGGCTATGCAAGTGTAATGTAACATGCATCATGGGAGCAATGTTAAGAAATAAAACGCAGCGTCATTTTGTCATTTTAGAAGATGCACATCTAGAATTTTCTCAATATGATTTTTGTGTGTGGAGATGTTTTATGAAGACTACATTATTATCATTGTAACGGAGTCACGTGCGAATATTTCTATAGTCCGTTTCAGACTGCCATCATTGGACTTAGTATAAATGTGAACTTCATGTTTTCGTTCGAATTTGTCTCCTGAAATACTTCAAACCACAGGTAGGGCCATCGGCAGTTATTCGAGATTTCAATAACAACAGTCTGTGAAAATTTACATCCCTTTTTAAGCATTTCTAGCATTTCCGACATTATTTTAGTCTGTTGTTTAACATCTCGATCGGAACCCTCCGGCTGTATGACGACAGTCTGTTTATAATTTCGAGCCTTATGATTGCAGCCTGTAAATAATCGACCATCAAGAGGTTCGATCTCCGCAATTGGAATACGATGACATGCATCAACCAAGTCAGCGAGCCTGACCACCCGATCCCGTTAGTCGCCTCTTACGATAAGCATGGGTTGCTGAAGGCCTATTCAAACCGGATCCTCACGGGAGACAGTTGGTTTTAACCAGTTTAGTTAAACCAACGAACATTGGCATCGTGATATAGGACAACCCTGGAGAGACAACTTGATGAAGTATAAAACAGGAAATATAACATGTGCATGTTTTCTATTTAAAAAAATGAAAACAATTAAGAACGACATTTTTTGTTTGTTTGTTTAACGCCGCACTCAGCAATACGGCGGTCTGTAAATAATCGAGTCTGAACCAGACAATCCAGTGATTGACATCATGAACATCGATCCACGCAATTAGGATACGATGACATACTAACCAAATCAGCGAGCAAGACCACCCGATCCCGTTACTCGCCTCTTACGACAAGCATAGTCGCCTTTTACAACAAGCATGGGTTGCTGAAGACGTATTCTACCCCGGATCTTCACGGGTCTAGTAGAACGACATTTAGATTGGTTAGTACAGTGTTTGCATAGCAAGAGGAGGTAGGATAAATGTGCGAATGACAAATGGGTTTCATGTTCGTTTATCAAGAAAAGGTAAATAAGACCACTTCAACCCACATGAACAGGTCGCCAGGCGAGATCCTGATATGAGTGTATACATATATTCTAGTAGCGGACAACGTATGACTGACCTGCATTGCAGCGCAGCATCCGCCAACAGTACTGCCCATGTGTGTAGGGGGGACAGTGTACCAGTTATCTAACTGCGGTGGCGTGACCAAGCTACATCGTGACGTCACAGTGAGACGAACAGTGGCCTGTTTTAGGTGCACCTGTGGGTCATGTTCACTGTCGCCGTGGCACGTGATGACATACAAACATGCACATACGGTGTGTTTCCAGGTCACGCAAACAGAACGTGCTTCCACAACTGGCGCTCTCCCTCTGATGTTGTTATTTACGTTGTGATGTAATCTCACGCACATGCAAGTTGCCAGTTATGGTAAACTTAGGGACTGGTTATGGGGGGAAACTACGGCGGAGAGATTGGTCTTAGGACTGTATCATAATTTACCACCCCCCACCCCACCCCACCCCAAATTTCTACACACACACACACACGCACACCCAATACAATGTCATATAACATTTTAAGTTAATTACTTACCAGTCCGTAAATAGTGTTCATTTTTATCAAAATAAAATATAAATTAAAAAAAACAAACTGTATGGTTCGTTGGTCTGTTGTCTTGTTTGTTTGTTGTTTAACGACAATCCAAGTAGCTGGAATACTAGGAGTCTTGTGCTCACAACAACAAATCATCCAAAAATGATGAACAAAACCGACTCCTGTCAAGAGACAGGAAAAAACAAACCTTGCTCAAATACAACTTTATAAGAGACACGCGGGTGGTGTCACGTGACTAAACAAAGATACAACGACACGATGATGCACATTCAGTTATGTTATAGTTTACTATCTGTCTGTCATGCCATCCCCTTATAATGCTTATTACAATTCTAAAACCTATTTGAGCTATTTTTCCAAAAAGGTATAACCCTGTATATATATATATCGCCACGGACCTATATAATCGGGATACCGATAGCATGGGGATCGGATTTAAATTCGCGGATGCGCGGCAGAGATAGTGTCAGGTTGGTTGGTTGTTTGTTTAACGCCGCATATCATGGGTATCGATTTACGCAATTGGGACACGATGACATGCATCAACCAAGTCAGCGAGCCTGATCACCCGATCCCGTTTGTCGCCTCTTACGACAAGCATATTCGCCTTTTACGGCAAGCATGGGTTGCTGGAGACCTATTCTATCCCGGATCTTCACGGGTCAGATAGTTTCGGGAAATCTGTAGCGTTTCCTGTCCTGGCTTTACAAGTCCGTGACATCGCTAAATCCATGGGACAGTGTTGAGGATAAGCATGTGAAAATCGAATTTGGGGATTATTGGTGTACGTCAGACTGCAGATGACAAATTGATAGAAGCATTTCTTATTAATTGTGATGAATTTAGCAATTTAGAAAGTCCAATAGCAAAGAAAATAGAAAATGTCCTTTGTATAACTGAAGCAGTGTGCATGATCAAACTAATATCCACTGAGAGTTGTGGGGGATAAAAGGTATGGCTGCTTGAATCATAAAATATATGAAATTTATAAATGTTACCATGGTTACATATTACTGACATTTCTATTCTTCTAAAATGCATCCAAAGGTTCCACCCACGTGGTTGATTTTTAGTCGCTTCTAATTACCTGCATAGGTCGCTGGGGACATACTCGGTGGCCCCTAACGACCATTTAGTCACCTCATATGACCAGCATAGATTGCTAGAGACGTATTTAGTCACCTCTTATGACCAGCATAGATTGCTAGAGACGTATTTAGTCACCTCTTATGAACACTTAGTCACCTCTTACGAACATTTCATCGCCTGTTACGATTAGCATAGGTTGCAGGATGGGGTATAACGTCACCTCCATGATAATATAGCGACATGTATGCATGCATGTGTGTGTGGGTGGCTGCTTGTACTTGTCTGGACTGATGCCGATTTACAGTGCTAGCACACTGAGATACCATGCCGCAGTTTAACATGAATACCCCACTCTGTTCTTCTAAATTGCACCCAAAGGTTCCACCATGTGGTTGATTTTTAGTCGCTTCTAATTACCTGCATCTGCTTCTAATTACCTGCATCGGTTGCAGGGTCAGGGGACATACTCGGTGGCCCCGAACGACCATTTAGTTGCCTCTTATGACCAGCATAGGCTGCTAAGGACGTATTTAGTCACCTCTTATGAACAGCATAGGCTGCTAAGGACGTATTTAGTCGCCTCTTATGAACATTTAGTCATCTCCTATTGTCAACATAGGTTGCTGGAAAAGTATTTAGTCGCCTCTAACGACCATTTAGTAGTTACTTACGACCAGGATAGGTTGCTAAAGACGTATTTAGTCGCCTCTAACGACCATTTAGTAGTTACTTACGACCAGGATAGGTTGCTAAAGACGTATTTAGTCGCCTCTAACGACCATTTAGTAGTTACTTACGACCAGGATAGGTTGCTAAAGACGTATTTAGTCGCCTCTAACGACCATTTAGTAGTTACTTACGACCAGGATAGGTTGCTAAAGACGTATGTAGTCGCCTCTTACGACCAGGATAGGTTGCTAGAGACGTATGTAGTCGCCTCTTACGATCAGGATTGGTTGCTAGAGACGTATGTAGTCGCCTCTTACGACCAGGATAGGTTGCTAGAGACGTATGTAGTCGCCTCTTACGATCAGGATTGGTTGCTAGAGACGTATGTAGTCGCCTCTTACGACCAGGATAGGTTGCTAAAGACGTATTTAGTCGCCTCTAACGACCATTTAGTAGTTACTTACGACCAGGATAGGTTGCTAGAGACGTATGTAGTCGCCTCTAACGACCATTTAGTAGTTACTTACGACCAGGATAGGTTGCTAGAGACGTATTTAGTCGCCTCTAACGACCATTTAGTAGTTACTTACGACCAGGATAGGTTGCTAGAGACGTATGTAGTCGCCTCTAACGACCATTTAGTAGTTACTTACGACCAGGATAGGTTGCTAGAGACGTATGTAGTCGCCTCTTACGACCAGGATAGGTTGCTAAAGACGTATTTAGTCGCCTCTAACGACCATGTAGTTGCCTCTTACGACCAGGATAGGTTGCTAGAGACGTATGTAGTCGCCTCTTACGACCAGGATAGGTTGCTAAAGACGTATTTAGTCGCCTCTAACGACCATGTAGTTGCCTCTTACGACCAGGATAGGTTGCTAGAGACGTATGTAGTCGCCTCTTACGACCAGGATAGGTTGCTAAAGACGTATTTAGTCGCCTCTAACGACCATTTAGTAGTTACTTACGACCAGGATAGGTTGCTAGAGACGTATGTAGTCGCCTCTTACGACCATTTAGTAGTTACTTACGACCAGGATAGGTTGCTAGAGACGTATGTAGTCGCCTCTTACGACCAGGATAGGTTGCTAAAGACGTATTTAGTCGCCTCTAACGACCATTTAGTAGTTACTTACGACCAGGATAGGTTGCTAGAGACGTATGTAGTCGCCTCTTACGACCAGGATAGGTTGCTAAAGACGTATTTAGTCGCCTCTAACGACCATTTAGTAGTTACTTACGACCAGGATAGGTTGCTAGAGACGTATTTAGTCGCCTCTTACGACCAGGATAGGTTGCTAAAGACGTATTTAGTCGCCTCTAACGACCATTTAGTAGTTACTTACGACCAGGATAGGTTGCTAGAGA
Organism: Haliotis rufescens; assembly: GCF_023055435.1. Lineage (NCBI taxonomy): Eukaryota > Metazoa > Mollusca > Gastropoda > Lepetellida > Haliotidae > Haliotis > Haliotis rufescens. The sequence goes on along the minus strand of NW_025964383.1, from coordinate 19,383,547 downwards.
CGTATGTAGTCGCCTCTTACGACCAGGATAGGTTGCTAAAGACGTATTTAGTCGCCTCTAACGACCATTTAGTAGTTACTTACGACCAGGATAGGTTGCTAGAGACGTATGTAGTCGCCTCTTACGACCAGGATAGGTTGCTAAAGACGTATTTAGTCGCCTCTAACGACCATTTAGTAGTTACTTACGACCAGGATAGGTTGCTAGAGACGTATGTAGTCGCCTCTTACGACCAGGATAGGTTGCTAAAGACGTATTTAGTCGCCTTTAACGACCATGTAGTTGCCTCTTACGACCAGGATAGGTTGCTAGAGACGTATTTAGTCGCATCTAACGACCATTTAGTCGTCTCTTATGACCCCGTTAGGTTGCTAAAGACGTACTTAGTCACCTCTAACAACCATGTAGTTGCCTCTTACGACCAGCATAGATTGCAGAAAACGTATTTAGTCGCATCTTACGACCATTTAGTCACCTCTTATGAACATTTAATCGCCTGTTACGATTAGCATTGGTTCCTGGAGATGTGGCGAGGTGAAAAGGGGTACAACATCGCCTCCATGATTATTGCACTAATATAGGGACATGCGTGTGTGGCTGCTTGTACAAGTGTGGCTGCTTGTACAAGTTCGGACTGATGCCGATTGATGGTGCTAGCCCACTGGGATACCATGCCCAGTTTAACATGAATACCCAAATCAGGCACAGTTACTGACTAGGAGCCGACCAGTCGTTGCTTAAGTCCCTTAATGCCGAGCGCCAGACGGTAACAACAAGTACCATCTCTTAACGACTTTTGGTATGACGCGGCTGGGGATCGAACCCCAAACCTTCCTCTCTCTGGGCGGACGCTCTACCACTAGACCATGGAGGCAGTCTGCTGTGGGTGTATTTAGTCACCTCTTACAGACATGTAACCCATCACCTCTTACAGACATGTAACCATGAAGATCTGGGTTAGAATAGGTCTTCAGCAACGCATGGTGGGTAAAAGGCAACTATGCTTGTGGTAAGAGGTGACTAACAGGATCGGGTGGTCAGACTCGCTGACTTGGTTGATGCATGTCATTATATCCCAATTACTAGGCTCAATGCTCATGATGTCAATTACTGGACTGTCTCGACCAGACTGGATTATTTACAGACCTCAGCCATATAGCTGTAATACATGTATTGCTGAGTGCGGCATTAAACAACAAACAAACAAACAAACAGACATGTAATGGCCTCTTATGACCAGGGCACGGGTGGCCCAGTCGTCTAAGGTGCCGCGATTCGCTGTACAGAGTTGCGTCCCTTGGGCACGCCAGACACCTATGATTGTGGGTTCGAATCCAGGTTGGCCCCGATTATGTTTCTAGTTTTGTCAGAACCATACCCGTGCTCGTTGGTGAATGAGACCTGCATCACTTCGGGCTTTCCTCCCACATTAAGCTGACACACCGTGATATAACTGGAATACTGTTAAAAGTGGCGTTAAAAACCAACTCACTCACTCCTCTTATGGACCATAAGTTAGTTTTAAAAAAAAACAAGCTCAAAATTGAGCAAACACTTTAAGCCACAGAACATCCATGACAAGGTGTAATTGAAAGACCACAGTCCAGGTATATTCTTTTCTCAAGGTTGTTGTGTATCATTTTTAATTCACGTGGCAACATTTCTAACAGTGAAGTTTAATTCAACCATACGATGATGATAACTATGGTATTTTATGATAATCTAAAAATATTCTCTGGTTTACACATGAAAAAAATGGTTATGTGGCTGTTAAGCTTCTAGTGCCTCACAGGCAGCTTGGGTTGTACACTCCCCAGGGAGCTGAGAATCCATTGATAATAATGGTAATAATGTTAGCGCTTTGAGCATACACCTTGTGTGACGAGTTCAGCACAATACAAATACACAAATTTTATTGTAATAATTGTTTAATAGAAGTCAAACAGACACTAACTAACAATAAGTTGAATAAGATGTTAATGAAAGATAATGACAATGTGCCGTTACAAGTATCACTAACAGTAATATTTTATTTAGTGGTTTGCAATCATGTGCATCCACCGGAAGTGCTACTATAAAACATTTGTTCTACCAGAGGTCCAGATAACTTTTTGAGCAATTGAGTTTTTACTCTAGGGTTCTATTTTAATTGGGTTATAACATTTTTCATTGGGTAACCAATATTATTTCACTCATCTATTCATTACTCTATTGGGTTTTTCCCAAAATTAGTGAACATTTTTAAGATTTTAAAAAAATGAAATAATGTTCTTATAACTGTTCTAAATATAAAAGGCTGGACTCAGAAAGTGAATTAGCTCACAATTGTGTTTCGGAAATTAGCTCCGTTGTACGCATGCTAAAAAAGCTTCATTGGGTATTTACACGTGCTGTTTTTATACATTTGAGTTTTTCCTTTAATGCACATGTTTTTGTACGCATGATGATTGAAAGTAATTGGGTTTTGAATATTTTTGGGGAGTATTTTACGCAAATATGCCGCTTATCTGTAGCTCTGTTTTACGTTCTTTGGTCGCAAGGGCGACAGAGATTCACTGGGTTCTCCATATTGGTTTTTAGCATTGCATGCTACATCAGGTCAAACTTCAGCCATCCATAGTCCTTTTACCAAATATACTCAACGACAAAAGAAACGTGAATACCTTACATGTTGGTTAATATATGTAAAATTACTCATATGCAAGAGATATTAGATTTGGTTCGACTCACAAACAAACATACTGCTATATTGTGTGAACTGACACCAATGAACGCATCACATGTGATGTCATAGATCCATGACTCGAGATGCACCATTTGCCTCGTGCACGATTAGCAAATAACGTTTGGAAATCAGGTGCAGCATATCTTTAAGAATAAGACACTCTGTGGTAACACTTGACTGATTGTTAGTTTTGTCATTAAGTGGTACACATTGGCAACATCTCTTCTTAATGTACTTACTTCTCTATATGTTTCTATGGTTTGCGTTTCTTTTGGCAGTGAGTATACATCCATACACATTGCATGTACAGGCTCACTGAAGTAGAGACATGCACAGGAGTAATAAACTTGGAATCTGGAATTTCAATTTTGTCTAATATTTTACTGGACTGAGCCTTACTGTGTTGGATCGGTAAACTGATGAGTGAGTGAGTTTGATTTTACGCCGATTTTAGCAATATTCCAGCAATATCACGGCTGGGGACACCAGAAATGGGCTTCACACATTGTACCCATGTCGGGAATCGAACCCCGGTCTTCGGCGTGACAAGCGAACGCTTTAACCACTAGGCTCCCCGACTGCCCCGTAATCTGATGACTGCTAGAACCTAAACCACATTCTAGAAGACAGTACAGACAACATGCACTTAAAAATGATGCATAGCTTTCAACTTAAATCAGACTTGACCGACAACAGTGTCTCATACCAAGCAGTTCCCGCTGTATTCCACAAATATTTTGCAGAAATGCCCATGCAGTGCAGAAATGTACCTTTCTTGCAGAAAAATCACATTTTGTGCAGACCTTGTGCAGAATTTGGCATTTATCTGCTGCAGAATTCATCAAATATACTGCAAATCTTTAACAGGTGAGTTGAAAGCTGGTAACAAATATGTTGGTTGGTTGGTTGTTGGTTTGTTGTTTAACGCCGCACTCCGCAATATTCCAGCTATATGATGGCGGTCTGTAAATAATCGAGTCTGGACCAGACAATCCAGTGATTGATATCATGAGCATCAATCCACGCAATTGGGAATCGATGACATGCATCAACCAAGTCAGCGAGCCTAACCACCCGATCCCATAAGTCGCCTTTTACGACAAGCACAGTCACCTTTTTACGGCAAACATGGGTTGCTGAAGACCTATTCTACCCCGGAATCTTCACAGGTCGTAACAAATATGTAAACGGACATATATTTCATTTTGAAGTGATGTTGACTTTTGTATTATTGCTTACTGAAAGTGCAGGGCCCCGTTCCTCAAAGCGATCTTAGCGCTACGATGATCGTAAACCTATGTTAGAGTATGGGACTTAAATCACCTTAGTGCTAAGATCGCTTTGTGGAACGGGGCCCAGGTCTGTATGTTTTACACTAGTCATCTCCAAATTGACTTCAATAAGCTCCTCTAGGCATGGATAATCTTATCATAAACATGTCAAAACAGGTGGAAAACTACAAATTTAGGAAAACTAAGCATAAAAGTTTGCAAAATTATGTGCAGAATTAGCTAAATTTGATAATAGAATTTCCAAAAATGGACCGGAACAAAGGTATAGTGATCTATAGGGTCACACTGCTTTGAACAGTATTTCAGTCATATCACTGCGTGTCAGCTTGACCTGGGAGCAAAGCCATAAGTGGTGCAGGTATGATGCAAAAAAAACCTAGAAACAAAATTGGGGTAAACCGGTATTTGCACATAGGTTTCTGTTGCGCCCAAGGGAGGTAACTCTGCACAGAGTATTGCAGCACCTTAGATGACTAGGCCTATAAGTGACCTGAAGTAGCTTGATGTCTGAGTGAGTGAGTGAGTATAGTTTTACGCCGCTTTTAGCAATATTCCAGTAATATCATGGGCCCCCAGAAATGGGCTTCACACATTGTACCCATGTGGGGAATCGCTTTAACCAGCCCTTCTGGATATCTGAAGTTGCTATTGTAATTGGTATGAAAGGGTTACTGACCTGATCAGAATTATGCCGCCCCAATTCTCTGATTTGGCTAATGTCATGGTATCTGAAATGGTAATAGCAGCGTTAGAAATTGGCACTAGTCCTGTAGTCCTTACCAAACTGCCCAATGGTACAGGTATCCTAAGGACAAGTAGAAATTGGCCAATTTTAAGGGTTTTGCTATATGTTATCATTATGAGGACTAGTGGACGAAAACTGTTAGTTTCTAACCCTAAATAGGTGAGTGAGAGGCTTGAGAAATATTTACTTTTACCAGAGCTCCAGATAAGCTGCGTATCTGCGTAAAATACGCTTCAGAAATGCAGAAATACACAGTAAAATATAATCCAAGCGTATCAAATACGCAACAAACATTACAGATACACTACAAAAATAAAACTTGTGCGTATCATCAAAATATTGTGAAGTAACCCTGCGTATTCGATTAGCAAATCAGCAACTTATTTTGAAATTATAAACGGGCATTCCGTCAACCTTGCAAAACTCCACGATGACAGTTACATCATGATCATTTGCCATCACACTTTCTTGTGGAAGTATCGTGGTATTTTTGAGTCCTATAAAGCCTCAAACCCACACGACACCAGTTTGCAGGCAATAGATGAATAGTGTTTTTAAATATTTAACTTAAATACCCACAAGTGTAAAAACTAGTGGGCAACAGAAATTTGAATACCCAGATAGAATTACTGAAACACAATGATTTTAAAATGCATAGGTATAATACCCACAACACCAAAAGCTTATCTGGAGTTTGTTTTACTCAATGATCCATGGGCTGCATAGTGCTATATAATGAGTGCCAGTCAAAACCGACCAGTTCCAAAACAGGCCAGCCTATTTAGTCAAAACAACCTATTTTTTTGGTCGAAAACCGACATAGGAGTTAGAGGAACCTCTACGAGATTGATTCTTGCATGCTGACAAGTATGAAAGTACATTGTATATTGTTTGCAAGTTAAAATTTAGGATTATTTAGGAATAAAAAAATGATAGGTTTTACGTCTGATCACGTCAATTTTGTGGACAGATTATTTACACACATTTCATGTATATTTAAGTATTCATGTGTTTGTGACTTTGGTTGGTTTGTTTGTTTGTTGTTTAACGCCGCACTCAGCAATATTCCAGCTATATGAAGGCAGTCTGTCATTAATCGAGTCTGGACCAGACAATCCAGTGATCGATATTATGAGCATCGATCCACGCAATTGGGATCGATGACATGCGAGCCAGACCACCCAATCCCGTTAGTTGCCTTTTACGACAAGCATAGTCACCTTTTACGGCAAGCATGGGTTGCTGAAGACCTATTCTACCCCGGAATCTTCACGGGCAGTTTGTGACTTTGAATGTATAGTAAGGCTTTTGGGGTTGTTGCTGCTGGGGCACATTTGTCTATATAGCACATTCAGCAATATTCCACCTTTATGTCCATGGTGGCACCCTGTAAATAATCAAGACTTGATCAAATATTCCAGTGATTGATAGCATGAGCAAGAATCCACAGCGTCAGGGTACGATGGCACACAAAAAAAGTCACCAAGTCTGACCAACCGATCACATATGTAGCAGTTGCAGATTTGTTTTGAATTTGTACATTATTACTATTAGTTACATGGTCCTGTGATTCACATGAATATTGGACTTATGTGGCGGAAATAACATAAACTAGGTCTGTCTTTATGCAAATGAATAAGAAGTGTTAACGTGTTGACAATGACATATATATATATACACCCCCTATAACAGCGTTAGAAACTAACAGTTTTCGTCCACTAGTCCTCATAATGATAACATATAGCAAAACCCTTAAAAATGGCAATTTTCTACTAGTCCTTATGATACCTTTACCATTGGGCAGTTTGGCAAGGACTATAGGACTAGCGCCAATTTCTAACCCTGTATGAGAGGTTTACATATTTTAATTACCGTATTTGACGTAATAAGCGCCCCACTCTAATAAGCACCCACAGCGATATTTGCTAATATATTGGCTAGTAAACAATCCCAATAAGCAAACTTCCGATTGATCAATGCACACAAGACCTTTTTATTCGTGTATAATACGCACTCGTGTGTCATATGCACCCTTAATTACGGGTAATTAAATTCTGGAAAAATATATCTGTCGTGTATAGGCCTAATACGTACAGACTTTTCTTATTATTATTTCAGGCTGTCAGCATAAACCACGAAATTTACGATCTTTCAACTCTTTCACCCAAATGATATTCTAACAAGAGCCCCCTATTTCTAATTTTGAGAGCGCCCTGGTCGCTTATTACGTCGAATTCGGTACTGCCCAATAAATGACATTCCAGGTGTCAATGACTGAATGAGTGATTCCAAGTTCAGCAGTCTACATATGTCCAATGGGAGACACATCAGGAAACTGACAACTGCGCTTACACCTAAACATCAATCCACAGAACCTGCCTGGTGCAATTCTATGATGATAATGAGCACAAAAAGAACATATTAAATGGACTCGACAAACAAACCTGAACGGTCTACCACAAGAAAAGGCATAATAGTGCCGTTTATGGCATGTTGCAAAAGTGACACTGAAAGAACGTATCGTGTTATGCTAATCAACCAGTTATATATCTATGAAACTAGATGCAGAAAGTATGTGAAATGATCACATATAAGAATCGTTGGAGCGACAAGAACTTTAACGACAGCCATAAGTGAAAACATTGCGCAAGCGTGTTGTTTACTTCCGGTACATGTGCATGGAGGGCGAATGAGTGTTTTGTAACTTTGACATTGGCTCGCCATTCGATAAGATGCGTTTGCTTAAATTAAGCTCCGTCCTGCGCCAAGGATGTGTAAAGCAACTGAAACAGGTAAAAGAAGAATATAAAAATATAAGGAAGACACGTAATCTGTGGGTCAACAGCGTAAAATCTTATGGTTTTGACCCCTGCTCTTATACCGGTGCTTCATCAGCTGGTGAGTGGGTATTCATGTTCAACTGCGGAATGGTATCTTACTGAGATAGCACTATAAATCGTCATCGGTCCGGACTAGTACAAGCAGACGCACACATACACACACACGTGCATGCGACCGCCTCCGTGGTCTTGTGGTAGAGCGTCCGCCCGGAGAGCGGAAGGTCCGGGGTTCGATCCCCGGCCGTGTCATACAAAAAGACGTTAAAAGATGGTACTTGTTGTTACCCTGTCTGGCGCTCGGCATTAAGGGGCTAAAACAAGGACTGGTCGGCTCGGAGTCGGTATACTCTGTCTGAGTGGGGTATTCATGTTAAACTGCGGCATGGCATCTCAGTGAGCTAGCACTATAAATTGGCAACAGTCCGGACTAGTACAAGCAGCCACACACTTACATTCATGTGCATGCACATCGCTATATAAGTGCAATAATCTGGGACGCGACGTTAAACCCAATTTCACCTCACCTCACACGTGCATGCACATCGCTATATAAATGCAATAATCTTGGATGCGACGTTAAACCCAATTACACCTCACCTGATTGTGTAGGGGTTGTCAAACTTTGTGTAAGAGTCCAACAATACGCAAGTTTCGGTTCTCCGTGGGTTCGGATTGTCCAGTTCCCTATATATTTTTATAGTTCTTACTGGATCCCAAGTTGGTTTTCTTAAGTGAAGCAAATATATGTAATTCTCATTTCATTGTTAAGGGGACAAAACATCGACAGTTCTGAAGCATTGTTTATAAACAGTAGCCAATAGCCCCTGAGCTTGCTCAACTCCATTTCTGCTCCAGTGACCACATCGCCGTTGTTGGTTTATCATGTGACCGGATTTTTAACTTGTTTGTAAACAAAAATACTTTTTCTGAAATATGAACAGACGGACCTGATGGGAGCCTTTCAGTGTGCTTTACATATTGTTTTGCATAATTCTGTAGATATACTTCCACCGCAATTGCGGCAGTGAGGTGCATGGCAAGTGCTTTACACATCAAAGTGAACATAAGTGTCTTGAGCTCTTCATAGAGCTTTGATGACTGACTGACTGATTATGGTTTTACGACGTTTTTAGCAATATTCCAGCAATATCACGGCGGGGGACACCAGAAATGTGCTTTGATGACAGTACCTGGAGGATAAATCTGCAAATGGAAATAATTTTTCACGTTTTAGGATATTTTCTCAATGAAAGTTAAACATTTCATGACATATGCTTATCCATGTGTGTAGACTCGTCCAAAATGAAATAGATGAATAAACATGTATGGACTGATTAAGATGTGACAATGTGACAGAGTTGACTCTGCTGGCCGCAAGGATCTCTGGTAGGAAAGTGATTGACTTCATACCTAGATACAACTAAGGCATATTTATGTTGTAGTTTAGGCTTTGACAACACTGGCTTCTAATCTTAATCAAGATGGCAATAAGTATTTTGTAATTCAGCCCTAAGAAAAACACACAAACTTTCTCTTCAATTCTTTTTGAAAAGCAAGACTTAAGCCAACTTACTCTGCGCAGAACTTGTGTTGTCGACTTCACAGTGTAGAGTTCTATTGGTTTGGTTTGAGAATTGAATTGGACATGTAACATCACACTCGGAAAAACAAAACACACAGAACCGTCGACTAATGTCCCTTTGGTGGTACAGAACCGACAAACACATGAACGTGAAGCGGGTTATCTGGAGCTCTGTATGTAACACCATTAAACATAGGTATTGAGGATTACACAATTTACAAAATAACACTAAAATATTTGTGATATATTTGTCAAATCTGGATAAAAAGGTATGAAAGTTAATTATTTTCAACTGTGATTTTCTCCAGTGTACATATATTTTAACAGCAACTTAACATTTGTGCATTTTTCAAGAAAGTGAATTTACTCTTTTCTTAAAAATGTTAAAACTTATCTGTTGTCAATTCATGCACATTGGTTTTCTCAACAATTTGTTGATCATGATAATAATCAATGACTCTGCCATGTTCAGTTTGGATGAGATGGACAATTGGTTGCATGTTCATTTTGGATGAGATGGACAATTGGTTGCATGTTCATTTTGGATGAGATGAACAATTGGTTGCATGTTCATTTTGGATGAGATGGACAATTGGTTGCATGTCAGTTGGGATGAGATGGACAATTGGTTGCATGTTCATTTTGGATGAGATGGACAATTGGTTGCATGTTCAGTTGGGATGAGATGGACAATTGGTTGCATGTTCATTTTGGATGAGATGGACAATTGGTTGCATGTCAGTTGGGATGAGATGGACAATTGGTTGCATGTTCATTTTGGATGAGATGGACAATTGGTTGCATGTTCATTTTGGATGAGATGGACAATTGGTTGCATGTTCATTTTGGATGAGATGGACAATTGGTTGCATGTTCAGTTGGGATGAGATGGACAATTGGTTGCATGTTCATTTTGGATGAGATGGACAATTGGTTGCATGTTCATTTTGGATGAGATGGACAATTGGTTGCATGTTCAGTTGGGATGAGATGGACAATTGGTTGCATGTTCATTTTGGATGAGATGGACAATTGGTTGCATGTTCAGTTGGGATGAGATGGACAATTGGTTGCATGTCAGTTGGGATGAGATGGACAATTGGTTGCATGTTCAGTTGGGATGAGATGGACAATTGGTTGCATGTCCATTTTGGATGAGATGGACAATTGGTTGCTTGTTCATTTTGGATGAGATGGACAATTGGTTGCATGTTCATTTTGGATGAGATGGACAATTGGTTGCATGTCCATTTTGGATGAGATGGACAATTGGTTGCATGTTCATTTTGGATGAGATGGACAATTGGTTGCATGTCCATTTTGGATGAGATGGACAATTGGTTGCATGTTCATTTTGGATGAGATGGACAATTGGTTGCATGTCCATTTTGGATGAGATGGACAATTGGTTGCATGTTCATTTTGGATGAGATGGACAATTGGTTGCATGTCCATTTTGGATGAGATGGACAATTGGTTACATTTTTTGTTTGCTTTTTCAGTTCCAAGCAGTATCCTACTCCACAAGAAAACTTGGAGTAAGTGACGCCTTTAATTCCATTAAATCCTGATAAAAGGGGAATAAATCCAAGTGATAAGCAAGTGAAGTACATTCACAGTTACATATAATAAATATTGTTTTTGTTCTATGTAAACAGTTTAAGTTTGTCATTTTAGTTGATGTTTAACACAGCAACACTGAATAAGGTATTTTATTAATGTCAAGAAACAGAACTAGAAATGTTGTCATTGAGCTTTGCTTTTAAACAGTTTCATTTTGTCCTGATCCTGCAAGAAAGGTCTTATTTTGACAACTATAATTTATGTGCTATGTGTCGTTATTTGTCACATTGTTGGTTGTCGAATAGAAAGGATACTGAAAATGATGTTTCGAGTGATTCCGATGACTGTATTTGTGACCATGGTTACATTGTTTATGTAAATGTAGGAAGTGCAAGAAGATGTGAAGATGATCAGAAACATTGGGATCTCGGCTCACATCGATTCGGGAAAGACAACTCTCACAGAACGCCTTCTGTTTTACACAGGCAGACTAGCAGAAATGCACGAGGTAATTGTCACGTTCAACATGTTTGTCTCATTCAACATAAATGTCTCATTCAACACGTTTGCCTCATTGAACATAAATGTCTCAATCAACACGTTTGCCTCATTCAACATAATTGTCTCAGTCAACATAATTGCCTCATTCAACTTGTTTCTCCCGTTCAAGATAATTGTCTCATTCAACATATAGTAAACATGGTAAATTACGTTTATAACAAACACGCTTCAAACGAACTGACAGATATAAGAACTGATTTTTGTCCCGGCCTTTCGCTGTGTATTTGATGTATACATGCTTATAATGAACAACTGTTATAACAAACTAAAATTAATTCCCCTTTGAGTTCGTTATGACTGTAGTTTACTGTAATTGTCTCATTCAGCTTCAAACATGAGTTGTGCCATGCCCCTTCTAGGTTTAACACCATAACCTTTTGTTCACCTTGACCTTTTCAGGTGAGGGGGAAGGATGAGGTGGGCGCAAAGATGGACTTCATGGAGCTTGAGCGTCAGCGAGGCATCACAATCCAGTCCGCGGCCACTTACATCATGTGGAGAGACCACAACGTCAACATCATTGACACTCCAGGTGATATAGCAACTTATTCTTCCTGGATTTGGGGGGGGGAGGGGGGGGGCATGGGTGGCTCAGTTGTCTAAGGGTCCGCAATTCGCTGTGCAGAGATGGGTCTCTTGGGCATGCCAGAAGTCTATGATTGCTGGTTCGAATCCCGGTTCTCCCCGATTATGTTTCTAGGTTTGTCAGCACCATACCCGTGCTCGTGGGTTTCACCAAAGTGGTAAGCATCTGAGATCTGCATTACTTTGGGCTTTCCTCCCACATTAAGCTGACAAGCCGCGATATAACTGGAATATTATTAAAAGCGGATTTATACCCAACTCACTCACTCACTCATTAGGAACCCCGTATCCATGGTGTGGTGGACAGCCCAGAGAGTGGAAGTCGGTGGTTCGATCTCCTGGTCGCGTCCCACCAAAGGACATTCCTTGATTTGTTGTTACCCTGCCTGGCGCTCGGGATTAATGGTGTACCACAAGGACTGGTCAGGTTAGAGCATCTGAGTGGGGTATCCATGTTAAAACTGTGGCATGGTATTTCAGTGGGCTAGCACTAGAAAACTGCCTTATATTATTTGCACTAGTACAAGCAGACACACCTATGAAGATCCAGGTTAGAATTGGTCTCCAGCAACCCATGCTTATCATATTCCTGAGAATAGACAAAGTATTCTTTGATTCAATGCTGAAATGTTACTATTTTTGGGTGTGTAAGAATTAGGTTACTGCTCTTCTGCCTGTGAAATACAATTTATCTTACAACTCAATATTATATGTGACAGGCACTCGTAGTAATCTTTTTGTATTACCCTCATTCTCGCTCAGGAAATACAAGAATTTGGACACTCACTTTGTAAAATCAGTATGACACAATTGCTCAAAATAATTTCAATATTTACAGACTCGCAGATTCTTATAGCCATAGGGGTACGAGTGGCCCAGTCGTCTAAGGCACCGCGATTCGCTGTGCTTAGTTGCGTCCCTTGCGCACGCTAGAAACCTATGATTGTGGGTTTGAATCCCGGTTCGCCCCGATTATGTTTCTAGGTTTGTCAGCACCATACCCGTGCTCATGGGTTTCACCGAAGTGGTAAATATCTGTGACCTGCATCACTTCTGGCTTTACACCCACATTAAGCTGACACGCCGTGATATAACTGGAATACTGTTAAAAGGGGCGTTAAACCCAACTCACTCTTATAGATGTGATTGTGTTGCAGGTCACGTGGACTTTACAGTAGAGGTGGAGCGAGCACTGCGTGTCCTGGATGGCGCTGTGCTGGTGCTGTGTGGTGTCGGGGGCGTCCAGAGTCAGACGTACACCGTCAATAGGCAGATGAAGCGCTACAGTGTTCCCTGTCTGGCATTCATCAACAAGCTGGACAGGATGGGGGCCAACCCACACCGAGTCCTCACACAGTTGAGGTGAGTTTGGAACAGCTGCAGCAACTGTGCTGCTCTCTGTAAACATATTATAATTTTTACTTGTTGCCAGACAGAGCTGACCGCCTCCGTGGTCTGGTGGTAGAGCGTCCGCCCGGAGAGCGGAAGGTCCGGGGTTCGATCCCCGACCGTGTCATACAAAAAGACGTTAAAAGATGGTACTTGTTGTTACCCTGTCTGGCGCTCGGCATTAAGGGGCTAAAACAAGGACTGGTCAGCTCGAGGGCAGTATACTGTGTCTGAGTGGGGTATTCATGTTAAACTGCGGCATGGTATCTCAGTGTGCTAGCACTATAAATCGGCATCATCCCGGACTAGTACAAGCAGCAACACATACACATACACGTACATGCACGTCGCTATATAAGTGCAATAATCTTGGACGCAACGTTAAACCCCATTTCACCTCACCTCACCAGACAGAGCTATGGGCAGTTTTTCTAATATTTTTCCCGATTCGGAACATACCACAGTAACAATCATACCATGGCATGGCCTTTGTCAAGCATTCGGTGGATCAGCATTTCAAGGCTTCGTTTAAGAATTCTGTATGTCGTCAGCCAAGAATCCTAAGCGAACAGGTACTCCATTGTTGCCTTACCTCCCTTGTCTTTTTTCAAGACAACAATAGTGACCATCACTAAACTATCAATGGAAGATGCATTTCATTCACATTTCTCCAGAGCTGAATTTTCCCGCCTTTACGGCGACCACAGTCTGTTTGCGTGTGGATACACATTCACGTTCTACAGTCATCCCACTTTGAACACCAACGATACTGTATGGTTTATATAAGATTCAACGTGACCTTGTTGGACTATTTCTACAAGGGACATATAATCCCACTGGCTCACTCATTCATCTACGCATTGCCTGGATCAGATTAACTTTCGGTTTTGAGACATTATGGCAGTCTAGATTGGCCCTCCCTTTCCTACTGCACGGAATCAACTGACTTTATTCAATCTGTTGCTCAAGAAGATTTTCAAATATTTAACGTTTAAGATTGGTTATTTTACCCCTATGAGTATAGACATTATCAAGGGAGTGAAGATAGACTGGATCATGCGCTCCATTTTTACAAGTGCGATCTACAGAGATTTGACGATTTTGTCATTTCGGACTTATTTACATGCATCACATATTGCACCTGTCATGTCACGCATTCTACAGGGAACTGGCTGCACTTACACTGTTACCGCTTCAGAACTCGGGACACCTTTTTGTTCATCTGCTATGCAGTTCTCTTGTGATGGGGTGTGTGGATTCTCTTTCTGATTAAATCCTCCTTGGGGCACTTATTGCATTTTCCTTGCTCAAGAAAATCTACATGACATAGTTGTAACCATTTTCCTTAATAAAAAATGTTACCACACAAAAAACTTCGTTTTTGTATGATATACGACCACCCTTACGGGGCCTCACCCCCAACGGCGCCTCACGCCAGGGGGAGCAACTCTCACCCAAATCACTTTTCCTTATGTCATCTGTAAGAGACAGACGTAACACGCCCCTTTGGTGTTATAATTATACTACGACATTGGCTATTAGTATCGCGTTACAAATCGCATTCTACATTACGCCTTTGCTTCTAGTTTCACAATTTATGCACGTATATTTCCGATCTTTATATCGCACTGATACACGTTGATACCCTTCCCGCCCACCTCAGAAATTACGGTCTTGTTTACAAGACCTTCAAACTGTGTACGGGTTGTTCTAAGACAGGCACGAACGCTGCCTAATATGTCTGGCGGAGGACATTGCCTTTACCCCCCGGGGCCCCCCAAAAGAGACAAGTTGACTTGTTCCACTTTAAAGAGGTCTATTAAAGACGGGGGTAGATATCAGATCTACTAAGACATCCTCCCCCCCTCCCCATCTAAAAAGGGTAAAAAAGCTGCCGAGATTGTCTCCCCCGCTACCTCTCCGGGGGCCGGGGGAGAAGGCTCGAGGGTCCCCATAGTAAGCACTGCACCCTCTCCTGCACTGTCTTTGGCAGACTTTTCTGCGTTACTTAAGTCGCAGATGGCGTCGATGATGGAGGAGGTAAAGTCTCAGCTCCGAGAGGAGATGCGGACCGAGCCTTCCCCGTTGTCGGCGCCGGACGCGGCTTCGAGACCTTGTGATATGCCCGGCGTCGGCCGAGGCAGGCCACTTGGTCTCGGGGACGATCTCAGACCGGGCTTCGGCGCCGGCTCGAGGTCGCTCCCCAGCGGAGGGGTGGCGGGCGCCGGCCCGTGCACTACCGACGCACAATTTTTCCCTAGCGGAGCCAGACGCCTCTTCCGAGGCCAAGGCTTTCACTAGTGGATTCGTAGCCCGGAGCCAGGGGGGTTTCCCTTGGTCTCGGGGACGATCCGAGACCGAGCTTCGGCTCCGGCTCGAGGTCGCTCCCCAGCGTAGTGGTGGCGGGCACCGGCCCGTGCACTACCGACGCACAATTTATCCCTAGCGGAGCCAGACGCCTCTTCCGAGGCCGAGGCTTTCACTAGTGGATACCTAGCCCGAAGCCAGGTTGGTTCCCTTTGTCTCGGGGACGATCCGAGACCGAGCTTCGGCTCCGGCTCGAGGTCGCTCCCCAGCGTAGTGGTGGCGGGCACCGGCCCGTGCACTACCGACGCACAATTTTCCCTAGCGGAGCCAGACGCCTCTTCCGAGGCCGAGGCTTTCACTAGTGGATACCTAGCCCAGTGCCAGGTGGGTTCCCTTGAACCTACGGCACCTCGGCACCGGGACTTGGCACCGGGACCCTGCCTCGGGCCGGGTGCAGAGACACGTGCGGGACAGGATTGTCCAGGTACTGCCTCAGGTGGCTGCGCCCATGCCAGAGTCGGAGACACCCAACTTGACTAAGGTCAAGCAGGGCCGGCGGTTGCCCCCCCCCCCCTTTCCCGTGTGCGGTGCGGAGTTGAAGGCTGCTTACATATGCTTCGAGGAGCAATATCATAATGCATGCCAACAGCTCCGTGTGTCCGTACACTCCGCGTATCTGTCGGCTGTACAGAGGGAGTTAGCGGGAGAGGGGCCGGCCGACTCTTCGGAGTTGGCCGCGCAACTAACGGAAGTTCAGTTATCTCGCGCGGGACGCTATTCGTAGCTGTGCCTCGCAGATGATGTGCGCTGTTATGGGCATGCGCAGGCGGTGGATGTCGGTATCTAAATACTCGACTTACACACGCCAAGACCTACTTGCTTTGCCGTATAAGAGGGTGCCACCCTCTTCCCTGGGGCTCAGCAGGTGGTCCGAGAGGCTGCTCAATTGTATACTTCCATCAAAGACTCATAAGGCCTTGTTGGAGGTACCAAGCGTTAAAACCGCGTAAGCGGGCCTCTCCAATTGTCCCCTCCTACGCTAACACACGGGTCAGACGTCCACACCTGCTTGGAAGCCGCCGCTTCCTTCAGGTATAAGGGCGCCGGGAGGAGCAAGAGAGGCACGGGCCGGGGCAAGGCAGCTGGTCGAGGCCAACAGCTTTTTCGCGGGGCTGGGAACGATGGGTTCCCATTAGCGCCCGAAGAGCCCCGGGTGAACCCACAGTCGCAAGTTATCGAACTGCCTCCAGTCGGGGTCCACTGCCTCCAGCCGGATGTCCCCGTAGGCGGCCGACTGGCTCTATTCCTGAAGGAATGGGAGACAGTTACATCACAATCCCCGGACCCCGTCCATTTTAAGGGATGGCCATTTGCCTCGGTGGAAAACTCATCCGCTCCTCCACTTTTCCGGGATAAAGCACACTCCGGTGCCTGCTACCCGAGAGAAGGCGGAATTCCTCCGTGCCGAGGTCAACGCACTTCTTATGAAAGCTGCGATCGAACCGGGTCCCGAGGGACAGGGAAGCGAGGGCTTCTACTCGACTTGTTTCCTAGTCACCAAACAGTGATCTCAACTGTCGAGACAGGAGAATGGCTAACGTCAATAGACTTAAAATACGCCTATCTCCACATACCAATACACCCCGAGTTCAAGAAATACCTGAGGTTTTCTTTCGACGGGAGGTGTTATCAGTTCAGGGTTCTACCATTCGGGATCTCCACGGCCCCCGAGGGTGTTCACCAAGCTGATGTTGATTCCCGCCCAAGTGGCCAGGTCAAAAGGCCGGTTCTGCCATCCGTACCTCGACGACTGGTTACTAAGAGCTCTATTGCAATCCCTGAGTCAGATAGCTACACAACAAGTGATAGATATTCTGATCACTCTAGGGTGGATGGTCAATCTCAAGAAGTCAGATCTGAGCCCCACTCAGAATCTAGTCTTCCTAGTGGCTAATTTCAACACGGTGAGAGGACGTGTATCCCTGTCACAAGATATCAAGTCCCTTAAGCGCAAGTCACACTGCTCGTACATGGCTCCAGTTACTGGACAACATGGCGGCGACAGTGGATTTGGTCTGGCGGGCGCTCTTGAGAATGAGTCCCATTCAACAAGCACTCCGTCGACTTTGGGCGAACTCGGAAGATCTCGAGACTGTGCTCGAGACTCCCTAGTGGCTCATTACACACCTCCAGTGGTGGACCGAGGTCAGGAATCACTCCCGTTCCGTCTCTCACAGTTCAAACAGACGCGTCACTCTCCGGCTGGGGAGGCGTTCTGAATGATCACACTGCCTCGGGACTATGGTCCCAGCAGGAGATCAAACTGCATATCAATGTGCTAGAACTGAGAGCGGTCAGGTTGGTGTTTCAACGCTTCCCGGATCTGCTTCGTGGCCAAGTGGTTCGTCTAGAGATGGACAACCAAACGGCGATGACTTACATCCGGAAGCAGGGGGGAACGGCGTCTCCGTCGCTTCGACAAAAGACGTGGCAGTTCCTACTATAGTGCGACTCTCATGATATCAGGGTGCTACCTGTTTATCTCCCGGGGGTGGACAACGTCCGTGCGGACGCTCTGTCTTGCCGGATCCTCGCTCCTCACGAGTGGAGGCTGGACCCGGGGATATTCGGGATTTTCTCCCTGTTATACAGGTCGTTACAGGTGGATCTGTTTGCGTCTGGGTTAAATAACCAGACACCAACGTTCTGCTCCCGAGTCCACGACCCGAGGTCGGTGGCACCGGACGCCTTTCAGCTAGATTGGACGGACAGTTCTGTGGGCATTCTCCCCAGTACCTCTGATTTCCAAGGTCCTGTCTCAGCTAGGCACTCAGCCTGCGCGACTAATTGTGCTCCTGGCACCTCTTTAGTCGGCGCAGAGTTGGTTTCCAGTAATACTCAGGTTTCTGGCTCAGCCTCCTGTTCTATTACCTTTACGACCGGACCTCCTATCCCAGAACGGGGTCCTCCACCCGAATCTCAGGATTCAATGGGTGGCTTGGCCACTGTCAGGAATCGCCTCCAGAAGAGCGGTATTCCTGCACGAGTTGCAGACACAATACTGGCTTCGCGGAGGGATTCGACAAACGTTCAGTACGATAGATAGGCCTGCTATGCGCCCTGGTGTGTCGATAGAGGGATTGCAGATTTTTTTTTTTTTTCTGCAGATCTCGTATCCGTGCTTGAGTTTCTCCAGTCAGGAGATGGCCGCATCGACAGTCCGAGGGTACTCTACAGCTATCGCAGCTTTTCACGTCCCTGTCGACGGGGCACTTCTGGGTGCACACCCATTAGTGCAGCGCTTTTTAGCAGGTGTGGACAGGATCCGACCGCCAGTCCGGCGGATCAGTCCCCCTTGGGACTTGTCAATCATTCTCGATTGGCTGTCCGGTCCTTCCTTTCGGGATCTGTCGTCTCTCTCTCTTCAGCTGTTGAGCTGGGAGACGGCGTTCCTTGTGGTGGTAACGTCCGGCAGACGGGTAGGCGACATTCGTGTTATGTCAGCCGATCCCAAAATAACTGTCTTCCATGGGGTCGATAAATATCACCGGGACAGTCAGTTTTCGTCTACCGGACTATTACCGTCCTAGGGTCGCACACGATTCCACGTGAACGGCTCCTATTGAGCTACCTGCTCTTTCACAGCCTTCCTCGTCGGGGACCACTGCAAGACATGCTCATGTCTTGGATGTCCGCACGACTCTCAAGGCCTATATCAGCAGAAATATGGGTGTCCGTAAGGATAACCAACTATTTTGCTGTTACTGCGGTAGGAAGGTTGGCTCACCTGCGAGTAAACAATCTATCTCGAGGTGGATAGTTTCAAACATTTGTACAGCGTATACGCTTACAGGCAGGGACCCCAAACCAGGTTAAAGGCTTATTAGGTTAGAGCAGTGGCTGCGTCAAAAGCGTACGCCGCGGCTATTTGGAGCCAGCCGAGCACGATTCATCAAACCTTACCAACTCGACAAACACTCAAGCGAGCGTACTCGGTTTGGTCAGTCAGTTCTCCGAACTGGGCAAAGTTCTAATCTCTAGCTGATTGAGCATTCGAGATTTTAGACAGTCTTCCGGTTATACTGCTCAGTAATGGTTTGGATTTTATCTTCTGCGGTCGATAAATATCAGTCCTTACTACTCGATAATACTCGTATTTTGCGCACGCACTCCTTCGATCCTCGGGGACCCTCTGGCCTAACTCAGCGCTGGTCATGGTCTCTCGTGATCTACGCCCTTATATCACTTGTTCAAAAAAAGTGTGGGGGGGTGGGAGGTGTTTCGAGTTCTCAACTTATGACAAGCCGCAAAAACAGGCTTTATCATAATATATGGTCGACCACGCCCGGTCTCTAGCCCCCGCCTTTCGACGGTGGTGCCTCACGATAAGGTTGGTTCCATTTATTGAACTCAATATTTTATTCTGTTGAATAATCAAATACGATGTATTTATTTACGCCTGTTGCTGACGGATGCCACTTCCTAGATTATCTTTGGGAGTCTGTCTTGATGCAATAAGTGCCCCAAGGAGGATTTAATCAGAAAGAGAATTTTACAAACCTGTAGAGGTTATGAATTCTCTGATGAAATCCTCCTTGGGGCACGGCCACCCACCTCCCCTTATTCCGTCAGCATTTGACATATGGAAAGTGATTTGGGTGAGAGTTGCTCCCCCTGGCGTGAGGCGCCGTTGGGGGTGAGGCCCCGTAAGGGTGGTCGTATATCATACAAAAACGAAGTTTTTTGTGTGGTAACATTTTTTATTAAGGAAAATGGTTACAACTATGTCATGTAGATTTTCTTGAGCAAGGAAAATGCAATAAGTGCCCCAAGGAGGATTTCATCAGAGAATTCATAACCTCTACAGGTTTGTAAAAGTTTTACAACAAAAAATGAAAGAATAGAACTTTTGAGAACTTGAGTAAAGGGTCAAAATCGTTTTTGTTTGATTATGGAAAATTGCATACCATTGCAATGGACCTGTGAAAACCAGGGGAAGAATATGTCTTCAGCAACCCATGCTTGCCATAAAAGGTGACTGAGCTTGTCGTAAGAGGTGATTAACGGGATCGGGTGGTCAGGCTCGCTGACCTGGTTGATGCATGTCATCGTGTCCCAATTGCATGGATCGATGCTCATGATGTCAATCACTGGATTGTCCATACTCGATTATTTACAGATCGCCGTCATATAGCTGGAATTTCGCTGAGTGCGGCGTTAAACAGATAAACAGACAAACAAATCCATTGCAACGATGTTTAGACCTTCTGAACACCACTTGCAACAATCGCCTCCTGCTGGGTACGAGATCTGGATGGAGTAACAATAGACTCCTGTAAATCATGGTCGTCAGTTGACGTCAGTTAATGATAGGTTGTTGAAATATTCCCGACTGCAGGATAAATATTCATTCACTTCTCAAAATATTGTGAATTAAATTCAAATCATCTTCATTGAAGCACCGATCAGAATGGATGATTGTCATTGTTACCATGGTTACAGGTCAAAGCTGAACCACAATGCAGCATTCATCCAGCTGCCAATCGGACTTGAGGCCAACCAGAAGGGAGTCGTTGATCTCGTACACCAGAAAGCTATATATTTTGGGGATCCTCACGGGTAAGTGCATTATGTAAGCATTCAGATTAGAAAGGACTCCATCCATCCATCCATCCATCCATATACTTCTCAAATTCATCCCTAAATGAAATTAAACAAGACAGTTTCAAAACAGATACTGATTTGCTCATTAATGCTCTTTGAATTATTTTTCTAAGTAATGATATTTTCTAAAACTTTGATATTTCCACACAATATGTACATATTAAATGTTGTAATGTTTTAACCATGATAAATGATTTTTGTATCTTGTTAATTATGTTTTGAAATATAGCCTCTAGTTAAGAATATCTCATACGTGTTTTGGGGGTCGCCAAGTCGTCTAAGAGTTGCGTCCCTTGGGCACGCCAAAAACCTATGATTTGGTTCGAGGCTCGGTTCGCCCCGATTATGTTTCTAGGATTCTCATCTAGGATACCTGTGCTTGTGGGTTTCACCAAAGTGGTAAACGTCTGAGACCAGCATCACTTCGGCCTTTCCTCTCACATTAAGCTGACACGCTGTGATATAACTGGAATACTGTTACAAGCAGCATTAAACCTCACTCACTCACTCACTCACTCACTCGTATATGCTGTGTTTCAGAATCAATGTCTATGAAGATGAGATTCCAGCAGAAATGAGGGCGGAATCAGCAGACCGCAGACAGGAGATGATCGGTCAGTTGTACATGAATTTCCAATGCATAACTTGTATCGTCTCAAATCACACTTTCAAATGCTGTGATAGCTCACCTGCACCACATCATGCTTTAAAGTAACATGTTAGCTCTCCTGGGTGCCGTTGAACAAAGCGATGTTAGCGCTAAGGTGATCGTAAAGTCCCATACCTTTACATAGACTTACAACAGTTGTTGAGCTAAGGTTGTTTTGTACAATGGCACTTTGGACCACATCACACATTGAAGTACAGTGTTAGCTCACCTGGACTACATTACACGTTGAAGTACCATGTTAGCTCACCTGAATCTCATCACGTGTTGAAGTACGTTACCTCACCTGGACCTCGTAACACTTTGAAGTACCATATTAACTCACCTGGACCATATAAAGCTTTGAAGTACCATGTTAGCTCACCTGGGTGCTGTTGTACAAAGTGATCTTAGCGCTTAAGTCATCGTAACTCTCACACCTTAACATAGACTGACGACAATAGTAGTGTTAAGATTGTTTGCCACAATAGCACCTGGGACCGCTTCACACTTTGAAGAACAATGTAAGCTCACCTGGATCTCATCACACTTTGAAGTTCCATGTTAGCTAACCTGGACTACATCACACTTTGAAGTCCCATGTTAGCTCACCTGAACCACATCACACATTGAAGTACAATGTAAGCTCACCTGGACCACATCACACATTGAAGTACAATGTTAGCTCACCTGGACCACATCACACTTTGAAGTACCATGTTAGCTCACTTGGACAAAACCTGGCTACAGATAAGCAATGTATTTAGGTAAAACACTGAAATTTAAAACTCAAATGTTTAAAAACAGCACACGTAAATACCCAATGAAGCTTATTCAGCATGCGTACAAAGGAGCTAATTTCCAAAACACAATTACGAGCTAATTTACTTTCTGAGTCAAGCCTAAATATTTAGAATAGTTATATAGATCTAAAACATTATTTCATTTTTTTTTTAATTTTAAAATGTTCACTAATTTTGGGAAATAATCAATAGAGTGATGAATGGATGAGTGAAAAAATATTGGCTACCAAATGTAAAATGTAATAACCCAATTTAAATAGAAACCCCAGAGTAAAAACTCAATTGCTCAAAAAGTTATCTGGAGCTCTAGTAATTTCCACACATCAGACATCTCTCTCTTCTGAAACTGTAGAACTTATGAAGCTCAAACTTGTATAGTGCCAATGAAAAGTTGCACATTGAAATCAACTCCTAATTTTAAGTGTTGCCATTTAAGGTACATTGGAAATGCAAGTACTTAACAAAATAGCATTTGTGTATTTTGGCAAACACATAGGTAAAAATTATGTCTGAAATTCTTGTTTGACCTTGTTATGACCTTGTTATGATCTTGACTTTCATGTATGCCTGTGTAGAACACTGTGACATCTCTTCTGAAGATGGCTTATGCAACTGGTATTTTAGCATAATGATCCTACATGTGACCATGTCAAATATGAATAAGATGACCATGTGTTCTAGGGGACCACACTCCAAAATGGTAAAAGACCTGCATCACTTCGGACATTCCCGAAGCTGACACACGGTGATATGACCAAAATACTGTTCAAAACAGCATTTAATCAAACTCACTCACTCAAACACTGTAAATCTTGAAATTAACGCGAGCGTGAGTTAAATGCAAAAAATGCAAGTGGTCTTTGCTCTCATTAATGAACTTTATGTTTCCAAATGACTATCAACAATAAGACGACCTCACTGCACACTTAGGATAGCGGAAATACCAACATGATTATAAACACAAACACGGTTTGTTGAGCAGCAGTTGTAACAAGTCCATAACAATGCCATTCGAAGAATAGGAGTTATCAATGCTGGGGTCAAGAGTTCTACCCACTTGTGTCAAGCTTGTTGATACATACTCCCCATACCGATCAGTGAACTGTTATAGGTTCAATTATTTTATTGCTTTTGAACTTCCTTAATGCCAGTCAACAGAGTAAACATATAAACTGTGTGTTGTTTTTAGGAAAACACTGTTTATTGTTTTAACAGAGGTGCTCTACTAGCGCTAATAAGCTGTGTATTTACTGTTTGATTGGATAAGGGATTGTTTCATTCCACTGGGGATGGGGTGGAGGGGGTCGCATTGATACTGAGTGACATTTTTGGCTAGTGGTCAGAAGTCGTTTTAATTTGGAGATGGATTAATTTCGAAATTTATGGTGAAAAGGTGTAGATTTGACTCAGTTAGGATCCTTGGTCGAAGTAGGGCCGACACCAACTCACTCACTCACTCTCTTGCCTACTGCAGAACACATAGCTAACGTGGACGAGAATCTGGGTGAGATGTTTCTGCAGGAGAAGACACCGACGGAAGTTGAGATACAGGTGAGAGCATGTTTCTAGGATTTAAAACATTTCTTCTCTGACACTGTTTAAATACCACCAGTAGACACTCCTGTGTTGACCTGTGCCTGGGCAGAATACGTCCCATGTCCCAGAGCTTTTCACAGGAGCCAATGAGGATTAGGCAGTTGCAGTGTGTGAGAGATTTTGTATCATAACACCCCATAGAGGGGGAGACCGCCTCCAAGGTCTGATGGATAGAGTGTCGACTCGGGGAATGGTTTGATCCATGCACATGCCCGACCTAAAGGCGCTCAAAGATGGGACTTGTTGTTACCCTGCCCAATGCTCGGCATTCAGGGGCTAGTGGGGCCTATTCTAACCTTGTTTCGATAGAAGAATCAGCTTTAGAGTTGTGGGGCCTATTCTAGCCCAGTTTCAATAGTGGAATAAGCCATGGAGTGCTGGGGTCCTATTGTAACCCGGTCTCAATAGTGGAATAAGCCTTGGGGTGCCGGGGACCTATTGTAACCCGGTCTCAATAGTGGAATAAGCCTTGGGGTCCTGGGGACCTATTGTAACCCAGTCTCAATAGTAGAATAAGCCATTGGGACCTATTGTAACCCGGTCTCAATAGTTGAATAAGCCTTGGGGTCCTGGGGACCTACTGTAACCCAGATCCCTACTTGTAATGTGTGTATTTCAGGCAGCTATCAGACGGACCTGCATCGCGCGGACGTTCACGCCGGTGCTTGTGGGGACAGCCCTGAAGAACAAGGGGGTGCAGCCCTTACTTGATGCCGTCCTGCAGTACCTCCCCAACCCCTCCCAGGTCAACAACCACTGCCTCGACAACTCCCAGGGGTGAGGCTCACCCCAGGCTCTTGTTTATTGTTTATGAATGTATCTGCCTCAAGGTATGATAAGACCAAAGAGAGCCCCCTCGTTCCTCTTGTGTGTTTTTTATGGTAACAGCCGGAGTCAACAACTTACACAATATACAACTCAAAATGACATAGACATCCTGATTCAGAATCTGGGCGGTGGGGTAGCCTAGTTGTTAAAGCATTTGCTCGTCATGCCAAAGACCAAGGTTTGATTCCTCACATGGGTACCATGTATGAAGCTCATTTCTGGTGTCCCCCGCCATGAATATTGCTGGAATATTGCTAAAAGCAGCGTAAAAACATACTCACTCACTCACTATCATACTTTTTTATCTATATTCAGTGTTGTCTTTCATTCTAACATCCCCTGTTTCTGTTATGACAGGATAGAGAAAGCCGAGAAGCTGCTGATGGACTCGGACAGAACTCACAACAATCCCTTCATTGGACTCGCATTTAAACTGGAGGTATTGTCATCTTTCCCTCCCATTACATTCTTAGATTTTGTCTCCGGAGTTTGTGTACTCCTCCCAAAAAGAAACACACCTATACATACAGGATGGCTGAGGAAAAGTACACAGATGGGATTCAGTACGTCACAGATGGGATTCAGTACACAGATGGGATTCAGTACGTCACAGATGGGATTCAGTATGTCACAGATGGGATTCAGTATGTCACAGATGGGATTCAGTACGTCACAGATGGGATTCAGTAGGTCACAGATGGGATTCAGTACCTCATAGTTGGGATTCAGTACGTCACAGATGGGATTTAGTATGTCACAGATGGGATTCAGTACCTCACAGATGGGATTCAGTACCTCATAGTTGGGATTCAGTACGTCACAGATGGGATTCAGTACGTCACAGATGGGATTCAGTACCTCATAGATGAGATTTAGTATCTCATAGATGGGATTCAGTACCTCATAGTTGGGATTCACTACGTCACAGATGGGATTCAGTACATCATAGTTTGGATTCAGTACCTCACAGATGGGATTCAGTACCTCATAGTTGGGATTCAGTATGTCATAGATGGGATTCAGTACCTCACAGATGGGATTCAGTACCTCATAGTTGGGATTCAGTAGGTCATAGATGGGATTAAGTACGTCATAGATGGAATTCAGTTCCTCATAGATGGGATTCAGTACCTCACAGATGGGATTTAGTACCTCATAGTTGGGATTCAGTATGTCATAGATGGGATTCAGTTCCTCACAGATGGGATTCAGTACCTCATAGTTGGGATTCAGTAGGTCATAGATGGGATTAAGTCATCATAGATGGGATTAAGTACCTCATAGATGGGATTAAGTACCTCATAGATGGGATTCAGTACCTCATAGATGGGATTAAGTACCTCATAGATGGGATTAAGTACGTCATAGATGGGATTAAGTACCTCATAGATGGGATTCAGTACCTCATAGATGGGATTAAGTACCTCATAGATGGGATTAAGTACGTCATAGATGGGATTCAGTACCTCACAGATGGGATTCAGTACCTCATAGTTGCGATTCAGTACATCACAGATGGGATTCAGTACCTCACAGATGGGATTCAGTACCTCATAGATGTGATTTAGTACGTCACAGATGGGATTTAGTACATTACAGATGGGATCCATTACCTCACATATGGGATTCAGTACGTCACAGATGGGATTTAGTACCTCACAGATGGTCTTCAGTACACAGATGGGATTTAGTACGTCACAGATGGGATTCAGTACACAGCATGCACAGATAGGATTTAGTACACAGATGGGATTCAGTACACAGATGGGATTTAGTACGTTATAGTTGGGATTCAGTATGTCATAGATGGGATTCAGTACCTCAAAGATGAGATTTCTTAGTAAACACGCTTGAGACTTTGTGGGAGGGGGGTCATGGAAAAATACAGTGAAAGAGGAGGGGAGGTGGCCAAAATTATTCACTACTATATAGGGAGGGTAGGGGGGGGATATAAAAATATAAAAAGGATAAATTTGAACATAATTTAGGGGCAGGTCATTTATTATGGCGGAGGGTAGGGGACCGTAAATTATGATACAATCCTAAGAGCAATCCAACCTGCCCCCTCCCAGCTATAATCAATGACCAGTCCTTTATACACGATGGCATTTCTTCTATTTATAATCAGTGTATTATTACATCAGTTATCAAATTTCAACGATCTTTTTGTTCTAGGCCGGCCGATTTGGTCAGTTGACGTACGTCCGAGTCTACCAGGGCGGCATTAAGAAGGGGGACACCATTGTCAACACACGGACACAGAAGAAGACCAAAGTATCGCGGCTTGTCCGCATGAATGCTGATGAGATGGAGGTAAGTCTGTGGGCGAGGGCCCATTTGCACAAAGCAGTCTATGTTAAAGTACTGACTTTACGATGACCATAGTGCTAAGATAACTTTATGTAATTGGATCCAGAGCTCCCATACCCATGCTTGTCGTAAGAGGCGACTTATGGGATCGGGTAGTACTGCTCGCTGACTAGGTTGATGCATGTCATCGATCCCAATTGCGTGGGACCCATGAAGACCCGGGGTAGAATAGGTCTTCAGCAACCCATGCTTCCTGTAAAAGGCGACTATGCTTGTTGTAAGAGACGTCTAACAGGATCGGATGGTCAGACTCACTGACTTGGTCGACGCATGTCATCGTGTCCCAATTGCGTGGATCGATGCTCATATTATCAATTACTTGATTGTCTGGTCCAGACTCAATTTTCTAAAGACTGCCGTCATATAGCTGGAATTGCTGAGTTCGGTGTTAAACAACAAACAAACAAATAAACATTGATGGCATCACTTTCCTTCAGGATATATCAGAAGCTTATGCTGGAGACATCTGTGCCTTGTTTGGTATTGACTGTGCCAGTGGTGATACCTTCGTAACCAAGGGCAACACACATCTCTCTATGGTGAGTAACAGAGATTTGCTATAATAATCATACATTTTATCATCTCGCAGAATAATCACTCCTGCATTTGAAATTTCACAGTGCACAATATTTCTATTTTTTTAACTATAATAACTTACAAATATATCACAAAGTAGTCTGTCATTAGTAAAGAAATTGTGAAGTCTAGCTTGATGTGAGCAAAGTCTGCCCTTGTCATTGCTGTAATGTTTGAAACATGGCCCATGAAGATCCGGGGTAGTATAGGTCTTCAGCAACCCATGCTTGCTGTAAGAGGTGACTATGATTGTTGTAAGAGGCGAAAAGACTGACAATGAAGGCAGAAAATTCAGTTTAAAGCATTTAATGGATAAGCCTAGTTCATATTTAGCATTTAGTTGATTAATTGCAGGTCTACAGAGGTTTTGTCCATACATATTTAGAATAATTAATTTTGTTATTAATTTATATATATATCGTGAAAGTTGATGTATCAAAATATTCTTTCGGCTATGCATGTGGTCCAGTATTCACTGCCTGTTGTTTGACTGCAGGAGTCCATGTATGTGGTCCAGTATTCACTGCCTGTTGTTTGACTGCAGGAGTCCATGTATGTGGTCCAGTATTCACTGCCTGTTGTTTGACTGCAGGAGTCCATGTATGTGGTCCAGTATTCACTGCCTGTTGTTTGACTGCAGGAGTCCATGTATGTGGTCCAGTATTCACTGCCTGTTGTTTGATTGTAGGAGTCCATGTATGTGGTCCAGTATTCACTGCCTGTTGTTTGACTGCAGGAGTCCATGTATGTGGCCCAGTATTCACTGCCTGTTGTTTGACTGCAGGAATCCATGTATGTGGTGCAGTATTCACTGCCCGTTGTTTGACTGCAGGAGTCCATGTATGTGGTCCAGTATTCACTGCCTGTTGTTTGACTGCAGGAGTCCATGTTTGTGGTCCAGTATTCACTGCCTGTTGTTTGACTGCAGGAGTCCATGTATGTGGTCCAGTATTCACTGCCTGTTGTTTGACTGTAGGAGTCCATGTATGTGGTCCAGTAATCACTGCCTGTTGTTTGACTGCAGGAGTCCATGTATGTGGCCCAGTATTCACTGCCTGTTGTTTGACTGCAGGAGTCCATGTATGTTGCCCAGTATTCACTGCCTGTTGTTTGACTGCAGGAGTCCATGTATGTGGTCCAGTAATCACTGCCTGTTGTTTGACTGTAGGAGTCCATGTATGTGGCCCAGTATTCACTGCCTGTTGTTTGTCTGAAGGAGTCCATGTATGTGGTCCAGTATTCACTGCCTGTTGTTTGACTGCAGGAGTCCATGTATGTGGTCCAGTATTCACTGCCTGTTGTTTGACTGCAGGAGTCCATGTATGTGGTCCAGTATTCACTGCCTGTTGTTTGATTGTAGGAGTCCATGTATGTGGTCCTGTAATAACTGCCTGTTGTTTGACTGTAGGAGTCCATGTATGTGGTCCAGTATTCACTGCCTGTTGTTTGACTGTAGGAGTCCATGTATGTGGTCCAGTATTCACTGCCTGTTGTTTGACTGTAGGAATCCATGTAATGTGGTCCAGTATTCACTGCCTGTTGTTTGACTGTAGGAGTCCATCTATGTGGTCCAGTATTCACTGCCCGTTGTTTGACTGCAGGAGTCCATGTATGTGGTCCAGTATTCACTGCCTGTTGTTTGACTGCAGGAGTCCATGTTTGTGGTCCAGTATTCACTGCCTGTTGTTTGACTGCAGGAGTCCATGTATGTGGCCCAGTATTCACTGCCTGTTGTTTGACTGCAGGAGTCCATGTATGTGGCCTAGTATTCACTGCCTGTTGTTTGACTGCAGGAGTCCATGTATGTGGTCCAGTAATCACTGCCTGTTGTTTGACTGTAGGAGTCCATGTATGTGGTCCAGTATTCACTGCCTGTTGTTTGACTGTTGGAGTCCATGTATGTGGTCCAGTATTCACTGCCTGTTGTTTGACTGTAGGAATCCATGTAATGTGGTCCAGTATTCACTGCCTGTTGTTTGACTGTAGGAGTCCATCTATGTGGTCCAGTATTCACTGCCCGTTGTTTGACTGCAGGAGTCCATGTATGTGGTCCAGTATTCACTGCCTGTTGTTTGACTGCAGGAGTCCATGTTTGTGGTCCAGTATTCACTGCCTGTTGTTTGACTGCAGGAGTCCATGTATGTGGCCCAGTATTCACTGCCTGTTGTTTGACTGCAGGAGTCCATGTATGTGGCCTAGTATTCACTGCCTGTTGTTTGACTGCAGGAGTCCATGTATGTGGCCCAGTATTCACTGCCTGTTGTTTGACTGCAGGAGTCCATGTATGTGGTCCAGTATTCACTGCCTGTTGTTTGACTGCAGGAGTCCATGTATGTGGTGCAGTATTCACTGCCCGTTGTTTGACTGCAGGAATCCATGTATGTGGTCCAGTATTCACTGCCCGTTGTTTGACTGCAGGAGTCCATGTATGTGGTGCAGTATTCACTGCCCGTTGTTTGACTGCAGGAGTCCATGTATGTGGTGCAGTATTCACTGCCTGTTGTTTGACTGCAGGAGTCCATGTTTGTGGCGGAACCGGTCATCTCCATGTCGATCAAACCCCTCAAGCAGCAGGATGTGGACAACTTCTCCAAGGGCATCGCACGCTTCACGAAGGAGGACCCCACCTTCCGTGTACAGTGGGACAATGACGTCAAGGAGACCATCGCCTCCGGCATGGGAGAACTACACCTCGATGTCTATGCTCAGGTGAGGCAACTATGTCCAGGTGTGTTTGCTCAGGTGAGGCAACTATGTCCAGGTGTCTGTGCTCAGGTGAGGCAACTATGTCCAGGTGTGTTTGCTCAGGTGAGGCAACTATGTCCAGGTGTGTTTGCTCAGGTGAGGCAACTATGTCCAGGTGTGTTTGCTCAGGTGAGGCAACTATGTCCAGGTGTCTGTGCTCAGGTGAGGCAACTATGTCCAGGTGTGTTTGCTCAGGTGAGGCAGGTGTGTTTGCTCAGGTGAGGCAACTATGTCCAGGTGTGTTTGCTCAGGTGAGGCAACTATGTCCAGGTGTCTGTGCTCAGGTAAGGCAACTATGTCCAGGTGTCTGTGCTCAGGTAAGGCAACTATGTCCAGGTGTCTGTGCTCAGGTAAGGCAACTATGTCCAGGTGTCTGTGCTCAGGTAAGGCAACTATGTCCAGGTGTCTGTGCCCAGGTAAGGCAACTATGTCCAGGTGTCTGTGCTCAGGTAAGGCAACTGTCTCCATCTGTCTGTGCTCAGATGAGGCAACTATGTCCAGGTGTCTGTGCTCAGGTGAGGCAGCTATGTCCAGGTGTCTGTGCTCAGGTAAGGCAACTGTCTCCATCTGTCTGTGCTCAGGTAAGGCAACTATGTCCAGGTGTCTGTGCTCAGGTAAGGCAACTGTCTCCATCTGTCTGTGCCCAGGTGAGGCAACTATGTCCAGGTGTCTGTGCTCAGGTAAGGCAACTATGTCCAGGTGTCTGTGCTCAGGTAAGGCAACTATGTCCAGGTGTCTGTGCTCAGGTAAGGCAACTATGTCCAGGTGTCTGTGCTCAGGTAAGGCAACTGTCTCCATCTGTCTGTGCTCAGATGAGGCAACTATGTCCAGGTGTCTGTGCTCAGGTAAGGCAACTGTCTCCATCTGTCTGTGCCCAGGTGAGGCAACTATGTCCAGGTGTCTGTGCTCAGGTAAGGCAACTATGTCAAGGTGTCTGTGCCCAGGTAAGGCAGCTATGTCCAGGTGTCTGTGCTCAGGTAAGGCAACTATGTCCAGGTGTCTGTGCTCAGGTGAGGCAACTATGTCCAGGTGTCTGTGCTCAGGTGAGGCAGCTATGTCCAGGTGTCTGTGCTCAGGTGAGGCAACTATGTCCAGGTGTCTGTGCTCAGGTGAGGCAACTATGTCATGGGGTATATGCTCAGGTGAGACAACTATGTCCAGGTGCTTATGCTGAGGTAAGGCAACTATGCCCAGGTGTGTGTGTGAAATTTACTCCAAAATGTACTTCATTTTGCTCACTACAAAACTATGTGACAATGTAAATGCTCAGGTAAGGTAAGTATTCCAGGTGAAGGGAGCATGCTCAGATGTGTATGCTCAGGTGAGGTTGCCTCCAAGTGGCTCTGTTTAAGTCTATGCTCAGCTAAGGTATGTTTGTTCAGATGCCAATGTGTTAATGCTCTATGAGGCTTGTCAGCAGCCATGTCTGTCTGGGCTGAGCACTTTCTGTTTATTTGAAAGTTCTGCTATTGTTTTCCTTGAACCCGTGAAGATCTGGGGTAGAATAAGTCTTCATCTACCCATGAAGGAGACTATGCTTGTCATAAGAAGCGACTAACAGGATCAGGTGGTCAGACTCGCCGACTTGGTTGATGCATGTCATCGATCCAAATGGCGTGGATCGATGCTCATGATATTAATCACTGGATTGTTTGGTCCAGACTCGATTATTTACAGACCGCTGTCATATAGCTGTAATATTGCTGAGTGCAGCGTTAAACAACAAACCAAACCAAACCTTGAACCCAGATGTATCAACTGTTTGTTTCACTTCAGAGGCTGGAGAGAGAATACAATGCAAAGTGTCAGCTTGGGAAACCTAAAGTTGCCTTCAGGGAATCATTGCTGGGTCAAGTGGAGTGAGTACTCAAATCACCTGTGGAAGTTTGTTTTTGTTATTTTGATTAAGTCTTTTTATTTATCCAGTTGGAAGTTAGCCTTTCGCATGTGTCATTGACTTATTTATTTGTTTGTTGTTTAACTCGGCAATATTCCAGCTATATGACAGACAATATGGAACCAGACAATCCAATGATCGATATTTTGAGCATCAATCCACGCAATTTGGATAGATGACATGGGCATCAAGCAAGTCACAGAGTCTGACCATCCGACCAATAACATGGCATTCAGGGAGAGTACCTTTCACTCTTGTGTCAGGGTGGCACGGGTGGCCCAGTCATCTAAGGCGCTGCAATTTGCTGTGCAGAGTTGCATCCCTTGGGCACGCCAGAAACCTATGATTGTGGATTTGAATCCTGGTTCGCCCTGATTATGTTTCTAGGTTTGTCAACACCATACCCGTGCTCGTGGGTTTCACTGAAGTGGTAAACGTCTGAGACCTGCATCACTTCGGGCTTTCCTCCCACATTAAGCTGACACGCCATGATATAACTGGAATACTTTTAAATGTGGCGTTAAAGCCAACTCACTCACTCACTCTTGTGTCAGGGTGGTGTGGTTAACTGGTTAAAGCATTTGCGTGTAACACCAAAGACACGGGTTCGATTTCCCACATGGGTACAATGTGTGAAGCCAATTTCTGGTGTCCCCTGTCGTGATATTCCTCGAATATTGCTGAAAGCGGCATAAAACCATACTCACTCACTCTCTCTTTTGTCTAACTGCAAATAAATTGCTGTGATATGAACATGTGCACATAATATTGAAGTTCCCACCTTTTCATGACATAAACCTAAGAAAGCATCACAAATTCCATGTAACACAGGGATTCGTGAACTAGTGTGTTCAAAGATTGATTTTTGTTTGGACAAGTAAGGGTTAGTCAGACACAAATTTTCAGATTTTTCTCCTGCACTTGGAGCATGTAGAAATAAATATTAGGCATCATTTTACAATAATAGGTTGCATGGATCCCTGTTTGTGTATGTTTTCCCCAGTTGTTGAACAGCGTGTTATTCTTGCTGCCATTTGACAATGGTTCTGATGTACGTTTTTCAGTTTTGACTACTTTCATCGAAAGCAAAGTGGAGGTCAAGGTCAATATGGTCGGGTCATAGGGGTTATGGAGGTGAGTGGACTTTAAGTTTCGGCAAGTCTCAGATTGTGCCATTACACAGTCAACACGTCTCTTTGTTACGGGCAAGCATGGCTTTGTGGTCTGAGGACTTCCTCCGTGGTCTTGCGGATAGAGAGAGGGAAGTTCGTTCACCAGCTGCGTCATATCAGACGATGTTAAAAGAAGGTACTTGATGCTTCCCTGCCTGGCGCTCAGCATTAAGGGGATAAAGCAAGGACAGGTCGGCTCGGAGTCGGTATACTGTGTTAAAGTCAGGTATTCCTGTTAAACAGCGGCATGGTATTTCAGCGGGCTAGCATTACACAACCAGCATCAGTCCGGAATAGTAGTCACACACTCACACATGCATGTACATCACTATACAAGTGCAATAATCTTGAACGCGGCGTTGAACCCCATTTCAGTTTAAGGCATCACAGTGCCATGTGCAGAGTTGCTTCCCTTTACTGTAAAAGGATCTGGGTCAGTCCTGGGTCAATCCTGGATTTGTCCTGGAACAGTCCTGGGTCAGTCCTGGATCAGTCCTGGGTCAGCCCTGGGTCAGTCCTGGGTCAGTCCTGGGTCAGCCCTGGGTCAGCCCTGGGTCAGCCCTGGGTCAGTCCTGGGTCAGCCTTGGGTCAGTCCTGGGTCAGTCCTGGGTCAGTCCTGGGTCAGCCCTGGGTCAGTCCACTGAATACAAGCTACTCACTCATTGCCTCGAACAATTTGAGACATTCCAACATGTGACCTTTGTACTACAGCCTCTACCCCCAGAGGAAAACACCAAGTTAGAGTTTGAAGATGAGACGACAGGAACCAATATACCCAAGCAATATATTCCTGCCATTGAAAAGGTAAGCATATCTCTTGTATGTTTTGTTTGTTTGTTTGTTGTTTAATGCAGCACTCAGCAGTAGTCCAGCTATATGATGGCGCCTGTAAATAATCAAGTCTGGATCAGACAATCCAGTGATTGACATCATGAGCATCAATCCACGCAATTGGGATACGATGACATGCATCAACGAAGTCAGTGAGCCTGACTACCCAATACCGTTAGTCGCTTCTAACGACAAGCATAATCGACTTTTACGGCAAGCATTGGTTGCTGAAGACCTATTCTATGCCGGATCTTCACGGTTAGTATTTGAAGAGAATCATTTGCAGGCATGACCTAACATATTTTTATGATTTTCCTAGTCAAGCTGGCCAAAATGATTTTTCCATAAAAATATTATTTATGTTAAATATTTTATTACTGAAACACATCGCGCTAATATGCCAGTGTTAGTCCATTAGTATCATAGTAGAAGGTTGAAAGTATGCTGGCAGCTGATTGGTTGTTGCAGGGTTTCCGGAAGGCGTGTGAAAAGGGTGGACTGACTGGACATAAAGTTGCTGGTGTCGTCTTCAGACTTAAAGATGGTAAATGTTGAAATTGTCCGATACCTTATGCCCCAAACAACTATAGCACCATGACTCTCTAAATGTTAGATTGTAGGGGGTGCCGGTTGGGTAGCCTCGTGGTTAAAGCGTTCGCTTGTCACGCCGAAGACCCGGGTTCAGTTCCCACCATCGGTACAATGTTTAAAGCCCATTTCTTGTGTGCTCTGCTGTGATATTGCTGGAATATTGATAAGAGCAGTGTAAGACTTTTCTCACTCACAAGATTGTGGGAGTGGCAGAAAGCAACCATAGTGCCATGACTCTCTAAATGTTGGGTTGTAGGACTTACAAGAGTCAAACACAGCGATTGCTTTATGGACTGAGACCCAGGGTTGATGTGAGTACATGTAATTCTCAGACTCTCTGCTGTTGCCTCGCTAGATGGCACCCTGATCATGTAGCAATACTGAGAATCTGGGATTCCCG
Source organism: Haliotis rufescens (assembly GCF_023055435.1). Taxonomy (NCBI): domain Eukaryota; kingdom Metazoa; phylum Mollusca; class Gastropoda; order Lepetellida; family Haliotidae; genus Haliotis; species Haliotis rufescens. Next base: position 19,347,839 of record NW_025964383.1, on the reverse strand, counting down.
AAGAACCTTGAGTCCTTGAGGGGTGAGTTGATTCTTCCGAAATCAGCAGATTCGAGTGATTTTCCTGCCCTAAACCATGTTATGGTTCATATGTAATGTCTCTATAATTGTGCACAATGTCTCTATAATTGTGCACAATGTCTCTAAAATTGTGTATAATTGTGTCAGTTTGACTCAGAAGTTTACTCTTGAATTCCTGGCTCAGCGTCAACTGCAACAATTGTAGCATGTCAGTCATCAAAATAGTTTTAAGTTTCCAGTGAGTGAAAGAGTTTGGTTTTACACAGCTTTTAGCAATATTCCAGCAATATTCATGGCGGGGGAGACCAGAAATGGGCTTCATACATGGTACCCATGTCAGGAATCAAACCTTGGCCTTTGGCATGATGTGTGAACGCTTTAACCACTAGGCTACCCTACCGCCCCTTTAAATTTCTAGGTTTGTCTGCACCATACCTGTGAATGTGGGCATCACATGTATGGTAAGTCCTGCATCACTGTGGGCCCTCCTTTCCTCCCACAGTGATGTCACTGAAATACTGTTTAAAGCAGTGTTAGAACCATCTTCCCGAGGCAAGGGTGCTATTTTCCACCTTTGTCGAAGTAGGCTGAAATTTCCAGACTCGATCGTAGCGCCACAAGCGGCTATTACGAGTTATGTCCCTTCTATGTCCCTCCTATTGACCAATTCGATTCCACCTCTCATATCACTTGCAATTGCTGCAAACAAAAAGGTGGCGCACAGTCAAGATGATCTGATCGATAATGAAGATCTATATTGTGATAAAACAGGCCTTACCTCATGAAGTGCATGAGATCACTTGAATACCTTGATTAAAAACATGAAAAGGTTTGCAAAATATCTGTCGACGCCCAGCTGGCTCTGTACACATGCTATGCAAATCCTTCAGTCGTCCGAAATCTGCACATGGAATCCATGTTGTTTAAATTATGAACTGGATGACTAGTTCGTTACACGATTTTGATTGGACTATGCATAAACTTGTTAGTCCCGCCAAAATGTAACTCTGGAATTCCAGCAAGGGTCAAAACTGGATTTTTATAGTCAGTTAATGCCCTTGATTCAGGAAGATGTGTTAAAACATAATCACTATTGCAAGGTGACATTCACACCGGACAATATTCCCCCATCTGTAAATAACATATCTGAATTTCTGCAAAAAATTGTTTAAGCCCACTCTCCAATAGATCACTGTTTTCTACAGGGGGCAAGGCTGTCCCAGTCGTCTTAAGGCGCCGCGATTCACTGTGCAGAGTTGCGACTCTTGGCTTCACCAGAAACCTATGATTGTGGGTTTGAATCCCGGTTAGCCCCGATTATGTTTATAGGTTTGTCAACACCATACCCATGCTTGTGGGTCTCACCAAAGAGGTAAACGTCTGAGACCTGCATCAGTTCGGGCTTTCCTCCCACATTTAGCTGACACGCCGCGATATAACTTGAATACTGTTAAAAGCGGCGTTAAACTCACTCACTCTTTAAAGTCGGCTGGGACAAGGACCCTTTAACTTTCAAGGTTAATTTCAACTAGGGATGAGTTACCCAGCCCAGCCCTAATGTCTAGTTCTCAGATATTAGAGAAGCTCATCTAGCTGCACATCTTCCCAGTCTCACCAAAGAGGTAAACGTCTGAGACCTGCATCAGTTCGGGCTTTCCTCCCACATTTAGCTGACACGCCGTGATATAACTGGTAAAATGTTAAAAGCAGTGTTAAACCCAACACACTCACTCACTCACTGTTTGCTACAGGTGCCCACCATGCAGTAGATTCCAGTGAACTTGCCTTCACGACGGCAGCGGAAATGGCCGTTAAACAGAGTGAGTATAAGTATCTGTAAAATGTCATAGCAGAATATTATTAAACCCAGGTCAGATACTTGGGAGTATATGTGTGCGAGTGTACCACACTCACCAATATTACAGCTATTTGATGGCGTCCTGTTTATAATTGAGTCTTGACCAAACAATCTTGTGATTGATACTCTGAGCATCGATCTATGTTGTTGGGTGATGTTGATTACGTGATCATCCAAATCGCTGAGTAGTAGTAGCAGGATCAGGAGGGGTACATGGGATTTTATGCGTCCTGGTGTTATGTTTTATACCATTGATTTGTTCACCCTCTCAGAAATCCACTTGCTCATGGCGGGGTACAAGAGATTTATTACCCCGCTGAGAATTTTTTTTGTCCCTTCCATGGTCAGTCTGGTTCCTTAGGTTTGCCAGCACAGCATACCCAGGCAACCAGACTGCTTTATGGCGGGATATTTTATCAAGATCCCGTTGACCAATCAGATCTCATCATTCTGACATGGAGGTGTGATAATTCAATTTAGTTTGGACATTGTAGTCCTGATTTTGTAGGAGTTGAAAGTGTCCTGGGACTGTAGTTGATAAAACAAATTGAAATTTGATGATTTGATTTTGGACAATTTCATGACTTTGTGGTTGCCAGTGGTATTCTTTTTTTATGAGGTGGGGAGTTCTCTCCCTTATCTCGTGTCGTGTAGAACCTGTTGTAAAAAGATCCACACTTGATAAAATAGGTGAACCAAGATGCATGTGCAAGTTTGTCTAAATTAAGCCAGATGAAGTTACTTCTTGTGTGATGGGGGGGCCCAGTCATCTAAGGCGCCGCAGAGTTGCGTCCCTTGGGCACGCCAGAAACCTGTGATTGTGGGTTCGAATCCCGGTTTGGCCCGATTATGTTTCTAGGTTTGTCAGCACTATACCTTTCTCCGTGGGTTTCACCAAAGTGGTAAACGTCTGAGACATGCATCACTTCGGGCTTTCCTTCCACATTAAGCTGACACACAGCGATATAACTGGAAAAGCGGCGTTAAACCCAACTCACTCACTCACTCTTGTATGATGCCACTTCTAGTGTTTGCGGACGGGAACTGGATTATTCTCGAGCCGGTCATGATGGTGGAGGTCAACGCCCCTGGCGAGTTCCAGGGGTCAGTCATGGCATCCCTCAGCAAGCGCCACGCCCTCATCACAGGGACTGATGCTATAGAGGGGTACTTTACGCTGTATTGTGAGGTAAGGGGGAAATTATTGGTCATCTTGGACATGGACAATATGGTGGCTCATTAATTGCTGTTCAGAGTTGCTTCCCTTAGTGGAGCCAGGAGCTACTGATTGTATTGGTTTGTGTAATCATAATCCTATGACCTTGTTTGTTTTGTTTGTTAGCAATAGTCCAGTATGGACCAGACAATCCAGTGATTGACATGAGAATAGTTCTAAGTAATCGGGATGTGATGCCATGCATAAACCAAGTCGACCCATCAAGTCACCTCTTTCAACAAGCATCTGTAGTTGAAGACCATGGGGTTAAATCCATCAAACCCCCTCATTTCTAGGTTTGCCAGCACCATCCTTAGGTTTCATCCAAGACCTGCATCACTTCAAACATTATTAAAAAATACTACTCTTGGTTCTCAGGCACAGCACAAGTTTTGTTTTAAACTGCGCACCTTGTGTTATGGTCATGGCAGCAACAGGAGTTTGTATGCTTGTTTATGTAGGGAGGCCCTTTCCCAGGTGGATGGTACACAGCTGTTTATTTGGTTACATACCAGTTTGAACAAGCCAAAAAAAAAGAGCAACACCCACCACCCACACTATATTTTCAAAAGTCATTGCCTGAGAACCAACTTTTTTAAGCTAACTCACTCACTCAGAACTGCCTATACTTGTCAAATTTCCTGCTGTTCCTGTTCTGTAGACAATCAGTTTCATCTTTCAGGTTCCTCTGAACGAAATGTTCGGCTATGCGACGGAGCTGAGGTCGTTGACCCAGGGCAAGGGGGAGTTCACCATGGAGTACAGCCGCTACTGCCCCGCCCTCCCCGAGACCCAGGAGGAGCTTCTGATGGAGTACGAGCAAACCCAAGGGGGGCACGGGGACAAAAAGAAAAAACGGAACTGAGGACGTGGCCCTAGGAAATGTGTATATACATATATATATATGTGAGTGTGAGAGTGGTATGATAGTGCAGAGACTGAGATCACAGACTTTACACAATGGTTGGCCAGACCAGATGTGTGTTGGCGAAGGTTCACAGTATTGTTGCAAGTATTGTGTGTGAAGAGCTCATTGAGACAGCTTTACGGGTGACGTACAGAAGTTCACCTGTTTTATATCTATGCTGTTCTGTGTGGAGAATCCTGGATATAGAAAACAGATGATGTCATGTCAGGCATTCACAGATCATTTCTTCCTTCCAGAATCAACCCAAATCACTTGTGATCAATACATCTGGTGTAAAGTGATCTATGTTCATGGCATGATGTGAATGAAGTACATGGACAGTGACATGGGATGGGAACAGTGGGAACAAGAGTCTGTCCGGGATCTTATCTTCATGTTGGTCTAAACTGGTCGTTCGAATTCTTTGAATTCGGGGGGCACAGGTGGCCCAGGCGTCCAAGGCGCCGCGTTTCGCTGTGCAGAGTTGCGTCCCTTGGGCAGCCAGAAACCTATGATTGTGGGTTCGAATCCCGGTTCGCCCGGATTATGTTTCTAGGTTTGTCAGCACCATACTTGTGCTCGTGGGTTTCACCGAAGTGGTAAATGTCTGAGACCTGCATCACTTTGGGCTTTCCTCCCACATTAAGCTGAAACGCCGCGATATAACTTGAATACTGTTAAAAGCGGCGTTAAACTCACTCACTCTTTAAATTCGGCTGGGACAAGGACCCTTTAACTTTCAAGGTTAATTTCAACTAAGGCTGAGTTACCCAGCCCAGCCCTAATGTCTAGTTCTCAGATATTAGAGAAGCTCATCTAGCTGCACATCTTCCCGAGGCAAGGGGGTTAACTGACTTTAAAAGTCCAGTTTCCACCCTTGCCGAACTAGGCTGGTATTCCTGGGCTCGATCATAGTGCCACCAGTGGCTATTGTGAGTTATGTCCCTTCTATGCCCCTCCTATGGACCAATCAGATTCCACCTCTCGTATCACATGCATTGGCTTCAAACAAAATGGCGGCGCCCAGTCAAGACGATCTGATTGATAATCAAGATCTATATTGTGATAAAACAGGCCTTACATCGTGAAGTGTATCAAATCACGTGAGCACTTTGATTAAAAACATGAAAAGATTTGGAAAATATCTGTTGACAACAAGTTGGCTGGGCACATGCTTTGCAAATCTTGCAATCGACCGAAATCTACATGACAGTTTACAAACCGGATTTTGATTTCGTTGCGGGATTGTGATTGGACTATGCATAGACTCGTTAGTCCAGCCAGAATGTAACTCCATAATACCAGCATAGTTCGGCAAGGGTGGAAACTGGACTTTTATAGTCAGTTAACTCACTTGCCTCGGGAAGATGCTATCTGCAATTCAAGATTTGTTTCTTTAGATTATGTTTATTTGTATTGTGATTGTATGTCTTAGTTTCCTTGTTTTTCATGTTTCACATTAACATCGCTCATAAACACAACCAAACATTTGTTCCTATGAACCAGAACTTTTCACAACAGGGTCGGAACATTTTCATTGCAATTTTATGTATCTAATCCTGATATTTCTCCCGGGTCGGAACTGAATTTGAGCTGAACTAAACATGCTTACATAGCTGCCTGTCTTTGTGATAATACAAAAAGGGTTAATTTAATTTGGACCTGCATGGATTAAGGATGGAAGCGAGTGTAGGGTGTAGAGTAGTACTTGCTGTGCTGAACAATACATGCTTACATTGCAAGTTAAAAGGAGCAATAATCACCCTTAATACAAGACATTTGCAAAGGATCAGCCATCATGCTCTTGACACGTGCTACAGTAATCCGGTTGTGGTTTAAGATGGTTTATGTATGTAAACGTCAGAATTATTTTCTCTCTTGTAAAACAGCAATCATACAACTATAAAGTACTCCTGGACATTCATGGAAACAAGTCTTTGTTTTTCATCTACAAGTTGAACTTGAGGACAGGAATCTTCTTAGTGACAGACTATAAAGTTGTCCATACAATGTTCCATGTCTTCATGACAGTATGTGTTCATCATTGCGCTGCCATCATGTTATCACCATTTCATGAGTTGGTATTTGTAAATATTACAAATGTTCTATGATAAAATATTTATTAACTGTCAACAGAATTTTACTGTAATAAAAGAAATGTAAATATCATGAAATTTTAATATTTTGAGTGATTTTCCTTTATAGCCCTCAGCAGTATTCCAGCTATATGAGAGTAGTCTGTAAATAATCTGGAGCAGACAATCCAGTGATTGATGTTGTGAGCAACAATCCATGCCGTTGGGGTATCATGACACACAATCTACCAAGTCACTGCACTGTGATAAGTGTCAGTAACATTGTGCTTTATGTTTTATGGGAATATAAACATATACAAACGATTGGTTGGCTGGCTTGTTTGTTGCCGCACTCAGCAATATTCCAGCTATAAGACGGCGGTCTGTAAATAATCAAGTCTGGACCAGACAATCCAGTGATTAATATCATGAGCATCGATCCACGCAATTGGGATACGATGACATGCATCAACCAAGACTAACCCGTTAGTCGCCTCTTACGACAAGCATAGTCGCCTTTCACAGTAAGCATGGGTTGCTGAAGACATTCTACCCCGTCTCTCTCTCACTCTCACTCTCACACACACACACAGATACTAGACAATACACAAACTCGAAGAATTTAATCATTTATTGCTGACAGTGCAGAACAATGCCCATAGAAATACAGCAGCGAGTTTGGTTGTTTAACAATAACTACATACCCAGGATTTAACAGGTTTCACAGAGAACAGCACCATGCAGATAAACGACTTACTCAGTGTCACATTGTCACAACCATGTCAATAGTTCCCTGTGGGACACAGGCATGTCAGTAGTTCCCTGTGGGTCACAGGCATGTCAGTAGTTCCCTGTGGCACACAGGCATGTCAGTAGTTCCCTGTGGCACACAGGCATGTCAGTAGTTCCCTGTGGCACACAGGCATGTCAGTAGTTCCCTGTGGGACACAGGCATGTCAGTAGTTCCCTGTGGCACACAGGCATGTCAGTAGTTCCCTGTGGGTCACAGGCATGTAAGTAGTTCCCTGTGGCACACAGGCATGTCAGTAGTTCCCTGTGGCACACAGGCATGTCAGTAGTTCCCTGTGGGACACAGGCATGTCAGTAGTTCCCTGTGGGACACAGGCATGTCAGTAGTTCCCTGTGGCACACAGGCATGTCAGCAGTTCCCTGTGGGACACAGGCATGTCAGCAGTTCCCTGTGGGACACAGGCATGTCAGTAGTTCCCTGTGGCACACAGGCATGTCAATAGTTCCCTGTGGCACACAGGCATGTCAGTAGTTCCCTGTGAGACACAGGCATGTCAGTAGTTCCCTGTGGGACACAGGCATGTCAATAGTTCCCTGTGGCACACAGGCATGTCAATAGTTCCCTGTGGGACACAGGCATGTCAGTAGTTCCCTGTGGGACACAGGCATGTCAGTAGTTCCCTGTGGCACACAGGCATGTCAATAGTTCCCTGTGGGACACATGCAGGTATTTCCAGTTAATTAGTGAACTCTGTGGAATGAGATGATTGTCTTGTAAATAGTGCACTGTGGGACCTGAAGTCATCTTCTGGTAATTAGGGACCGGTCATTTATTACAGGGGTGGGGGGTCAGATGTTTTTGATGCACTGATGTACTGAAAATTATGCTTGTCATATTTTTTTATGCCCATTCCCATGTCCTTGTACATTTTTGTCATGACCCTCCCTGAAAAGACGCTTTGTATGTTATGATAAAATGTCAATTTTTTTTTATGTCCATTATTTTTAGGTGACTCCCTGATTCTGATTCCCTCTGACCCCCTCCCCCCCCCCCCCCCCCTGTAATAAATGACCAGTCCCATAGGATAATCAATCAGGTATACATTCAAATAGGTCATAAGGCAAACTAAAACATGAGATTTCTGTCACACAATTCACTGGACATAAGTGACCTGGGAGGAAATCCCGATACGATGCAGGCCATGTGGACAGGGAGGATGGAGCCACAAGCACGAATATGGTTCTGACAAATCAAGGATCATGAAGAGTGAATATGGGATTCAGAATCATCGGATTCTGGCACAGCGAATTGTGGTGCATTTAGACTGGGCCAGCGATGCCCCTGGATCTGATGCATCATGGTGAGTCAGAGGGGAGTGAAGCCACTCTTCACAATATCCCAGCTGGGTCAAAGCACGGGACACCATAACTTGGCTTCACACATTGTAATCATGTAGGTACTCCATACAGTGAAATGTTGGTGAACTACAAATGTTCTTTAATAATGAAACAATACAAAATGGTAACTTAAGTACATCCACATTAACAAAGAAGGAAGGAACCTCACCAATCTCCTCGTGTGCTACAAAAATAATCGACACTGCTAGGTCTTTCACATAACAAATGTGACACACACTACCTGTGACAAACATCTACCAGATGTTTAAGCACAGCTATAGCCTTCTGTTGAAAGAGAGGTCAGTATTTGAACATTTGAAGTACATTTATGGCAGGCAAAAAATCTGTCATGTAAATTTTCTGTCTTCGTAGGGGCACTTAAAAAGACTACTTACAAGTTGGTCAGAGGGTGCTTGTTGGAGCAGGGTGCTTAATACAACAAATACGGTATATTAATCTATCAGACAGATAAGTAATTGATGTTATGAGCAACTTCCCAAACAAACATTCATAATTATTTATTTTGAAAATTAGACTTGTCAATCTCACCAGCCCACCACCCTCTATAATAAAGGGTGAGTGTGACAACTTCTAAGATGTTTCACTAAAAGATGTATTCTGCACTGAATCACCAAGAGACCATCAAAGGTACTGGGGACCTATTCTGTACTGTATTCCCCAGAGAGGCAATCAAGAGGTACTGGGGACCTATTCTGTATTGGAATCCCAAGAGAGAAAATCAAGGGTACTGGGGACCTATTCTGCACACGAATCCCCAAAGAGTCAATCAAGGGTACTTGGGACCTATTCTGCACTGGCAAAGAACCAATCAAGGGTACTTGGGACCTATTCTGTACTGTATTCCACAGAGAGGCAATCAAGAGGTACTGGGGACCTATTCTGTATTGGAATCCCAAGAGAGAAAATCAAGGGTACTGGGGACCTATTCTGCACACGAATCCCCAAAGAGTCAATCAAGGGTACTTGGGACCTATTCTGCACTGGCAAAGAACCAATCAAGGGTACTTGGGACCTATTCTGTACTGTATTCCACAGAGAGGCAATCAAGAGGTACTGGGGACCTATTCTGTATTGGAATCCCAAGAGAGACAAGTATTTGTCACAAAGTGACGAAATGTCCCCCGCCTGTATATACACTATAGTACCAAATATGAAGACAATCAAGCGATTAGTTCTTGAGATATTGCGGCAACACCGTTTTCCAACTCCAAAAGCAGATTTGCCTGCTGTGACCTTGAAAATGGGGTCAAGGTCACCAAAACCGACTGGTGTATGCAGTGTCTGTATATACACCATAGTTCCAAATATGAAGACAATCCAGCGATTAGTTCTTGTGATATCGCGGCAACACCGTTTTCCAACTACAAAAGCAGATTTGTCTGCTGTGACCTTGAAAATGGGGTCAAGGTCACCAAAACCGACTGGTGTCTGCGGAGTCTGTATATACACCATAGTTCCAAATATGAAGACAATCCGGCGATTAGTTCTTGAGATATCGCGGCAACACCGTTTTCCAACTCCAAAAGCAGATTTGCCTGCTGTGACCTTGAAAATGGGGTCAAGGTCACCAAAACCGACTGGTGTCTGCGGAGTCTGTATATTCACCATAGTTCCAAATATGAAGACAATCCAGTGTTTAGTTCTTGAGAAATCGCGGCAACACTGTTTTCCAACTCCAAAAGCAGATTTGCCTGCTGTGACCTTGAAAATGGGGTCAAGGTCACCAAAACCGACTGGTGTCTGCGGCGTCTGTATATACACCATAGTTCCAAATATGAAGACAATCCAGTGTTTAGTTCTTGAGAAATCGCGGCAACACTGTTTTCCAACTCCAAAAGCAGATTTGCCTGCTGTGACCTTGAAAATGGGGTCAAGGTCACCAAAACCGACTGGTGTCTGCGGCGTCTGTATATACACCATAGTTCCAAATATGAAGACAATCCAGTGTTTAGTTCTTGAGAAATCGCGGCAACACTGTTTTCCAACTCCAAAAGCAGATTTGCCTGCTGTGACCTTGAAAATGGGGTCAAGGTCACCAAAACCGACTGGTGTCTGCGGCGTCTGTATATACACCATAGTTCCAAATATGAAGACAATCCAGTGTTTAGTTCTTGAGAAATCGCGGCAACACTGTTTTCCAACTCCAAAAGCAGATTTGCCTGCTGTGACCTTGAAAATGGGGTCAAGGTCACCAAAACCGACTGGTGTCTGCGGCGTCTGTATATACACCATAGTTCCAAATATGAAGACAATCCAGTGTTTAGTTCTTGAGAAATCGCGGCAACACTGTTTTCCAACTCCAAAAGCAGATTTGCCTGCTGTGACCTTGAAAATGGGGTCAAGGTCACCAAAACCGACTGGTGTCTGCGGCGTCTGTATATACACCATAGTTCCAAATATGAAGACAATCCAGTGTTTAGTTCTTGAAATATCGCGGCAACAAACAGGTGGGACGTACGGACGGACGTACGGACGGTCGTGAATACTATATCCCCCGCTCTGCGCTTTTGCGCGGCGGGGGACAAAAATCAAGGGTACTGGGGACCTATTCTGCACACGAATACCCAAAGAGGCAATCAAGGGTACTTGGGACCTCTTCTGCACTGGCAAAGAACCAATCAAGGGTACTTGGGACCTATTCTGTACTGTATTCCACAGAGAGGCAATCAAGAGGTACTGGGGACCTATTCTGGACTGTATTCCCCACAGAGGCAATCAAGAGGTACTGGGGACCTATCCTGTGCTGTATTCCCCACAGAGGCAATCAAGAGGTACTGGGGACCTATTCTGGACTGTATTCCCCACAGAGGCAATCAAGAGGTACTGGGGACCTATTCTGGACTGTATTCCCCACAGAGGCAATCAAGAGGTACTGGGGACCTATTCTGTGCTGTATTCCCCACAGAGGCAATCAAGAGGTACTGGGGAACTAATCTGCACTGGAATCCCCAGAGAGACATCAAGGGTACTTGGGACCTATTCCGTGCTGTATTCCCCAGAGAGGCAATCAAGGGTACTTGGGACCTATTCTGGACTGTATTCCCCACAGAGGCAATCAAGAGGTACTGGGGACCTATTCTCGACTGTATTCCCCAGAGAGGCAATCAAGGGTACTTGGGACCTATTCTGCACTGGAATCCCCAGAGAGAAAATCAAGGGTACTGGGAACCTTGGAGGCTACACTAAGATCAAGTTCAAGTGCACAGGATTCATATATTTTCTGAACATCAAACTCATATTCCATTCCACATATATTCTCATGTATAAAAAACAATTCGCGACAAAAAAGAGAGATTCAATGAAAGAAAAATAACAGCACCAAAGTAATACTGCAAAAGCAAAATACAGCAATAAACAAAACATAGGTTACCATGTTTACAAAAATATGTGTACATCCCAACAAGGCAACATGATATACAGCATCTTTAAAATTCGACAACACACAGTCTGACGACAGTGTGACAGTGTTGTTATCAATATTGTCATCAAACAGCATTGTTATCAATCCATATTGTCAACAAACAGCATTGTTATCAATCTATATTGTCATAAATGTTGTTATCAATAATATTGTCATCAAACAGTGTTGTTATCAATCTATATTGTCATCAATGTTATCAATCTATATTGTCATCAATGTTGTTAACAATATTGTCATCAAACAGCATTGTTATTAATCTGTATTGTCAACAACGTTGTTATCAATATTGTCATCAAACAGCATTGTTATCAATCTATATTGTGATCAATGTTGTTATCAGTCTATATTGTGATCAATGTTGTTATCAATAATATTGTCATCAATCTGTGTTGTTATCAATCTATATTGTCAGCAAACAGCATTGGTATCAATATTGTCATCAAACAGCATTATTATCAATCCATATTGTCATCAATCAGCAAGCACTCTTCGAATAAAATAGACATCTTCATGATATGGTTTGTACGAGGTATATGGAATGGGATGATGGTTTGTATATTGGAATGGGATGATACACTTTGTTGAGATGCACGTTATCTCGATATTACAGGTCTCGGCCATCAAGGGAATGACTAGACCTCAATCTAATAGGGGCTGTGGCACACGGTCTTGGCCTTGTTCCAACTCACAGTCTACATGTTGTAATTAGTGACGTGTGTGACGGACACATTGTCATTAGGTGATCAATAGTACTTACATCATACCAAATGAGTCTGCAGACAAAGTTATGTTTGAACGACTTGAATCAAACTGGATTAGAACTACCATAAGTTTGTCCCTTTGTTAGTAAACACGAACCTGGACATACGATTTGTCATTCGTGTTTTCATGTTACTCATCACTTGGCACAGAGTATCATGTCTCCTCAAACCTGGAACACATTTAAGTTGTTTTCCACATTAAGGTCACTCTCCTATGAGATTGAAAAAACATCTGAGAGGAACTTGATTTGTTTGCAGTCTCAAGATGGAGGGCGATCACATTCATTACAAGCAAGTTGTGGTAAGTACAGGGTTCTGGACTGTTATGGTCTTTAGATGCAACAGAGAATGAGGGTTCAGACTGTTATGGTTATATAGATACATCAGTGAATGAGGGTTCAGACTGTTATGGTTATATTGATACATCAGTGAATGAGGGTTCAGACTGTTATGGTTATATTGATACATCAGTGAATGAGGGTTCAGACTGTTACGGTCATATAGACACATCAGTGAATGAGGGTTCAGACCGTTATGGTTATATTGATACATCCGTGAATGATGGTTCAGACTGTTACAGTCATATAGACACATCAGTGAATGAGGGTTCAGACCGTTATGGTCATATTGATACATCCGTGAATGAGGGTTCAGACTGTTACGGTCATATAGACACATCAGTGAATGAGGGTTCAGACCGTTATGGTCATATAGACACATCAGTGAATGAGGGTTCAGACCGTTATGGTCATATAGATACATCAGTGAATGAGGGTTCAGACCGTTATGGCCTATAGACACATCAGTGAATGAGGGTTCAGACCATTATGGTCATATAGATACATCAGTGAATGAGGGTTCAGACCGTTATGGCCTATAGACACATCAGTGAATGAGGGTTCAGACCGTTATGGCCTATAGACACATCAGTGAATGAGGTTTCAGACTGTTATGGTCACAGATATATCAGTGAATGAGGGTTCAGACCGTTATGGTCATATAGATACATCAGTGAATGAGGGTTCAGACCGTTATGGCCTATAGACACATCAGTGAATGAGGGTTCAGGCCGTTATGGCCTATAGACACATCAGTGAATGAGGGTTCAGACCGTTATGGCCTATAGACACATCAGTGAATGAGGGTTCAGACTGTTATGGTCACAGATATATCAGTGAATGAGGGTTCAAACTGTTATGGTCTATAGACACATCAGTGAATGAGGGTTCAGACCGTTATGGCCTATAGACACATCAGTGAATGAGGGTTCAGACTGTTATGGTTACAGATATATCAGTGAATGAGGGTTCAAACTGTTATGGTCTATAGACACATCCGTGAATGGGGGGGTTCTGACTGTTATGGTCTATAGACACATCAGTGAATGAGGGTTCAGACTGTTATGGTCTATAGACACATCAGTGAATGAGGGTTCAGACTGTTATGGTCTATAGACACATCCGTGAATGGGGGTTCAGACTGTTATGGTCTATAGACACATCCGTGAATGAGGGTTTAGACCGTTATGGCCTATAGACACATCAGTGAATGAGGGTTCAGACTGTTATGGTTACAGATATATCAGTGAATGAGGGTTCAAACTGTTATGGTCTATAGACACATCCGTGAATGGGGGGGTTCTGACTGTTATGGTCTATAGACACATCAGTGAATGAGGGTTCAGACTGTTATGGTCTATAGACACATCAGTGAATGAGGGTTCAGACTGTTATGGTCTATAGACACATCCGTGAATGGGGGTTCAGACTGTTATGGTCTATAGACACATCAGTGAATGAGGGTTCAGACTGTTATGGTCTATAGACACATCAGTGAATGAGGGTTCTGACTGCTATGGTCTATAGATACATCAGTGAATGAGGGTTCAGACTGTTATGGTCTATAGACACATCCATGAATGGGGGGGTTCTGACTGCTATGGTCTATAGACACATCAGTGAATGAGGGTTCAGACTGTTATGGTCTATAGACACATCCGTGAATGGGGGGGTTCTGACTGCTATGGTCTATAGATACATCAGTGAATGAGGGTTCAGACTGTTACGGTCTATAGATACATCAGTGAATGAGGGTTCAGACTGTTACGGTCATATAGATACATCCGTGAATGAGGGTTCAGACTGTTACGGTCTATAGATACATCAGTGAATGAGGGTTCAGACTGTTACGGTCATATAGATACATCCGTGAATGAACTATGACATGAAAAATACAACCTTTGTTTTGAGCAACAACAATGCAATACTGACAATGAAAACAAGTTGTTACCCCTGGGATGAGTGAGTGAGTTACAACTTTAACGTCGCATCAGCATTATAGCAACTAACCCTGGGATGGCAAGGATATCAGTATCTGCAAACATCAGAACGCCAATTGTTTCAGTTCTTTTGTATGCAATAAAAGCATTTTTCAACAAATATTCCATTATGATTCTTGTGAGTGAGTTGGTTTTGAACAGTATAATACTTAATGGAATATCACAGCTTGTGAGTTTAAATGGGGAACTAAAGATGAATGTGAAGAAGGACATAGATCAGATCGGCATTCAATTCTGCTCAGTGTTATACAGCAGTCTAAACCAGTGTTTAGAAATAAATTCAAAACCCCAAAAGACAGTGGGGCAGGTGACCAATAAGTGTTGCCTGCCCATCTTCAAAGTTACCTGCCCACATTTAGACATCATAAATATTGCAAAATCATAACCATAAAATAAGAGACAAATCCTGTCTTGATTCAGCAGAAATAATGCAAACAATTACATGACAATCTACAAGGAGTTATAATAAAACTAAATTCGTGAGTAGTCTTGAAATTATCTTGACAGTCGAGCAGGTGGATGAAAGATTCATGCAGCCCGACAGAAAAGTTACCAGACACGGGCAGCTGGCAGGCAGTTATTTCTGACACTGGTTTAAACAACTCTGCAAACCTCTTTCACACTCTCATACATCCATTGAGAGTTGAAAGTCTGTCCTAGTATTAACTGTATGCCTTGAATGACATAATGTCAGACATGTCACAGATCCTCTTCACAATTACCATACACCCATTTGAGAGTTGAGTGTCATAGAATCATGCCCAGATTGATTTACAGTGTATCCAAACAAGGTTGCTGTGAAGTGTGGCTGGGATGTGTGTTTGATCATGCGCGGGCCAGTATGGCGGCTGGTTGCTGCATGTCTTCAGTGAGTGCGGCAGGTAGTGAGGTCATGACAGTCGCCAGGTTGTTGGTCAGTGTCAGGAGCCTGGAACATATCAAGATGAGAAGATATTGGGACATTTTAGAATCCTGCATTCTGACAGGTCCGCCAGCAGTATCAAATCTATGTTTGACTATACTCTTGTTAAAGACTGCATCTCTGCGAAAGAAAATATAATTTCTATTTGTAAGCATTTCATTCACATGCCAATAGGCATTAATCGTCCATCAATGTTTTTTGCCACACTCAGCAATATTCAAGCTTTTTGATCATCTGCGAATAATCAAGTCTGGACCAAACAATCCTGTGATTGACATCACAAGCATCAATCTATGCAATTTGGATACGATGACATCCATCAACCAAGTCATGGATCCTAACCAACCTGTTAGTCACCTTACAAGAAGCATGGGTTGATATAGCTAAATTCCAACCCAGATCTTCACAGGGGGAGACAAGCATGAATCGATGAAGACCAATTCTAACCCAGATCTGGGGGAGACAAGCAATAGTTGGTCAAGAACAATGCTATCCCGGATATTCATGGGGGAGTCCCAGCATGGAGCTTGTATGTCAGTCAACCTACCATTCTCTGATCTCTGGAGCGAGGTATGTTTCACCCTGATCGGCAGCAAATGCAGCTTTCACCGTCTTAAAGTTGTCCTCTATATTCTTCTTCTGAACAGCCAGGGCGGAAGAGCTGCCCTCCAGGTTCGTGATGCTTTGCTACAAATATAAAACAATGCTCAATGTGTTCAATTTTTTCTCCAATTGGAATGTAGCCTTTGGCATGATTTATTTATTTATTTGTTTGTTTTTTGTTTCATGCAGCACTCAGCAATATTCCAGCTATTATGACAATGGTCTGTAAACAATTGAGTCAGGACCAGACAATCAAGTGACTGATATTGTGAGCACCGATCCACACCTTCAGGGTACGATGACAAGCAATCAACCAAGACTGTCAACCAAGCCTGACAACCTGATCAATATTGTGACATAGGACACCAGAAATGGGTTTCACACATTGTACCCATGTGGGGAATTGAAACCTGGGTCTTTGGCATGAAGAGCGAACACTTGAATCATTACACTGTTCCACCACCCCACAACAACATGTAATATGCTATCTTGAGTGAGTGAGTGAGTTAATTGTGTTAACGCTGCTTTTAACATTATTCCAGTTATATCACGGCGTGTCAGCTTAATGTGGGAGGAAAGCCCAAAGTGATGCAGGTCTCAGACGTTTACCACTTCGGTGAAATTCACAAGCACGGGTATGGTGCTAACAAACCTAGAAACAAAATCGGGGCGAACCGGGATTCGAACCCACAATCATGGACACAACCCTGCACAGGGAATCGCGGCGCCTTAGATGACTGGGCCACCCGTGCCCCCTATGCTATCTTGAAAGAAAGCTGGAACTCAGTCCCATGAGATAAAATGTTTTTTTAAATAGTTACTAAATTATGATCAGCATTAAGAACTTTGCCCTCATCATTCCGCAATTTCTTTTGTTTGTCTGTTTGTTGTTAAACACAGCACTCAGCAATATTACAGCTGTATGACAACAGTCTGTAAATAATCGAGTATGGACCAGACAATTGAGTGATTGACATCATGAGCATCAATCCATGCAGTTAGGATACGATGACATGCATCAAACAAGTCAGCGAGCCTGACCATCCACTCCCGTTAGACGCCTCTTACAACAAGATTAGTTGCCTTTTACAGCAAGCATGGGTTGCTGAAGACCAATTCTTCCCCGGATCTTCACAGGTCTCATCCTGCAACTAACTGACCCCAACTATTCCTACATCACTCACCATCTACAATATTGATGAACAATCTACTTTGGTAAGGAGAGTGTTGACAAAACTTACATACAACAAAGCTAAGTGGTAACTTGGGAGACAATACTTACATACAACAAAGCTAAGTGGCAACTTGGGAGACAATACTTACATACAACAAAGCTGAGTGGCAACTGGGGAGACAATACTTACATACAACAAAGCTAAGTGGCAATTGGGGAGACAATACTTACATACAACAAAGCTGAGTGGCAACTGGGGAGACAATACTTACATAGAAGAAAGCTAAGTGGCAACTGGGGAGACAATACTTACATACAACAAAGCTAAGTGGCAACTGGGGAGACAATAATTACATACAACAAAGCTAAGTGGCAACTGGGGAGACAATACTTACATACAACAAAGCTTAGTGGCAACTGGGGAGACAATACTTACATACAACAAAGCTAAGTGGCAACTGGGGAGACAATACTTACAGACAACAAAGCTAAGTGGCAACTGGGGAGACAATACTTACATACAACAAAGCTAAGTGGCAACTGGGGAGACAATACTTACATACAACAAAGCTAAGTGGCAACTGGGGAGACAATACTTACATACAACAAAGCTATGTGGCAACTGGGGAGACAATACTTACATACAACAAAGCTGAGTGGCAACTGGGGAGACAATTCTTACCTACAACAAAGCTGAGTGGCAACTGGGGAGACAATACTTACCTACAACAAAGCTGAGTGGCAACTGGGGAGACAATACTTACATACAACAAAGCTAAGTGGCAACTGGGGAGACAATACTTACATACAACAAAGCTGAGTGGCAACAGGGGAGACAATACTTACCTACAACAAAGCTGAGTGGCAACTGGGGAGACAATACTTACCTACAACAAAGCTGAGTGGCAACTGGGGAGACAATACTTACATACAACAAAGCTAAGTGGCAACTGGGGAGACAATACTTACATACAACAAAGCTGAGTGGCAACTGGGGAGACAATACTTACATACAACGAAGCTAGGTGGCAACATTGGAGACAAAACTCACATACAACAAAGCTAAGTGGCAACTGGGGAGACAATACTCACATACAACAAAGCTAAGTGGCAACTGGGGAGACAATACTTACATACAACAAAGCTGAGTGGCAACTGGGGAGACAATACTTACACACAACAAAGCTAAGTGGCAACTGGGGAGACAATACTTACATACAACAAAGCTGAGTGGCAACTGGGGAGACAATACTTCCATACAACAAAGCTAAGTGGCAACTGGGGAGACAATACTTACACACAACAAAGCTTAGTGGCAACTGGGGAGACAATACTTACATACAACAAAGCTTAGTGGCAACTGGGGAGACAATACTTACATACAACAAGGCCAGCTGATGAGCTATATATTTTGGTTTGGATTGTGTTGACAGGTCGTTGTTCATCTGGCGAGCCAGTGTAGCGAGATGATGCAGCCCAGCCAACTGAGTGTAATAGTCTGGAAGATGAAAGAACGAACAAACACAGTATTTGAAATCTGTCAGGTTTAGTAGAAATTCAAAAGAAATTCATGACATTCTCTAACTGCTCAACAATCTACCTAAAAATACCTAGCAACATTTACATAACATTCCATCTCATACCATTACCAGTCTCATTGCAGCATAAGAATATTCGTATCAAATAAGTTAACTGATATTTTCAGTCCATATATCATGATATTTCGAAGTAAACATATCTTGATTTTTTTCACTCCATATATCTTGATACTTTTTCAGTCCATGTGTTTTGACATTTTTTGGTCCATATCTTGATATATTCAGTCCATATATCTTGATATATTCAGTCCATATATCTTGATATTTTCAGTACATATGTCTTGATATATTCAGTACATATGTCTTGATATATTCAGTACATATATCTTGATATTTTCAGTACATATGTCTTGATATTTTCAGTACATATGTCTTGATATATTCAGTACATATATCTTGATATTTTCAGTACATATGTCTTGATATTTTCAGTACATATGTCTTGATATATTCAGTACATATATCTTGATATTTTCAGTACATGTCTTGATATTTTCAGTACATATGTCTTGATATTTTCAGTACATATATCTTGATATATTCAGTCCATATATCTTGATATTTTTAGTACGTCTTGATATATTCAGTCCATATATCTTGATATTTTCAGTACATATGTCTTGATATTTTCAGTACATATGTCTTGATATATTCAGTACATATATCTTGATATTTTCAGTACATGTCTTGATATATTCAGTACATATATCTTGATATATTCAGTACATATATCTTGATATTTTCAGTACATATGTCTTGATATTTTCAGTACATGTCTTGATATATTCAGTACATATATCTTGATATTTTCAGTACATGTCTTGATATTTTCAGTACATATGTCTTGATATTTTCAGTACATATGTCTTGATATTTTCAGTACATATGTCTTGATATTTTCAGTCCATATATCTTGATATTTTCAGTACATATGTCTTGATATTTTCAGTACATATGTCTTGATATTTTCAGTCCATATATCTTGATATTTTCAGTACATATGTCTTGATATTTTCAGTACATATGTCTTGATATTTTCATACATATATCATGTATATCTTGATATTTCCAATACATATATTGATATCTCTTCATCTTTTCATCATAAAAATGTCTGCCTTACTATCAAGTGTTGTTTTCTTTAAAGCAATAGACAAAGCCTCCGGCCTCACAACATAAGCTGCCGCACGTGGAAACAGACGATCAAGCCACTTGCTTTCTAGGTATGCCTGGAAAAAAATATGTCCCCATGCAATTGTTGAGTGAACGTCGTTACAGCCACAAGATCACATGTCGATCATCAAATCTGGACCCTACAAACCAGTTGTCGATAACATGAGCAACTAACCACAGACACAATGTCTCAACAATAAATGCAAAGTATCGTCATTAGCAATGCGAAACTAAGTAGACACAATTTATGGATAGCAACTTCTTTATTTTACTGTAAAGTGAGTGAGTGTGATTTTACGCCGCTTTTAGCAATATTCCAGCAATATCACGGCAGGGGACACCAGAAATGGACATCACACATTGTACCCATGTCCGGAATCGAACCCGGATCTTCGGCGTGACGAGCAAACGCTTTAACCACCCAACTACCCGACCGCCCTTTTACTGTAAAGACGACATTTCGGTATAGATCCTTATACTGTTGTCAAGCAAGGCTGATTAATAAACATGGTACAGAATATATCTGGTAGGTGGAGCAGGCATCATATGCAGGGGGGATAACCAGTGATTATCTTCAATATGGTGACAAGCATGCAAATTACTGTTCTTTTTCTGAAATGGAAATACTTACTATATTGGAAGGGCTGAAATAGGAACTGCTTATTCGGGGGTATAATCAAATGCCAGTTTAGGTAGTGGTGTATTTACCTGGACGTCCAGCGGACTATTGCATCTCGCCAGCAGCTGATGCATCTGGTCATACACGACTCGGGCTGCAACACACATGGAAATAATACAGTACAGTGCTCGAACTTACGAGTGTGCTATGCCAGCGCCACACATAAAATAGATAATGGCAGGCTTGATTTCCTGTACAGTGCCTCGTGAGCACGCTCATCTTTGTGAAAAGTACTTTTGTTAATATTTATTTCATTTCTTGAGAAAACTAAAGTGTGGAAAGAAAGAGTTTTCCACATTATTTGCATGTTCGACTATCGCTAAACGACTTCCTGTTGTAAATCCAATCAGCATGATTCAGTGATTTCCAGACTAACTTACAGAGATATTAAACATTGAATGAAATACATTTGAAAGTAATCGCTTCTGTACATATTCTGATGGAATATAAGGAATAGTGTGTTGGCCTTGTGTTTTCATGTTTTGCATCTTTCCATATTTTGATAAAATATTACAAAAACTAAGTAGGCCATGAGTTTCAAACAAAAGTGGTTATTTGTGCTGACTGTTGTAGTGAGTAAGTGAGTCTGGTGTTACGCCGCTTTTAGCAATATTCCAGCAATATCACAGCAGGGGACACCAGAAATGGGCTTCACACATTGTACCCTAGTCGGGATTCGAACTCGGGTCTTCAGCGTGACAAAGCTTCAACCACTATAGGCTACCCTGCCGCCTCCTGAATCTTGTAAAAAAACCGAGAGCGATCGCATTTTTTCAAAATGGAAGTCTAAAAAGAAAACCTCCACTATTTTATATAACTTCAAGCCAATTTCTGTAAGTTCTAATAAAGTTACTGCAGACAACAGACATGTAAGACCGCATATATTGCCGAGCGCTACCACTGAAATTGAAAAAATCCCTGAGAAGCAAAAATGGAATGCTGACATGTGTGATAGTATAGATGAAACAATTCTAAAATTATCTAAACATTAGTAAAAAATTCTTCCGTTGTTCCAGGGGTTTCAAACCAGCAACCTTGAAACAATTTTTTATCTAATGGATTGGCAGCCTTTTGTTATAATGTTTGGGAAATATAGACAAGGCAATTAAAAATGGCACATCTGAAAAATAGGTCCAGAGTCTTCAGGCACACCTGATTTTTTTTTCTAATTTCAAGTCCTGTAGTAGTACACTCCATGGATCGAGTTTCTCCAGTTAATAACACAATTTAATAAGACGATCATTTTGATAAAGGACCATGACAAATAAGGAGTAACTTTTTTATCAATTTCGAAGCCGTGGTAATACTGAAGACAGATTTTTACTTAAAGATTTTGACTTCTTTATTTTTCCTGTGCAAACTTTGACAAATACTAAATCAACTCTGTCATCACTGATATACATTTATTCTTCGAAAATTGACTTAAATAACCCGTATTCTATGTTTCAAAACTCCTGAATCATGTGAATGTGACTCACTGTATATAGCTGTGTTAAACAATACCAGCATTCATCATAAAAATAATCATCCTCGATAATAACTAGTCAGCAGAATTGCTGGTTTCTAGAGAATATCACAGACCTCTGTTCACAAAGGAGTTGCTTGTCTTCCCATTATCAATTCTGTGAGATGGTTGCTGAAACAAAGCAGAAAGTTATACAACATGGATAACAACAGGACAAAATCACCAATATCCCCTGCAATTGTAAATACTTGTCTTAAATATGTCAACTAGTAATATATATATATATTGTTGCCATGGAAACTAAAAAAATACTTATTTCAAAAATCATGAACTAACGAAAGGAACCAGTACACCACTAGACCTATCTATGTGCCAATTTGCTGAAGAAATATTGCATGATTTTCAAGATCTGCTATGGAAATGACCACTACCCCCATTTTCAAAGTTGTTGCAATGGAAACTCAAAAATGTTCCTTTTGTCAAAAATCCCAAACAATCAAAATGCACCAGTTCACAGCTTGACCTATCCGTGTTCCAACTTTGGTGAAGAAATATTGTATGATTTTCAAGATTTGCTCTGGAAACAAGCACCACCACTATTTGCAGCCTATGTCAAAGTTGTTGCCATGGAAACACGAAACATATTTCTTAACAAAGAAATATATCAAAAGGCACCAGTTCACCACTAGACCAATCTATGTGCAAGTTTGGTGAAGAAATATTATATGGTTTGCAAGATCTGCTCCAGAAACAAGCACTCCCCCCGTTTCAATATACAAAAATAAAGGAAATAATACAAAAAAAATTTCAATGATTAGAAGATTCAATTCAAAGCCATCAAAAGGACCTAAAGTGTTTTCCAACAATCTACCAAAACTAGGCTTTTCAAACATAATCGAACATAAAAGCTGTAAACATCCCACTGGAGGGACTTTACTTCTAGCTTAGAGAAGGGCAACATTGAAAATACCAGTTATGTTAAACACCCTGACTGGAATACTGTTCAAAGCGACCCATCAAGATCCGGGGTAGAATAGGACTTCAGCAACCAATTCTTGCGGCAAAAGGCAACTATGTTTTGTCATAAGAAACGACGAACAGGACCTGGAGGTCAGGCTCGCTGACTTGATTGATGCATGTCATCGTAATCCAATTGCATGCATTAATGCTCATGATGTCAATCACTGGATTGTCTAGGTTAAGATTCGATTATTTACAGACCGCTTGAAAATTGCTGAGTGCTGCATTAAACAACAGACAGACAAACAAACTGTTCAAAGCGGTGATAAACCTAACTCACTCACTCACTCACAGAGTTGTGCTCCTACCTGGGTGAGTTCCTTCCTGCAGAGTAAATCCAGCTGACCACACAGTGACATCATCTCTATCTCAATGTCGGTGGGTGTGTCCGTCCCAGACAACAGAGACTCATGCAGCCGAACTGTCACTGGAACATATAGATGCTAGTTCACCGTGTTGTTTACAGTAACCAAGAACCGGCTTCACCTAATGGTCTCATGAGGTGGGGGCACGGGTGGCCCAGTCGTTTAAGTCACTGCAATTCGCTGTGCAGAGTTGCATCCCTTGGGCACGCCAGAAACCTATGAATCCCAGTTCAGCCCCATTATGTTTCTAGGTTTGTCAGCACCATACTCGTGCTCGTGGGTTTCACCAAAGTGGTAAACGTCTGAGAGTGAGACCTGCATCACTTGGGCTTTCCTCCCACATTAAGCTGACACGCCGGGATATAACTGTAATACTGTTAAAAGCGGCCTTAAACCCAACTCACTCACTCTCTCTCCATGAGGTCGGACTGAGGTTTATTCAGGATCAGCAAGATTAGTGTTAGATTTACAGCATTAAAAATTGGCACTGGTCCTGTATCATCAGGACTAGTAGAAATTTGCCATTTTAAGGGTTTTGTATCATTGTAACTGTAAGGTCCAGTGGAGTAAAAATGTTAGGCGAAACCGCATTATCAGTGGTTCATATTGGGAAAGGGAGGTCACTCTAACTTCAAACGGGAGCTATCTCCGTTGTTTTCGTATTTGCGAGAAATGGCGTCACCCACGCTGCACGTTGTTGGTCCAGCTATTAAATGCCCAGCTTATCCCTAAGGTAAAACGTAAGGTAATTAAATGTTTGAATGCATTATATATTTATGTTTCCATCAGTACATCTTCTAAGATTGGTTTAGTGGTGATAACCATTTTCTAACATGTGGGCCCACATCTTTCCCGTCATCTATGGTGATCGAAACAAGTGGGCCCACATTTGTATTTCGCCTAGCTTCGTTAGGTTGTTTCGTTAGTTCTGATAATCAATCCCTAAATGTGGGCAGACGTTCTTCCGTCATATTGATTGCAACAGGAGGGACCACATTTATTAATCGCGAAATTCTACTTAAATATTGATAATCATTTTCTCAAATGTGGGCCCACATTGTTCCCGTCATATATGGTGATCGAAACAAGTGGGCCCACATCTGTATATCGCCTAGTGGGTAGACGTTCTTCCGTCATAGTGATTGCAAAAGGAGGGACCACATTAAAAAATCGCTAGCTTCATTAGCTTGGCTTACTTATAACCATTTTCTAAAATGTGGGCCCACATTGTTCCCGTCTTATAGTGATCGAAACAGGTGGGCCCACAATTTTAAATCGTTGGGTTTCATTAGGTTGACGAAGTCATTTAGGCTATTGGGCTCACGTTTGTCATTATGTGACATTTTATATTATTCATATTTTGTAATATTGATGGGAAATATCTTTATAAATCATTTCGTGTGACATTAATTCCATAAAAGGCACAAAAGTCTTTGAAGTTTGAATAACTGCGTCATAGCTGACCACACTAGTTTTACAAAAATAGCTACCAAGCAAGAAACTTAAATCTACTTCAAATTAAATTTACAGAGGCAATACGACTCATTCTACTTTTTCCAATTTGACACATCAATCTAATCATAAGTGTTGGTGGCGATATAAGCCTGAACATATGTCTACACTTGAATTGATCTCGGACATGATACAAGCCTCAGACGTTTCCGAGAACTTGTTACATAAAAGGAATAACTCATGAATATTAATGACCCCACGACCTAGTTTGGCGATGTTCGTAGAAGTGAGTTCTGCTGTATTGCCATCTTATTTGTACATTTTAATCCAATTATAAGTCATAATACTTATTTTAAAAAGACAAATTATGAGTTCGTTATGCGGGTTTGTTTACATAGTATATATTCTCAACAACAAGTGCGTTTAGTTTCGAATGTGGGCCCACCTCGAACTTTCGATTAGGCAAACAGAGTTAGCTCCCCTCTCGAACCACCGATAATGCGGTTTCGCCAAATGTTAGTTTCGACTGCTGCATTTATCATGAAAGCCTGTATGTTATCACATCTAAAATCAACCAACCTGTGGTTGATAGCATTACCAGTGATGTACACAGTCAGCACTGGTGACACATTAGATAGTACACAGCAAAAATCTGATCCCATTTTTAGTCCACTCTCAAGACCTGGGGTAGACTAACAACTAGTCCTCTGGAATGAACATATTTTACAGACAAAAACAGTTGTTAAATTAAAGTCATAAAAAATTAAAAAAAGGAGCCAGGAGACTTTCCTCATTTTCCAAAACTAAACCAATCTGCAGTTAATAGAATTACTTGGAATTTCCCAACACATATACTTGGACTGTTACGATTCGCTAAGTTACACAGTGACTTGAACCGTATCCATTCATGAATTAAATTCGTTATTCGTGGCCACTGGAGTCAAATATTTATAAATATACAATCATGTGCATTTGTAAACATACCTTGTACCCAAAAAATATCGGTAAGAACATATCATATGCATAGATTTCTTCAAAGACAACACTCTTAGTCTTATATTTAATTTGACAGTAATGTGGTCACTGGTCATTGTTGCATTTGATCAGATACTAGTATATGGATAAGTGCAGTATATAAATGTATAATATAATAATAATTAACAAACGATGTAAAAAAATGTATGTTGCTTTTGTTTCACTGAATATAACAAATAATACATCAACTGTTGACTTGTTATTGTATTTGTGAATAATTATTTGTTTTCATTACCCTATATTTGTGATACGAATCATTTTCGCCTCATAGTGTATTCGTTGCAGCCCTAACATGTACAGAATCCTATCACCCATCACTGATAGGCCTCTGAAAGTGTGCGTGACAGGAATGTTTACTGCTGTATACACCTGGTATAGGATATATTTGATTCAGGGTCTGTATGACAGACTAGACCTGGGGAAACAAACTTACATGATCATTTGAGAGACGAATGTTTTAAAATATTACATTGATACAAAGACAAGTAGGATGATGGTTCTTTATGTGGATATTGACGGTATTGTAGTCCATAATAAGCAAATTTTGAATCCGCGAAGAAAACACCGATCCATATGTCAATACTTTCAAAGTTAGAGTGTTGTTCCCCTTAAGTATCCAGTGTAGATCTAGACCCAAAAGAACCCAACAAACAGAAAACAAAGGCAAATCTCATCTTGATCTTCACCTGAGAGCCTAGTGATAGTAACAAAGTCAGACAATCTTTTTTCAAACATTCAAATCTTCTATTAATCATACATACTACATCCATGCAAGATTTATCTATGAACATGATAGAGTTATTTTAATGAATTAGCCCTAGCTATTATTTCCGTGACTGTAGGCCTACATGTTATTGTTTGTGGTGTCTGTTCGCATCATGCTGCCTTTGTCGGCGTCTACTGTCAAATGCACAAGTACGCTCTAAAGGTTTCAATCAGCCATAAACTGGACTGACATGTAATAGTTATTTCGTGTCTCGATCGCATTACCTTTAAAAGCCGGGTCATAATGTACCGGCGTGACAAGAGGTTGACTACAGGATGCCGCCATGTTTTGCTGCCTATGCGAAACGTCACTTCCGGTTCACGACAACGCGTCGTCTGCTCGTTGTAAATATGACGATTCGTTTAAGCAAAATAATCTACAATCACACTTCGGGCAAGTAAAATCTAAAATATCATTCCGGGGTGGGCGTTGCATCGAATGCGCTTTATGATAAGCATTTTTTGTTCTTCAGGATATAAAAACTTTATTCGTTTCTTTCGTTGTATCCCGATATATTTGTATTTGAGAAAGTCTATGGGTTACATTCCGCTGTTTTTTGTTTCAAATTATTATTTGCCAAAATTATTTACTGAGGTGACGATTGACTGGGCTCCTGTCATCCTAAACGAGAAAAAAACTTCTGCGCGAAGCAACACTGGAGCTTGTTGAAGCTGACGCACGAGATTTGTGACGTCATAAGGACTTTCTCTTGTGACGTCATAGTACCCTGGGTTGGCCTCAAGAGCAATGTGAGTATTTCGTGCCTTCTAAAACCTTTTTTTGATTTATAAAAAACACGAGATCTCGATGAATGTTTTTATCATCTGATGGTTGATCACAGATATAATCGTTATAGTTGATGTAATGATTAATAAGCAGAAGTTGGGCTTCACCAGCACATTTTAAAACACATTACTTATTCCTACAAATAGAACATTATGTGAATCTGAAGATGACCATCTCTAGTGATGTAGTTCTAAACCAAAAGAGTGTACCTAATGAAGTACGGGAGGCCGAAAGCGTGAGATTACGTACATTTATGTATTTATTTCAATTCCCCTATGGGAATGAACACAAAAGAACATTTGTATTTTCAGAAATAAAACTAATCTAGTATTTAATAACTTCTAAAGCTGGATCTAATACCCTCCAGAACTCTTTCGTCTATGGCAGCAGTTATTTGAGTACACGCTTCCTACTGAAATAAACGACACGACTTCATTACCAATTCTGTGCTGAATATGATAAACCAAGTTCCTGTCAAGGTGCAACAATTCTACTTGCGGGATGACAGAAAAGTAGATATTCTTAAATTCACATTAATTTTGACATTAATGAAGCTACTGAAATCGGATCTGTTTTGTGTAGATCTTAGTGACCCAATCAGACGATTGTGGTTCAGAAAGTGATTTTTTTTTTCATTATTTTCTTGAATGGCCAAGGTTTACTAAATTCCGTTCTAAAATAATTTCTCAAAAACAGTCTCAAAAGTGGCATATGCTTTATAATTGATCGAATTTTGTTTCAGAATGGGTAAATAAAGTTCTTTTTGCAGTAGTCCATAAATAAAAGTCCAAGCAAAAGATAACATTAGTTTGTTGATATAATTACTTTATTCTTCATATAGTTACTCCTTATTTATGCTACATTTGTAAATGCATTGTCTATTTTATATGTTGATGATGATGATGATATGTAAGCATAATGTGCTTTATCCCAATTCAGATTGATGAATCAATAAAAAAATATAGTCAACTAAAAAATCAAAACGACAGGTTGCATGAAAGTGAAAATGAAATGAATTAATTATTATTTACAAAAACACGTAGTTTGACATTTTAGAAATGAACGTTAGTTCCGTTGAGGCAAAATTATGAAATGAAAGTTTAGTCCAGAATGTCGGTGAAGTCGAAGAATTTCCCCAATCACAGTAGAATATTATTTTTAAAAAGTAAACAACTTTCCTAGACGTGTGTGTTTCTAAACAATTAACCATGTAACGGGTTTTATACATATTTTAAAGCAATTTGTAATACATTTTCACGAGGCAAGAGTGTCATCAACCTATATCAAGGTCTAGTTTTCACTTCGATAGAGGCAAGAGGGAACTTTTGACTCGGGCAGATGTTTGAAATATTGACCACTTCTTCATTACTCAATAATTCTTCTCTCTCCAGTGGAAACTGGACTTTCAAAGTCAGTTAACTCTCTTGCCTCGGGAAGATGACCATCTTCTCGCAGCAAGCGTGTCCACTTGCCTATATGTCTGATAGGATGGTGAACAGCCTTACCTCAGCGGAATATGTATACACCACGGTGGCCTTTTAGGGCCATTTGTTTTTGTATTTGTTTCTTGAAATTTCAAGATACTTAGTTGAAATTTGAAGTTATTATCTTGAAATTTCAAGATGATTATCTTGAAATTTCAACTTCGTATGTATCTTGAAATTTCAACTTAGTATGTATCTTGAAATTTCAACTTAGTACCTTGAAATTTCAAGAATAAAGCAACAAAAAAAAGCAAATGGCTCTAAAAGGCTTCCGTAATACACTGTCATTTCTGGAATTATTTTATTTTGAGTACTACTCTTTTAGTTCGTGAATGTCAAAGCGCCAGGATATTAACGATTTCCCCTTTGTCATATTTATTGATGTATGTAATGCTTTGGTGACATAATTACATGGCGTTGCTGTTTTGTTTGAAATGTGGCATGTTTGGATGGATGTTGATGGTGTGTTTTTCAAGTATAATGTCTACCGGTCTCTTGAATTCTTCCCTGCTTCTTATTATCAAGAAACAATTTTAAAATTAATACAACACATCTTGACTAGATCCAACAACGTATGTTGACGCACGTTGACTGTATTTGTCAACGAACTACATATGTGATCACCCATGAAGATCCGGGTTAAAATTGGTCTTCAGCACCCATGCGAGGTGACTAACGGGATCGGGTGGTCAGGCTCGCTGACTTGGTTGATGCATGTCATCGCATCCCAACTGCGTAGATCGATACTCGTGATACCAATCACCTGATTGACTACCCAAACCTATTATTGTTTAAGCATATTAAACAACAAACAAAACAGCATATGCAAATTTATGAACAGTTGCAAATGTCCTTCGGCTGATAAAAATCAGCGACTGCAGTCACTAGTAATTGAACCGTGTTAGTTATCATCGATGGCTTTCTTGTTCCAGGCCTCTTGCAATGATCTGGTCAAAGCAAATGCAAGATCCGGATCCTTTGGAGGATTCGGACACCGACAGCGTAGAAGAGGTTCAGATAACCCGCTACCTCAACCAAGGCCTTCTGCAGGGCCTCCAGCAGGCTAAGGCATGCAGTGATGTCAAGCTGGGCATCAAACGTCAGACCGGGCACTACCATCTGAAGGATCGCACGCATGCTGTGATCACACCAAAGATTGTTGCTTACGGAGGCAAGCATTGGGATATCACTGTCTCAAACAAACTTCATAGGGCCACGCCCCGCTTAACTGCTTATGCCATTGAGCGGGAGATCGCTCAAGAACAACTTAAGCAAGTCAAATCAGAAGAGGCTCGACAAAAAGCAGCGTCCGGTGTCCTGCAAGGACTAAACGCCGAATTCCAGGATAGGATTAATCGGAGCCTGGCATTAGAACAGGAGATACTGGAAAAGATGAAGAACGATCTTGCCGTTGTAAAGGACGATGCCCTCTGTGAGCTGACGAGGAAACATAACATTAAGCATTTCGATGAGGAAATAGAAATAGAGCGGGAGAGACAGGTCGCCATGGTTGAGATTTTTAATGGCTGCATGAAGTCCCCTCATATGTCTCGCAGCGTAGAGAACATGTTGGGTGGAATTGCTGATTCCAATCACCGTAGGAGCATCGTCCATCAAGATCTTATGGAGGCCTTTGCTCGTTATACCGAGGAGGAGCTCGAGGCAGATAGCGAATATAAAGGCGCCATGATGGAGATGATGGATGAATCCTTGATTACTCTACAGCAGATGTTTAATAAGAATAACACCAAGAGACTGGAAGAGGATGAACGAAGGCGGAGATTAGCGGACTTGAAGAAACAAAGCAAAGATCCCAACTTCCGTTCGCAGAAGAGCCATTTTGATAGCGTCATGGGCGATCTCAACCATGCATTCGATATGCTGAAACAACAGGAGATGGCAGAGAGCTCGCACCTCCAGAGCCTCATGTCGGACAGGAAGGAGTCTGTTCTTCAGGAACTGAGACGCCGCTGTGCGGCTCGTTGGGCGGAGAAGATGTCGGCCAAGGAGAAGGCGCGGCGGATCCAAGAGGAGGACAGCCTCTTACGCCAGAAAGACCCACAACGGGACTACATGCTGAAAGTCGTGGCAAGGGTTCAGAGGCAGATGATCCTCCAGAAGTTTGCTGGCCGCTGGATCAACCTGTCTGTTGCGCGCAAGGATGAGGAAGAGATGGTGGACCTGGAGGGGCTCGAGAACAACCATAATCAGAAGTTGAAAGTTACCAGAATGAAAGCGCGTCGTCCATCTTGTGTTGTGAGCGGCAATGGTGATTTCTCTTAAAGCATCCCATGTTAATTCTCAGCGAAGCCCTTGTTGTAAAATCAGAAGCTTGTTCTTTATTGGACTTTCATGCTAGACACTTTTGTTAACGCCATTCATTTGTCCTGATTGTTAAACATTGTGACCATAGCTCTTATCTAACTACACAAACCTATTATTGTTTAAGCATATTACCTTCTGAATTCAAGAACATTTAATTTGGGATTTTATTTAGTCCTTAATCACACACAACTCTTGCTTTTGTCTTCAACGCTCGTGATGCATTACTTCTGTGTTAAATAAATGTTTATTATGTTCACCAAGTCCGCATCTTCCTTATATCGGGCCGGTCGAGTAGCCTAGTGGTTAAAGCGTTCAGTCGTCACGCCGAAGACCCGGGTTAAATTCCCGACATGGGTACAATTTGTGAAGCCCATTTCTGGTGTCCCCCGTCGTGAATTTGCTGGAATATTGCTAAAAGCGGCGTTAAACCATACTCACTAACTCACTTCCTTATATCACTCTTTTATTGACATTCCTCCTTTCGAGCTGGACAATGAGAAAGAGGTAAAGACTAATCCAAAAATGATACATCGTAATAGTCCATGACATAGTTGACATCGATCCCACGCTAAACTATCGTAGTATTTATAATGGTTTAATTTTTCATTCATTTAAATATAATACAACTTACAACTCCCTCAACCCTCTCAACCACTTCTCAACATCCCAAGCCATATGCTGAATCTAGGACTTGGGACGCGCTACGTTTTGTCTGCGCAAGAGTGGGCTGGGTTTAACGACACTTTATGCAGGAGGAAAGTCTGGAGTGATGTATAGATCTGAGCCGTTTACCGTTTTGGTAAAACCCACGGGCACTGGTATGGTGCTGACAAACCCAGAAACATAATCATGGTGAACTGGGATTCGAACCCACAATCATAGGTTTTTGACGTGCCTAAACACGCAACTCTGCACAGCGAACTGCGGCGCCTTAGACGACAGGGCCACCTGTGCCCCCTGATTTTCAAGAATGGAGTGGTCACATATTTAAAACAAAAGTCACGCACAGTTATTCCTAATTCTACTGGCAGAAATTAACCAAAGGTAAGAATAACAGTTGAAGTAAATGAAACCTGCTGCAACATCGTAGGTGTGCTTTCTTTAAAGATATAGGGACGGTCGGGTAGCCTAGTGGTTAAAGCGTTCGCTCGTCACGCCGAAGACCCGGGTTCGAATCCCGACATGGGTACAATGTGTGAAGCCCATTTCTGGTGTCCCCCGCCGTGATTTTGCTGGAATATTGCTAAAGCGGCGTAAAACCATACTCACTCACTCACTCTTTAAAGATAGAATAGGTAAACTGTAAACATCCTGTGATTGCTTGAAATTTAAGTGAGTGGGAGAATACTATGTCATTGAGTTGCATCACCAATGCAACTTTCTGTCGGTGTTCGTGGAGATAGAATACAACCTTGGTGAGTGGGTGAGTGAGTTGGGTTTAACGCCGCTTCGAACAGTATTCCAGTTATATCGCGGCGTGTCAGCTTAATGTGGGAGGAAAGCCCGAAGCGATGCAGGTCTGACAAACCATCGGGGCGAACCGGGACTCGAACCCACAATCATAGGTTTCTGGGGTGCCCAAGGGACGTAACTCTGCACAGCGAATCGTGGCGCTTTAGACGACTGGGCCACCCGTGCACCCACATCCGAGGTGCCTCAAGATTGTCATACGAGTCATCATGCATTGTGACAGGGCATTGTCTGACCGATTTAACTGACTCGAGCTTTATTAATAATTGCGACCGTCCGGGACCAAGCGGAAGGTCCGGGGTTCGATCCAGCCGCGTCATACCAAAAGACGTTAAAAGATGGTACTTGTTGTTACCCTGTCTGGCGCTCGGCATTAAGGGGCTAAAACAAGGACAGGTCGGCTCGGAGTCAGTATACTGTGTCTGAGTGGGGTATTCATGTTAAACTGCGGCATGGTATCTCAGTGAGCTAGCACTATAAATCGGCATCAGTCCGGACTAGTACAAGCAGCCACACACACACATATACACGTGCTTGCACGTCGCTATATAAGTGCAATAATCTTTGACGCAACGTTAAACCCCATTTCACCTCACCTATTAATAATTGCGTATCAGTCCAAGAAAATGTACAAGGTACATATGAATGTGTCGCAATAGTATTGCCATAATGAAGAAGCACGCGATATTCAGTCTGATTTCATTGTCTAGGATCATTGCAGTTTTGCTCAGGGCTCAGTTTCGCTCATATATGTTTATTGCGTGTGCTCGTGGGTTTCACCAACGTGGTAAACGTCTTGGACTTATGACCATCGAATCCTGGTAGGTCTAAGGGATGCAACTCAGAGCAGATATTACCTTGGACCGCTGGGCTACCTGTACACTTTATATTACTTTGCCATGAGTACGCGAGTGAGTGAGTGAGGGATTTTGTTTTGACGCCGGTCTGTCAGGTTGATATGGGAAGAAAGACCTAAGTGATGTTTACCAATTTGCTGAAAACCTAGAAACATTATCAGGGCTAACACGCGACTCGAAGCCGCGATCATTGGTGTCAGAAAAGCCTAAAGGTTACAACTCTTCACAGCGAAATCTCTTTCAACAATGGTACACTTTTGCCATCCCCTTTTCGTAGCCCAAAGTCCTACTCGTGGTTGTGCAAAACGTTCTCCACAGCTGCTGTGTAATTGTTGGAGTCAAAATGGGTTCCGTCTTCATTCTTCATGCTTGTAAACAGATGGAAGTGTGATGGAGTCAGATCAGTTCAAAGAGTCACACTCGTGGATTGTTGCCACGACAGTGACCGATTTAAGCCCTGATGGAAGAGGCTTTTCTCAGCTTCTGACATATATCTTAGTCTCAATTTCATCCCGTAATTCCCTCAAACATTCTTTGCTTTTTTTGGTGGTGGTGATGTCAAATGCTTTCACTGGTTTATTGTTGTTTGGAGTCCATAGTCCATAGTCACAAATCGAATAACCTTTCTTGAGTGAGGGAATGAGTATGGTTTTTACGCCGCCTTTAGCAATATTCCAGCAATATCACGGCGGGAGACACCAGAAATGGGCTTCACACATTGTACCCATGTCGGGAATCGAACCACTAGGCTACCCGACCGCCCCCTCCCTCATAGAACAGGTCCAGAGAAAACCTCTCCCTCATAGAACAAGCCTGTGAAGATCCGGGGTAGAATAGGTCTTCAGCAACCCATGCTTGCCCTAAAAGGCGACTATGCTTGTCGTAAAAGGCGACTAACGGGATCGGGTGGTCAGGCTCGCTGACTTGGTTGATGCATGTCATCGTATCCCAATTGCGTGGATCGATGCTCATGATATTAATCACTGGATTGTCTGGTCCAGACTCGATTATTTACAGACCGCCGTCATATAGCTGGAATATTGCGGAGTGCGGCGTAAAACAACAAACCAACCAACCTCATAGAACATGACTAGAATGAGATGAAACGACGTCTACGACAGGACCAGAACCAGCCAGTAATGCTTGCTCTATTGGGCCAATCTTTGCTTGACATTTGGAACATTCCCCAGGCTGTTTTCAATCATTTGGTGTCTTCAACGCGACACCGCGTCCTTGGCTGTACCAAGGCAAATGGTGGTATTGACATCTGATATTGACATCTTGAGTTGTTACACCACCCTCTGGGTGGTTTTTTTTTTCAACGAGGTGAAGTGAACTGGGGTTTAACGTTTCGTTCCAGATTATTGCACTCACAAAGCGATGTGCATGTGTGTGTGTGTGTGTGTGTCTGTGTGTGTGAGTGTGTGTGTCTGTTTGTACTAGTCTCGACTGATGCCGATTTATAGTGCCTGCCCACTGAGATACCATGCCAGAGTTTAACATGAATACCCGAATCAGCCACAGTATACTGACTCTGAGCCGACCAGTCCTTGTTTTAGCTCCTTAATTCTGAGCGCCAGACAGGGTAACAACAAGTACCATCTTTTAACGTCTCTTGGTATGACACGGCCAGGGAACGAATCCCGGACCTTCCGCTCTCTGGGCAGATGCACTACTACAAGACCACAGTCTTTTTTTCAATGAATTTGCTATAATAAAACATTGATCTGACGAATGACCAAATTTAATGCAATGTTATATTATTTGGTTTAAACCTGTTTTCTATTGGAGTTCTGCCCTCTGTTTTATCAAATAAAACAAAAGCGTTTTATGATTGATGGCCACTGACACATGGGAGTATCTCAGCCTCCCAGAGTGAGTGAGTTGGGTTTAACGCCGCTTTTAACAGTATTCCAGTTATATCATGGCGTGTCAGCTTCATGTGGGAGGAAAGCCCGAAGTGATGCAGGTCTCAGAAGTTTACCACTTCGGTGAAACCCACGAGCACGAGTATGGTACTGACAAACCTAGAAACATAATCGGGACAAACAGGGATTTGAACCCACAATCATAGGTTTCTGGCGTGCCCAAGGGACGCAACTCTGCACAGCGAATCGCGGTTCTTTAGACGACTGGGCCACCCATGCCCCCCTCAGCCTCCCAGAGGACACTAGCTGCATGACAATACACTACATGGTTCAAGAATGTCATTTATTTACAATGTCTGTACACTGTACAATAATTACAGAGCATATACACAGGCAATATATATATCATACAATGCATGTACAAACTGCACAATAAATAAACTATATTCAGATATGCTCTTCTGATTTTATTTATGCTGTGTGTTATTCTAGTCTAATATTCATAACAATCAACAGAATCACTGTCAGGACAATCAGTTGAATGAGCACAATGACTTTTAAGATACTAAACATCTTATCAATATAATTTAAGAACAGTTTTATAAGTAAGGAAGAAACATGACTAAACACAAATTATGCAACAGAGTATCCATAAACTGATACAAAGACAGAAGATTGTTAAGTGACTAAAATGAGTACCGTATTTCATCCATTAAACGCCTGGGTGAATATTTCTTTCATACACTCTTTACCCTCGGCGTTTGGGCCAAGCATTCATAATTTTAATGACTAAAGGTTAGCTCAGACCCATCTACGGTAGCATTGTTCAAAAGGTCTCTAAAATGTTTCTGTTTAGTGGGGACAATGTGTTGTATGCATACAGAAGTGGAAATACTATGGGGTACATGTAAAAACTCACGCTATGTAAAAACAACCTGGTCCTCATTATTTTCATGTAGCACGTACCAGTGTTTAATTGAGGGTGGCGTTTAATTGAAGAAATATGGTATTCTGACAGTTGTAGGAGTGAGTGAGTGAGTGAGTTGGGTTTAACGCAGCTTTTAACAGTATTCCAGTCATATCACGGCGTGTCAGCTTAATGTGGGAGGAAAGCCCGAAGTGATGCAGGTCTCAGATGTTTACCACTTCGGTGAAACCAACGAGCACGGGTATGGTGCTGACAAACCTAGAAACATAATCGGGGCGAACCGGGATTCGAACCCACAATCATAGGTTTCTGGCGTGCCCAAGGGACGCAAGACAGTTGTAGGAACATTAACTATGTTCTAAACATGGAATAAGTAGGTGGTCCTGGTCGTCTGTTGAATCTGTACATCTGAAGATGGACCAGCTTCAAATAAGGCTTGGACTGTCTTCCCTCCACTTAGCATCTATTTGTATCTACATTTATTTAATTCTGTTGCATAATTCTCTCACAAAAAACACATCCTACGGTCATCAAGTACATTAATCAGGACATGTAAGTTTACATTACCATGGAGAGATCATTGTCAGGTCCATTTTCAAAAGACATTTTGACACTAAAAATGTTTACCAACCTTCTTCAAATTATTACCCCAAATGTGAGTGTTATTTCACATATTACACATTAGCTAGTCATAGCTTCATAAAGTTAATAGTTGCAAAACATGTATGATTTTCAATGTTGACACCCAATTTGTGTATAAACAAAAGGAAATCAGTCCTCACTGGATATAAAGTAAATATAATAATCATTATGACAATGTTTGTAAACAGATCAGAAACTGGCAATGAAAGGAACTGATTACTTGTTGGAGTAGTAGGTCAACATGTGTATTACCTGATTCGGTATAATAAACAGGAACGGTGCATAAAAACTGCCACGTTAGGGAGATCAATAATGACTACCTATTTTACTTTTAACAAAGTTGATCTCTACACTTCATAACCACATAATGATGATAAAATACATGAGTAGGTGTAATAATGAAAATAATCTTAATCA
The DNA here is from genome assembly GCF_023055435.1 of Haliotis rufescens. Lineage (NCBI taxonomy): Eukaryota > Metazoa > Mollusca > Gastropoda > Lepetellida > Haliotidae > Haliotis > Haliotis rufescens. The sequence goes on along the minus strand of NW_025964383.1, from coordinate 19,310,044 downwards.
TAATGTACATTTCTATTGCGCCAAATTCCATGCCAGCCAGTATGCTCTCATCTTCCCGAGGCAAGAGAGTTAACTGACTATGAAAGTCCAGTTTCCAACCTTGACGAACTAGGCTGGAATTATGGAGTTTGGGCTGGACTAATGAGTCTATGCATAGTCCAATCAAAATCGCGTAAAGAAAATGACATCCGGTTTGTATAATGCCATGCAGATTTTGGTCGACTGCAGGATTTGCAAAGCATGTGTACCTCCAACTCGACGTCAAGAGATATTTTCTAAATCTTTTCATGTTTTTAATCAAGGTGCTCACGTGATTGGATGCACTTCGCGCAATAAGACGATTTTGATTATCGATAAAATCGTTTTGACTGGGTCCTGCCATTTTGTTTGAAGCAAATGCAAGTGATATAAGAGGTGGAATCTGATTGGTCAATAGGAGGGACAGAGAAGGGACATAACTCGTAATAGCCGCTGGTGGCGCTACGATCGAGCCCAGAAATTCCAGCCTAGTTTGGCAAGGGTGGAAACTGGAGTTTTACAGTCAGTTAACTCTCTTTCCTGGGGAAGATGGCATGCTACAATCAGTTGAATGACTCCAGTCAAATCCTTTTAAGTGTTCTGACAGGGAGTTCCTAAATGCAGCAGCAATAATTCGAGAACATTATCTCACCAAAGAACACGTGAAATTTTGGTTTCAAAATGTGGCAGGCGCTGTTTACAGCAGAGCGCTTATGGATACAGTATGGTACAAATCTCACAGCATCAGTAACTGAAAGAACAGCACCAGAGAAGAACCCTCCCAGGCTTCTACTGTTGCTAGGGAACCTGAGACAGGTAATATAGTTGCCAAACTGGGAAGCTACTCATGGTATTGTGGAAAGCTGTTCCCATGGCAATATTGATACCATTCATTTCATAAGATGTCCAGGAATCCCATTCAGATCCACCCTTGATACGCAGATAGTGTATAATAAGTCACAAATTGTAGTACTGTATTCACTGTATAAAGCACCTGCTCCAATCAGCACCCAATCAATCAATATTATTACAGAGACTGAAAATTTACATGATAATCTGTATTTTCTTGTTGACTTTGGTGTGACAAGCAAAGGCTTTAGCCGCTAGTGAGTGAGTATGGTTTTACGCCACTTTTAGCAATATTCCAGCAGTATCACAGTGGGGGACACCAGAAATGGGCTTCACACATTGTACCCATGTCGGGAATCGAACCCGGGTCTTCGTCGTGACGAGCGAAAGCTTTAACCACTAGGCTACCCGACTGCTCATTTGATCTCTAAAAACAGATTTAACGTGTTGTGAATGGTTCTAATAAGTCATTTTTCTAGGTGCACAAGGCGCTTATTACGACGAATACAGCAATATATATATCTTGTTATATATTGTTTTCGGCATGATGCCAAAGCTATACACATGATACAGGTAACCAGTTTCACAGAAACAGATCTATTAGCACCACATCTTATTGCTACTCATCAACTAGGAGGAGAAGGTTTTACAACAGGTATAGAATTGACATCGAACACTTAAACCACCAGGGTAATCTGTCCTGCCTGGGTCACATGGAGTGAGTGAGTTGGGTTTAACCCCGCTTTTAACAGTATTACAGTTATATCACGTGTTCTGGCGTGCCCAAAGGACGCAACTCTGCACAGCGCATTGCGGCACTTAGACGACTGTTCCGCCCGCTTAAGAGTGTAATCTGATTGGATGGCTATTTTTTTTAAAAAGAAGATGGAGTAGCAAGTCCATGGTAGTTATCACAAATATGACACCGCTTTTAGCAATATTCCAGCGATATCAGACACCAAAAATGAGCTTCACACATGTACCCATGAGGGAAACGAACTGGGACTTCGGCATTTCTAGCGAACACTTTAACCACTAGGCTACCCCACCGCCCCTATACAAGGGAGGTAATATGGACATAATCAAGGATGAAGACGGCATTGCAATGTTTTTCAAAGGAATACTAGTTACAAACTGAATTTAATAAATATTGATAATATTGGAAAATGTACAAAGATATGTTTATTGAAATATGCATCAAATGCAAAAAGGAATATATTAAATTCATAATCTATCTTGTCCCAAATGAACTTTGTGTTGAATTAAATTAACATTATCATAATTCTAATAAATAACTGGTCAATCTAGAAACAAAATAGGAACAAACACAACATACTTGTATATGTCACAGACAGTATTGCACACTTGTGTGAAAAAATTTATCCACTGGACTGGTTTGGTACAAGCAATATATGTATCTAGTGTTAAGATATTATCCATATTATAACGAAACTTAGAAAAATAACACTTGACACTAAATTACAGATGCTCCTACCATTGTGTGATGTCAAAGTTTCATTCTAATGGGGATTTTTTCTCTTGCCAAGGATAGTAATTCGATCCGACTAGCATATTATATACATTACATATGAATATTTGACAATATATTTTAATCATTTTTATTGCCTTGAAATAATTTCAGTTTGTAAGTATGGATTTGCCCCACCAAATCATCCGCAAAGGCAGGTTTCCAGATTAAAAGGGTTCAAAGTGGCTGAATATTCATCTTTAACAAAATCAGTGCCAATCTTTATATCATTATTAAACACATCTGAAAGGTAGACATGTTTATCCAACAAACTTGATGCATTCATTATATCATTATTAAGAATCAACCTCCGGAAATCTATTACAAAAATTCCCGTATGTATGGTACCCCACGACACACAATCCACATTTCTCCCATAGCACACTGACAATGAGAAAAAGAGGCATACCATATTTGACGTAATAAGCGCCCTCAAAATAAAAAATAAGGGGGCTCTTTTTAGAATGAAATTTTGGTGAGAATTGTTTTTGTAAATTTCAAGGTTTATGCTGACAGCCTGAAATGATACAAAAGAAAAGTCTGTGCGTATTATACACGACAGATTTATTTTCCAGAATTCAATTGCACATAATTAAGGGTGAATATACCACACGAGTGTGTATTATATCTTGTGTACATTGATCAATTGGAAGGGGTGCTCATTGGGATTGTTCACTAGCCAACATATTAGCAAATATCGCCGTGGGCGCTTATTAGAGCAGGGCGCTTATTATGTCGAATACGGTAATAGTAGAATATCAAGATACAGTTGCCACAAATTTTTCACTGCCATTTCCAACTGTACTTTATCAAATCAAGCACTCCCAGAATCATACAATATACTACTCAAAACAAGTGAAAGAACACCTGATATTGTTACATGACTACACTTAATATGTAATGGCTGGTTGGTCCTGCAACACATAGCCTTCCCATTGTGGGTGGTGTTTAACTTGTTTTGAGTAATATATATATAGGTTTTTAACTAGTGCACATAGAGACCCTCCCATGGTGGCTGCCTCTCTGTCAGGTGATCTGGGTGATCTTAGCGCCATGCCTGTCATTAGTCTAGGAGACCGCCTCCGTGGTCTTGTGGTAGAGCGTCCGCCCGGAGAGAGGAAGGTCCAGGGTTCGATCCCGGGCCGCGTCATACAAAAAGACGTTAAAAGATTGTACTTGTTGTTACCCTGTCTGGCGCTCGGCATTAAGGGGCTAAAACAAGGACTGGTCGGCTCGGAGTCAGTATACTGTGTCTGAGTGGGGTATTCATGTTAAACTGCGGCATGGTATCTCAGTGAGCTAGCACTATAAATCGGCATCAGTCCGGACTAGTACAAGCAGCCACACACACACATACACGTGCATGCACGTCGCTATATAAGTGCATTAATCTTGGACGCGACGTTAAACCCAATTTCACCTCACCTCACCTCATTAGTCTAGGTTGAAGAATGGCAGTAAAGAATCACCTAAGCGCTAAGATCACTTTGTGGAACAAGTCCATTTTGTATAAAAATCTGAAATAATTTTATGTATTCTGATTTTGTTTAATGATGAGTCATATCTACCAGAAGCAAAATTACCTCACAGGAAAATGGGCTGTATACTGAGTTTCTAAAATAGTATGACAAGACTGCTGTGTTCGATACACCAGGGACAGCTAACCAAGTTCTGATTATGAAATAATGAAATTGTATGCCTCTTGCTAGGAAAATACTCTCTATTTATTTTAATTAGAACTTTGACTTCCTGTGTGCCAACTAGGCAAAATTGTAATAGTCATTATGCCATGACAGTGAGTGAGTGAGTGAGCTGGGTTTAACGCCGCTTTTAACAGTATTCCAGTTATATCACGGCGTGTCAGCTTAATGTGGGAGGAAAGCCCGAAGTGATGCAGGTCTTAGACATTTACCACTTCGGTGAAACCTACGAACACGGGTATGGTGCTGACAAACCTAGAAACATAATCAGGGCGAACCGGGATTCGAACCCACAATCATAGGTTTCTGGCGTGCCCAAGGGACTCAACTCTGCACAGCGAATCGCGGCGCCTTAGACGACTGGGACACCCGTGCCCCCTATGCCATGACAGATTAACTATAGTAATATGAAAGAATAGGCTGGTCAGTAAGTTCTTTTGAGTAGTTAATATTCAAGGACAATATAAGTGAGTGAGTGAGTGAGGTTTTCGGCGCTTTTAGCAATATTCCAGCAATATCACGGCGGGGAACACCAGAAATGAGCTTCACACATTGTACCCCTGTCGGGAATGGAACCCGGGTCTTCTGCGTGACGAGCGAACGCTTTAACCACTAGGCTACCCGACCGCCCCAGGAACAATATAAACACAACTTGTGATGGTACAATGTACGATAGACATTTCCTTGTATTTTCCCAAAATATCAACTTGAGTGTTTCAGAAGTCAAGAGTTTTAATAATTAAATCTGTTATAAAGTGTATTGTGATAACAAATTTGTTACCTTAACCCCACTACCCACACACACTCCAAACTTAAGACAAGATCTTATAAACCTGGGATAGACACGAACACTAGTCCGCTAGTCCGAGACCAATAACAATTTAGACGGACTAGTTTCATCCCCAGATCTAGTTATTTTACATAACCACTAGTCCGATATGAGCTGCGGACTAGTTGGATATAACCAATGGTGTCTCCTCCTGCACACATCCATACAGACCCGTGAAGATCTGGGTTACAATTTGTCTTCAGCAACCCCTGTAAGCATGGTAAGAGGCGCCTGACAGGATCGGGTAGTCAGGCTCGCTGACTTGGTTGATGCATGTCATCGTATCCGAAATGCGTGGATCGATGCTCAAGATGTCAATCACTGGATTGTCTGGTCCAGACTCAATTAATTACAGACCCCCGTCATACAGCTGGAATATTGCCAAGTGCATCGTTAAACAACAAACGAACAAACAAAACAAAACATACATACAGTTTGTTGTGGCCTTGCTTACTAACAGATTACAACACACTTACCTGCCTACATAATTTCTGTGGATGTCTTCTGTAAAAACTCTGGAAGTCAACTGAGCTAGTATTTGAGGCCTATCCTGTATAAATAATTTGTTCCAGAAAATATTTTTTAAACATCTTGCCTCAAGTTTAAACAAAATATAAAAATTTCAGTGGACAAGATGGATGTCTGGGAAACTGTGTTGTTGAACATGTTGAAAAATACCCCAAATTCCGCCCCACTCCGGCACAGTGGCGACTCAGCATAACACCACTGCCACAGGCTAATTTGCATATCACGTGACCAGACTTTTCTCTTGTTTGTAACGGACCAATGCAAGTATTTGGGGGCGCTTTACATATTGTTTTGCATAAAAGACTCGTCAAACATGAAACGGATGAAAAGCATATGCAATATCTTGAATGGACTGAGAAAGATGTGACGAAACGTCACATGGCGCTGGCCTGTGGCAGAGGTACTGTGCTGGCTGCCGACCGCAAGGAAATCTGGGTAGGAGAGTGGGAATTCGGCCTCAAGAGAAAAAATGATATGTCTTGAAGCAGTGACCAAATAAGTAGTGTTTTGTATAGATTCCAGAATCGCTGTGGGAATATGAAGGCTTCTGACACACGGACAAATCCGCATACTGACTGACACATTCACACACCACATGGGAGGGATCTCAGGAACATACAGCAGATAACGTTACATCATGTAGGCTGGTAAAGAGCTTGTTATCACAATAGCCTTGTCGTTATGGTAACACATCTTGGAAAAATCACTAAAACACTCTAACCATCCACATAAAATTATGACAACTTGGCTAAATTTAACCTCGAAGAAATGATTCAACATAAATCTGCAGCTAGACAAGACAGTTTTCTCAAACCAACTACTGTTTGCGTTATAAACATGATATCTGTATAAAATAGAAGTACACAGACATTCGTTTGTGTATCGTAGTGATCTTATGAAACCTGAATTAGAATTTATTCCTGGTGCACAGAGTACATGGTAAAGGATAAATCATGGTTCTTTCTTACAAGCATATGTATCACGATTTCATTTTTATGGGTCGGTATACTGGGCAATTTCAAATATCAATTTTGATAATGTGTCTACAAAGTAATTCATTTTCCAGTGAGAACACTGTCAGTTCATAGTTAGATCCCTTAGGTGCATTTATTTTATTTCATTCATTTCTGTCAAGCAAATGTCATAATCTGATTTTCATAAGATATATCAATCATACTTGTTCTACACCAGGTTCAAGGTCATCACAGATGCCATGGTTACAACTCCCACTTCAAAAAAGACATCTGTTAGCCATTGCCGAGTGTTATGTCTTTATGTACACTCAATGTAGTTGTCTATGGGAGATAACTCCGGACAGCTTAATGTGTTCATGGTATGGTCTAGGGGAGATAACTCCGGACAGCTTATGTTATAAATGTACTCTTCAGTGAGGGAGTAGAAAGTGAGTGAGTGAGTATGGTTTTAGGCCGCTTTTAGCAATATTCCAGCAATATCGTGGCGGGGGACACCAGAAATGGGCTTCACACATAGTACCCATGTCGGGAATCGAACCTGGGTCTTCGTTGGACAAGCGAACGCTTTAACCAACAGGCTACCCAACCGCCCGGGAGAAGAAGGAATTGAGTTCCAATATGTCTGCCTGCATATATGCCATGTGCTCTGTGTGAATTAAAACCCTTGTTCTACATTTCCTGAAACCATTATACAAACCAAAGACTGCTGTGTGAACAAGGCCTAGAGTGCTGAGAAAGACCCTTCCTCTAGCACCAGAATCAGCCTGTGATATTTTCCAAGATGTATTGCCATCGCCACAGGACCAGAATTAGCACTAGGTATCATTATGACACAACCTTCGCAGTATTCAGATAATCCTCCGTCAAGTTGGTGTCAGGAGAAGACTCGCGTTCAATCCCCACCAAAGTCCGAAATGCCCCTGTTTTGAACGTTGATACTGGCGTAAGGTCTGTGTGAGTTGTGTCACTGTTCTCCGTGAACTGTCTATCACAACCACTTCCCACTGGTTCCATCTGGTCTGCAGGCACCTGGTCTCCATGCTTACGATGTTGTAAGCGTTCTTCGCCTGAGGATATGTCCCCCTCGTCGTATGACACGCTGGGGCTGGACGTGCTGTCACTGTTATCAAAGTGTATATGAAGTGTGGCCTTGAGAGCTTCCATATCATTCAACTTGTCGTCTTGGTCAATCAATGCATCACTGCCTTGCAAGTCAATCACTGCCTTATCAAAATCCTCCACTGACGAGTTCACATTAATGTTACCACCAGATGGTGCTGATTGGCTAATCTTGAAGAAATCATCGTCATTTGCCTCAAATAAAGTGTCTGTTTCATCAAATTCCTGTTTCCTGACCTTGTTGACTCTGTCCTCGAGGTCGGGGTTGTTGATGGTGTCATTGTTGTCTCTGTTCTCCTTGTCCTCGAGGTCGGAGGTGTTGGTGGTGTCATTGTTGGAACTGTCGTACTGTTGGGCGGAGATCACCTCCTCCTTGCGGGCCAGACTGGATGCGGAGCTGGAGCCTGCGATACTCCTCGTACTATCCCGTGCCGTGGAGCTGGTGATACTATTCCCAGTACCACTGGTTGGAGTAAGGGACCGAGTGGAAGGTCCATCCCTAACAACACAAAAATAACATCTGTAGAGCTTCTTGGGTTTTTTGTAAGATAAGTATTGAATAATTAAACCATTTACCAACACAATCAATTTTATGCCCTGGGCAAAACATAAGTTTTATTTCATTAGCGAGTGTGGTTTCACTCCGCTTTTAGCAATATTCCAGCAATATTGCGGCGGGGGACACCAGAAATGGGCTTCACACTATGTACCCATGTCTGGAATCGAACCCGGGTCTTCAGGCTGACGAGCAAACGCTTTAACCACTAGGCTACCCGACCGCCCCTTATTTCATTAGAAAGAACCATTTTTACTGTGCTCCAATCTATACTTGGAAAGATGAAAATAACATATATTCAACCACATGATAGGATAAAAAAATAATAGTCTTGGTTCTAAGGTACTGCCCACATCATCAGAAAGTCGGCTGCTTGTTTTGTTTTAAAAAAATCCTAATACTTAAAAACAATGCGGTCCAAAATAGCACGCAGTTACTTCCCTTTACACTGCTTTATTGCCCATAGTGTGTTATGGCAATGGAGGCAGTAGTTTGTAAGCTTGTTTATGTAGGGAGGCCCTTCTCAGTTGATGGTACACAACTGTTTATTTGGTTACATACAAGTTTGAACCCTCACCCCCACCCCACAAAAAAACCCCACCGCCCCTGCTCCATACTTTTAAGGATAATTGCCTGAGAACCAAATCTTTTATTTTTTTAAGCCATAAAAATACTCTTTACATGAATGATTAGGTGGTTTATCTTCAGACAATGACAACATGCAGTGACCTTTCTGAATATGATAATGGGAAGTCTTTGTTTGAATGGCAATAACCCATAATGTGAATTAGCAATATTATTGCTCAAAAGTAGATGCAGCATAATTCATAATAGAAACATTTTGTGATCAGCAGATCTTTAAACAAGTAATGAAATACCAGTGTTTTTTGTTTGTTTGTTGTTTAACGCAGCACTCAGCAATATTCCAGCTATATGACGGCATCTTCCCGAGGTAAGTGAGTTAACTGACTATAAAAGTCCAGTTTCCACCCTTGCCGAACTAGGCTGGTATTATGGAGTTACATTTTGGCTGGGCTAACGAGTCTATGCATAGTCCAATCAAAATCGCGTACCGAAATCGAAATCCGGCTTGTAAAATGTCGTGCAGATTTCGGTCGATTGCAGGATTTGCAAAGCATGTGCACCGCCAACTCGTTGTCAACAGATATTTTCCAAGTCTTTTCATGTTTTTATTCAAGGTGCTCACGTGATTTGGTGCACTGACCATCCGATCCCGCTAGTCGCCTCTTACGACAAGCATAGTCGCTTTTTATGGCAAGTATGGGTTGCTAAAGATCTTCACGGGTCGAAATACCAGTAAGTGAGTTGGGTTCAGATGCAGGTGTTAGAAACAAAGTACCGAATGCTTTATCATGGTGTTTATCAACTTACAGTTTAACCCCAAGTCGGAGTTCCAGCAGAGTCCTGAAGTTGGGCAACGTCAGCCGCAGGTCAGTCGTGCCAAGGCCACAGCAGAACCGGATCTGAACAAACACACACGAGACCCTCATTCAACAAATACATTACAGGTAGCCCAATCAATACACCACCCTCAGGGGGGTGTTGCACAAAGGAGGAGTTATATAATTTGTTTGTTTGTTTGTTGTTTAACGCCACACTCAACAATATTCAAGCTATGTGACGGCAGTCTGTAAATAATTCAGTCTTGACCAGACAATCCAGTGATTGAGATCATGAGCATCGATCCATGCAGATGGGATACGATGATATGCATCAACCAAGTCAGCGAGTCTGACCACCCAGTCCTGTCAGTGTAACACTGCTTGGAACATTATTCCAGTCATATCACGTGTCAAGCTTAATGTGGGAGGAAAGCCCACAGTGATGCAGGTCTCAGATGTTTACCATTTTGGTGAAACCCAAGAGCAGGTGTGCTCAAGGGACACAACTCTGCACAGAGAATTGCAGAGCCTTACGCATCTCGGCCCCTGTCAATCAGGATGTTGAACTGTCACTTGGGTTGTTTATAAGAGAACTAGCTAACCAGAAAGACTGAGGTTTCTTATGTTGTAATGCTGAGACATATTTACAAGAATGTCCAGCTCATAGTTGATCATATTCAGTATAAGGGCCCTTTCTGCCCACAGGAAATGGCAAATGTTAAAATGTCAAGCTCTTGAATAATGGATCAGTGATGTTCTGCATGTCAACTCACTTGACTGATGTTTTTATTGAGAAGAAAGACGCCGTAGTTGAACTGAAACTTCTCCTTCCCCTTGCTGTAGAGCGGGAAGCTGAAACACAGACATCATGAACAATTACCTAGACTCGCCAGTAATACATACCATCAAACAATTACCTAGACTCGCCAGTAATACACACCATCAAACAATTACCTAGACTCGCCAGTAATACACACCATCAAACAATTGCCTTGACTCGCCAGTAATACAAACCATCAAACAATTACCTAGACTCGCCAGTAATACACACCATCAAACAATTACCTAGACTCGCCAGTAATACACACACCATCAAACAATTACCTAGACTCGCCAGTAATACACACCATCAAACAATTACCTAGACTCGCCAGTAATACACACCATCAAACAATTACCTAGACTCGCCAGTAATACACACCATCAAACAATTACCTAGACTCGCCAGTAATACACACCTCAAACAATTACCTAGACTCGCCAGTAATACATGCCATCAAACAATTGCCTTGACTCGCCAGTAATACACACCATCAAACAATTACCTAGACTCGCCAGTAATACACACCATCAAACAATTACCTAGACTCGCCAGTAATACACACCTCAAACAATTACCTAGACTCGCCAGTAATACACACCATCAAACAATCACCTAGACTCAGCTGTAATAAAGCATTTGTTTTGTTTGTTGTTTAACACTGCAGTCAGCAATATTAAAACTAGTTGGTTGGTTGGTTGGTTTGTTGTTTAACTCCACACTCAGCAATATTCCAGCTATATGACGGCGGTCTGTAAAACAATCCAGTCTGGACCAGACAATCCAGTGATTAATATCATGAGCATCAATCCACGCAATTGGGATTGATGACATGCATCAAACCAAGTCAGCGAGCCTGACCACCCGATCCTGGTAGTCGCCTCTTACGACAAGGGTAGTCGCCTTTTACAGCAAGCATGGGTTGCTGAAGACCTATTCTACCCCGGAACTTCACGGGTCTATTCTAAATAGTGGTTGATAGCATGAACAACAATCCCTTTTGGAATGTCACAAGCTTTCAGCCTGGTCAAAGGATTTTTATAGGAGTGCAAACTAAGTGCCTTTTTACAAGGAAATTTTGAAAATATAGTTATTTTGACAAAATGTGTTATATTTTTATTTCTTAATTTGAAAGGTGTTTTAACATTGGAGTTTTAACATTGTTTTCGAAGTAAAAAGTAAGACTATGCATTAAAGCCTTATTACGCGTCCTGTTATTAGTGAAATACAAGTCAGCAATGAACAAGTCCCATTAATAACAATATGAATTGGAAAAGAGCCTCCTGATTTGGGTCAGAATATTGCTCAAATTTAGATAAATCTCTGAGGTCACAAACGATTTAAACGCTAAGGTGATCGTAACTCCTATACTTTAACACAGACTTACGACAGTCGTAGTGCTAAGGTTGTTTTGTACAACGGCGCCATGATCCTAATATTAAAGGTACTTGACACTCATTAACAGGAGAAATTGGAAAGCAGAAAAGTAATTCATTATTCACTGAAACTACTCAATGTATTTTACAAGATGAACATGCTTTCAACATACTCTCTGTCCTTATCCGAGAGCTTCGTGTGTATGTGATCTTTGATCTGTGACCTTGAACCCCGGTGCACCATCATGTATCGCAATGGAAGGTCAAGGAACTGCGACACCATCATGGTCAGGTGACTAGTGTAGCCCAGGCCGACAGCTACCATCGTCTCGTCCTGACCTGCATTGAGTAAAAAGCTATAGTGTCTTGTCCTCTGTTTGTTGTTTACCGCCACAGTTTTGTTTGTTTGTTTGTTTGTTGTTTAACGCCGCACTCAGTAATATTCCAGCTATATGACAACTGTCTGTAAATAATCGAGTCTGGACCAGAAATACAGTGATTGACACCATGAGCATGGATCTACGCAATTGGGATAGATGACATGCATCAACCAAGTCAGCGAGCCTGACCACCCGATCCCGTTAGTAGCCTCTTATGACAAGCATAGTTGCCTTTTATGGCAAGCATGGGTTGCTGAAGACCTATTCTCCCCTGGATCTTCACGGGTCGTTACCGCCACAGTAAGCAATATTCCAGCTATATGATGGTGTCTTGTAAATACTCAAGTCTGGACCAGACAAAGCTGTGATTGATATTGTGAGCAATGATCCATGCTTAGTACCAGCCTAGGCAGCTAGGGACCTTATTCTGACCTCAAAACCCCACAGGGTGCATTCTTGACAACAGGTGATTAATGTCACTATAGAAACCCTGTAAAGGAAGTGTTTGTAATTGGCAGGCGAATGAGATTTAGTTCCGGCAGCATTTAAGAGATATCATGGCTACCTGCTAGTGATCCAATCAGGGTGAGGCGAGAAGAGGAGAGGAGAGGAGTGGCAAGGAGTGGCAAGGAGAGGAGAGGAGTGCAGAGGAGAGGAGTCAGGAGGTGAGGCGAGAGGTGATGTGAGGTTTAGTGAGGAGAGGCGAGGCGAGGCGAGGCGAGGCGAGGAGTGGAGAGGAGTGAAGTGGAGAGGCGGGGAGCGGAGAGGCGAGGAGAGGAGAGGAGAGGAGTGGAGAGGAGAGGCAAGGAGAAGAGTGGAGTGAAGAGGAGTGGAGTGGAGAGGCGAGGAGTGGAGAGGAGAGGCAAGGAGAGGTGAAGCGTGGAGAGGTGATGTGATGTGAGGTTTGGTGAGGAGAGGCAAGGCGAGGAGAGGAGTGGAGAGGCGAGAGAGGTGAGGCAAGGAGAGGCGAGGAGAACAGAGGCAAGGTGAGGAGTGGAGAAGAGAGGCGAGAGGAGGTGAGAGGAGAGGAGAGGAGAGGAGAGGAGAGGAGAGGTGAGGTGTGTTGAGGTGAGATGAGGTGAGGTGAGGAGAGGTCATGTGAGGTTTGGTGAGGTGGTGAGGTGAAGTGAAGTGACATGGGCTTTAACGTTACTTTCACAATTCTTGCCTTCATATAGCACTCTACATGTGTGTGACTGTACGAGTTGTACTATGCCAGTATTATAGTGCTCGCCCACTGAGACAATATGCCACAATTTTATCCCACTCAGACATGATATTCTGACTCGGAGCCAACCAGTCTTTGTTTTTTCCCCTTAATGCGGAGCACCAGTCAGGATTGCAATGGCTACCACCTAAAATCTATGGTATGAGAAGTTGCTCTATCCACTACACCACAGAGGGGGTCAGAAGACCTTCTACTCTCCGGGCAGATGCCGAGTCCACTACGCCACAGAGGCGGTCAGGGGATAGAACGGACCTACCACTCTCTGGGCAGACACCTACTCCACTACACCAATGATGAGACAGGTCAAAGTCTAACCATTCCTTAACCAAGGAAATTATGTGAGGGCTTGTGTGTAGAGTGAGGCAGGCAAATTTACACAGACATCTTCCCGAGGCAAGAGAGTTAACTGACTATTAAAGTCCAGTTTCCACCTGGTCTGGTATTATGAAGTTACATTTTGTCTGGACTAATGAGTCGATACATAGTCCAATCAAAATCGCGTAACGAAATCAAAACCCGGTTCGTAAACTGTAATGCAGATTTCGGTCGATTGCAGTATTTGCAAAGCATGTGCACTGCCAACTCATTGTCAACAGATATTTTCCAAATCTTTTCATGTTTTTCATCAAGGTGCTCACGTGATTTGATGCACTTTGCTATATAAGACCTGGTTTATCACAATATAGATCTTGATTATCGATCAGATTGTCTTGAATGGGCGCCGCCATTTTGTTTGAAGCAAATGCGCTACGATTGTTTGGCGCTACGACTGAGCCCAGGAATTCCAGCCCAGTTCAGCAAGGGTGGGAACTGGACTTTTAAAGTCAGTTAACTCTCTTGCCTCGGGAAGATGTACACAGACAACACTGTCAGTGTCAGTGCTGTTTGAAAAATGGGAACATTCAGTCATTTGGAAATTTGTGTTCGCAATTGTTGTTTTCTTGTTTACAATCACCAGTAAAATGTAAAATGTGAGGGTTGATTGATAAGCTCTAAGCTTCACATAGAGGGAATTGTGCAATACTAAAATCTTATCCAGTTCCACAAGTTGTCCATTTTCTAAAGGTGACAGACCCTGCTTATTATACTGACTTGTCACAGCGAAACAATTTGCTAGACTGACTCACATTTTTGTGGATGTACCTCTATGACGTCATGTCTACAACAACAGATTTCACTATTAGTGAGTGAGTGTGTTGGGTTTAACGCCGCTTTTAACAGTATTCCAGCTATATCATGGTGTGTCAGCTTAGTGTCGGAGGAAAGCCCGAAGTGATGCAGGTCTCAGACATTTACCACTTCGGTGAAACCCACGGGCACGGGTATGGTGCTGACAAACCTAGACACATATTCGGGGCGAACCGGGATTCGAACCCACAATCATAGGTTTCTGGCATGCCCAAGGGACGCAACTCTGCACAGCGAATCGCGGCGCCTTAGACAACTTGGCCACCCGTGCCCCCTATTTCACTATTAAGCAGTTCCTTCTTCATGAGACTGAGAACCTATCTGTTAACCCTGGTATGATCTGTTACAAGGTTATATCTACTACACTATTCACAGGCAGGGAAACACGGCTTAATTATCCCAGGTCGGTTCTCACCTTGGTAATCCTCGGCATTAGGCAGCCACACGCCACATATACAAATATGCTTCTTCTTGTTCTGTAACCATAGCAACAACTCATTAACAAACACCTTCATAACCATGTCATTTACTTCAATTTCTGCTTTTCTTGTCCTGAAGGTTGAAAATAGTAGCATTTTGTTAAGATTTTTAAGATTTTGTATTACAAATAACAGAAAAATTACATGTAGCATTGTTATGTGGCTTACCTCTGCTAAGGGATATATGTACATGACCTACCTCAGCTATGGGATATACGTACATGACCTACCTCTGCTATGGGATATACGTACATGACCTACCTCTGCTATGGGATATATGTACATGACCTATCTCTACTATGGGATATATGTACATGACCTACCTCTGCTATGGGATATACTTTCATGACCTACCTCTGCTATGGGATATACGTACATGACCTACCTCTGCTATGGGATATACGTACATGACCTACCTCTGCTATGGGATATATGTTCATGACCTACCTCTGCTATGGGATATACCTACATGACCTACCTCTGCTATGGGATATATGTACATCCTCTACCTCTGCTATGGGATATACATACATGACCTACCTCTGCTATGGGATATACATACATGACCAACTCTGCTATGGGATATACGTACATGACCTACCTCTGCTATGGGATATATGTACATGACCTACCTCTGCTATGGGATATACGTACATGACCTACCTCTGCTATGGGATATATGTACATGACCTATCTCTACTATGGGATATATGTACATGACCTATCTCTACTATGGGATATATGTACATGACCTACCTCTGCTATGGGATATACTTTCATGACCTACCTCTGCTATGGGATATACGTACATGACCTACCTCTGCTATGGGATATATGTTCATGACCTACCTCTGCTATGGGATATACCTACATGACCTACCTCTGCTATGGGATATATGTACATCCTCTACCTCTGCTATGGGATATACATACATGACCAACTCTGCTATGGGATATACGTACATGACCTACCTCTGCTATGGGATATATGTACATGACCTACCTCTGCTATGGGATATACGTACATGACCTACCTCTGCTATGGGATATATGTACGTGGCCATCTCTCCCACCAACTGCTTCCTCCGTATCAGCAGCTGTGCATTCTCCTTCACCAGCGTCTCCCTGCAACAGAAGAATCACCATTACGTCACCATCCGTACCAGAACAGAGTTTCATGGCCTGAACACTTCACCATGCACTTCTTCTGCATACTCTCTGATTCTGATACTTCGAGTCCAATTCAAAAATTAACCCCTGTACCACTTACCATATTTAACAGAAGTATTTTGAAAATTATTACATCAAAATAATTGAGATGATGAGATTCAAATTGGTTTCTCACTGACCTTGTTTGTACATAGGCCTTTTTCTTTTCTTCGTGGTGAGTCTTGCTTTTCTCTAGGTTGGACTCCTGATCATGGAAAGCGTGTTCTGGGAGAGAGAACAAGACCCATGAATCAGTGAGTGGGTTAAGTTTAACATCGCTTTCAACAGTCTTTTAGTTATATGACGGTATATTGATTTGATATAGGAGGAAAACCTGAAATGATGAAGGTCTTAGATGTTTACCACTTTGGTGAAACCCAAAAACCTAAAACATAATCAAGGCAAATTTAGGATTTGAACCAATGATCATAGGTTTCTGGCACACCTAAGGGAGGCAACTCTGCTTAGTTAATGGCAACGGTTTAGAGTTTAGATGACAGGGTCAATCTTGCCCCTCAAGAAGCATGAGGCAGGGGCAGCAAGATGCAGAAATATGATGTATTCTTCTCTGAAATGTGCTGTTATTGTGGCCATTTTAAAAGACAAAGTTAAAGGAAATGCAGACAGTGTTAAGTTGGTAAGAAATGGGCTTCACACATTGTACCCATGTCGGGAATTGAACCTGACGATAGTCTCAAGGTTTCGCTCACAACTGTCAGATGCCCCAATTGTCAGACGTGCCAATCTTCGGACAGGTCAGTGAAGTGTGGCCAGTATTACTGCCTAGTCTTACCTACTTAATTAATGAGCATCTCCCAACTGTGAGCTCAGAAAGATACTCCAACAGGTCAGCTAATGAACCCGATTATGATTGTGTGGATTAATTACCTCACCGCCCTGTGCAGGAGTTAAAGTAGGACCAACCTCTCAGAGTGCTCTCCCCTCTCTGTCTGTCGTACTTGTCCTTCTCCAGCTGCAGCTGGTTCATCTGCCACGTCAGCTCACTGCGCAGCTGAGACACCTTCACCAGCAACTCCTCCCGCCGTGACAGCTGCAACATCACACACACACACACACATATACCCAGCGTCATATCTGTTTCTTGTGACATCATCACTTATCTGATGTGTTCGTACTTCACATTTCTGGGGTCCTGCAGTCCCAAATCTAGAGGTGTAGCGCTACACTATACGATTCTATGGTTGTGATACTATTTGTATCCCGTTACAGAACTTTTATTTCCTAAGTTGATATTATTATTTTTTCGCAGGTGAATCAAGGCTTATGACAAGACATGCACAACCGAAGTCTTTAATGTTGTCATTAGAAAGATGTTTAAAGGACATCACCAAAGTGCAATCACTGATTTACAGTTCAATAACTATCTGATTAACAACTACATACACCAATATAACTTACTTGGGGAATATAACAGACAGAACCCACCTACTTGGGGAATATAACAGACAGTACCCACTTACTTGGGGAATATAACAGACAGTACCCACTTACTTGGGGAATATAACAGACAGTACCAACCTACTTGGGGAATATAACAGACAGTACCCACTTACTTGGGGAATATAACAGACAGTACCCACTTACTGGGGGAATATAACAGACAGTACCCACCTCCTGGGGGAGCATAACAGACAGTACCCACCTACAGGGGGAATATAACAGATAGTACCCACCTCCTGGGGGAATATAACATAGAGTACCCACCTCCTGGGGGAATATAACAGACAGTACCCACCTACTGGGGGAATATAACAGACAGTACCCACCTACTGGGGGAATGTAACAGACAGTACCCACTTCCTGGGGGAACATAACAGACAGTACCTACCTCCTGGGGGAATATAACAGACAGTACCCACCTACTGGGGGAATATAACAGAGAGAACCCACCTTCTGGAGGGAATATAACAGACAGGACCCACATACTTGGTGAATATAACAGACAGTAGCCACCTACTTGGGGAATATAACAGAGAGTACCCACCTTCTGGTGGGAATATAACAGACACAACCCACCTACAGAGGGAATGTAACAGACAGTACCCACCTTCTGGCCAGTTTCCTGAGATGACAATAAACGATCTTCTATGGAGCTATGGATTCTGTTCACAGTGGCCTGAGTTTGTTGTGTGGCTCGCAATATTGTCTGAATACTGAAAGAACAGAATGTACAAAATTGAAAGTTTTACTGAAAACTAAGAAAGAGTGTCTGACAGAAACATGTCTAAATACTCCAACCACAAGACTGACACTGTCTGATCAACCTACCGTGAGACAGAGTTGGATGTGTATGCGCCTCGAATCATGGTCTGGTCTACTTTAAACACAAAACTTGGCCCCTCCGGATTGGGAAGATTGGTTTGTATCTCAGACATCTGCAAGATATGGCAAAGTCACTCCATGAATGTAACAGCATGTACATCAGAAGTTGTGCTGCCTTGGCATATATCTTAACACAACTATACTCACCGCGAAGAGAAACGCGAACCGTAGAAACATATAGTGATGTATATACGTTAAGATTGGTAGGTTTGTTGTTTAACACCGCACTCAGCAATATCCAGCTATATGACGGCGGTCTGTAAATAATTGAGTCTGGACCAGACAATCCAGTGATTGACATCAGGATCAGGATCGATGACATGCATCAACCAAGTCAGATAGCCTGACAACCCGATCCCATAAGTCGCCTCTTACGACAAGCATAGTTGCCTTTTACGGCAGGCATGGGTTACTGAAGAGCTATGCTACCCCAGATCTTCACGGGCCGTATGTTAAGAAGAGATGTTTACAATGTGCACCACTTAATGACAAAACTAGCAGTCAGTCAAGTGTTACCACAATGTCCTTATTCTTATCGCGATATGATGCATGTGATTTCCAAACTTCTCACGCTAATCCTGCACGAGACAGATGGTGGATCTCAAGTCATGGGTCTATGACGTCACGTGTGATACGTTCATGGGAGTGGATTCACACAAGATACCAGTATGTTCGTTTGTGCATTGAAACAATCTAATATCTCTTGAATATGAGTAATTCTTGGTCTATTAACCAACATGTATGGTATTAGCGTTTCTTTTGGCGGTGAGGATATAATCATTTGATAATGAACATGATATGTTGTAGGACGTTCATGGCCCACTAGAAATTCAATCTGAGGAGCCTGTAGAGAATTGGCAGCATGGATTACATATTATGATGGAAACTTGGCCTTAGCCAGAGCCTTTGTATAATCTTCATGTGTTTAATGTTTTCTCATCTATTCACCACTATAAGACTTTCAGAACAAGTGTGGTGCTGGTCTAGATCCTGTAATCATAGTCAAAAAGCAATGGCAGAATTTGGACTTTAGGCACTAAAATATAATGGGAAAGAAAGCAAACAAAACAAAACAAAACAAAACAAAACAAAACAAAACAAAACAAAACAAAACAAAACAAAACACACAGTCCAACTACATGTCACCCAAAAGTCATCCCACCCCACAGTCCCCTCACCCCACCCCAGTCACCCCACCCCACAGTCCCCTCAGCTCACCCCGCAGACCCCTCACCCAACATTCACCCCACAGTCCCCTCAACCCACAATCACCCAATCCAACAGTTCCCTTAACCCACCCCACAGTTCCCTCACCCCACCCCACAGTCCCCTCACCCCACCCCATAGTTCCCTCACCCCACTCCAAAGTTCCCTCACCCCACCCCACCCCACAGTCCCCTCCCCCAAACCCCACAGTTCCCTCACCCCACGCCACCACACAGTCCCACATCAGACTTCAATTTTAGGTCAGTGGAGAGACCAGCAACACAAGTATAACTTGTTCCCCTTCATCACCTGTCTTTGTAGTTCAGGCGAGGCCTTGGACTCATCAGCAGAGACAAAGTACTTGTCAAACATGCCGAAGATGACGGTGTTTGGATTGTACTTGACGCCGCTGTGCTGCAGCTGAAATTGTAGAAAGTAACCATGATAGATCAAATGGCAGAATAATGATCTAGAAATATATACCGTATTCGACGTAATAAGCGCCCTGCTCTAATAAGCGCCCACGGCAATATTTGCTAATATATTGGCCTGTGAACTATCCCAATTGGCACCCTTCCGATTGATCACTGTACACAAGACTTATTTTTTTGCGTATATTACGCACTCATGTGTTACATGTACCCTTAATTATGGGCAATTAAATTCTGTAAAAATATATCTGTCGTACATAAACATTTCAGGCTGTCAGCATAAACCACGAAATTTATCTTTCAACCGTTTTTTTCACCAAAATAATATTCTAATAAGAGCCCCCTGTTCCTAATTTTGAGAGAGCCCTGAGCGCTTATTACGTCGAATATGGTACATCTTTTTTGCATACTCATGAATAACCAGAAACCAGTTAAGCAGTGCCTCAAGAACTCACATTGCGAAAGAGAGAGAGAGAGTGGGGAGTGATAGGAATGGGCTCCATGTAATGAATCAATCTAGGAATAGAACCCAGACTTCTGTTACAGGCAAACACATGAACCTGGTACTTGAAAGCTGACATATGATCATGGTGATTGACACAGATTTAACTACGGAGATAAGGTTAAGATCAACGGTTCACATACCTTCTCGGCAAAGAAGGCCAGACCGGCAAGGTGGATGGTGAGGTCTATCAGCAGGGTGAACCGATCGTCCTGACACACCCACACCCTCACCACAACAGCTGGCAAAGGTCAAGGTGGAGATAACCAACACTCAGAGA
Source organism: Haliotis rufescens (assembly GCF_023055435.1). Taxonomy (NCBI): domain Eukaryota; kingdom Metazoa; phylum Mollusca; class Gastropoda; order Lepetellida; family Haliotidae; genus Haliotis; species Haliotis rufescens. Next base: position 19,289,098 of record NW_025964383.1, on the reverse strand, counting down.
AGTACAGCCAGCAGGCATCTCATCCCCACAAAACGGTCCCCCTCATCCCACACAACAGTCTCCTACTCTCCTCACCCCACAGTTGTCTCCTCACTTCACAGTCCCCCCACCCCACAGAACCGTTCTCCCTCACCCAACCCTACAGTCTCCTCACCCCACAGTTACCCCACCCCACTGAACTGTCGCCCTCACCCCACACAACAGTCTCCTCACCCTACAGCCGTCTCCTCACTCCACAGTCGTCTCCTCACTTCACTGTCCCCCCACCCCACAGCACCGTTCTGCCTCATCCCACACAACAGTCTCCTCACCCCACAGTCCCCCCACCCCACAGAACCGTTCTCCCTCATCCCAACCCACAGTCTCCTCACCCAACAGTCCCCCCACCCAACTGAATGGTCCCCCTCACCCCACACATGTCCCCCCACCCCACAGAACCGTTCTCCCTCACCCCACCCCACAGTCTCCTCACCCCACAGTCCCCCCACCCCACTGAATGGTCCCCCTCACCCCACACAACAGTCTCCTCACCCCACAGACATGATTATAAACAGGATGTCCATTAACATCCCTGTATGATAAAGCAAGGCCAGTTTATAGCTTGCAGCCTAACACCATGTACCAACACAACATCCAACACCCATTGTGGCCATAGTGACCAGATGTTTCAGAATTTTTCTATTTTAGCTACTTGTCTATTTTAAGCTACTGGTTTATTTACTGTATATCAGCTACTGGTCTATTTCTGTATTTCAGCTATTGTCTCCCTATAAAGACCTGGGTTAGAATAGGTCTTCAGCAACCCATGCTTGTCGTAAGAGATGACTAAAGGGATCAGGTGGTCAGGCTCACCGACTTGGTTGATGCAAGTCATCGTATCCCAATTGCTTTGATCAATGCTCATGATATAAATCACTGGATTGTGAGGCCCAGACTCGATTATTTACAGACTGACGTCATACAGCTGGAATATTGTTGAGTGCAGAATTAAACAACAAACAAACAAACCGCAACTGGTAATATTGTCTCTGACAAGGATACATTTGGATTTCAAATTGACATCTTTTTCATATCTGCTGATGTCAAAGCTCTTCCATGTAGGATTCTGGAAAAAAGCAAATATTACTGAATACCATGTGTAAAATATCTACAAATGTAAGAATGAGGTTGGTCTGTGGTCTAACCCCTGCTGTGTTTTTACTTGGCTAGCTCGCAGTGCAACATTTTAATCATGAGACGATGTAGAAGTACTTCTGTTTAACAACAGCAGACGTATGGTCCTCAAACGCATGACCTCAAAAAGCTACCATGGTGCCGTTGTACAAAACAACCTCAGCACTACGACTGTCATAAGTCTATGTTAAGGTATGGGAGTTATGATCATCTTAGCGCTAAAATCTATTTGTACAACGGCACACTTATCACAAAAACCTCTGGTCCAAAACTGGTTTAACCCCGCTGTTAACAGTATTCCAATTATCACTGCGTATCAGCTTAATGTGGGAGGAAAGCCCGAAGTGATGCAGGTCTCAGACATTTACCATATCAGTGAAACCCACGGGCACGGGTATGGTGGTAATAAACCTAGAAACATAATCAGGGCGAATCAGGATTCGAACCCACAATCTTAGGTTTCTGGCGTGCCCAAGGGACGCAACTCTGCACAACTAATTGGGGCGCCATAGACGACTGGGCCACCCATGCCCCTCATAACAAATTATCAATCAAAGCAAACATGCAATATATTGTGGTATCAACAAATCACGAAATTGCAACACGAAAGTCAGGCCAATAACCTTCCTTAATTTCAAACTTTCAGTTTTATATTTCACAAGGAAAACTCTGCTTACCACTGAGCCGACAGCTTTCTCGCTTGTGTAAAATGCTGAAAAACAGATGCAAAAATAACATAAACAATATATACCAGCGATAGAAACTAACATTATTAGTCTACTAGTCCTCATAAGATAACATACGTGTATAGCAAAGCCCTTAAAAATGGCAAATTTCTATTAGACCTTATGACACCTCAACTATGGGGCTGTTAGGCAAGCGCTTTAGGACTAAGTAATTTACCAATATCTATTGCTGTATACATATAGTGACATTATATGGTCTTTATTAGCTAAGCTTAGTAAGGCGAAACTTTTTTTATTTCTTGGTTTATCGATTTCAAACTCATTTCAAAAGTGAGGCAGGCCAATTTAAAAAAAAAAGCAAAAAAAAAAGCCTCTCACATTTTTTTTACTTGACTTTTATCCTAAAATGTTAGGTAGGTATGAAAAAAAATATCCTGGCGTAACAAAAGTAAAATAACTCAATTTTTCAAGAACATTTTATTATATCCCTGGCACTCAGCTTGTGCACAAATGGCAACATAACAATATTCATGTCATGGATGGAAATGCATGAAAGGCGCTGCTATTTTGGCAGCATGGGCAACGTTTAACTCTTTCAACACCAGCCAACCAGAAGATTACTGCTGTGACACCAAGTTCCCAGAGACTCTTGTGTGATAGATGAAGCCAACTTTATCAAGGAAATTATCTGCTGAAATTAACATCTTTGCTACTACATGTTTGGCCATACACTATTTGAAAGGTCTAATTAATCCTATTGTTTATAAATATGAAAGTTATGTGTATTACATTATTTAAATAATTCATTAACAACTAAATAAAGTTCGTTTTAAATAAAAATAATGTAAGCTTAAACATTCATAACGTCCAGATTAAGGACCAATGAAGCGCAAATCTAACGATTTTTTCGGCAAATATAAGAATTCATAAAATCCTCTTACCCATTTCTTTTTTATTTCCATTTGTTTACGTTGTTGGAACGTTATTTTAAAAAGAATTACAAATAATATCTGTCATCACCCATTTCCCGATGATAGTGGCTGTCCGCTCACTAACATGAGGAAATACCTCCGTTTTCAAAGCTTCGTATGAATAACACATACGTCGAAAGGCTGCCATGTCAGTGTACATTAAAAAAACTTATATTGTTTCACCGACAAAATCTGCTACAAGGTTCGTGATTGGTCAAATTTAAGCACGTGACCTAAAGCAGCCAATCAAATTACAGAAACGGTAATTTTCAGACTTTGGCAAAAGGTTTGGGTTAAATCATGTTATTCTGAATGTTTTAGCATGAAACCGCAATCTATATTAAAAATATGGAACTTTATGGATGCATAGAGCTAGGTTACAAGCTGTGACAAAGATTTCTTATGCATATATTTTGGCATTAAGACATCGTGTCCAAAGGCGAGATGTCATTTGACTGACGATTACATGCGATCGCACGAAAAGTTGGAAATAATAACTAAGATGTCAGTTTGGCAACTTTTATAGATATATTTTTGATGATTTTATTACTTTGTAAATAAAGACGTTTCAGCATTTTGCTGTTTGACATGTTCGATGAGGACCCGTTGAGAATTTTATTTCCAGTAACATTGCGGGGAAATAGTGTCTAGTGAATACATTTTTGATCTATAGATAAAGAAATCATAAAATCAAATGGAATACGTATTTCAGACATTGTGAAATATGATAGATTTAATAAATGAATGATATGACAAGTAGGTTAATATAATTATAAACTATTTTGACGTGACTTGGACGATCTACCGTGCGGTGTGACTTGTGGCTTTGAACGGCCAACAGTGTTGAAATAGTTAAACTGGTCACCACTGCGCTTTGCATTGACAAACTTTGATGGTATTAGAGAAGGATCCCATCAAGAAATATCAGAGTGACTTCCCTTTGCTTTACTCTCGACGAGGAAATGAAATCTTTTTTTTTGTTTGAACTTTTTGTCGAAAAGATCGGCGGTAATAAAAAATAGGGTAATTTTCTTTTTCTTTTTTTTAACATTTGGACTGAAAGAGCAGCGCATCCGTAAACCAAGAAATAAAAAAATTGTCGCCTAAACAGATTTTTACTAGATTCAGGCTTGAGTCACCTACAGCCACCATGACAATAACAAAAGATGTGCAGTCAAGCAGTGCTCATGTAAAGGGAAATAACTGCGTGCTATACTGTATCATATTGTGTTTAAGTATTAGGAATTTAAATTTTTTTGAAAATGGAAATAAAAATGAAACATGCGGCAGATTTAATGATGATGTGGGTGGTGCCAAGGTGCCAAGAATGTTATCTTTTGTAGCCTTAGATCTCCACACGACCCCCCTATGATGCTTATAGAACCACTGGCTGGAGGAGCTCTTCTCACCTGAAGAGGTTGTGTCGCGATGCAGCGTGAAGAAGGTCTGCATCTTCATCACCTCGATACCACGGTAGGTGTTGCATACCAAGTTCCTCACAGCGACACTTCGGAGATGACGAATTCGTTTCTGAGGAAAACAAAAAGAATATACACTACAAAATGTGCCAAACCTTTTCTGGTCACTTAATACGCCGTGTACACTTCTAATTTGACATTATACAGCCATGAAGCAAAAATAAAAACATAAAGAATAGATACATACAGTAAGTTTTTTTTGTTGTTGTTTAATGCCACACTCAGCAATATTCCAGCTATATGACGGCAGTCTGTAAATAATCGAGTATGGACCAGACAATCAAGTGATTGACATAATGAGCATAAATCCACACAATTCGGATACAATGACATGCATCAACCAAGACTGCGAGCCTGATCACCCGATCCCGTTAGTCAAGTCTTACAACAAGCATAAGATGTGTTGATGGTTGGTGCATGTCATGGTATCCCGATCGCGTGGATCCATGCTCATGATGTCAATCACTGGATTATCTGGTCCAGAGTTGATATATTTACTCTCCTTCAAAGAGAAACACACTGTTTCATTTTCTGGACTAACAATCAAGTCTTTGAATGGCATAGAATAGGGCTGGGACGAGTCCAAATTTACTACCCAGGTACCCATCCCCCTATTACCCGACCCTACCCGGGTACCCACTGTAGGTCTCAGGAGATGTCTCAAAATGTCTGAATGGGAACATTTTTAGCATAGCCCTGGCAAAATGTATTAAGATACATGTATTGAACAATCTGGTCATTCATACACTGAAAATACATATGAAAAATCAGAAGGAATGGGTGCATAGTCAGAAAGAAATGCGAACATTAGTGACTTGTAGTGTAACCATAGAGTTCTAGATAATCTTTTTCATTAACCAATATATCACGTGACTAACCACGGGTCCGGGTAGTCCTGTGGGTACCCGGGTCCTACTCAATACCCACCCGACCCGGGTACCTGAGTTACCCGTCCCAGCCCTAGCATAGAAGCATAAAGAAGGGAATCTATAGAATCTTCTTTATTATGAGGAACACGTTTCAGAGTATATCAGCATTCCCGTTTACCGGTAATAAGGCGCTTTTTACCAGTAAAATAGGCTTGGACCAGTAATTCATGTGACTGTCAGTCCCTGTGGACCGGCAAATAAAGTTCCTTATCAATCTTTGTTGTTGAACAAAACATCGGTGATATTCATATACAAGTACATCTTTGAAACAAAGTCAGCTTGTTTATTACCATCAGGTTTCCCCTCGTCTAGGTTAAATATCCATTTGTAGCGACTTTGTCTCGAAATATTAAAAAAGAAGAGAAAATTGTGACTAAAGTTTGTGTGAATGACGTATAGATCTAACAAAGTTACTTCAGAGATGTCATCTTTGCATAAAACATGATGTTAAAAGCATAAGAACCAAATAATTTTCATACGTTTTTTTACTTGTTGAATGTGGTACTGGCTAAAATTAGGGGGGATTGGTAATTTTTAGTTTCAGTTTCAAAAGCCAGCGGGAACACAGTAGTTTCAGATCAATTTCCTATTTAGTTTCGGGGTCACTGTACAGCTTCCTTCATTATTTCTGTCATGCATATTTGTTGAAAATAAAAAAAATTTAGTCTCATATTTCATGAGGTTTTCATGAAATTACATATTTTTGAATATTATGTAAAAAAATTTTCAGTCTGCAATTTCAGCCATTGGTCTGAAGCCTAAGGGCAGTCAAATTATCAGATAATTATAGAACATATTCCACTACATTTTACTGAAAAAGATGCTCAGAGCCAAGTTGGGCCATCTTCCCGAGGCAAGAGAGTTAACTGACTATAAAAGTCCAGTTTCCACCCTTGCCGAACTAGGCTGGTATTATGGAGTTACATTTTGGCTGGACTAACGAGTCTATGCATAGTCCAATCAACGCGACGAAATCGAATTCCAGTTAGTAAACTGTCGTGTAGATTTCGGTCGATTGGAGGATTTGCAAAGCATGTACACTGCCAACTCGTTGTCAACACATATTTTCCAAATCTTTTCATGTTTTTAATGAAGGTGCTCACGCAGTTTGAGTCACTTCACGAAATAAAACTCGTTTTATCACAATATAGAACTTGATTATCGATCAGATCGTCTTGACAGGGCGTCACCATTATGTTTGATACAAATGCAAGTGATACGAGTGGTGGAATCTGATTGGTCAGTAGGAGAGGCTTAGAAGGGACATGACTCATAATAACCACTGGTGTTGCTACGATCGAGCCCAGGAATACCAGCCAAGTTCGGCAAAGGTGGAAACTGGACTTTTATAGTCAGTTAACTCCCTTGCCTCAGGAAGATGAGTTGGGCTGGTAGTCTCAAACATTTTGGGCACAGACTATTATTTTGTGTACAGAGATACATGTATTTAGTAACTATTTACTATAACATACAGGTGTAGAATACTGGTAATTTCAGTTAGGAATCTAGTCAAAAGTGTATCTCAAATTGCAGCTTAACATGGGAGGAACGCACAAAGTGATACTGAATGGGTCGATGTTCATGTTGTGACAAACAACTACAGAAATGTACCCTAGCCAAAATCACAACACAGAAATTACCTCTATCAGCAATAGAATCTAACATGTTTAGTCCACTAGTCCTTATAATGATAACATACAATGATATAGCAAAACCCTTAAAAAGGGCAGTTTTCTTCTAGTCCTTTTGACACTTGATTGATAGGCATTTAGAAGCTGGAGTAGTAAGTAAGGATAAGATTTATGGATGAACAACTTCAATATTACAATTAAGAGCGTCGTTTCAGTGTAGGTTCTAACAGTTTTATCAAGCAAGCGACATACAGAGTATGGTTGACAAGTAGATATACAAGTAGGAAGCAATGTTCATACAGTAGAGTAGATATCAGATGTAGTTATACTGGATTGGGGAATCCTATTATGTAAACAAAAGGGGTAGTTAAGACATTACCGGTGAAGTCAGTAACATAAACAAAAAAATGAAGCCAGTAATATAAACAACATGATAACTCCTTAACTATTGGGCAATTTGGCAAGGACTATAGGACTAGTGCCAGTTTCTACCAGAGCTCCAGATAACGTTTTGAGCAATTGAGTTTTTACTCGAAGGTTTCTATTTAAATTGGGTTATTACATTTTTCATTGTGTAACCAATATTTTTTCCCTCAACTATCCATCACTCTACTGGGTTTTTCCAAAATGAGTAAGCATTTTGAGATTTAAAAAAAATAATGAAATAATATTTTAGATCTATAGAACAGTTCTAAATATAGGCTTGACTCGGAAAGTGAATTAGCTCATAATTGTGTTTTGGAAATTAGCTCCTTTGTACGCATGCTGAACAAGCTTCACTGGGTATTTACGCATGCTGTTTTCAAACAATTGAGTTTTTAATTTAATGCATGCGTTTCTGTATGCAAGTTAATTGAAAGTAATTGGGTTATTTTACTCAAATATGCAGCTTATCTGTAGCTATGTTCTAGCACTGTCTGTTCAACATTACCTTAAAGGGGCACTGATCTTACGCATTTCCCCGGGCTGGTTGTTGCCTTTGTTATTGTTTTTTTCCCTGTGAATACCCGGATGATACGCAACGCAACTGAGCGTGACCAGAGACTGGGCTACCGTCTGCAAGGACAGCTAAATAAACTTGGAGGCTGGAGGCAATATTTGTTTTACGCATTTTTGCATAAACACTGATTGGTTAACTGTGATCTATAAAGATTTCGACAAAGGGCGCATGTTAATTAATTTCTCCAGCCTAAACAAACAGACAAAAAGAACACGGAGCTCATCGGATGTCGTCATTTGGAAATACCCCAGATGGTTATAGTTTAATACTAAAAAAAGTATCCATGCAGTGAAAGCATTTTCGGATTTCCGATTGCGTCGATAATACGATTACTACTACCCTGTTGTCATCCACGTTTTCTCGTATAACCCTACACTTGTGTATTTGTCGTCATTCACTTGATGCTCAGTTAATGAATTTATTACAGGTACAATTAGTTGTAGCACCACTTAGATTACCTGACAAAGGTTCCCATTTGGCATTTATTGTGCTGGGGTAATTATTCAATCTAAATCCAGGTTTGGAGTGAGGTGAAATGTGTGTTATGTTATATGCACGTGGCAGACCAGCAAGAGGTGAATGATCAGTTGAGTTGATTTACTTTTTTTTGTAAATCAACGGATCGTTCCTAGCCATCAAAGGATTAACAGAAAATACGTTGATTGATTAATCACTGTTATCTTGCACAGTGGATATGTCAAAAGTGAGTGTTTACATGTCTAGGTTTACTAAAACAAAGGGAATACACTCACATCATGGCGTGAAGTGCCGATGTAAAAACAACATACTTTGTTCAAAGGGTTAACTGATAATACGTTGATTGATTGCTCATTGTTATCTATCACTCAATGGATTTTTTAGGAACCGTGGATGTTATGAAAATAGTTGTCACGTGGGCTTTCTCAGCCGACCCTTGAGACTTGACACCTATGTGAAACACCTGAAACAATCTAAGTGATCAGTTGAGAAACGAACACGGGTTATAATATCCCGAAACGATATATATCTTTTAAAATATTTGATTGTTACAGAGACATGTGACATCGAATAAATTTCTTTGTACAGCTGCAGACGAGTAGGATATTGTTCCTTTGTGTGCATGGATATTCACGGATACATTCCTCGAACAAGGAAGCTGCCTAGAATTTATACACATAAATTTGGTAGGCTGTAATTATGGTATTTGCATTTTGTTTTCCTTCATTTGAACCGATTCGTTCTTGTTCCTCTACATCTTGGTTGGGAAATTCTTCAATGCGCGATAGACGTTGTTTTCACAAGTCTTTACCTTTGTAAGCGTGTATATATTACCGTCAATTTGTAAAATCTGATTCTCTCAGGCAATTTATAAAATGTGTAAATATTTCAGGCATTTTGACTGAAAAATCTGTCCAGATTGACTAAAATTGATTAAGACGATCCAACGGGCCTAAAAACACCACAACAGATTATTATGTAGGATGAGAAGCCAAACAACATAGAAATGTACTTTTCAACGTAACATTTTCAGTCTCTTGGTGATGACATTAAACATCAAAATGTTTGGAATTCGTTATCATAATAATACAGATGGAAATGTTTGTTAGTCACTTTGTAAAATAACTGAATATTTAGACGTTTAATAAATTTGTTACATATTTTGACAGTAAAAAAATATACACACTATAAAAAAAGCAATGCTCAGGTGAAATATTTACTTTGTGTTGCAAGTCGAAATAGTGTAAACAAAAATCGCAAAATTACCAAGCAAGTGACTTATTAAAACTTCGTCACCATTACCGATGCTACCCACAAAGATACTTACATTTCCTTATTATCTCGAAAACTGTATTTAATTTTGTCGCGAACTAGTCTAGATTTCTGCTATACATCCGGGTACTCACTGGGAAAAAACAATAACAAAGGCAACAACCAGTCCCGGGGAATTGCGTTAGATCAGTGCCCCTTTAAACTATGTATCCTACAATGGCTCCTTCAGTCAAAGTTTTCAACAAGACATCTACCAATTCCTGTGCTGACAATCAAGGAGTCATATTACAGGCAAATCTTTGCGCCCTCTGCCTCTGGTTGGTATGTTCCAGAAATTGTATGTCAAACATTTCAATTTGAAAGTTTGAGAATGGTACACATGCATTTCTGCGGACACCTATCTGACATTTTTTTTTTCATGCTGCTAATATTGCGCTATTTGAAAAATTGGGTGATAAAGCTGAAAATAAGCAGACAAAAATTACTATGCTTGCATTTTGATGGCTAAAGATGATTAAACCTTGAAATGGAACATAAAAGTAATTGCGAAATCATTGAAAAAGTACTTAAAACAAAAACATGAATAATGGTATGTGACAACCTCATCAGTCACATCCATCGGGGCCACATTTAAACAAAGATGTACTGTTCAATAGTTTTGGTCACTAAAAATTACATTTACTTATGGAAGAATTCAATTCATGCCATTGTGTGGGAGCCAGCCCCTGCAAAACTCTCTGTTATTTTAGCTTTTAGCAATGCAGTTAATAATGGCATCTGAAAAACTTAGAAAATATTACTAATGAAGGACCATGTGTATATTCCTTACCAAATGGCAGAGGGTGTCTAGTAAAAAAGCATTCATGCCCATAAATGAATAATACTTTATTGCTTTAATACTGCACATTGGTGATAAATGTGTTGATGTGCAATTAATTACAGGTCAATGGAATGACTATTAATTTACAATCGATCACTGCACTGATACCAGATGATCAGTTAACCACTGTAATTTGACATCACCAGGCCTTGTCAAACTAATCGATCACTAAATACATGTACGTGAACTGAAGAGTAATAGATTCAGCCTGTGCATTTATTTCCTGATGTCACAGAGTGACATACTTAGGCAAGTACCCAGGTTATGGTAGATTTACAGGCATGTCCTGATCAGTATGTGATCTGTGTTAGATCAACAGCTGACCAAAGGACAATCAAACATAACTAGTCAAACATAGGAAGTGTATCACAGCTTCTTGTAAAGAAAAGTGTCATCTATCACGGTCCTTGAAACTGAAATTTCGGCAGAGAATGAACAGTTGTATTTCATTTCCACACAACACACTGCTGCACAGTTACAGACACCTGTCAACCTGTCACTCATTTTTTCCGAAATTAACATCTAGCAATCTAATCACCTGGTATGTTGGCAAGTCGAAAGGGTTCGTAACACGTTGAAAACCTCCACCCGATGCCATGTCTTGATACTTCGTTATTTGCAGAGTTTTACATAATAATGAAACCTCAATATTTAACAGAAGACTTCTGTCGACTTTAGGGAAGTACCCTACGTCGCCATCTTGATTCTCGTATTAGTATCACGTGACTGTTTGATTAGACGTGAATATTTCGTATCAGTTGTGATTCAGCAGGCCCACAAGCTAAGTGGAAGTTATTGAAAACACCTCCGTTCGTTTATGTCAGTATTCTGACGTTTGACAAGTTCCTGAACATGAACAAATAGGAAAAATCGTTATTTCCGATCTCGCGAGATTATGTGTACACGCCAGTCATGTGACTCTGAGAGCCGACAGAATCAAAACATTTCTTTTTCGTGTGTTAGACTTTGGTCATCCTTGGCATAAAAAGACATACAATCGTTTTGATTGCGTGACACTTAGCACGCCGAAGACCACGGCTATTTGACTGAAACGATTTTCAGCAGAGACCAGGCAAGCAGGTATAATAGCATTGGAATCAACACCATTTCTTACCAAATGCAGATCAGACATTAATATTGTCAACATTGCCAGTGACATCATATAGAGTCTACTCCAAGATGTATCCCGGTTTCCAAACAAACTGCCCTTAGAATAAAAGACTGTACGTTTTTTTCAGAATTGGGGATGTTGTTAAAGGTCCATAAAAGTTTATATTTCATTCTGTGCAATAATGTCAAACTAGGGTCTAAATATAAAGCCTCTTCTTTGAATACACAATGCCATTCAGAAAGTGATCAAATGTAACAAATGTTATATTTGGGATAACACTTTCTTAGTAAAGTACAGATTCCCATACTTTTTTTGGGTTGAGTCCCGTCTAGGATTTGAGCCCACACTGCCAGAGTGGGGCACCTTATCGCCAACACACAAAGTCAGCGATCTAACCCCAAGCCTTTACTGAGAAAGTGTTATCCCAAATACAACATTTGTTACATTTGACCCTTATTGAATGGCTTTGTGTATTCATAGCTTTCGGCCATGAGAGCCGTGCCAATTTACACTTGTCAGAGGGGTACACAAAGTACATGATCTAGACTACCAGTTGTGGGACTTTCATTTTTGTTGTAGCCTCGGTGGCTGAGTGGGTTAGATCGCTGACTTTGTGTGCTGGCGATAAGGTGCCTCACTCTGGCAATGTGGGTTCGAATCCCGGATGAGACTCAATCCCAAAAAGTATGAGAATCTGTACTTTACTAAGAAATGTAACATTTGTTACATTTGACCCTTATTGAATGGCATTGTGTATTCATAGCTTTCGGCCATGAGAGCCGTGCCAATTTACACTTGTCAAAGGGGTACACAAAGTACATGATCTAGACTACCAGTTGTGGGACTTTCATTTTTGTTGTAGCCTCGGTGGCTGAGTGGGTTAGATCGCTGACTTTGTGTGCTGGCGATAAGGTGCCTCACTCTGGCAATGTGGGTTCGAATCCCGGATGAGACTCAATCCCAAAAAGTATGAGAATCTGTACTTTACTAAGAAATGTAACATTTGTTACAACCCTCTTCTTGTTTGAATACATGACACTATTTTATGGATAGCAACTTCTTTTATTCTTTGTACAACATTTCAGAGCTACTTCTTTCTCCTTCATCAGGTGAATCTTGTTTATTATCAAACATTATCAAACACAGTGAAATGCAAGTCACATCTTCAAAGCAATAACATTAATTATTACTATAACAACATGACCTGGCCAATATTTAATTCCAATTTTTGAATCTTTGCTGGTATTTTCCTCAGACATGGGGAGGGATATTGGCCTATGAGCAGGTCTAGTGATACTCCAATGATAAAATGGCCTTTTGTCATCCCTGTCTAATAAAATCAGATCCAAGCAATCATTACAGATCATATATTGTTTGACCATCTGTATCTCAAGATTTGTAAACTTAAAATCCAGTGTTGGAAGGGATAACATGTTAATCATTGTCATTTTAATTATGTACCTATACTGGAAGATGTACAGCATTTGACCAGGCACAGTTTTGGATTTGAAGTAGCACCGTGTGAAGGATGAAATTTGCATTGCCAGCTTGAAGCTAAGCTAATTGGCCAACACTTCACCATAGGACCACAAATAATTTGCACTTTTTTTTACCTGTTGATCAGCACCAGATGTGTGCTATCCTTTTTGTCTGTGAAACTTGAAATAATTTAATGGATTTACCCCAACTTACAATGGATTAATTCGTTAAAAGAAGTGTGTTAGCTAGCACTAACAAACTATAAACATGATAAACTGCACTGGTAAGGCCATCATAAATTCATTGCAAAATTATCATCCACTTTTTTTCAAATGTGGGGAGGGAAGCTTTTTATTTTGTATTTTTATTTAAAGTCTTGAAGTTGAAGACTGGACACCTTGGTAGGAACAATAGATGACTGAAATAACAAAGATAACAAATAAACATTGATTTCAACAGTAGCAGTCGGATGTATCTTTGTTCAACCTATTTTTGTTTTCCCTGCCCCAACTTGTACAGTTGTACTCGTGCTTATGAATATATCCTCAATTGACGTTAACATATCAAGTTCTCCACATGCAAACTTGTTGAAGATTTCCATAAGAGTCATAGACTCTGGCATAGGACAGCCATACCAGTCTTAAATGGTTTGGACACCTCTCATATTTTCAAAATAGCTAGAACCATCTTACTCTCATCTTACCGAGGCAAGGGAGTTAACTGACTATTAAAGTTCAGTTTCTACCCTTGCCAAACTAGGCTGGATTTATGGAGTTATATTTTGGCGGGTCGATGCAGTCCAATCAAAATCGTGCAACAAACGTTGTTCATAAACAACATGGCGACTGCAGTGCAGATTTCAGTCGACTGCAGGATTTGCAGAGCATGTGTACCGTCAACTGGGCATCGACAGATGTTTTCCAAATCTTATCATGTATTTAATCAAAGTGCTCGATTGATTTGATGTACTTCACGAGGTAGGACACATTTTATTACAATAAAGATCTTGACTATCGATCAGATCGTCTTGTCTGGGCGCCACCATTTTGTTTGAAGCAATTGCAAGCGAAAGGAGAGGTGGAATCTGATTGGTCAGTAGGAGGGACACAGAAGGGACATAACTTGAGATTGCCACTGATGGTGCTACGTTGAAGCCACAAAATTCCAGCCTAGTTTGGCAAAGGTGGAAACTTGACTTTTTACAGTCAGTTAACTCCCTTGCCTTAGGAAGATGGCCTCATCTTGACAGCTGACAGCAAGCAGACGATAGGCAGTCGTCGCAAAGAGTTTGTTGTAGGCACATTTATGGCATGTCATAAAGTTGACTGATTGCCAACTAAAAGGTCCACCAGGCTCATTTCATATTTAAGTTTAATTTTAACATGAAAGAGACATTTGACAGTTGATGTTCTTACAGTGCTCTCAACATTTCAGACCGCCTGTGTGGTCTAGTGGTAGAGCGTCCGCCCGGAGAGTGGAAGGTCCGGGGTTCGATCCCCGGCCGCGTCATACCAAAAGACGTTAAAAGATGGTACTTGTTGTTACCCTGTCTGGCGCTCGGCATTAAGGGGCTAAAACAAGGACTGGTCGGCTCGGAGTCAGTATACTGTGTCAGAGCAATTAATTCATTATGGCCTTAACTGTGGTCAGAAGAGGTCCCCAGTATCTCAGGCTAGTTGTCGTTGGTTGGTTTGTCAGCAGTATAACAACTATATGACGGCAGTCTGTAAATAATGGAGTCTGGACCAGACAATCCAGTGATTGATATCATGAGCATCGATCGGGATCGATGACATGCATCAACCAAGTCAGCGAGCCTGACCACCCGATCCCATTAGTCGCCTCTTACGACACGCATGGTCACCTTTTACGACAAGCATGGGTTGCTGAAGATCTATTCTACCCCAGAATCTTCATGGGTTGGCTAGTTGTCAGAGCCATCTACTATGATCTAGAAAGGAGATTGGGTGGTTGTGGTATGAGATGTTGATCATGCTGTCTACCACTGGTTTTCAATTACAGTGGAATCAACCGGGCTTGTATTGAACTGGCATTTTAAGTCTGGTTGAGACAGCAGACCAGATTAGACAGAAATCTCATTCCAGCAAAGAGTTGCATCTCTTGGTGTCTCGTGAAATGAACATTTAAGATTGATGGTGAAATTGGGTTTAACGTCGCGTCCAAGATTATTGCACTTATTTAGCGACATGCATGCACGTGTATGTGTTTGTGTGGCTGCTTGTACTAGTCCGGACTGATGCCGATTTATAGTGCTAGCTCACTGAGATACCATGCCGCATTTTAACATGAATACCCCACTCAGACACAGTATACTGACTCCGAGCCGATCAGTCCTTGTTTTAGCCCCTTAAAGCCGAGCGCCAGACAGGGTAACAACAAGTACCATCTTTCAACGTCTTTCCGGGCAGACGCTCTACCACTAGACCACTAGACCACAGAGGCGGTCTAGTTAAGATTGAATATGTGTCATGTACAAATATACCTAATGATATGCCTTAGTGAAAGGCCGACACCACAACATAAGCCATATGCAGTACTAGGTACAGTCGATATATCAGGAGAAAAAGGACCTTATAGGTACTTGGATACAATTGTGCCATGACGTTATGAAGACATCTGACGTCAACATACTTCAGTGAAGATCGCCATGTGATATGAATTGAAGCATGTGAATTGTATTTTTGTGTTCTGAAGATCATGAAGATGCTTTAGTTTTAAAATATAATGAAAAGTCAAAATATGATTTTTCACCCATAAGGTCTCTTATCTCATAGTTGGTCACGTATTTACATCGTACATGATGGCAATGGTAAACTGCTGATCCAAGCAATGATATTGCATAGTACAGCAACACCATTGGTCATATCCAACATGTCTGCAGCTCATTACGCAAGTGTCAGACTCGTGGTTATGTAAAATAACTAGATTTTGGGATAAAACAACTAGAACGAGGCATCACTCAGACCGCCTTTGTGGTCTAGTGGTAGAGTGTCCGCCCGGAGAGCGGAAAGTCTTGGGGTTGAGCCCTTGGCACGTCATACCAAAAGACGTTAAAAGATGGTACTTGTGTTATCCTGTCTGGTGCTCGGCATTAAGGGTCTAAAACAAGGACTGATCGGCTCGGAGTCAGTATACTGTGTCTGAGAGGGGTATTCATGTTAAACTGCGGCATGGTATCTCAGTGAGCTAGCACTATAAATCGGCATCAGTCGGGACAAGTACATGCAGCCACACACACACGTGCAATAATCTTGGTCACATCTTTCTACCTCACCTCACCTCTGCATCAATCTATGTTGTAATCACATTGTTTGTTAATAAGAACAGCTTACTAGATGAAGGAGAATCCTTTGTGTCATATTTCCAGCATAAAATGAAACATTGATTATTTCAGATGGCATCCCAAGGAATAGATCGCATCCCGGATTCACTCGGCTATCTGGTGTTGACTGAGGATGGAGCAGTAGTGAGTGTAAGTTTGTTAGCATCACCAATGTTTCCCTGAAGACTTTGATGCTAATTGCGTGGAATGATGTTCATCATGTCAATCACTGGATTGTCTGGTCCAGACTCGATTATTTGCAAACTGCCGTCATATAGCTGGAATATTGCTGAGTGCGGCATTAAACAACAAACAAACAAACAAACAACATGATGAGCTGTGTAACGATACGCGAAACAGCATGTAAATCGATGCAAAGCTCAAGATACAATAAATTGATGTAAACCCCTGTATTGCAATAGATATGTTGCATGACATTGTATTGGTGTAAATAGATAATAGCTGAAACTGTTCAACAACCAGCTAATCAGATTCTCTGGTAGTTTTTGGTTGGCTATAAATAGCATACCATCCACAGTGCCATCTAGCCTCTATGATTCTGCCCTACAATATCCCGTCTGTGATCTCTGAAATTTAAAAACAAATGATTCAGGGTTGTGATTCAACTGGAAAATGAAAGAAAATCAACTCAAATAAAAGTACTGTAATCATATTGCTTCCATTGTATCGGGAAATATCATATTGCGACCCCACTCACTGTATCGCTACACTTTTCGATATTATCATATTACTGGCAGTTTTTTTTGTTTTTGTTTTTTTTGTTTTACGCTGCACTCACCAATATTCCAGCTGTATGACGGAGGTCTTTAAATAATCAAGTCTGGACCAAACAATCCAGTGATTCATGTCATGAGCATAGAGCTGGGATGGCGTAGTGGTTGACGCATTCGCTTATCAAGCTGAAGACCAGGGTTTGATTCCCCACATGGACACAGTGTGTGAAGCCAATTTCTGGATTGATGCTCATGATATGAATCACAGGATTGTCTGGTCCAGACTGGTTTATTAACAGACCGCCGTCATATAGCAGGAATATTGCTGAGTTTAACAATCAGTCAAAACAGTATTATCATTAAACCTAACTCACTCACTCACTCACTCACTCACTCACTCACTCACTCACTCACTCACTCACTCTGTGTTGTAGTCGGGTGGGGAGCTGGAGAATGACGAGGACACTGCGGGCAAGATCACAAGGCTTGTGTACACTGCGGCCAAAATACCCGTCACGTCGGACAAGAGAGACACATTCAAACGGATATCAGGTAAACCTCGATGTCTACAGAGGTGGCAACATACACAGAAACCCTGCACAGAAACCCTCTGCTTTAAACTTGTACTGCATTTGGGTATGGACCTCTGAAGATCCAGGGTAGAATAGGTCTTCATTAACTCATGCTTGCCATAAAAAGCGACTATGCTTGTCGTAAGAGGCGACTAACGGCATTGGGTGGTCAGACTCGCTGACTTCATTGTATCCAAAGTGCATAGATTGATGTTCATGATGTCAGTTACTGGATTGTTTGGTCCAGACTTGATTATTTACAGACCGACATCGTATAGCTGGAATATTGCTGAGTGTGGTGTTGAACAACAAACAAGAAAACACATTTCCTGACAGAGATCAGACCATGCAGAGACAATGATGAATATGTCAGTTTCATTCATCTAGACATACGTTTACCGCCTCCATGGTGGAGTGGGTTGAATGTCTGCCTGGAGATCGGAAGGTTGGTGATTCGATCTCCTGGCTACATCATACCAAGAGATGTTAAAAGATAGTACTTGTTGTCACTGTGTTAAATAGTCTCAAAATATTACTGGCCAGGTGGGCTAGCTAGACTTAATAGCTACCAGCTGGTTTAAAACTTCACTAGCTTGAAAAATGTTTGAGTGAGTGAGTGAGTTTGATTTTACGCCACTTTTAGCAATATTCCAGCAATATCACAGCCAGGGACATCAGAAATGGGCTTCACACATTGTACCCATGTCGAGAATCAAACCCGGGTCGTCGGCATGACGAGCGAACACTTTAATTACTAGGCTACCCGACCGCCCCTTAAAAATGTTTGACATGGGTAGTCTAAGTTTGTTAAGTATCAGAGCTTGTGATTGGTTAAACTACAAATTACAGCCAATCAAAACACGTTTGTTACACACAGTGTTACACTGACAACTGTCACTCAAAACAAGATGAAAGAGGCTAACTTTAATCTCGCAACATTGATTCATTACGGATGATTATTTTAATTTTGATGGTCGCTTTTATCTACAGAAATGGAAGAATTTTTTTTATTTTAATCAACCAAGAGGTGACCATCCCCATTAAAATTTCAGTAGCGAGTGGGTTGAGACATTTCAGAATCTTTACTTGTTGTTACCCTGCCTGGTGCTCAGCATTAAGGGAATAGAACAAGGACTGTTCAGTATGCTGTGTATTAGTTGGGATATTCATGTTAAACTGTGGTATGGTATCTCAGTGGGCTAGCACTAAACAACAGGCATTATTCTGGACAAGTACAAGCACACATGTATGCATGCACGCACGCACACACACACACACACACACACACACACACACACTCACACTCACACTCACACTCACAGGTGCATGCACTTCGCTATGTAAATGCAGTAATCTTGAATGCGAGATTAAACTTCTTTTCACCTCACCTCAAGACTATAAACTGTAACACGACTGTGGTCTAGAGGTCGTCCTAAACATACCCATCTTCCTGAGGCAAGACTATACAAGCCCAGTAACCACCCTTGCCGAACTAGGCGGGAATTATGGAGTTATAATTTGGCTGGACTAACAAGTCTATGCATAGTCCAATCAAAATTGTGTAACGAAATCTACAGCCGGTTGGTCAACTGCCATGTAGATTTTGGGCGATTGCCAGATTTGCAGAGCATGTATATCATCAACCTAGTGTCAACATATATTTTCCAAATCTTTTCATGTTTTCATCAAGGTGCTCATGTGATTTGATGAACTTCGTGCAATAAGACCTGTTTTGTTACAAAATAGATATGATTATCGATGTGATCATCTTCACTGGGCAACACCATTTTATTTGAAGCATATGCAGGTGATATGAGAGGTGGAATCTGATTGGTCGATAGGAGGGACATAGAAGGGACATAACTCATAATAGTCACTGGTGGCACTACGATTGAGCCCAGAAATTCCAGCCTAATTCGGCAAGAGTGGAAACTGGATTTTTACAGCCAGGTAACTCACTCCCTTGCCTCAGGAAGATGCATCATACCTCACTCACTCATCATTCAACCTTTTCCATTTCAGTTGTGTGGGACGACAGCATGTATGTGATAACAGTTTCGAATCATAAAATATTCGCAAGTAAACGGAAGTATGTCCCCCAAGACCCTGTCTCAGCATGAAGGAATACTGGAAGAGATTCGGAGGAGGATTCAGGATGAAGTGTGTGTTACTTGAAGACATGGAGGGAGACTTAGTGCTGATCACACACGTCCGCTTATTGTTCCCACATCCTGATCCAGTGATGGACTGACAATTCAGATACAGGCTTTGTTGACGCTTGTTGTTTATTCATGTTTAAAGAGGAGTAGACACAGCCAAGTTGGCCAGTTTCCACCCTTCATGCAAGTTTGATTCAGGCAATTTTAATTTCTCTTATTGAAATTTCTTCTGGATAATACTTGCCGTTATTAAATACATAACAAGGTTTTGCTTTTATTTGGTTAAAAGATAATTGTACAGGAATGTTGTTTCTTATCTGCCATAATCACCAAATAAAATCTTACTTTTGAATGAAAAGGAACAAGGTTTTATTTTGTTGCAAATAATGTGTTTTGGTTTCGGTTTCCTTCTTATATCTACTTCCTCAACACAAACTTTGGACAATCAGTAATATGTTGCTGTTCAATATGTTCAATCAGTTGCTTATGAAGAATGTCAAAATTTATTGAGGAGTAGTTTGTTTCGTTTTTGTTTGTTGTTTAACCAGTGTTTGAAATAAAAAAATCACAGGCTTAAGAACCTGCAGGCCCTGACTAAACTCTTCAGGCCCACAATATTTGTGTCAAAGTTTAATGAAACTTAAAATTTAAACTAAAGAATAGAAATGAAGTTCCTGAACATTTTTTTTTACTCAATGAAGTAATTAATCAAGTTCACTGATTGTGTGATTCACTGCTGGCAGACACCCTCACTTGAGTGAGTAGGAAAATAAGAACCAGAAACCATTTAAAAACTGCAGCTTATTGTAACAAATATATCGAAATGTAAATTTACTGCAGGCCAGGAGTACCCATGCAGTTTTGAAACTAGGGGCCCGACGTGACATTATCTGACACGGGCCATAAGGCCAATGCTTAGTTTAAACACTGTGTCTACTCCCTCAGATAGTTTTTTGCACTTGTAAGTATTTTAGGGTTGGCGGTTGGTTGGCATGTTTTGTATATTTGTTTGTTTAACACTGCACTCAGTAATATGGCGGCAGTCTGTAAATAATCGTGTCTGGACCAGACAATCCAGTGATTGATATCATGAAAATTGATCTACGCAATTGGGATATGATGACATGCAATAACCGAGTCAGTCATTGTGTTAGTGATATGATGCTAATAGGCTCAGATAATACCAGTCCTTAAAGTATTCTGAGTACAGGTATTCTTATTAATGCTAGGTCCAAATATATTTACGAACCTTTTTGATATCACATCTAGTGCATTGTTTTATGTCTGAATGTGAGCTTACCAAATTGTATTTTAATTGTAATGTCAGTTGTTGCTTTGTTACACATGGTCATGACCTTGATAAACAAAACATATTCATTCCTATTAATTGTCTGTGTTTGTTATTATTTTGTGGGTCTGGGGCATGGGTGGTCCAGTTGTCAAGGCGCCGCAATTCGCTGTGCAGAGTTGCGTCCCTTGGGCGTGCCAGAAACCTATGATTGTGGGTTAGAATCCTGGTTTGCCCCGATTATGTTTCTAGGTTTGTCAGCACCATACCCGTGCCGTGGGTTTCACCGAAGTGGTAACGTATGAGACCTGCATCACTTCGGGCTTTCCTCCCACTTTAAGCTGACATGCTGCAATATAACTGGAATACTGTTAAAAGCGGTGTTAAACCCAACTCACTCACTCACTCAGTCACCATTGTGGGACCGATTCCGTGGTCTAGTGGATGGAACGTCTGTCCAGAGGGTGGAAGGTCGGGAGTTCAAT
Source organism: Haliotis rufescens (assembly GCF_023055435.1). Taxonomy (NCBI): domain Eukaryota; kingdom Metazoa; phylum Mollusca; class Gastropoda; order Lepetellida; family Haliotidae; genus Haliotis; species Haliotis rufescens. The sequence goes on along the minus strand of NW_025964383.1, from coordinate 19,267,430 downwards.
CCCACGTCATACCAAAAGACGTTTAAAGATGGTTGTTAATGTTTGACTGTCTGGCAATTGGCATTAAGGGGCCAAAACAATGACTGGTCGACTCGGTGTCTGAATACTGTGTCTGAATGCATCTTCTCGAAGCAAGGGTGATAACATACTGTAAAAGTCCAGTTTCTACCTTTGCCGAACTAGGCTGCAATTATGGAGTTATATTTCGGCTGGACTAACGAGTCCATGCATAGACCAATCAAAATCGCGTAACGAAATAGAAATCCCTTGCCTCGGGAAGATGGTCTGAATGGGTATCCATCTTAACCTGCGGCTTGGTATATAAGTTATATCTCACTGGGCTAGCATTGTAACGGGCAATAGTCCGGACTCACACACACGCACACGTTAAACTACATTTCACCCGACATCGTGATTTCAATGGGTCCCTATGAGACTGAAATGTATTACTGAGATAAGGATATTTTACGTTCGCTTTGCATTAATCACGACTTACCTCCCTTTGATTATTGGTCGCTCAAAGGAAATATCGGTCGGTACACAAGCTTGTATGCAACCATTCGTCTTTTTATAAAAACAAACAAAAACAACCACGAGTGGTCATATATGGAAATATATATATTTCTTAATACACGTTTTTTGTAGATGGAGATTTAAAAAAAAATTTTTTGTTGCGATTTATGCACACGTTTTCTGTTACATGTCAAGGATACCAGAGGAAGCACTTTAGAAATACAATATGAATATTTTGTGTTTCAATTTTTAATTAAAATGTTTGAATCGTTATCTATCGTGTAGTTGTCCGATTTTCAATCACGAACGTTGATACTACTTAATTTCGTTTATCTGACATTCTCGTTAATCCGACATAATCACATGCAACCGGCCATGTCAGATGAACGGGTCTTAACAGTACATGCAACTCGTTGCTGAGAAGGCAACATGTTTACCTATTAACTACTCGCTCACACTCACAGCTAGGACAACCTGACAAAATAGATAGCTGGTATGTTTATAAACTAACATCTGGTCTCTGAAATGAACATATTCACAGACAAAACAGTTGTTAAATTATAGTTTTAAAATATGATAAAAAGGAGCCCAGAGACTTTCTTCATTTTCAGACGTGATACTGCAGTAATCTAGACTTGCCAAACATTATAGACTTGCATGAGCTGAATTGGATATAATTATTTCAGGGTCTTTATGACAGACTAGTATGTTTACCACGGTCCACGATCACACGTGAGGTGCTGACAGAACGAGAATCCTATTCGATCGACTCGAGGAATCGAACCAACGATCAGCAGATCCTGGGGAGACCGCTGGCAGGTAACTCTGCACTGTCCACTGTGCTACAGTGCTCTTGCGCCTTATCGAACTGATAGCACATAGCCCAGACTGTCCCAACGCTTACTTATCTTTGCTAACACAAACACCTAGGAAAAGGTCTCCATCCTTTCTGTATTTCCATATACCGATCATCAATGTATTTTTCAGAAATATATACATGCAAAGATGCTTCGACATTGATTGACATTTATATAATATTATACATCTCAGGTACCATCGATCCCAGATTGACATAATGGGGCGGTGGGGTAGCCTAGTGGTTAATGCGTTTGCTCGTCACACCGAAGGCCCGGGTTCTATTCCCCATATGGGTACAATGTGTGAAGCCCATTTCTGGTGTCTCTCGCCATGATGTTGCTGGAATATTGCTAAAAGCGGCGTAGAACAAAACTCACTCACTCACTTGTTGACACATAAGTTAGTTTGTTTTATAACGTCGCACTAACAGCAAAAACCAAGCTATATGAGGGCGATCAATAAATATCAGTGATTGATAGTATCAACAACGATACACGCCGTCGGAGAACGCTGATACGCTATGGATACGAAGTCGCCGATCTATTGGCCGCCTCTAACGACCAGCAGAGGTTGCTGGTGATCAATTCTCACACGGAATCCACTGTAGGCTTCTCCAGATGGTCATGCCATATCATATGATGCAACGAGACAGAGCAAGATAACATGGTACAGTGAAATAACCGTTGCAATTTGGCAGTTAAAATACAGTTTCATATAGATGATCGAATAGATCGAACCACCGGCCTTTCGCTCTCCGGGCTTACGTTCTATCCATGAGACCACGGAGTCGATCTGCTCTGGGAAATAGAAAATTTAAGGGTCATTGTACAATGCATGGTGCACATTGTTGACAGTCTGTGGAGTTTGTTTGTTTGTTTGTTGTTTAACGCCGCACTCAGCAATATTACAGCTGTATTACGGCGATCTGTAAATAATCGAGTCTGGACAAGACAATCCAGTGATTGATATCATGAGCATCGATCCACGCAATTGGGATACGAGGACATGCATCAACTAAGTCGACGAGGCTGACCACCCGATCCCGTTAGTCGCCTCTTACGACAAGCATGGGTTGCGGAAGATCTTCATGGGTTTGATAGCGATAGTGAAGTGGAAAGTGTGATTGCAAGTGACGCCTTTATCTTGGGTTTGAATCCCCGCATCGGTAATCTATTAAACCGGATATTGATGTTCAGCATATAACTGCCGACTCACTTACTCAGGCCAGGGGTAGCCTAGTGGTTAAAGGGTTCGCTCGTCACTCCGAAGACCAGGCTTCGAGTCCCCACATGGGTACAATGTGTGAAGCCCATTCCTTGTAACCCCGCCGTGATGTTGCTGGAATATTGCTAAAACGGCGTAAAACCAAAGTCACTCACTCACTCAATTACTCTGCTAAAGGGTGGCCCGGTGGTCAGTGGCGCCGTAATTTGCTACATAGAGTTGCATCTCCTGCCTACCAGGATCCATGTATCAGTCGGGGTTCGAATCTTAGATTCCCAATGATTATCATCCGCGGTATGTTAGCACCAGACCAGTGCTCGTTAGCTTCATCAAAGTGTTGAATATAGTTCCGACTTGTGTTACTCAGTTTGCATTGGGCTTTCTTCCAACATTAAGCTAACACGCCGTGGTAATACAACCCTTAAACACTATTTCCACATATTATGTTTATGCGCAAGAGAGAGTAAAACAGTGTTTTTCACTTTAACATTTTTCAGTGTATTATGATCGTCGGCATCTGTAAACAAAATAAGCCGCGCCTAACATCATGCGTCTGAAAAACGCAGTGAGTGAGTGAGTGAGTTGGGTTTAACGCCGCTTTTAACAGTATTCCAGTTATATCACAGCGCGTCAGCTTAATGTGGGAGGAAAGCCCGAAGTGATGAAGGTCTCGGACGTTTACCACTTCGGTGAAACCCACGAGCACGGGTATGGTGCTGACAAACCTGACAGACTGGGCCACCCGTGCCCCCAGAAAAACGCAGTGATCAGTGATATAGATAGTGTACCTAGATAGACTCCATCGTCCGCGCTCACTGACAAAGCACCTTCCTTCAGAACTAGATTATTTATTACATGGTGTGTGTGGTAGGATAGACTAACACCTAGTCCCTGAAATGAACATATTTTACAGAAAAACACAGTTGTTAAATAATAGTTATAACATATAATAAAAAAGAGCCCAGAGACTTTCTTCATTTTCCGATACTGCAGTAATCTAGACTTGCCAAACATTATAGACTTGCATGGTCTGTATTGGATATATTTGTTTCAGTGGTGGAGGTCCATTCGATATAAGATGAAGGAGAATGCGAAATGAACACTGATGCTGGTGCCTTAACTGGAATATCACACGCGAGCACCTGCAAATTGAATGAATCGACTATTGAATCCGTGCAAGAGAAAGTATACACTTATAAATTGAATGTACACCCCAAATGACAACGTTATCAAAACGTTACTACACTGAAAACAATCGTCGAAGGACAGCAACCTTAAAGGGAACCAATGCTCTCACTCATTAGCCGTCGGGGGCGGTCGGGTAGCCTAGTGGTTAAAGCATTCGCTCATCACGCCGAAAAGCCCATTTCTGGTATCCCCCGCCGTGATATTGCAGGAATAGTGCTAAAAGCGGCGTAAAATCAAACTCACTCACTCACTCATTAGCCGTCGACGTTTTAATTCGCCGACGTTGTCACCGGATGCCACAAGCAAGGTAACAGCTTAATAGCATACATAAACCTTTGTCGGTTGTAATAACGATATTTGCATTTTGTTTTAATACATTTTCTGTAGCAAGAACGTAGGAAGCATCAACGATACTGATCAAATTATTCCATGCGTAAAAAATATTCAACAACACCATCAGTTCTTCCAAACTGCTTCGCTTTTTATTGTTTTAAATATATATGGTAATAGCTGCAACTAAAATAACTCGATATTGGAATATATAACAATAGTGTTAGATACAATTAATCCCACCAATGCATCAAAATTCTTTGAAGTTATATTACTGTTTGATTTTTAACCGATTCACCGGTAGTTTGGTAGAACATGTGTGTACATCTTGTTGTTATTTCCGGCTTAGTTTACGAGACAACACACAAGGTAATCTATATTTCTGCATATATAACAACGCCTAGTAGAACAGACAATACAATTTAAATAGTATATCATCATGTCTAGCGGTAATTGATCTCAAATTTCACATATTTATTGACCAACTCTGTTTTCGCCTGCTCGTTCACCTGAATTCTGTGATGTTTGTTTTGTTTGTTGTTTAGCGACGCACCCAGCAATATTCCAGCTATATGACGGCGGTCTGTAAATAATCGAGTCTGGATCAGACAATCCAGTGACTGACATCATGAACATTGATCCACGCAATTGGGATTAAAAGTGGATATTTTTACTCATAACAAAACATTTCCGGAGAACACTTTGTAGTGTCTGTTTTTCAAACCAATCATATATTTGCAATTAATTTCATACGATAGGCAATTTAATATTTTACATCTCTGCGTGATGTAATTTAGTGAGTGGTATATCCAATGCTGCGTGATCGCAATTATCGCAAAACGTGTCTTTTCAGGTCTCACGAAAATGTGCGTCAGGAAAAACTAACAGGCATTCAGGAGTAAAACAAATTCATCCGCAGTTGCATAATAATGCAACCCTAGTGCAACCAAGAATCTGCCACGTCAGGGCAAGCGTGGAAATGGATTAAAGGTGATTCTTCGGGTCTTTTTGCCTCAGATGAAGCATATGAATTATTTGGAAAAATATGTTAAAGAACTTCAATCTCTCAGCAAATATTTACTGTCCACAAGAGCGATTTCGTACCCTATTTCAAGAAGCATAACCACAAATCATAATCTACCTGGCTGTTGAAACAAAACCAAAAGAAAATGGAACTTGAACATGACATAAATCACCTGCTGTTGCCGAAAAATTCCATTATATTTTTTGTTGTGAGGTATTCCAAAAAAGACATAAATCTGTACATATATAAACAGTACTTATGTTGGCAAAACGCTAAATTTGTACATGCAATTTGAAAGAAATGAGATCTTTATCTAAGTTTATGTCAATTATATGCTCAAAAATAAGAGCTAATAAAGTATAGCCATCTTGTTGTCAATATAATATGTAAAATATGTAACACATTGCTCTTGTAGCATGGAGCAAAAATGATATAAGAATGTGATTCAGCACTTTGCTCTCCGCCCGTGTAAGCAGTCTCGGTGTTGCTTAAGAAGCCAGCCTGCAACACCAGGGCCAAATGGGTTTTATTTAAAGTAGTCGAAAAACGTAAATTATCCTCGAAATTTCTTGGAGAAAATATTTATGCTTCAGATTGTTTAAAACAAAAAGTAATTGCCTGCCCCAAAAAAACAACAAAAAAAGCAATCAAAGAAAAAACAACAACCCCAAAACACAAACCAAAAAGCCAAAAAACAAAACAAACTTTACAAAAATTCAGGCTCATAGTTTAAAAAAAATGACAAACACAGGTCTCAGACGTCTACCACTTTGTCACGGGGGTAATGCTGACAATCCAAGAAGGAGGATCAGGCCGATTCTGTGATTAGAACAGACGATCATAAGTATCTTGCACAAGCCACCAGACCCTCTCCACCCTCTCCAAAATATCAATATACATATATATATATGTGTCTCTATCATCATAAAACTAACTGCCCCATGGATACTGATGGGAACCTGAACGCATACACATTGCACTCATCATCTAATAAAGTATTTTACCGACGAGTAGCAAGTGTAACTAATTTGAGATATGAGAGTGTATACACGAATGTTAATCCGAAACATGGTATAACATGTTATGTTGAGTTCGTTCCGCAGATGCAGCATTTACTGTTAACGTCCAGGAATTATACCCTTTTAATAAGTATCCCGATTTTCGGGCTCACCGGGAATTCACTGTGTAGTTTTGTATTTGTTGCTAATATATTGAGGAAATTTGTTTATTTCTTGTCAAAACAGAAACACAAAAAAACGGACATTTTGTATCTCATTCAGTGACAAAGCTGATATTTTCACGAGTGACACGAGCTTTGTTTGTTTGTTTGTTTGCTGTTTAACGCCGCACTCAGCAATATTCCAGCTATATGACGGCGGTCTGTAAATAATCGAGTCTGGATCAGACAATCCAGTGATTGACATCATGAGCATCGATCCACGCAATTGGGATCGATGACATGCATCAACCAAGTCAGCGAGCCTGACCACCCGATCCCGTTAGTCGCCTTTTACGACAAGCATAGTCGCCTTTTACGGCAAGCATGGGTTGCTGAAGACCTATTCTACCCCGGAATCTTCACACGAGCTTTGGATTAGATAAACAGACTAAAAGGGCATAGTCTGAATACAAGGGTATGTAGTCCACCGTTTAAAGCGATCGGTCGTCACGCCGAAGGTCCGGGTTCGATTCCATACATGGATGAATGAGTGAAGCCCATTTCTGATGTCACTCGCCGTGCGGGAATATGTCTAAAAGCGGCTTAAAACTATACTCATTCTCTCATGAAGCGAGACCCTGTCCACACGCCCGATGTTCGAGGACGCGTTTCTTCCCGTTAAGGAGTAAATGGCACAGGAAACCCAAGTACTTATAAACAAGCCTTCAGGTATTTGTGTTCATCAATACGGACCACTCTCGTGAGTTTTCGATTGCCGAAGAACTTCAAAGATGTCCAAAGAAAGGAAATGGTTTGATTAAGACACCTCATCATTTCCAGATATAGATTTGTCAATTGCCGACATGGCCTCGAGGTTACCAGCATTGACATCGAATGTACTGTCACAATGGTTGGCCCATTTATAAACGCACTTTATAAGGAGATCAATATCTTCCATTTTACAGAGGTTAATTTGCCTGGGGGTAGACGTAGCATGGTTCCCTACTCCCTGTCGGGAAGGTGGGGTCGCCCTGTGTATAGCGGTGGGTCTCCCTATGTATAACGGTGGGTCTCCCTCCCTGTGTATAACGGTGGTCTCCCTGTGTATAACGGTGGTCTCCCGGTGTATAACGGTGGTCGCCCTGTGTATAGCGGTGGTCTCCCTGTGTATAACGGTGGTCTCCCTGTGTATAATGGTGGTCGCCCTGTGTATAGCGGTGGTCTCCCTGTGTATAACGGTGGTCTCCCTGTGTATAGCGGTGGGTCTCCCTGTGTATAACGGTGGGTCTCCCTCCCTGTGTATAACGATAGTCTCCCTCCCTGTGTATAGCGGTGGGTCTCCCTGTGTATAACGGTGGTCTCCCTGTGTATAGCGGTGGGTCTCCCTGTGTATAACGGTGGTCGCCCTGTATATATAACGATAGTCTCCCTCCCTGTGTATAGCGGTGGGTCTCCCTGTGTATAACGGTGGTCGCCCTGTGTATAGCGGTGGGTCTCCCTCCCTGTGTATAACGATAATCTCCCTGTATATATAACGATAGTCTCCCTGTGTATAACGATACAGGTGGTAAGATACTAAATCCGTACGTCACACGTGTGTCGTACAAGGTTGACCTTCTTTTATTCGTTTTGATTGGATAACCGTGACATCTGTCACACCGGGACTACTTTTTTCATTCATAAAAAATCGCGAGACTTCATTCATTTTGCAACTACATGGCAGAACTGAAGAAATTAATGAGAACGAGAGATATTTACAAACACTCTATTAAACCAAACAAAATAGTCACAAGCATCAATTTCGGTTTGCATTATATATAAGTTATGCATAGAGCTTCTACAGACATTACATAATCGAGCCATTTACAATGTACGACTACCGATCAATAAGATTGAGGGTCCCTATGAGCGTGACGCACCCGACCACTTTCGCAACTTTCAATTTGATTTTACGTAAAAGGATAAGCATGATGAAATGAAGTCTGTTTAAACTATCTGGACAGATATCTAGACTTACTTGGGACGATCCGGTTGTGCCATCAGTGTCCCCTTCGAAGCGTATTTTGTGGCGCTGTTCCGGGAGGTGTTGTTCATAATTGAACGACCAGATCACTGAAAGTGAACAGTTCTGATACAGATCATTCGAAAACTCCGTGAAAGTGTGCCTGACTTCTGATTTTGTTGCCCCAAACACTCCAAATGCGAACAAAAACATTCCCTATCTCTAGCATCACGATATGGCTGAAATACACTACTGCCTAAAAGTTCATTCCCCTAACACGCGTTGAGTACGCGTGTAACACGCATGTGACACGGGTGCTCAACGGGTTGCACACGCGATTCACACCCGTTGCACACCCGATTCCAACGGGTGTGAATCGCGTGTGCAACCCGTTGCACACGCGTGTGCCACGCGTGTAACACGGGACCGGGTTCCAGTTGAAGTTGACAAATTTATCAAATGAATAGTGAAATAAAACAAAACAGTGAGATGTGAAATTTGAGTTAATGAGCGGCCATTGAGCTGTGTTCACCAGACCGTAAATACAAGGTCGGCCCATCTTAATTAGTGTTTGGTTGCTAGACTTTTATGGCATGAACCATTCCACTAGGGTCCAGTCTAGCCATTGTGGCTAGCCGACAGTAGAACAGTAGTGAATTTAGATGCGAGTTTATTGCTAAGAAACCCCCGTGTTGACACGATTGTCGCGGGTTGGTAAATGTTCGCCATTAATAAAATAATTGTTTGTGGATTGCAAACATATTCATTTGCCCACACGAGTCATTCCATTTGATTGCAAATATAACGTTTTTCGTTCGCCAAATTTATGCTTTAGACAGTTCAATTATGACATAGCCGTCACCACCACTAATGTCTCATTATTTCACGTAGGAATATGTCCCATTTCTCCACACCCAACTTTCTGTGTTGTATTTTGAAAAATAAATAAAAGAAGGTTTTGTGTGGGACACTTTTATACTAATTATAAGAGGATGTTGTAAATGAATATGAACAGCCATGCTGTCTGACAGTTGATAAAATTTGAGATCTTCACAATCACCGGGTGTGACCATGTAGACAGAATCTCGTTAGGGTTTGTGATTTTTACATTTGCCCAATTACCATAGTGATTATTGCTGGGGATACCAAACGTAACAGTTTATTATTAGAGGTTGTGAGTACCTATACCACGTAGACAGGATATCTTTAGGATTTTAATCCTTCTTTGAGAGGCATTTAGAAGTTGGAGTACTACGTTAGGATAAGATTTATGGGTGACTTTAATCCTTTCTTTCTCTGTGGGTAATCCTTTCACGTTCATTTGAGGAAGTCACTCAACCAGGTCATGACAGGTCGTGAGTTTACTTACTAACTACTGTGAGCGTTTTTGGCATGACATCTTTTCTTGTATAAACATAGAAACGATGCTCACTCACTCACTGTTAATCTTCTGCAGTTTGCTGGCAAAGTGGGGATAAACCTCAGTGTCAAAGACGATCAAACTTAGTTCGAATCCTTGTTTATATTATCTCCCAAATGGGGACATTTTCATAAACTTGGCAAGTGATGATGAATTTTAATATTAATATTATTATAGTTTATGAAATTGTTAATAAAACTTTAATAAAATTGTGCTTCACTCTCACGAAAAATATATTGTCTGTGAGTAAATTTATTTGTCACGTTACATCGGCATTTTTCAGTGATATTGGGACTACATGAAACATGGCTGGTTTTACATTTCTGATACAGGTGCTTGACTGACTGAGTAGTTCATGATCAATAAGATATGTTTAAATCAGTCAAGTTTGCAACAATAGATGAATAAGTTGATACATTTGGACCGCAGTTACCGATTAACAACTTAAGACATAGAGACAGGGAGGAGATATATAACCAAACCTATGATCCTGTTGAGACAGTTGACAGTTAGAACGTTGGATTAAACGACAGTAACTAATTTGAACATTCCCCAGTTATATCATAAAATACATCATAACTCATAACAGTCCGAGAGACAGCTTCCAGACATATACTAGTATTGAAGGGACAATCGCTTTTGACAGTTTAAAAATAAACTCACCTTAAGGTGCTTGGCAAATCAAAACTGACCTCCCTGAATATGTTTGTTTAGGTTTGACAGCAACTATGCTTGTGGATTTCAGAGATAGACATGATTGGTTAGCTAGATGTTATTATAATAAGCGAAAATGTCTTAAAAGTCCACAGTTGGTTTAATAGTACAAAAAGTGTGTTATAGATCTATCAACGTTTTCTTTTATTGAACATAATATTTGCACTATATTGCTGTAAGCTGTAAATAATCTAGCCTCCCCATGTACGTAACTTACATATATTTATGTATGGCCAGAACAGCAGATAGAGTTCTGGTAGATAGGTACCTCGGAGATATAACGTGCGCTTTCCGACTTAAGCCTATCTCGCACACGGGGAAGCACTTGTACTATTAGGGTAAAAAAGGGTAATGATTAAATAAAGAAGTGCAACCCCCCCCCCCCCCCCACCCACCCACCTACCCACCCACCTACCCACCCACCACCACCACCCCGAACCACCCCACCCCCACCCCCCAAAAAAAGAAAAAAAAGTCTAGTCCTTGTAGTAGTCTTCTCATCCTGGGGGTCGGGATTCTGGTAGAGACTCTTGGCAAGGAGGGCGGCGGTATTGGCGACGAAGTGGTTTGAGGTCGGTACGCCACTACTCTGGAAGAAGTGGTACAAGTCTGTGTAGTTTGTGATGTCGTACTCGATGTCCTGTCCACCCTTCTTGTGCACCATGACGAAAGGGACTCCTTGTTTGGCGTAGAGATATTCCTTTGGGGTGTTGATCTGGTCAACCTTGAGATCCGGCCGGGGCCTGTAGTGGTTGATCGGAATGTCTGATTTTTCCACTAGTAAATAAAGTTCTTTGGTATGACCTCTTTTATCCCTGCTGACGTTATCCTAATGTTCAATTTCAGTCTGCCTCACCAAGCGTAAGAAAGCATTGTACACGTTCTGATAAACCACACTGATGCAATTAAGCAAATGAATATTTGCTGTGGGCAAATATCTATTTTCTATATATATTTGTAGATATGAAGCATTCTAGTTAATTGTGGATGCATTGGGCAGACAGAATTGTGTTTATTTCCAGGCCATCCTGATCGTCGTTTACTACTATAAGGTGTATGGTTGGAGGCAAGATCAAAGGCGCCGCACAGCATTTATTAGATAACAGACGGGGTCGTCCGTTTCGCTTTGAACAACCACCCCACCTGTCTGTAGGTGTTATATAATCGGTGCGCAAATAATTGTGTCAAGTCCACTGCCGGGCTGATGCGGTGTCAGTGTCAGCGATGAACATGAATGCTCAAATTATAGACTTGTAGCACTCACAAGTTGCTTAGCCAAATTATTTGAAAAGTGTATATTCAATCTCTGATAACAGGAAATATAACCTTAGAAAAAGATTCAACATACAAACAATCAAATGTAGAACACAGTCCTATGCTTATTATCATTTCTTCTGGATATGATCAACCTGCGGAACCCTCTATCCGATGAAGTAACTAATGCTCGCTCATTAAAAGAAATCAAATCCTTAATTAATCGTTCTGATGCAATTACTAATAATTTTGACTTCAAATATTTTCATAGATCATGCCAAATTGTCCACTGTCGCCTTAGGCTCGGCTGCAGTGACTTAAACGCTGATAAGTTTAGACGACATGTATCAGACATACCAGACTGCACTTGTGGATATCACCTTGAAGATGCAATTCACTTTTTCTATAACTGTTAAAAAATACGATAATATCAGAAACACTGTGTATTTCTACACACATGGGTATGGTCTAAAAATTATATTACATGGCAGTAGTTAAGCAGTTCTACAAACATGACTCTTCTTAAATCAGTTCATGACATCATTGTCAAAAGCAAAAGGTTTGAGTAGCTTAATTTTATGCATGTAGCAAAGGAAAACTGCATTACTTTATTTCAAAGACACCACTTGCTTGCTTTCATTTGTGCATTTTGTATGTTTATGTTCATCACTCTCTTATATATATCCAGCTGTTGTTAAGTTGTTACCTGGAGAGGTATTACATAAGCATGTTTTGCTTGTTTACCGATCCAGATTTCTTTTGAAATAAAAATACGTTTAAGCCAACACACAGCTAACCGTAAAACACATGATTGTAAACTATTCAAAAAGGGGCACTAATCTCTTGCTTCTTCTCGGGTGTCGGACTCAAACTCATTTATTCTTAGAATAACATGACATACAATTATCTACAATTTTTATTATGTACAATTTAATAAAAATAGGATACGTGGATACAAATACAATTTACCAATTGTATTGTACACATTGTTATGGAATTTAGATAGGCCTTTAAGATTTCTTACACTGTTAGTGGTCATAATTTTCTTAAATGTTTGGAAACTTAAGATATTGCTTATTTAAGAGTTCATATCGCCGTTGGTGAAAAGCTTCACATCGGAATATATAATGCAATTCATCTCCCACGGCGATAGAATCACAGAGTGGACACTGGTTGTCTTCCCTGGGAATGTTCAGCCATCGACCAGTTTCAACTGGTACTCCTTGGTTAGAAAGTTCTGACTTTTAGTATTGGGAGAAATATTGATTTTGAGAGCAGTAGATATTTCGCAAATGAAGGTTGATTCTTCAGGTAACACGACCTTTGGATTTCCGCTTGGGCTTACTAGCTGCCGTGAGTCAATTTGCTCGTTAACGCAACCGAGCGTGACAAGAGACTGGGCTACCAGTCTGCAGGGACAGCTAAATAAACTTACGCATTTTTGAAAACTGATTGGTTACCCGTGATCTATGAAGATTTCAACAAAGGGCGCATGGTAATTAATTTCTTCAGCCTAATCAAACAGACAAATAACGGCGAAAGCTCATCGGATGTCGTCATTTGGAAATACCCCTGATTGTTACAGTTTGATAATAAAAAAGTATCCCTGAGTGAAAGCATTTGCGGATTTCGGATTGCGTGGATGATACAATTACTACTCCCTTGTTGTCATCCACATTTTCTGGTATAACCCTACACTTAAGTATTTGTCGTAATTCACTTGCTGCTCAGTTAATGAATTTATAACATGTATTCTTAGTTGTAGCACCACTCAGATTACCCGATAAAGGTTCAAATTTGGTCTTTCTTGTACCTGGGGTAATTATTTAATCTAAATCCAGGTTTGAAGTGAGGTGGAATGTGAGTTATGCACGTCGCAGCCCAGCAAGTGATGTATGATCAGTTGCTTTACTTTTTTTGTAAATCAACTGATCATTCCCAGACATCAAAGGATCAACAGGAAATACGTTGATTGATTAATTACTGTTATCTTGCACAGTGGATATGTCAAAAGTAAGTGTTTACATGTGAAGGTAGGGTTACTAAACCTAGGGAATACTCATATCATGGCGTGAAGTACAGATGTAAAAACAACATACTTTGTTCAAAGGGTAACCGATAATACACTGACTGGTTGTTCATTGTTATCTAACTCAATGTATGTTTTTAAGAACCGTGGACATTATAAAAATAGTTGTCACGTGGGCTTTCTCAGCTAACTTAGCACCTATGTGAAACAACTGAAACAAAATAAGTGATCAGTTAAGAAACAAACACGGGTTATACTATTCGATACATTTAAATAACGTTTAAAAACGATATATTTAAATATTTTAATATATTTCATATATATTCCAAATATTGTCTCCAAATAATTATTATTAAAGTATTTGATTCTCACATAGACATTTTACATCGAATAAGTATTTTTGTACAGCTGCAGACGCAATGGATATTGTTCCTGTATGTTGATATTCCCGGATACATTATAACTTTGTTAGGTTGTTATAATGATTTTTGCATTTTGTTTTCATTCATTCGCTGCAGCTTTGAACAGAATCATTCTTGTTCCTTTCCGTTTGGTTGGGAAGTTTTTCGATGCGCGATAGACGGTGTTTTCACAAGTATTTTCTTTTGTAAGCGTGTATATGTTACAGTCAATGTGTAAAATATGATTCACTCAGGCAATTTATTAAATATCTAAATATTTCAGTCATTTTACAAATTGACTGAATAATCCATTCATTTATTTAACCGACTGACTAAAAATGATAAAGACGACCAAGAGAGCTTAAACACATCACAATATATTAATTATGCTAAGAAAAGAAGCCAAACAATACAGAACTGTACTTGGTGATGGTATTAAACATAAACAAATATTTGGAATTCGTTATCATATTAATAAAGATGGACATATTTTTCAGTTAATTTGTAAAATAAACTGAATATTTAGGCGTTTTAATACATTTCCTTAGTGAAATCTGTTTACATTTTGAATGTAAACATATACACACGGTAAAATAAGCAATGTTCAGTGAAATATTTACTCTGTGTTGCAAGTCAAAATAGTGTACACGAAGATCACAATTACCAAGCAAGTGACTTATCAAAACTGCATCACCATTACCGATGCTCCCCACAAATATACCTACATTTCAAAAACTGTATTTCATTTTTGTTGATCAGTGTGACCATACGTCCTTATACTTTCAATTAAAATGCGCTTACGAATGGCGAGCACAGGTCGCGAACAAGTCTAGATTTCTGCTATATCATCCGGGTACTCACTTGGAAAATACAGTAATGCACAGGTAACAACTACTCCCGCGGAATTGCTTTAGATCAGTGTCCTTTGTACGTTGAAATACTATATATTGTGAAAGACAAAATGATGTATCAAGGATCAAGTAGAAGATACATTGACCGTTGCGCTGGGAGTTTATTCAACAGACCGTGAAAATAACACTGCTGTATCTTATTATTTATTTTAGATGATGCAGGCAAAGCTCACTTCTCCTGGCGGCCATTATCAAACGGCCAGCTAAAACACAACCCCGCGCTTACTTCTACAGGTCTCTTCCTGTAGTACGGTAATTAGTATTCTCTCCCTCAAGTGTATCCTCAATGATATAACCCACCCTCATTAATTACATGCTGCTCTTTTCCAGCCTCACGGCTATGGAGCTGTGATAAAGAGTCCAAGTCATCATAAAGTAATTAGGGTCCAATAAAAACAATGCGCCGCCAAACCTCATACATATTATCACTGAAAGTCGTACTACAGACGGTTAATGTCAAATCACAATAAAAGCATTTCAATTGCAATAACATGTTGGTGAAACACCAGAACACGCACTCATCTACTGCACACACTACCTAACACATCGAACCGCATTACAAACCACCCTCAATCTAAACAAGGCTCTCACTCTAGAAGCAATACTAAACCCACAAAATAAACTAGAAAACTTCAAGGCCTTAGGCGTATTCTTAATCAAAACGGAACTAATAAAACGCATCTAAAAACACTATAATCCACCAAATCAAAATTACATAAACACACAAACATCCACCATACCCAGCTCCCTTAGTTCTCCTCCCCTACCCCATTGGCATCTATTCCAAATCTCAAAATTCCCAAATTCTATATAAGCAACCCCTAAAGCCCCCTCTTGGGTTGCGCACACCACTTTCGCCCCTTTCGGAAACACATTAAATGGCCTGGCCGGGCCCGTGTGCGAAATACGCATCAGTCGGAAAGCGCACGTTAAATCTCCAAAGTAAGTAAGTAAGTAATAACATGTTCCAGGACCATGTATTCTCTTAACACCATCGGATTTAGAAGCAATGGTCGTATAAAACAAAACAGATCTATTTAATCGCAACAGTATTCATGTTATTCCCACAAAATCACATAAAGAAAGGAGACATTAGGAAATACATGTGTATTATCATTTTTCGTCAGGATAACCAAATTTTCTCTCCTTGTTACCACCTCCAGGTTCAGCTTAAGACGGGTCCTCCTTTGGTCAAAAGTTTGTTCCCCCTCTAATGAGTGTGTCACGCGTTGCACACGAGTGGCGGACGGGGTGCACACCCGTGTGCAACGCGTTGCACACGGGTCTCACACGCGTGACCAACCCGATGCACACTAGTTGCGTAACGCGTTGCCCATGCGTGTAAGGGGAATGAACTTCTAGGCAGTAGTGTATTGCCGATGTGACGTAAAGCATTAACTCACTCACTCTAGCGTAAAGCGCTGTGAATAGATCACGGTTGTCTTTTCTTATTCCGGTGGTGACCTTGCCCTTCGATCGTTCGAAGCTGTCACTGACATGCAAGCCGACTTGAGTTTGTTGATTATCACCTCTTCAGTATAGATAGAGAATCTCACCCGAGTGTCTTTTGATATCAAATATATCAACACGAGTTGATAAAAGTGGGAAAATTCCGGGCTTGCCGAGGATTTTTGCCACTTTTATCAACGAGTGTTGATATATTTGATATCAAAAGACACGAGGGTGAGATTTTATTTATCATCCAACATCATTCTTCCAACTTTTTCAATTTGTAGACAGTAATTAACAGTGTTTTTAGTGTAAAAAGTACTGCTAACAGCTTCAGTAGCAGAGCCATTAGTGATGTCATTTGATTGTGACGTCATGGTAACCGGTGACGTCCCAATGGTCTGCAAAGCATTGTGATGTAATTTCATTGCAGCGATATCTACAGTGTAGATATCGCTTGATCTAACCCAAGCGATATCTCCTGTGGGAGCCAGTTTTGGATGTATGTCTTTGGCGAACACTCTGATTTCCCTCTTCCAAAATGGTACGAACATGATATAAATTCAGCTGATAGATCAAGGAAACCGAAGCATTTTGATTGCACAGACGGGACACCGGCAGTGCGAGTGACCGACTGTTAGTCCGATATTCAAAGCGCGGCGCTAATGTGACTTTTCAAATTTTCTTATAGGTGTCCTTCGTACTAACAACATGGCGCTTGAATTACCATAAGTTGAAGAATTTCTTCCAAATGGATCTTGAGCGTCGGTGCTGTTTTGTTTGCAAACACAACTGCAGGCGCATGTTGTTAATGCGTATGCATAGAAATGTCAACAATGCCCATATATGGGCATATATCAATATTCATGCACAACCAGATTTTGCAACCGGTTTCAGGTTTCAAATATACAGTCAATGCTTATAATTAAATTCGACAACGTAAAACATGTTTTATCTACAATAGTTTAACCCAAAACAGTTGCATATAGCAAAACAGACAAAAATGACGACATTGATAAACATTCCAGGTGTAGGAATACATACAGTGGCCTGACATGAATCAGGTGATCGTTTAATTTATGCACATAGCTTGACACGCCTACACAGTCAGTAGCCAATCAACGGAGAGTGGGATTAAAACAATGTTCATTTGACCTGTCAATTAAGGCAAGAGGCGAAAAGAACTGCAACAGTCAGACTGTAACGAACCGGAAGAAATATGTCCGAGAGAAGGCGGCAGTTTCAAATAGCATGGTCATTTACTGCGTGATTCAAACATTACTTCCCTGATTACGGTAAATCACAGTTGGAGAAATGCTAGTTATAAATGAAACCCGAAGACATGAAAGTTGAACCGGGGCGAGCGGGAATAAAACAGGCGAGCGAGCCTGCACGTTTGCTGTTTCATTCATTCTCGGCCATCGGTTTCAAAGGGTAGTTTGGACAATGAATATGCATGAAAGTCGCTAAATGTCCTGTGCATGACGATACACGTGAGCAGAAAGGGAATTCCCTCGACTGTAATATTGGGATTCCCCGACATTCCGAAGTAATAAAAGTAGTGCGCCGCGGTGGGCGTGGCTTAATTTTTTACGTTCATTGGGAAATGAATGCAATAACACGTGACCAATTCAGCTAATCAGAATGCAGGAATTTCCATGAACACAACGAAAATTTAATTATTTCACGATAAACCATTGTTCTTTCATGACGTCATTTCTGGAGATTCGAATATGTGCTCGCAACTTGATGACGTCATATCTTGGACGACGATATTTTTGAGAGGTACGTGTCAACAGAGAGTATCACCCTCGTGTCTTTTAATATCAAATATATCAACACGAGTTGATAAAAGTGGAAAAAACTCAGAGACTTGCCAATGTCATCCTGAAATCGAAATACCCGAAAAAACAATATCAGTGATTCATAAAAACGATATCTACAATGTAGATATCACTTGATCTCACCTAAACGATATTTCCTTTGGGAACCAGTTTTAGATGATAAAGTAGCTGTTCCCCATAGATATATTTGGGCTACGCAGATAATATAAACGAAGTGGCGGAACTATCGCTTCCAGTGTGGGAGAGATAATGAGATAACGAGAAAAGGTACAGATAATCGACGTGAGGATTGTGAGAATATGCGGGAAATACCATCGGATTCTATACAGGGAGTCATCATTAGTAAAATTGGGTAAATATTTCAAAAGCTTGGACATTTTATCAACCCCAAAGCGGCTTACATAATGTTAATATCTCATACACGAAAGAAACCCGACTCTTGTGAGTCGCCCTGTGGGTGCGCTCCTCATGTTTGTTTCTCCCTGCAGTGTTTTATTGTATAATTAAAGACTCCAACTCGTCGTTTATTTCTTAAATAACAGTCAATATTTTCAACTTGAAACATCTGCTCCCATCATGCAACTTTGCACAATCTACTTATTGTGAATTCATGCTATCTTTATGATAAATGATAAATGTTAAACGAATGACACCACGATAGTGGGTTAGGGCAGGGCGTCGGGAGATAGTATTCAAATAGCACACGTGTCCCAAGTCTCGATGTGAGCATCCTCGACTGTCGGGGGTATTATATCTCTAGTCTATTATGATCCATACCCTGGATCCATTCGCTTCGTTGTGAGCCTGTTTATTTTAGCAAATAGCCAATTGAAATTAAATTACTCACATGAGCTAGACATATTGCATGCGTGTATGTATGTATGGGATAAGGGGTGGGGTGGGGTGGGTGTGTACGTATATTAGACGTAGTTATGTATGTATGCATGCATGTGTCGGGGGAGGGGGGGGGGGGGGGGGGTGCATGCGGGAGTGGGGGGTAGGTAGGTGGGACTTGTACGGGTTTGTGTTTTATCAGTATATCATCTGTGCACGGTGTGTGAGTGTGGGGTTGAGCATGCGGGGTGGGGTAGGGAGGTGGGGCCTATAGGGGGTTGTGTTTTATCAGTATATTCTGTGCACGGTGTGTGAGTGTGGGGTTGAGCATGCGGGGTTGGGTAGGTAGGTGGGGCTTGTACGGGTTTGTGTTTTATCTGTATATTCTGTATAAGGTTAGCGATAACAGGGATGGGTGCGATGACGTCATGACGAGTAGATATAATCGAGGGTGGCCCGTGAGATCCCGAGTCTCGTTCGTGAAATAAAATCTCGTCTTAGTCGCCGTGAATATCTGTAAATTGCTGATGCTGCGTAAGGCAATGTTCCTTGCTCACTCGTCTGTGCGACACACTTTACCTGATGAGCAAAACAGAACTACTTCTCAAGCGCACTCTTAGAAATGTCTGTGAATATCTCATCGAAATGAAATGAAATCTAAAACCACGTACTGTACTCCTGTGAAACTACCATGATGCGCCATTGCAAATGATAGACACCAGAACTTCCGGAATGAGAGTTATCTCCCTTACATCATTAGACTGACCTTGGCAATGAGGCTGACGATGCTGAAAGGCCTAGACTTTGACAATCCTTTTTGGACACCAAAAAGATCTTTGTGACATTTTTTGAGATAATGTCAAACATTTATTTAATTTCATTACAGTGAAGTAGATAAACGATCCAGTCTACACACAGACGTGACTGGATTTCAGTTTGCTCATCACAGTTTGTCACGGGATACCTGAGGCGGAGGTGGTTCCTCAAAACTCTCTGAATGATCTGTTGTATTAAGGTTCCACTGACGCACTGTTTAGTTTCGAGTTGGTAAGGAGGCTGTTTCAAAGATCTGCTGAATGTTTAAGGAGGTTCTGTCGACGATCTGTCGAGGTTCCACTGAGACTCGGGAGGTGGGGTCGTCTGTTTGTACATGACGCCGAAGGCCCGGAATTGATTTCCCTCTTGGGTACAATGTGAGGAGCCCATTACTGATGTCCATCGCCGTGGTACTTGCCGGAATGTTGTTAAAGGCAGCGTAAAACCCTCTCACTCGTTGTAAGGTGGTGAAGTGGATTAGGAATATACCTTCAGTTTCTTTGAGTTCATTGGACTGTGAACCTTCATAGAGTGAGGCCAAACTGTATGCATGTCGGAGCTTGCGACATATTCCAATGAACTTACACAAAGTGAAATAAAACTCATATATATTCTTTATCACATTTTTTTGCCTCAAAGAACTTTGGCCTGGATGTCTTTAGAGAAGGCTGGGTGGGGTTCATGGGGTCAATAAAATAGGATGTCTTTAGAGAAGGCTGGGTGGGGTTCTAGGGGTTAATAAAGAAGGATGTCTTAAGAGAAGGCTGGATGGGGTACTGGGGGTTAATGCATAAGGATGTCTTGAGGGGTTAATAAAGAAGGATGTCTTAAGAGAAGGCTGGGTTGGGTTCTAGGGGTTAATAAAGAAGGGTGTCTTAAGAGAAGGCTGGGTGGGGTTCTAGGGGTCAATAAAGAAGGATGTCTTAAGAGAAGGCTGGATGGGGAACTGGGGGTTAATAGAGAAGGATGTCTTGAGTGAAGGCTTGGTGGGGTTCTGGGGGTGAATAAAGAAGGATGTCTTAAGAGAAGGCTGGGTGGGGTACTTGGGGTTAATAGAGAAGGATGTCTTGAGAGAAGGCTTGGTGGGGTTCTGGGGGTGAATAAAGAAGAATATCTTGAGAGAAGGCTTGGTGGGGTTCTGGGGGTGAAAAAAGAATGATGTCTTGAGAGAAGGCTGGATGGGGTACTGGGGGTTAATGCATAAGGATGTCTTGAGAGAAGGCTGGGTGGGGTTCGAGGGGTTAATAAAGAAGGATGTCTTGAGAGAAGGCTGGATTGGGTTCTGGGGGTTAATGCATAAGGATGTCTTGAGAGAAGGCTGGTTGGGGTTCTAGGGGTTAATAAAGAAGGATGTCATGAGTGAAGGATGGGTGGGGTTCTGGGGTTTAATAAAGAATGATGCCATGAGTGAAGGTTGGGTGGGGTTCTGGGGTTAATAAAGAAGGATGTCATGAGTGAAGGCTTGGTGGGGTTCTTGGGGTTTAATAAAAAAGGATGTCTTAAGAGAAGGCTGGGTGGGGTTCTAGGGGTTAATAAAGAAGGATGCCACGAGTGAAGGCTTGGTGGGGGTTTTGGGGTTTAATAAAGAAGGATGTCTTAAGAGAAGACTTTATAGGGCTCTGGGGGTTAATAAAGAAGATTCCGCGAGAGGAGGACGTATGGGATTCTGGGGGTTAATAAAGAAGGATGGCGTGTGAGAAGGTTGGATTGGGTTCTTGGGGTTAATAAATAAGGTTGCCAAAGAAGGCTGTGTTACAGATAACCCAACTGACTAACATTCTCACTCTCATGAAGCCACTTCGTCATCACCCTCCGCACAAGAACATGAAACCACTCAATCACTCAATCACTCACTCACCAACACTCACTCACTCACTCACTCAGTCACCCACCCACCCACACACCCACACACCCACCCACCCACTCACTCACTCACTCACTCACCCACTCACCCACACACCCACCCACCCACCCACTCACTCACCCACTCACTCACTCACTCACTCACTCACTCACCCACCCACCCACCCGCTCACCCACCCACTCACTCACTCACTCACTCACTCACCCTTTCATTTACAGAGACAACACATCTTCCACTGCTACCCGTACAGACTTTATGGAAGAGCGCCTCCTATGCACATGTATTTCTACAAATCCAATTTCCCAACTTTTTAAAGAAACCTCCCGTGTTTCAAAACTACAAAATGTACTTGGGGGTGATTTTGTAAATTTCATTCAATAGCAATGAAAATACATCGCATTTCGTTTGGAAAATTTTCAACTAAAAACGTCACCAACATTGCAATAACTATGAGATTTGACAGGAGCAAGACAAGATGTTTTTTTGTGGCGAGCGGGGAACCTGGGAATCGCGCGTTCAACTCCACGGAGTTATTGGGCGTCATCTGCCACAGCATGATTTGAACATGAATGTTTTATCAGAAATATGGGGTTACCGTGATGGTTTACGTATGAATAACGGCGCCAAGCTGTAAGGAGAGAACACAAGTGACACCTCTCCGATAAAGGGAAGCCGGTGTACTGAGAAGATTTACCTGCTAGCAGATAATGTCCGCCGGTTCTTATGGTCCAAGGACAGTGCTTCCCAGGTTATATTGTCCTGGTGCATGGACGGCTAGGTCAAACGAGTGATGTTAGGACAATCTGTAATTCATTTGAAGATTATTTTGTTCTTCTTTTGTGTGAATTGGGTTTATCGTCGATTTGAACAGACTACAACCTATTCAAAATGTCAGCGCCAGAGAATATAGTCAGTCTCGGTTATCAGCCGAAAAAGATTCCATTGGACGAAAAGAAAAATAGACGTGATGAACATTAATTTATGAATGGATCTTTGAAATGTCAATGAAGACACCAGGTGTTCGCGAAAAGGGTAAGCATGTTCTGCACTACCATAAGTCTTTGTTTGTTGCCCGACGCTGCACAGCAATACTCCCGGCATAAGACGGGGGCCTATTAACGGTCAAGTCTGGACCAGACAATCCAGTGATCAGTAGCGTGAGCAATGATCCACATTGTTGTGGAACAATGCCATACTGCGAACCAAGTCACCAAACATGACAACCCAACCATTACTATGGAATACTACAAGGGACATTGTCGCGTTGACGCATTGTCTGTCGCATTGTCGTCCTTGCAACAAAGCAAAGCCAAAAGTGCGACATTTTGGCCATTTGTCGCGTTGTTGCTTTGTCGGGCATTTTAACGCCTTTTTTACACATTTTTGATAGGGCGACCTTGAAAATTGTCGCGTTGCCGCATTGTTTGTTTGTTTGTTGTTGAACGCTGCACTCGGCAATATTCCAGCTATATGACGGCGGTCTGTAAATAATCGCTTTGGTAAAATAAAAAAGATTGCGACAACGCGACAATGCGACATTTGGCCAAAATGTCGCGTTGTCGCATTGTCGCGATTTGGCTAATTTTGACACTTTTTGCTTGTCAAATATCCCTGCATCGTTTTTTAAGAAAGATTTTCCCAACTAAACTTTTCAAACCTATCTCCCTTCATCTCTCCTCCAATCCTATATTGAGATCCATTCCAAGAAGCTTACACTGTCGCCATTACAACATTAAACGTATTCCACATTAACAGCTGTCACAAAGAGTTATCTCCCCTGAAGCCATGTAAACCACTGGTTGATGGTGGGACATCTGTCGATGACAAAAAGGTTGAATTCACTGGTTAAGTCACTATTGCTTGTTTCGTTTTTATTTGTTTGTTGTTTAACGCCGAACTCAGCAATATTCCAGCTATATGACGATGGTCTGTAAATAATCGAATCTGGACCACACAATCTGGTGATTGATATCATGAGCATCGATCTACGCAATTGTTGTTGGTGGTTTTGTTGTTTAACGCCGCACTCGGCAATATTCCACCTATATGACGGTGGTCTGTAAATAATCGAGTCTGGACCACACAATCTAGTGATTGATATCATGAGCATCGATCTACGCAAATGTTGTTGGTTGTTTTGTTGTTTAACGCCGCACTCGGCAATATTCCACCTATATGACGGTGGTCTGTAAATAATCGAGTCTGGACCACACAATCTAGTAATTGATATCATGAGCATCGATCTACGCAAATGTTGTTGGTTGTTTTGTTGTTTAACGCCGCACTCGGCAATATTCCACCTATATGACGGTGGTCTGTAAATAATCGATTCTGGACCACACAATCCAGTGACTGATATCATGAGCATCCATCTACGCAATTGGCACACGATGACATGCATTAAGGGTTGCTGAAGACGAATTCCAGGGGCAGGTCCCTCTTGTGTGCCTTGTGTGCCTCTTGTGTGCCTTGTGTGCCTTGTGTGCCCTTTGTGTAGATTATAGCCAATGGGAAGAATACAGTTCACTGTAAAACGACAAGAGAACAACTTTGCACAGAACATGTAACCGACATTATCAATCAGGTTATTTCCTAGTTCAGGCTACGAGGCCCATAGTACAGTTGACAGATTATATTAGTCGCCTGTCCAGTGTGTTACAACTTTCCCGATCCAATATCAAATATAATTAAACATATAAAACTATCAAATGTAGAACATCAATATCACACGAGTTATACATTTGTAAACGCAATTCTACCTTATAATATGAGCTAAGAAAAGAATTTCTAAAACAAGACATGGTATTCATCTTCTCCGAAGTGAAGGTCACAGTCTTCCCAAGCAGCTTCTGTATCAGGTATATTTATCGTTGACATTTTACGAATGATGTTGACTCGAAAGTTGTACACACTGCTCTAACTAATCGTTTGTCTTTGAGTAGTTATATATCATTCAAGAAATTTTATAAGAAATAATTCACTAAAAACGTAGAAGACTCCAAACGTTGGTACAATGTTTGGAAATGAATATCTGTTAAGCATCTCAACGTGCAGACAAAAACATGTTCTTATCACCAACATCTTGGTGTGACCACACACACGCAATACAACATGGTGTCAATTCTTTAAGCATAATATAACTTTGGAAGGGGTATCGACTTACATTCATTCTCAAAAGCTTCATCCAGTACTTAATTAGTCTTTTTTGCGTACTTATTAACATACAACGACGCCCAGTTACACCAAGAATAGCTTTGTATACTGCATATTTACCCATGCCAAGAAAACGTTCAAAATTCGCATGCTTTTATCTGTTCAATTGCGTCATGATATATAATACCCCCTATTTCAGAACCATACATGAATATGAGGAGCGAGTTTGCCGACACATGTTTTGCAAGCAGTCGAGAAATCCATAATTCTGTTATTACCGAACAAATGGAAAACTTGACCTATTACCTTGCGTGCTTTCATAAGCGTTTCACACGTTTAGACCACATTAACCGTCAGAAGAACATAATTCCCAGATAATTATAGTAGGTTTCCGCCGTTATCTTCACATTATCCAGAGTCGACAAAACGAAACAAGGTAACAATTCCAACATATTTCGGCAAAATCCAACTGTTTTAATTTGTGGAAAAGGTTCCAAGCCGCAGAGGTCTACACGCATATGGAAAGTGATCCCGCTTGGCTCGTGCTCTCGCAAAGTTGTTTTGCAATTGAGATCTCGAAAGGTTGCCCAAATTTGAAAAATGCCTTAGTTACGCCACAGTTAGACACTGATTTTCAGTATATTAGACTATTCTTTTGATAATGATAGCAATTATCCCAGTAGTTTCTCCAAATTCCCGATGGTTAATTCTGACTCGATTGCCGAAGGGCGACGCATTGTTTGTTTATAAGTAGTGAAAGCAGTCCCTACTTGACCTTTGATATTTGCATTTTTATCAGCATATGACCCCAACGGATATCGTTTTTACCCGTTGGCTTTATCCTGCCGAGAAATCTACCCATTATATGATAAACAAATATACCGGGATCACAAGCAGCATACATTTCTATGACAAGCTCATTAATAAAAGAATATAAACAGGACAGGGCTCAAAACGCAACTTTGTCTTACTCCACCAGATGTGTTAAAAAAAGAAGTTTTACAGCAATCAACGTTTACACCCCCTTTTTCTGATGCATACATATTTCTTAACAGATGGTACATTTTACCATGACATCCTTTTCATAAGGGTAAATATAACATTTATTTCGCTGTCAATATAATCAAACGCCTTTTCTAAAATCAATGAATACACATTATAATCTGCCTTTTGGCTTGGTGAGATATTTTGAACATGTTGCCTGCAAAGTGAAAATATGACCAATAGTGGAATATTGAGAACGGAAACCTGCTTGAGATTCCGAAATATGGTCTTCTTCCTTAACAGATTCTGAGTCTTTTTCTAGAATAGACGTGAAAACCTTAAATAAGATATTTAAATAAAAATACCTCTGTAATTGTTAGGATCCGTTGTCAACCCACTTGACCGTCTCCGTGGTCTAGTGGTAGAGCGTCTGCCCGGAAGGTCCGGGTTCGATCCCCGGCCGCGTCATACCAAAAGACGTTAAAAGATGGTACTTGTCTGGCGCTCGGCATTAAGGGGCTAAACAAGGACTGGTCGGCTCGGAGTCAGTATACTGTGTCTGAGTGGGGTATTCATGTTAAACTGCGGCATGGTATGTCAGTGTGCTAGCACTATAAATCGGCATCAGTCCGGACAAGTACAAGCAACCACACACACACACACGTACATGCCTGTCGCTATATAAGTGCAATAATCTTGGACGCGACGTTAAACCCCATTTCGCCTCACCTTTAACCCCACTTTTGTATAACAGTATTGTAATACCTGGATTCGATACTTCAGGAAACTCTCGTTATCAAGAACTTTGTTAAAAAACAAGACAAGACATGGTCTAAAGTATTTATTAGACAGTTTTAATAATTCAGACGGAGTGCCGTCCTCTCCTGCTGCTTTTTATCTTCAGTTGTCAAATAAACTCCTTTTTGGTTTGCAGCAATATTTAAAGATGGATTTGGCCGATATATAATCGTTGATGTTTTTTGCACTTAAATTATCTGTGTTCTGTGAAAAAGTGAAGCTGTTATAACAAACCTGTCAGCAGCAAAATACAAATAATTCACTTAAAATAACAACTGCAGCATTTTACATCATCAGTTAACAACATCATATACTCGACCATCATCAAACACAAAGAGTTGGGTGAAATTAATATACTAGTATTAAACGTCTAGGAAGAATCAGCTTGCAGTTTAACTCTTGAGCCTTTCTAAACAGGACCATTCACTAAATTACTATCACAACTTTGAAAATATTTTTTTCTGACTTATATTCCAGTAGTACATGACCAGACTCTGTTCGCGGCAGTACAATCCTATTCTGGACATTCTAGATAAGGCAGTGCTAATGATAAATCGTATTGGATATACGAGTAAAAGTAAAGTTACTTGGAGTGTACGGCCATGCATTGTCATAGCTTGCACAAAGCATGTCATGAAGTTGTTTTCCATAATTGTGACTACATTACTACAAGGTAGTCTTAGTTTAGCGAACGAATCACCATGGTATAAGATTTTATTATCTGGTTCACATCTGGTGTCTTCGTTCAGAATAAAGTTAAGTTTAGAGGCTGTTCTTATGGTGGCCGAGAGGAGACATTTCGCTTTACCGACTTTTACGGCGCGAGAAAGCGAGAACACGAGACGAGAAAGCAATAGTGCATTAAAGTCTCCTCATATGATAAACGTCCAGTCAACTCCATATCCATGCGTTTATTCTAAAAAAGGTCGACACCGCTGTCTTCCAAGTTGCCATGCTCCATCGACCCCAAAAGGTGTATACAGAAGACTGGAGGAAACGCTGGATGGGATTATTAATATAAAGTTATGGAAAACTGACACAGTTTCACCAGTTACATTTAATTCTCTTGAATCCCCCGGAAAGTTGTTCCTGGTCCTGTCCGCGTTTTGCCTCTTCAGATGGTCATGTGACTGTCAACCTTCCAGCGCCTCACTGTCCGCTTGGATTGTAGACTCCTTGATCTAAGGTTTGTTTGTTGAAGTGTTCCTCATCACATGTAAAGATCTTCCCCTACGTATGCCGTTGGTTAATTATTAGTTGTACAACGTCAGTTAGAATCAAGACACCGTTTTGGTTTTGGTTTGTTGTTTTACGCCGCACTCAGCAATATTCCAGCTATATGACGGCGGTCTGTAAATAATCGAGTCTGGACCAAACAATCTAGTGATTCCAAGAAGCTTACACTGTCGCCATTACAACATTAAACGTATTCCACATTAACAGCTGCCACAAAGAGTTAACTCCCCTGAAACCATGTAAACCACTGGTTGATGGTGGGACATCTGTCGATGACAAAAAGGTTGAATTCACTGGTTTGTTTGTTGTTTAACGCCGCACTCAGCAATATTCCAGCTATATGACGACGGTCTGTAAATAATCGAGTCTGGACCAAACAATCTAGTGATTTACATTATGAACATCGATCTTAGCAATTTGGATCGATGTCATGCATCATCCAAATCTGAGAGCCTGACCACCCGATCCCGTTAGTCGCCTTTTACGGCAAGCATGGTTTGCTGAAGACCAGACACCATTTAAATGCACGTACTGTGTATCATCAAGCGAGTAAACGTCGCTTCACCACAGGGCATCAAGTTGATTTCATCAGATTGATTTTTTTAAATGTCTGAATGACTTTAATTATTATTGATAGATTACTTTAATTTGTCTAGACGCCATGTGTCAGCGTTCATTGTTTGACCTTTAAAGTCGATTTAAAACAGATGCTGCTATAAACACGTCTTCTGTAATTTGCTTTATTAATCAATCGTATACTTGGGGCACAGGTGGCCCAGTCGTCTAAGGCGCCACGTTTCGCTGTGCAGAGTTGCGTCCCTTGGGCACGCCAGAAACCTATGATTGTGGGTTCGAATCCCGGTTCGCCCCGATTATGTTTCTAGGTTTGTCAGCACTATACCCGTGCTCTAGGGTTTCACCGAAGTGGTAAACGTCTGAGATCCATTCGAGCTTTCCTCCCACATTATGCTGACACGCCGCAATATAACTGGAATACTGTTAAAAGCAGCATTAAACCCATCTCACTCACTCACTCAATCGTATACTAGTAGTCGTATCAGTATACTACTCTTTTGTCGCGTTCCAAAATCAATCACACCAGTCATTTTTGTATGTAGCACATATCCGAAAACGTGGGTGGTGCTTAATTAATGCTCATGTGTATTTAATGCAACATCGCGATGTACGGGGCACAGGTGGCCCAGTCGTCTTAAGGCGCCGTAGTTCGCTGTGCGGAGTTGCGTCCCTTGGGCACGCCAGACACCTACGATTGTGGGTTCGAATCACGGTTCGCCCTGATTATGTTTCTAGGTTTGTCCGCACCATACCCGTACTCGTGGGTTCACCGAGGGGCTAAACGTCTGAGACCTGCATCACTTCGAGCTTTCCTCCCATATTAGGCATGACACGCCGTGATATAACTGGAAAAATGTTAAAAGCGGCGTTAAACCCAACTCACTCACTCATCGCGATGTACAGAAGGGAGCAGTCCCCGCCTTGACCACAGCTACCACAGATACACATAACTTGACGACATCATTAAAAGCCACATGAGCCTATCGTTGATCAGATAAAGCTAATTGGTTGGGACAGTGAGTGAGTGAGTTTGGTATTACGCCGCTTTTAGCAATATTCCAGCAATATCCCGGCGGGGGACACCAGAAATGGGCTTCACACATTGTACCCATGTCGGGACTCGAACCCGGGTCTTCGGCGTGACGAGCGAACGCTTTAACCACTAGGCTACCCGACCGCCCCTGGTTGGGACAGCCCTGTAATGGTTCCGTCCTTCCCGCAGGGAAACAAATGAGATGCGCTGTCAGATTCTGTTGTTCGTACATCATTCTTATATTTGGCATCCTCTGGCATCCTGTACCAGAATCAAATATTTACTGGACTGCGGCGTAAACCAATATCCACTCACTCATCCTGATCACCAGTCTTTCACTTTGAACTGGACCCGTGAAGATCCGGGGCAGAATAGGTCTTCAGCAACCCATGCTTGCCGTAAAAGGCGAATATGCTTGTCGTAAGGGGCAACTAACGGGATCGGGTGGTCAGGCTCGCGGACTTGGTTGATGCATGTCATCGATCCCAATTGCGTTGATCGATGCGCATGATGTCAATCACTGGATTGTCTGATCCAGACTCGATTATTTACAGACCACCGTCTTATAGCTGGAATATTGCTGAGTGCGGCGTTACCCAACAAACAAACAAACAAACAAACAAACAAACAACTTTGAACTGCATCGTAGATGAAACGCGCAGATATCTATTGAATCCTGTGTTTCACAAAGTCCGGAAAACAGAATGTACTGTGTGGGGCAAATAAATACTACCGTATTCGACATAACAAGCGTCCCGCTCTAATAACCGCCCACGGCGATATTTGCTAATATATTGGCTAGTGAACAATCCTTATTAGCACCCCTTCAGATTGAAGACCTATTTATGCATCCTTAATCATGGGCAATTAAATTCTGGAAAAATACATGGGTCGTATATAATTATTTTAGGCTGTCAGCAAACCAAGAAATTTATTTTTCAACCCTGTTTTTTTCCACCAAAATATTATTTTAATAAGAGCCCCCTATTTCTAATTTTGAGAGAGCCCTAGGCGCTTATTACGTCAAATACGGTATGTCGGCAATTAATATATTTTAGTGTTGCCGAACAATGACAGCTAACTTTAACAATAAAGTTTCAGTAAAAGGTTTGTGTTATCTGTAACGACTAGCGCTGTCGTGTGTTTTTTCAACTCTGTTTAGGAACTTAATGATAGTTATTGTTGTAAAACGTTACCAACTGTTCAATAGCGCCTGTAATCAGCAAACAACAGCATAATAGTCATGTTATCTCGAACCTAGGATCCATCTGTTAATAAATAATCGTTTTGAGCGGTCTGTCAAATCACAGCAACTTCCGACAGGAGAAGCAATTATCCTCACTTCGATGAGCAGTTTCGAACACCCACGTTGTTATCAAGGGACAGGTAGAAATTCTTTTCGTGTTTGATTGCGCTCATTTTAGATATTTGAATATTAATGCAATAGAATGAATCGAGTTTTTTGTGCAGTAATCAAAAACCAATAAAGAACACGGACCTGGCAAAAAACAAACCGCAGTGTTTAATCATGATTCCCTTGTGCCGTCATTTAAAACGTATCGTGACCGTGGATAATGGATAGAGACTGTGGTAGGTCTGTGGTTCGATCCCCGGCCGCGTCATATCAAAATGTGTTAAACGACGGCACTTTTTCTACCCTGCTTGGCACACGCACGCACGCACGCACACACGCACGCACGCACGCACGCACGCGCGCACACACACACACACGTGTGTAATAATATTACTTTTTACCTTACCGATCGCAGCCTGCTTTGTGTGTATTCGTGTTTGCTTGAGATAAATCTATGACACTTCAATAATATTCACAATGGACATCTCAATGAAATACATGTATTAAGTTAACACTAGACACTCCAATGTAATATTAACGCTGGAATCTTCAATAATATTGCCCCCAGAACTTCAATAATATTAACACTAACTGTTTTAATGTAATATTAACTCTAGACACTTCAATAATATCCACGCTAGACACTTCACAAAGATTACCTCAAGATACATGTACTTCATAATATATTAACTCTAGACACTTTAATAATATTACCTTTAGATACTTCATAATATATTAACGCCAGACACTTTAAAAATATTACCTTTAGATACTTCATAATATATTAACGCTAGACACTTTAATAATTTTACCTTTAGATACTTCATAATATATTAACGCTAGACACTTCGATAATATTACCCCTAGATACTTCAATAATATTAACTTCAAGCTGACATGGCGTGATATAACTGAAATACGGTATTTTTCAAATCAGCGTTAATTCCAACACAGTCACTCACTCACTCAGCCCATTGGCCTTTGTTATTTGTTATTTTGAAGATTTACCCGGAAATCAAGGACGTTTTTTCACAAATACTATGTGTCCCCTCAAAACATCCAATCGAAAATGCAAATTGACGAACGGTTGACTGTTGGATTCAAAGCTGTCTGCAACCTAATGCAAACCGTCTAGCTGTCTAACGGATGCCCCCAGGTGCAATGGAGGAAATTAGTTGTAGTTGGTGCATCTTCAGACTCCGTGAAATGATGCAGACATCCGATCACGAAACAAAAACGCCTGATACACGCTACATACTGAGACAAAGGTCAGTTTGGAACAATACACTGATAAGTACTGATATAAATACGTCTATTGAAAAGAGTAACGTGTCTTTGAAAATGGATCCCCTGCATGGGCGGATACAGCTTTTTTGAAAAGGGTGGGGGGGGGGGGGGGGGGGGGGGGGGTTTGCACAATTAAGATCTATTTATTGTCTTTTGTGGTAATTTATACAGAAATAAAGATTTTTTTCGAAATAAAAAGGGGGGATGCGGGGGGAACATCTGGTACGTCATAAGCAACACTGATGCAAATTTCTGGTAGGTCGTAAGCAACACTGTTATAAACTTTTGGCACGTCATAATCAACAATGTTATAAACCTCTGGTACGTCATAACCAACACTATTAAACATTTCTGGTACGTCATCAGCAACACTGTTATTAACTTTTGCTACATCATAACAAACACCTTTATAAACGTCAATCATATGGAAGTGCTTCATTGTCGTGTTGTTTTGGACTTCGAATCTTGACACAGAGACACAATGAGAGACAAACAGACATTGACACGATGAAAGACACACAAACACAGATTGCCACAACGAGAGACGATGAGAGACACAGCCGTAGACACAATGCGATACGCGCAAAAAACAGATGGACACAGAGAGACGCAGCCATCGACACAACGAGAGACACACAGATAACCACAGTGAGAGACGCACAGATAAACACAATGAAAAACACACAGGCATAGACAATGAGAGTCACACAAACAGACTGAAACAAAGAGAGACACTATGAGAGACACAGCCATAGAAACAATGAGAGAGACATACGCTATGAGAGACACAGACATAGACCAAGGAGAGACACAAACACTGACAGACACAATGAGAGAAACTCAAACACTGAGAGAGACACAGGCTTATACAAAATGAGAGACACCCAAACACAAATAGACACAAGGAGAGACACAAACACATATGACATAATTAGAGATACGCTGATTGACACAAAGAGAGACATAAAGACACTATGAGAGGCACACAGGTATATACACAATGAGATACACTGATAGACACAATGAGAAACAAAGACACAATGAGACACACAGTCATATACACAATGAGAGACACCCAAACACAAACAGACACAAAGAGAGATACACTGATAGACACAAAGAGAGATACACAGGCACAATGAGAGACAGCCAAATATACAATGAGAGACACAATTGGAAACCCACGCGTTGACACACAAACACTAACATTGTGTTTCGTAGAACATCCCTATGCATTAGTTTGGTTGCTGTTCCACTGACAAACGTATTGTTTGGTTTCGCGCAATCGGTAATTGATATCAGCAAGGAAAACGCTTAGTCGACATTGGAGGGGGATATACATTCCCACACGCAGTTTCCGTTTTTTTTTCAAATTACCGATCAGATATCAATTTTGAAAAAAAAATAATTCAGTTAATATTTTGTTATATTTCAAGCACCGAACCTGTTTCTGATAACATCCGTACACGTTTGATTATAGGTGTTGCCACGCAACAGAAACACATGCAGTAGACAGACAAACAGTAGGGCAGAATCGTTGACGTCATTTGTAAAAGAACACACCTCATTGAGCGACACTAAATCGCCATTAACTGCAACAGACACATCCACTTTAATACAAGACTGGTATTTTTGGCGTCGAGCGCATCCGTTACGGAAACCGGAGCATATCATATGGACATTCAGAAGTGCGTGACTTCAACAATAACGGCGTCTGGAGTAACGAGAACTGGCGGTCGAGAGGAAATAAACAGCGAATTGACGACTAGTGATAAGGTCGTGTTTATCTCACATATTTATTTGAAGGGAGAGTCTCTTTCTTTTCGAGAATATCCGGGAAGTGATTGTTTTTAAAAACAACAGCATAAATGGGCGACATACTGAAAATAATATCACAAATATGTAGAGATATCAATGATAAAACTAAACGTAAAGAAACTTTTACACTTCTAAAGAAAAAGAAAGAAAATATCTACTCTTTGCAAGATGAGCATTTGACAAAAACTATGGGAAGTTATATTGAAGAAAATGGGGAAACAAAGGATGCTATTGTAGCCATTATAAGAGTAATTCTAGAGGTGTAGCCATACACTTTGACTGTAAGATCGAAAACGAAATATGGGATGTAAATGGCAATATGCTTATTGTAGAAATTGACATTAACGATTAGAAGCTAGCTATTGTCACTATTTATGGACCAAATATAGACGATGTGGATCTCTCGACAATTAGATCTCTCGAAAGTGACCATATTGTTTTGTGTGGAGACTGGAATATTATACTAAATGATGCATTCAATTACAAAAATGTAAATAACCCAAAAGCTAGAAATAGAATTCTACAACTTAAGGACGAATTGGATTTAGTAGATGTATGGCGTGAACATAATCCCTACAGCAAAAGATATACATGGCGACAACCCACCCCTCTGAAACAAGCGCGCTTGGACTACTTCTTAATTTCTTCCCACAATATGCTGCCTTCCGTTATGAAAACGCAAATAGAACCTAGTTTCAGATCGGACCACTCACCAATATCATTGACCTTTAAACCTACAGATCTTAAAAGGCGCAAGGGTTTTTAGAAGTTCAATAATTCTCTATTAAAAGACGAAACTTATGTAACACTCGTTAAGACTACCATTGAAGAAACAAAGCACCAGTATAAAAAATGAATATAATAACATAGAAACCGAATTTAACATAGACTATCAACTTTTATGGGAAACATTGCTTCTTACGATAAGAGCTAAGACAAAACAATATTCATCCTACAAAAAGAAAAAAAGCAGCATATACGGGAAAGAAAAACTCAATAAAAGTTAACTCTTCTGACTAAACAATTTGATGAATCCCCGGAGCAAACAGTGAAAGATGAAATTCTGGCAGAGATTAAAATAGTCAATACAGAATTAGGAGAAATCATAAAGCATAAAACAAAAGGGTTAATGGTACGGGCAAAGGCACAATGGATGGAGCAAGGGGAAAAACCAACAAAGAACAGGAAGATGTCAGAATGCTTAAATTACAGGATGATATACCAAAAGAAGGAAAAGTCTTTTTGCCGAAACTATACTCAAAGCATGAATTTTTCAAAAATAGACCTCATGTCGCTACTAAAATAATACGATATTCCTGAACAATCCCATGAAATAGCCCAGAAAATGAGTTGACCTACAATGAGGTACAAGAAGCTGTTAAACACTTAGAAAATGACAAGAGTCTCGGGCCTTATGGATATACAGCGGAATTTATCAAATTTGTCTGGAATGACCTTCGGAAATATCTGATAAAACCCTTAAAATGACGCTTACAATAAAGGACAGTTATCAATATCACAAAGACAAGGACCAATAACGTGTATCCCCAAAGGAAATAAACCAAGGAACATTTGAAAAACTGGCGACCAATGAGCTTACTATCAGTATTCTATAAAATTGCATCAATAGCAATATCACAAAAGGTAAAATCTGTGTTAAACCTCCTGATTAACGAGGATAAAAAAGGACATATGGCTGGAAGATACAATGGTGAAATAACAATACAAAGCTATGATCTACTGGACAACACCATTACCTATCAGATACAGCGTTTATTATTACTTGTAGATTTTGAAAAGGAATTCGATACAGTTGATTGGGAATTCATAGACGAAACACTAATCTTTTTGGATTTGAAAATTCAATAAGAAGATGGATAAAAACATTTTAAAACGAAATCCAATCATGTGTACTAGTTGATGGCTTTGGATCCCAATTTTTCAAAATATATCGAGGGTGCAGACAAGGTGATCATTTGTCTCCCTATATCTTTATACAATGTGCTGAGATACTAGCAATAAAGATAAGAAACAACAATAATATAAAAGATATTAAGATTGGTAATATTGAATATTTACTCTCACAATTTGCAAACCTGTCCTCTAGGTTACACACAACCAAATGTTTTCCCACAGACTTCTATAGTAACTTTATATTTTTTTTAAAAATAACTAAGCATTCAACAGCTATTACCTGTGCGTGTGTGCACAGTTTGGCCTTAGAGCAGCAATAAAATTATAGAAAATGACTAGCTTAGCCAGATCCTTTTCCGAGTACAGGAAGCTAAACACACCACCCCCAGTTTCGCACCAAATGTCACCTACTTGAAAATAGCTGTGGTCACATTCAGCATAAGCCATCATGTTGAAAAAGACAGTACTAAATATAGAAAAAACATGGTCAGTTTTAATAATTGGATGTACATTTGAAAGACATAAAAATCTTACACAGCCTGCAGATATCTCTCGATCTCCACTGAAGGCTCCCTATGAAAACCGCACTGTCCTAACTGGTTCTGATTTGGTGTAGTATAACCTGTAGACCCTTCAGAACGATCCTCTATAATGTACTACATGTTCTCAGTGTCTATGCTAGTTTTTCTGGACTGGAGGCAAGATCCTTTTGATCTACGTGGAATGAAATTCAGTACTGATCTTGACGAAATGATTAGCTTGAATTATTATAATGCATTTAGAATATGTAAAACACTCATGTCCATTTGGTCTTCAAAAAGCCTTACTCCCTTAGGGAGGAATACCGTGCTAAAATCACGAATTCTACTAAAATGTAACCATTTATTTTCATCTCCACCATATCCTCCAGATACTAAGCTTAAACGTTTTCAAAAAAGGTGTTTCTTATTCATTGAGGAGGTAAACCCGACAAAGTAATGAGAAGTCAAATATATGTGAAACATCAGATGGAGGTATAAAATGCCCCAAAGTACTAGCATTAATACATGCGCAAAAAATATCAATGGTATGTAGAGCATCAAAATCGAAGTCATAGTGGTGTGGATAATTCCTCTTAAATATATCTCTTTCTTGACCGTTTAATGCGTTCGAAATTACTTGCAAGACATTAAGATTACACATGTTTACCAAGACCACTGTGTATTCTCAGACAGAACGATAAATGTGTGTTCTCAGACAGAACGATAAATGTGTGTTCTCAGACAGAACGATAAATGTGTGTTCTCAGACAGAACGATAAATGTGTGTTCTCAGACAGAATGTTTAATGTGTTTTCCAAGACAGAAAGATAAATGTGTGTGCTCAGACAGAATGACAAAGTGCAATCTGATACAAAATGACAAATTTGTTTTCTCAGAAAGAATGACAAATGTGTGTTCTCAGACAGAATGTTAAATGTGTGTTCTCAGACAGAACGATAAATGTGTGTTCTCAGACAGAATGTTTAAGGTGTTTTTTCCCAGACAGAACGATAAATGTGTGTTCTCAGACAGAACGATATGTGTGTTCTCAGACAGAACGATATATGTGTGTTCTCAGACAGAACGATAAATGTTTGTTCTCAGACAGAACGATAAATGTGTGTTCTCAGACAGAACGATAAATGTGTGTTCTCAGACAGAACGATAAATGTGTGTTCTCAGACAGAATGTTTAAGGTGTTTTCCCAGACAGAACGATAAATGTGTGTTCTCAGACAGAACGATAAATGTGTGTTCTCAGACAGAACGATAAATGTGTGTTCTCAGACAGAATGTTTAAGGTGTTTTCCCAGACAGAACGATAAATGTGTGTTCTCAGACAGAACGATAAATGTGTGTTCTCAGACAGAATGTTTAATGTGTTTTCCAAGACAGAAAGATAAATGTGTGTTCTCAGACAGATTGACAAAGTGCGATCTGATACAAAATGACAAATTTGTGTTCTCAGAAAGAATGACAAATGTGTGTTCTCAGACAGAATGTTAAATGTTTGTTCTCAGAAGGAATTACAATGTGCTAGCCCACTCAGATCAGGCTAGTACAAGCAGACAGAAAGATAGACACACACACAAACACACACACACACACACACACACACACACACACACACACACACACACACACACACACACACACACACACACACACAGACTGGTACAATCAGCTACACACGCGCGCACACGCACACACACACACGCACACACACACACACACAGACTGGTACAATCAGCTACACACACACACAGACTGGTACAATCAGCTACACACACACACACACACACACACACACACACACACACACACAGAGACTGGTACAATCAGCTACACACGCACGCACACACACACACACACACAAACATATACACAGAGAGAGACTGGTACAATCAACTACACACACAAACACGCGCACACACACACACAGGCTGGTACAATCAGACATACACACACACACCGACTGGTACAATCAGCTACACACGCACACACACACACAAACATACACACACAGAGAGACTGGTACAAACAGCTACACACACGCGCGCGCGCACACACACACACACGCGCGCACGCACGCACGCACGCACGCACACACACACGCACGCACACACACACACACACACACACACACACGTTTAACCCATTTCACCCCACCTTCCCCCCACTCATTCACACACCTACAT
Organism: Haliotis rufescens; assembly: GCF_023055435.1. Lineage (NCBI taxonomy): Eukaryota > Metazoa > Mollusca > Gastropoda > Lepetellida > Haliotidae > Haliotis > Haliotis rufescens. The sequence goes on along the minus strand of NW_025964383.1, from coordinate 19,228,725 downwards.
TCACGCAGACAAATCCATCCATCAACCAACTTGCCTTTTTATTTCATTACGGGCACCTGCAGCCGATATGTCTCCCACTGTGACTCAACCCTGCTGGCGTCTCTCACACACGCATGGGGGCACTGCCACAAGGATTGATAGTGGACGACTTTGCCAAACATCCGCTCCCTTCGGCTGATGAAGAAGTAACATCCGGGTTCTCGACCAACCAATCGAAAGAGTGATGCAATATAACCGAGTTCTTCCACATCCGGGTCTTATTCCAGTCACAGGTTAGACAGCATGTCAAAGATACACCCGGATTTGACTAGTTGATCGAGTATCACCAGAACGCAATCCGAGACAAGAGATACGAGAACATATATCTAACCCAAACACTCGAGTACATTCGGCGTATTCCGCTACCTACTTAATCATGTTAATAGCGCATTCGTCACCACTCGCCCCTTTCTGTAACCTGCAAGAAGATCGGCTTGTCCCGGAATTACACGAATTGGTCTAGAGTGAGTGAGTGAGTTTGGTTTAACGCCGCTTTTAACAGTATTCCAGTTATATCGCGCCAGTCAGCTTAATGTGGGTGGAAAGTCCGAAGTGATGCAGGTCTCAGATGTTTACCACTTCGGTGAAACCCATGAGCACGGGTATGGTGCTGACAAACCTAAAACATAATCGGGGCGAACCGGGATTCGAACCCACAATCATAGATTTCTGGCGTGCCCAAGGGGCGCAACTCTGCACAGCGAATCGCAGAGCCTTAGACGACTGGGCCACCCGTGCCCCCGAATTGGTCTAGAATGAATACCTTGGGCAACACAGTGTAGTGATATTGCACACTAAACCATGTCACGACAGATCCCGCCGCATATAGTTCAAATTACATGGCGGACGCTTGCATGCCGAGCCAAGTGCTGTCACAATCCTCTCCGGGGCGGTGGGGGAGCCTAGTGGTTAAAGCTTTCGCTCGTCCCACCGAAGACCCGGGTTCGATTCCCGACATGGGTACAATGTGTGAAGCCCATTTCTGGTGTTTCCGCCGTGATATTGCTAGAATATTGCTAAAAGCGGCGTAAAACCAGACTCACTCACTCACAATCCTCTCCAATTTCAGTTACATCACAGAGTCAGCTTATTGTTGGATGATGAAAACCTAAAGGGACGCAGATCATGGACGATTAGCACGTGTATGATGCTAAAAAAAACCCGATTAAGTCATTCGAACCACCCGAATTCCAGCGACATTGGCTTCAGACCTACTTAAACTGATGAAAGATGGCTGCCGAAATGTCGTAAAATTCAGAATTTCACTTATAACTTCTCCATCCCAACTTTCTCCATCCAAAAGTCTTACCTAAAACTAGGGAGCATGTATCTTGTAATGTATAATCGGAAATCATGTTCTAAGTTGCGTTTTTAAAGAAGGAAAAAATGCTCACTCAGCTTCCACATCTTTAACAACGCAGCGTTATCACAAAACTCATTCTTCAAACCTATTGGGCCTTTTCTTTTTAAGTGATTAGAAGCTATAAACAATATTGTTTTCCTACAGCGCAGTAAAAGTTTGATTTGAAAAACTTCAAAACGGTTTCCATGGATAAAATATTTACGAAATCTGTTTGATAATTTAAACAACCACCGTTACATCTCGTCATGATCACGCAAGATCTTCACTTTTTTACGGGGGGAGACTTTGAAAACCACTTTCCCGATTCTTATTGATTTAATAACGACAGATCTTCACTTCTCTCTGGGTGAAAGTATTAAAAAATAATTCCTCTTGCATATTGATTTAATAACGCTAACACTTTTGATTTAAGAGATTTCTTTTTCTACGATGCATATCTGTTACGTAAATATATCACGTTAGTGGGTAAAGCATAGCTGTCAGTTTCTTTGTATGGGAAAAGTGTTGACATGCAATATATCATGTTCAAATACGATGACGCAAGGATTGGCACACATGTATGATATTAATATCCTTGAATAAGAACGAAGGCGTTATGTTTAGAAATTGTGTTTCGCGTCGCTTTCCAACAGAATTGCATAAAAGAATTCAGTGTGAAACCAACAAACAACAAAGAAAAGGTATACAATTAATAATTGTATCATAAAATTAAGTAGGTTAACAAATCAATACAACTTACTGGACACACGGCAATTACAATGGTGGTACACACTAGAGTGAGTGAGTATGGTTTAACGCCGCTTTTAGCAATATTCCAGCGATATCACGGCTGGGGACACCTTAAATGGGCTTCACACTTTGTACCCATGTCGGGAATCGAACCCGGGTCTTCGGCGTGACGAGCGAACGCTTTAACCACTAGGCTCCCCCACCGCCCCGGTACACACCAGAATGGTAGTAAATTCAATGGCAGTACAATTACAATGGCAGTGTAGTACATAAAAGGAGTAGTAATAATATGCACATAGCCGCAACAGTGGCCACACTTCCAAAATAGGCCTAGGCTCGATATTCAGGGTGAAAACAAGTATCTTCACACAACCGTTGGTCTTGATGTAATGTAAGATGAGAGAGTCATGCAATTGCCCACTTATATATAGTCTAACTCCTTTTAGAAGTTCCATACAGTACAGGATTAGGCCAGCTGTTCTAGGAGATTCCAGAGTACACTTGACTCCAAAAGCAACTATATAGAGTAGCTTCCATACCACTGCTTACATTAGAGAGTAATACATTCCTGACAACTAATTATTGTCAAAACACAATGCTATGAACTTATAATGAGTCTTAGTAAAACAATGTAATACAATTACAACATTGTTTAACGATGAATTACTCTGCTCTATAACAATTGGATTTTAGCAATAACCCATCCATGTCATGGCGGGAGACATATGGGCTTCACTTCAAAGGAGTCAAACCTGGGCGGTCGGGCTGATGAGCGAACGCTTTCACCACGTGACTATCCTACCGTGTTTGTGATATTGCTGTTCATATAATGACGCCATGCTTCTGATAGTTTGTTTGTTTGTTGGTATAACGCCGCAATATTCGAATTCCTGCTATACGACAGGGGTATGTAAATAATCGAATGGGCCACACAATCCAGTGACTGCGATCCACGCAATTGGGATACGATGACATGCATTAACCAAGTCAGCGAGCCTGATCACCCGATCCCGTTAGTCGCCTCTTACGACAAGCATTGGTTGCTGAAGACCAATTCTAACCCGGATCTTCACGGGTTCATATATATATGTACACTTCCAACAGTTGTATTTGCCTATATATGGTGCTATATTCACTGAAGATTTGTTCGTCCACAAACACACCCTATGAAATAATTTCAGATAAATAAACAATATTTGAAACTTTTTGACGACCAGGAATAGCAGATATTAATATTTCGCCTCAACAATGAATATATAATACATTCCTAAATCTAGCAATTGACACTTCATAATACAGCACAAATTAATGTTTGGGTAAACATTATAGGATATTTTAGGATATAAAATAACAGTGGGAAATTAACACGTGTACACTTGTAGAAGGTTAGCACACATTCCAGTAGTTACAATACTGTGTTTCATGTCAGTTCGCGGCATTTGACTGGAACTCGGCATTTCACAGAGAAACATGATAATGTCACGGAGTTCAAAATTATTGTTTTGCCTTTTAAGGTCACAGTGTCATGCTGACATTAGGAATGTCACAGTCTGTTATGGGATGTCAGTATCAAAGTACAGTGAAACCTCGTTAACCCGAACACTGTAAATCCAGACATTTTTTCTTGAAGGCACTGGGTCCCTTTCCCCAAACAATCGTAGCTCTTAGGTGATCGTAACTCCCGTAGACTTACGACAGTCTTAGCCCTACTATGGCTTTATGGAACGGGGCCTTGTTCCACAAAACTGTCTTCAGTGTTAAGGTGAGGTTAAATGGGGTTTAACGTCGCGTCCAAGATTATTGCACTTATATAGCGACGTGCATGTACGTATGTGTGTTTGTGTGGCTGCTTGTACTAGTCCGGACTGATGCCGATTTATAGTGCTAGCTCACTGAGATACCATGCCGCAGTTTAACATGAAGACCCCACCCAGACACAGTATACTGACTCCGAGCCGACCAGTCCTTGTTTTAGCCCCTTAATGCCGAGCGCCAGACAGGGTAACAACAAGTACCATCTTTTAACGTCTTTTGGTATGACGCGATCGGGGATCGAACCCCGGACCTTCCGCTCTCCGGGCGGACGCTCTACCACTAGATCACGGAGGCGGGTCTTCAGTGTTAAAGCATGGACACAATCACCTTAGATACGACTGTCGAAGGTCAATGTTAAGGCATGGGAGGATGGGGAGGTGATTTTTTTTTCTGAACGGTACACTGTCAAAAATGAGTTTAGAATATCAACACGTAAAGATATGTTTAGATCAACCATGTTTAGTGTCACCATGGATCACTTTTCCTTGTGTCACGGCCCAGTGCCGCTACAGCCCCCGGCTTTATTTCCGGCACCGCTCGGTAATCTCCGGCAGTCGCCGGAATATTTTGTCAGATCATTTTGGTGTTAGAGAATTAGTGGCCTACCATATTCTTGTATTGAAAATGTTTTTGTATTTTGCATGATTTGCAAACATTAGGAGAATTTATATCTCAATTCAGATATTTCTCATGTTTTATGGTTATTTTTGCTTTACCAATGACTGTACACAGATTGTTGTTAATATTTAATGATTTCGTTGGATAGCTTATGTTAAGCGCTTTATTTTGATACTTACATCTCCAGTGTTCCATTCGTTTGTTCTCTGTGTTTAGAAACACACGTTGCCTTGGCGCCTCAGTTGTTGTATCCCCCGGCGGTCAAGCAGAGGATGTCTCCTCCGACGTCTGCGTGCTTATATAGATTTCTCGATATCGAAGAAACCGACTGTCCGGATTTGTAATTGTGAACCATTAGTACAATTAGTTATAATTTAATAAACCCGTGAACATATTACACCGTTTTCTTTATTCTCATTTCATGACACCCCCGATCATTGGAGCACATCTCCGTGACATTTAGAAATGTGTTTAAATCCTAAACGGAATACACATTTAGTGTGTTTTATCTAAAAGCGTTTTGACGTTAAGCACTTGAAATGAGCTATTATCTCACAGTCTAAACACCACCTAAACACAACACCATCATAATCATCATGTTTAGAATTTAAACATTACCGCGGCTGGAACCAATCAACGCGCCAGGTAATATTGTTTGTTTCACGCTCGTCGAGGACCGCGACTGGAACCAATCAAAGCGTCAGGTAATATTGTTTGTTTGACGCTCGTCGAGGACCGCGACTGGAACCAATCATTGCGTCAGGTAATATTGTTTGTTTGACGCTCGTGGAGGACATTACCGAGACTGGAACCAATCAATGCGCAAGGTAATATTGTTTGTGTGACGCTCGTCGAGGACATTACCGCGACTGGAACCAATCAACGCGTCAGGTAATATTGTTTGTGTGACGCTCGTGGAGGACATTACCGAGACTGGAACCAATCAACGCGTCAGGTAATATTGTTTGTGTGACGCTCGTGGAGGACATTACCGCGACTGGAACCAATCAACGCGTCAGGTAATATTGTTTGTTTGACGCTCGTCGAGCACATTACCGCGACTGGAACCAATCAACGCGCCGGGTAATATTGTTTGTGTGACGCTCGTCGAGGACATTACTGCGACTGGAACCAATCAACGCGTCAGGTAATATCGTTTGTTTGACGCTCGTCGAGAACATTACCGAGACTGGAACCTATCAATGCGCAAGGTAATATTGTTTGTGTGACGATCGTCGAGGACATTACTGCGACTGGAACCAATCAACGCGTCAGGTAATATCGTTTGTTTGACGCTCGTCGAGAACATTACCGAGACTGGAACCTATCAATGCGCAAGGTAATATTGTTTGTGTGACGCTCGTGGAGGACATTACTGCGACTGGAACCAATCAACGCGTCAGGTAATATTGTTTGTTTGACGCTCGTCGAGGACATTACTGCGACTGGAACCAATCAACGCGTCAGGTAGTATTGTTTGTTTGACGCTCGTGGAGGACATTACCGCGACTGGAACCAATCAACACGTCAGGTAATATTGTTTGTTTGACGCTCGTCGAGCACATTACCGCGACTGGAACCAATCAACGCGCAAGGTAATATTGTTTGTGTGACGCTCGTCGAGGACATTACCGCGACTGGAACCAATCAATGCGCAAGGTAATATTGTTTGTGTGACGCTCGTCGAGGACATTACCGCGACTCGAACCAATCAACGCGTCAGGTAATATTGTTTGTTTGACGCTCGTCGAGGACATTACCGCGACTGGAACCTATCAATGCGCAAGGTAATATTGTTTGTGTGACGCTCGTCGAGGACATTACTGCGACTGGAACCAATCAACGCGTCAGGTAATATTGTTTGTTTGACGCTCGTCGAGGACATTACCGCGACTGGAACCTATCAATGCGCAAGGTAATATTGTTTGTGTGACGCTCGTCGAGGACATTACTGCGACTGGAACCAATCAACGCGTCAGGTAATATCGTTTGTTTGACGCTCGTCGAGGACATTACCGCGACTGGAACCTATCAATGCGCAAGGTAATATTGTTTGTGTGACGCTCGTCGAGGACATTACTGCGACTGGAACCAATCAACGCGTCAGGTAATATTGTTTGTTTGACGCTCGTCGAGGACATTACCGCGACTGGAACCAATCAACGCGTCAGGTAGTATTGTTTGTTTGACGCTCGTGGAGGACATTACCGCGACTGGAACCAATCAACGCGTCAGGTAATATTGTTTGGTTGACGCTCGTCGAGGACATTACTGCGACTGGAACCAATCAACGCGTCAGGTAATATTGTTTGTTTGACGCTCGTGGAGGACATTACCGAGACTGGAACCAATCAACGCGTCAGGTAATATTGTTTGTTTGACGCTCGTCGAGGACATTACCGCGACTGGAACCAATCAACGCGTCAGGTAATATTGTTTTTTTGACGCTCGTCGAGAACATTACCGCGGCTGGAACCAATCAACGCGTCAGGTAATATTGTTTGTTTGACGCTCGTGGAGGACATTACCGCGACTGGAACCAATCAACACGTCAGGTAATATTGTTTGTTTGACGCTCGTCGAGGACCGCGACTGGAACTAATCAACGCGTCAGGTAATATTGTTTGTGTGACGCTCGTCGAGCAAATTACCTGTCTTATCGTTTCTTATCAAGACGAAATTCATGTTCTGCTATATTGTCCTGGCTGCATAGGGAGACATGCAAAGCTGAATGAAATCTGTCACAAGTTAAATACCAAATTAATTATATCTGTGACATTCAAGCAGTGTTTTCTATTTCATCATCATGTGATGTATTTAGGGTAATGGCCAAATCCTGCTATTTTAAAACAGTCCTTTGTGGTCGTTTTATTAATATTATAAGCATTAAAAATGTGTATTTATTGCTTATTATACTTTTATTAAAAGAGTACATAGTATACAAGAACAGTAAACTACGTTTATAACGAACACGCTTATAACGAGCGGACGATTTAACGAACCCTTTTTTGGTCCTGGTCATTTGCTGTATATATGCTGTACACATGCTTAAAACGAACTACGGTTATAACGAACTAAAATTAGTGATCCTTTTGGGTTCGTTATAACCGTAGTTTACTGTATGTGTATTTTACCCATCTTAGTCTCCTATAACTCTGTATGGAGTGGCCCGTCTGTTTTACATATTCTGTCCACCCCCTTTGAAAGCAATTGAGAAGAGATTTAATACATAAACCGTCTGTCTGTGTCAGGAGATGGTTAGAAGGTCTTTTCAGTGACAATCCTATTACAGTGTACGTCGTTAGTATCCCGTTCTCAGTAACGGCAACACAGCCATTTAAACAAGGGGGAAAACATTAAAAAAACCTTACGATGAAATTGCAGGAGACAGCAAATTACGAAAAGAAGCTTAAACGCCATTAACGGCGACAGTAACAGCTGAACATGAAAAAGAACACGCATGGCGGCTGTAATTGCTGGCTTCGTTTATGTGTTTTTCGATGTTTACAAACTACTTGTCTTTCAGTGACTGCGCGTAAAACTATCAACTCTTTCCCGTGCTTTAGATATCTTGCAGCTGATCAGCGTGAATGATCAGGGTTGGATCTGACAAACCAACAGTTGATATTGCACAGCGATCCACGCCGTCGGAGCATTCTGGCACACAATCAGTTAGTTCAAATAAACATTGTGACCATCGGATCTTTCTATTCGCCTCTTGGTCATGGGGGCGGTCGGGTAGCCTAGTGGTTAAAGCGTTCGCTCGTCACGCCGAAGACCCGGGTTCGATTCCCGACATGGGTACAATGTGTGAAGCCTATTCCTTGTGTCCCCGCCGTGATATTGCTGGAATATTGCTAAAAGCGGCGTAAAACCATACTCACTCACTCTTGGTGATGGACAGAATAAATCTATGTCACATAATATTATGGGGGTTGCTGTGGACCATTCTGGAATCTCAAAGTGGGGATATGTAGTCGGTACTGGCGACCTATTTTATCCAGGAATTTCCCGGGAGAGATAAGCATTCGGTAATAGGGACCTATTTTACCCAGGAATTACCTGGGTAAGACTGGCATTCCGCATTTGGAAACTATTTTACCAAGGAATTCCCGGGGAAGACAGGCATTCTGTAAAGGGGAACTATTCTACCTGGAAATCAAATCCCCAGGAGAGACATGCATTCGGTACTAGGGACCAAATCTTCCCAGGCATTCCCCAGGAGAGACAGGTACTGGAGACCTATTCTACCCCGAAATTCACCCAGGAGAGAGAGGTACTGGGGACCTATTCTACCTAGAAATATTCCCAGGAGAGACAGGTACTCGGGACCTATTCTACCCAGAAGTTCTCCAGGAAAGACAGGCACTGGGGACCTATTCTACCCAGAAGTTCTCCCAGGAGAGACAGGCACTGGGGACCTATTCTACCCAGAAGTTCTCTCAGGAGAGACAGGCACTGGGGACATATTCTACCTGAAAATTCGCCCAGGAGAGACAGGCACTGGGGACCCATTCTACCCCGAAATTCTCCCAGGAGAGACAGACACTGGGAACCTAATCTACCCAGAAATTCCCCATGAGAGACAGGCACTGGGAACCTAATCAACCCAGAAATTCCCCAGGAGAGACAGGCATTGGGAACCTAATCTACCCAGAAATTCCCCATGAGAGACAGGCACTGGGAACCTAATCTACCCAGAAATTCCCCAGGAAAGACTGGCACTGGGGACCTAATCTACCCAGAAATTCCCCAGGAGAGACAGGCACTGGGGACCTAATCTACCCAGAAATTTTCCAGGAGAGACAGACACTGGGAACCTAATCTACCCAGAAATTCCCCAGGAGAGACAGGCACTGGGGACCTAATCTACCCAGAAATTCCCCATGAGAGACAGGCATTGGGAACCTAATCTACCCAGAAATTCCCCATGAGAGACAGGCACTGGGAACCTAATCTACCCAGAAATTCCCCAGGAAAGACTGGCACTGGGGACCTAATCTACCCAGAAATTCCCCAGGAGGGACAGGCACCGAAATCCAACTCTAGGACAGTGATTTGTTTGAAGTTGTTGGACATGTGAACGTATGACGTGATACCGGTTTTACCGACCGAAATCCAACTCTAGGACAGTGATTTGTTTGATGTTGTTGGACATGTAAACGTATGACGTGATAACGGTTTCACCGACCGAAATCCAACTCTAGGACAGTGATTTGTTTGATGTTGTTGTGAACAGAGAATTTAGTATGTTTCATGATTGGTAAATTCCTTTTCACTATTTTCATCCTTATGAAATGTATCATATATCCATCTTGTTACTGTCCGAATCATTAACGTACATATAGGGCATAGTGTGGAATGATGGAGAAATAGTTGCCACCAACATACCCTCCCAGTCGCTTTGGCTGAGCCCGTGCGTGTCCTTAATATTATTATATCAGATATTAGCACAACTATAGTTTGTTAATCATGTTTGACCTATTCGGACCCTTCGTTCAACGCCAGGACAAATGATAAAAGAAAAAACTGATCGGTGTTTAAATTTCACTTTCATTGATTATGACCGCCAACCACGATGGCGGACATTGAATTGACGCCAAGGTGGCGTGAAGATATTGTCCATTTAGGAGAAAAACCTATTGAAATATGATGCAGTCCCATTTAAGAGTAGACACAATTTTCTTCTGGGAGCTGTTTATCGTACAATAAAACACAGCAGGGTGAATAAACCAAAAGGGGCACAGCCCTCATGGTTTATTCTCCCTGCATTGTTTTATTGTACTAGGGGCGGTCGGGTAGCCTTGTGGTTAAAGCGTTCGCTCGTCACGCCGCAGACCCTTGTTCGATTCCCGACATGGGTACAATGTGTGAAGCCCATTTCTGGTGTCCCCCGACGTGATATTGCTGGAATATTGCTAAAAGCGGCGTAAAATCAAACACACTCACTCACTTATTGTACAAATATTGTTTGCATTGTTGCATAATTGATTCGTTATTCCGGTGCAGCGTTCTCAAGAAGGCAATGTCTTTTGGATTGCGTTACCCAAGGCAGACATCTGAAAAAAGAACAGACGGCCATCGAGACTGACTGTCTTGAGATATAATAGATCAGCACCTGGTTTGGCCCTGCAACTATGTCTACCTACACAGCGAAAACAATACCGTCTAATTATTCTTCCGTCATGTGTTTTGCTGGTTAGAGTAGGTCCCCCAGGAACCAAATAAAGTCGTTAGGGGGGACTTAATGGATCCGGTGGTCAGGCTTGGTGACTAGGTCTTCAGCAACCCATGCTTGCCGTAAATGGCGGCTTTTCTTGTCGTAAGAGGCGACTAACGGGATCGGGTGGTCAGGCTCGCTGACTTGGTTGATGTATGTCATCGATCTCAATTGCGTGGATAGATGCTCATGATATCAATCACTGGATTGTCTGGTCCAGACTCAATTATATACGGCCGCCGTCATATAGCTTTGGTATGCTGAGTGTGTCAATCAAACAAACAAGCAATAAAACGAACACCCAACCAACCAACCAACCAACAAAACGAATATCCAAAAAGACAACAAACAAACTTCCGTCGTGTAATTTGAACCTCGCGCTGCGGTTGAGATGAACGGCGTTTCCGCACAGCGGTCAAGGTTGCGAACACGCGCTTTTAATGTTTATTGATAATAAGCGGCCCCTTAAACCTTGCGTCCAACCAGAACATGTGCAAATCATATACCTATACCCAGATTAAGTCACTTAATTCAGGGCTGTACGCTTTGAGGATGTGACACATAATATTGTTTTGCGACGCAGCCAGGTTACAGCCCCCGTACGTGATTCAATATTCCAATTTAGCAATATTCCAGCAATATCAAGGCGGGGGACACCAGAAATGGGCTTCACACATTGTACCCATGAGGCAAATCGAACCCAGGCCTTGGGAGTGAAGAGTGAACGCTTTAACCACTCGGCTACTCTACCGCGCCTTGATGGCATGACAACACTCGGATCATTCGATTATTGGGGGGAACGGTTGACCCAGTCGTCTAAGGCGCCGCGATTCGCTGTACAGAGTTACGTCCCTTGGGCACGCCAGAAACCTATGATTGTGAATTCGAATCCCGGTTCGCCCCGATTATGTTTCTAGGTTCGTCAGCACCATACCCGTGCTCGTGGGTTTCATCGAAGTGGTAAACGTCTGAGACCGGCATCACTTCGGGCTTTCCTCCCACATTAAGCAGACACGCTGTGCTATAACTGGAATACTGTTAAAAGCGGCGTTAAACCCAACTCACTCACTCATTCGATTACTGACCAGTTTGTTTGGCCCACACTGAATTATATACAGGTATTTTAATACTGCTGCCTTTGGTGCTAACAAACAAACAAACAAACGAACCGCACCTTGATTTGATCTAAACTGGGCATAATAAACAGCTACTCGTATTTCAGGGAACATATTCGCAGCAGACATCAGGAATGGTAGTGGTTTGGTAAGCAGGTTTGGAAATAACATTATATAAACTGCCAGGCAAAATAAAGTATACACTTGAAAACTGGATTTGACCATTCGATAACAAATGTTTTCAAAACGTTATACTCTGAAAATAGTCGCCTTAACACTGCAAACATAAGGACCCAAACACAACTATGATACCCGTATCAAATACATTAATATCGAATATACATTTCTTGTTAGTTTCACTTTTAATTTGAATACCTGCTCGGTGGTTTATTGATGGGACAATCATGTCTATCGTACGGAAGCCTTTTAGGGCCATTTGTTTTATTATTTTTCTTCTTGAAATTTCAAGATACTGAGTTGAAATTTCAAGATACTAAGTTGAAATTTCAAGTCACTAAGTTGAAATTTCAAGATGATTATCTTGAAATTTCAACTTTGTATGTATCTTGAAATTTCAACTAAGTATTTTGAAATTTCAAGAAAAATTTAAAAAACCCAAATGGTCCCGAAAGGCTTCCGTACTATCGTTTGTCACATTCGTTCTCATTATAGAACGTTATTTCCAGTAGTGTTCATCGCAGCTCAACATATAAATTTCTATCGTATGCCACGTGGTTTTTTTTAATCAATGAGCGTTATTTTCAGCATCCTTAGATTACATTTAGAGATTGTTGTGTGTGGGAAGGCAAAAATTGATATCATCGTTAAATGTCACCCTTTTCCCACGCCAATTAGGTTCTTGTTATTTATATATTTTTTGTGCTTCCTTCGTATCGGGTTTACTAATCCTTTGGCGTACGACTAGGCGATAGAAAAACTGCAAAAAAAATATGGCTTACCTGTTACTATTTGATCTTGACTCAAATAGACAAGCAATTAATATACCATAATATTATGTTTAAGAATGAACGAAAGTATATTGCCACTGACTGTTTCCCTATTTTCCCAATTAACCGATTTCATCACAGCTGTTGTTTTTTTTGGCAGCGACGAGAGTAACTGACGTCACCCATGAATGAACTGATCCCTCTACACCATATTTACCGTTTCATCTTGGAACGCTCGTAATTTCTAACTAACACAATGAGAAGAAAAACAGTATCAAATAAAACGACTTTTATTTCAAAAAGAGATAGGTTGACAGAAGTATGCGAGCATCGTGTGAAAATAAACAGGCAAAATATACACTGCCTGACAAAAGAAAGTATATCCATGTGAGCGAGCATCATGTTGCCTGGGGTCAAGTACCCTATTCTCACTCGTCGGCCCCATGTACGCTGCCGGACAAAGGAAAGTATATCTATGGTAGGCGAACATCATGTTACCTGGGGTCAAGTACTCTACTCTCACTCGCCGGCCCCATGTTGTACGCTGCCGGACAAAAGAAAGTATACGCATGTTAGGTAAGCATCATGTTGCGTGGGTTCCTGTACTGTGCCCTACTCTTACAAATCTACCCCATGTTGTACACTGCCACACAAAAGAAAATATACAAGAAAATAATCATTCGGCAGCGATGAATTTGATACAGGTATCATAGTTCTATTTTGAACCGAACGTATGCATTGTTTCGGCGACTATTTTCAGCTTATAACGTGTGTAATATATACAGTAAACTACGGTTATAACGAACTGACGGATATAACGAACTTACTTTTTTGTCCCTAAAATTTGCTGTAGTTATGCTGTATATATGCTTATGACGAACTACGGTTATAACGAACTAAAATTAGTGGTCCCTTTGGGTTCGTTATAACCGTAGTTTACTGTACTTGCTTTTGTCCGACAGTTTATGTTCATAGTTCAGTTAATATAAGTAATCAAGGAAGTACAAGAAATATAGAAATACAAGAACCTAATTGGCGTGGGAATAGGGTGACAATGTCTTCCTTAACAGTCTCTACATATCATGGAAAGATTCTGAAAATTAAGGTTAAATATTAAAACGCCCGCTAGACAGACGATAGAAATGTCTGTGTCAACCATGCTTGAAATACTCTATGGGAAATGTTAAAAGAGGGCTGGTCAAAAAGTTCTAAGCCTGACTAACGTTCAACTATGGGGCATAACAAAGTGAGCTAGTCAATGTAGTACACTGCTTGAGTAGTTCATTGCAAGTGTATTTGGTCTGTCAAGGCCGTTTGTACATTAGTGACCGCAAGTTGAACGTGGTAGGGGTACAAGTAGACACATAGCGAGCACCAGACAGGGTATACCAACAAGTAGCACCTTGTAACGTATTTAGTTCTGTGGGATCGGGGATCGAACCACCGACCTCTGGGAGACGCTGTGTCCACTAAACCACGAAGGCGATCATTTCAGATGTGAAGATAAGTGTGATACTTATTATTAGATTAGACCCAGTGAAATATCATACATGAAAGAAAAGAAAATCAAGAGTAAAATGTAAAGTCTGATTCAAGAGTCGTGACATACACGTTAATAACACGACATAACTTTGCATCGCAAAATCCAATCGTAACACCGTATCGACACATCCAAAGGTAACACCGTATCGCAAGATCCAAAGGTAATGAACACTGTAACGCAACATCCCATTAAAACATCGCATCGCAACATCCCTTTGTAATATCTCATCGCAGCATCCAATTGTAACACCGTATCGCAACATGTAATTGTAACATCGCATCGCAACAACCAATTGTAACACCGTATCGCTACATCCAATTAAAACATCGCATCGCAACATTCAACTGTAACATCGTATCCCAACATCCCGTTTTAACATCGCATCGCAACATCCAATTGTAACACCGTATCCCAACATCCCATTATAACATCGCATCGCAGCATCCAATTGTAACACCGTATCCCAACATCCCATTATAACATCGCATCGCAGCATCCAATTGTAACATCGTATCCCAACATCCCATTATAACATCGCATCGCAACATCCAATTGTAACACCGTATCCCAACATCCCATTATAACATCGCATCGCAACATCCAATTGTTACACCGTATCCCAACATCCCGTTGTAACACCGTATCCCAACATCCCGTTGTAACATCGTATCCCAAGATACTATTGTAACATCGTATCGGGTATCGCATCACAACGCATCAATCGCATAACACCACAAACAAATTCGAAGTGTCAAATCCAATCTGAAACAGATCCATTTGTCACAAACCCGGTTTAACATACGCATATGGAGTCAGTCTTTTGTGACAGCCAAGAAAGATCAGCGTGCTGGAGAGGTGCGTTTTGCCACAAGATCATGACAGTGAGGACTTTTTTGTATTCATTCAAATCAGTGGGTACAATTGGATCACGTATAAAATACTAAGTAGTTTGACAAAATAATGGTGTTCATATGAGTGAGTGAGTGAGTTTGGTTTAGCGCAGCTTTTAATATTATTTCAGTTATATCGCGGCGTGTCAGCTTAATGTGGGAGGAAAGCTCGAAGAGATGCAGGTCTCAGACGTTTACCACTTCGGTGAAATCCACGAGCACGGGTATGGTGCTGACAAACCTAGAAACATAATCGGGGCGAACCGGTATTCGAACCCACAATCATAGGTTTCTGGCGTGCCCAAGGGACGTAACTCTGTACAGCGAATTGCGGCGCCTTAGACGACTGGGCCAGCCGTGCCCCGGGTGTTCCTATGCGTGACATGTACATGTTTGTTGTGTCTACGTCTGGAGTACATGGCAAGATTCCTCAATACATGCATTAAGAAAACACATATAACAGACTTGACAAAAAAATTCAAATTGTAATTTAAAAAAAATTCTATTGGCAATATTTTTTTCTGTCTTGAATATATCACATACTATCTAAATAAATATTCCAGTGATAACTTAATTATATTAATACTTGATATATGAGTATATTTTTTTCCAGAAATTATAATGTGATTCATTAGGTCTGTATTATTTCTGTCAATTAAAACTGTATACTTTGTCAATATAATTCCTCTAAACATGTATCTTCAGTGTAATCTTCCAGAATGTTTTGACACAATCACATTCCCACTAAACATGACAATATGTTCTCATAGAATTGCAATACCAAAGATATATTGCCACTTGTCACATACTGGAGGGTTTTTACTCTACTAATAAGTTTATCATAAAAAGATCGGGATCTTTTAGATTTTGAGTTGTTGTTGTTGTTTAACGCCGCAATCAGCAATATTCCAGCTATATGACGGAGATTTGTAAATAATCGAGTCTGGACCAGACAATCCAGTGATTGATATCATGAGCATCGATCCACGCAATTGGGATACGATGACATGCATCAACCAAGTCAGCGAGCATGACCACCCGATCCCGTTAGTCGCCTTTTACGACAAGCATATAGTCGCCTTTTACGGCAAGCATGGGTTGCTGAAGACCTATTCTTCCCCGGACCTTCACGGGATGTTGAGAGTACACCCACATTTGGTATGTTGAGGTAATGTTAATGTACTATCAAATAATTATTTCTAATAGCATCTTTCCGTTCTTTAGGTATACTGGTATTTGAAAGAACCCGATAGTAATTAAGAAAAGTACCTCTAATTTTGTAGGTTTTCTTAAGTTCATTAAGTGGTACAAAACCTTGAGCATTACACAGGTCCCTGATAGAGTGAAAACCATGAAGATGCCAATGTCTTATGATAAATTACCCTTTTGGAATTGAACCAAAGAGGTTCAGATAATACTTTATCAATATCTGTGAAATAGGTTTTATGCTTTCTGTGAAATATTCCCCATGCAGCCAATACATCTTTCCGAAGAGGGTTGAAAAAATTAAATGATTTTCTGTATTAGCTCCAATACTTCTGTAACAGGAAAGGTACTAAGGGTTGTGTTTAAAATTTGAAGATGCGTTATAATACTGATAATTGTAATGAGTTAATGAATGTGTTTATATATCTACCATTCTGATTCCCCTTCTTTATATTTTCAAGTGTTGTTCGTTTTATCTTATCTCGCTTGTCATTCAAGATGAATTAATAACTCATCAATGAATTCCTATGGAGAGTTTGGAAGTGAAGGGAATATATGCACCAGTGATGAAAGAGCCTGAACTGTTTTAGCGACTGTTACATTTCATTTCCTATGGATGTCAAATTTCTTTTCCTTCTCTTCCCTTGAGGTTTTTAATGATATTTTCTATTTGTATTATTGTGTTAATTACCCTAAAGTTATTACTTGCCCGTGAAGAGATCACCCGTTTAATAAACACACAGCTGTATTACACATTGTGTAATACCAAAACGCGTGCTTATGTACTCTCTGAACACGTTTCACGAACAAATATTGAAAGCTCTCAACATCCCTTGGCTTATTCAACGACATTGCGTGTGGAGATGATAGATCACTGAGAGGAGCTTATACATACACGATGACCCCAGCAACCTTGTTGCTAGGCTGACGTCACATGGCATTGTTTCGCCGATGGATCTTGCAACAAAATTCCACAAATGACGTCATCGGGTATTGTGACGTGTTTGCAAACTTTGAGGTGCAAGGCCCCGTTCCACAAGGCGATCGTATTGTAGCGGACGCCTGAATTCTATAGCTGGACCGTTGTATGGTATTAAATTCATACGTTTAAACTTTTGACGTGTTTGAAGTATTATTCTGTTAAACTCCATGGGATTAAGCCGTGGATCGTGTAGGTGTCAGCCTATTCACACTCAACAGTATAATTCTAAAAACGTTATAAATGGCAGGTAATAAATAAAATACTAAACTCGCTCCCGTTTCGCTCGTCAGATACCAGAACTATTCACTCGTTTAATAAAATTGGTATTACACGGGAGCTCGTTTAGTATTCCATATTCATGTTAGTAAGGATTGATCCCCATTATACCACTCAAGTCATGGCACTACCTCTCATTGAGCCTATCCAAATAGACATTAAACCAGACATTTCAAAGACTCATTGAGGGTATTAATAGCTGCTCTTAAACTTTCTTCAGTTCCACCAAGATAAAAAATCTGTATCATCAGCATATTGACCAAGTTTATGTTCAATAGTATTCAGATAATTCCTCGTATTGCACCGTTGTTACGGTTCATTATTCCTAAGATCTCAGCTACAAGGAAGAAAAGGTAGGGGGAAACCGGATCACCTTGTCTACACCCACTCTCATTATACCAAAATGACCATTTTGTGAGGCATTATTATTTAGTATTTGATCCATTTTTCAATATTGGGTCCAAAGCCTTATTTTCCAATTGTCAAAATACTAAATTCTTCAGAACCAGTGTCAAAAGCTTTTTCAAAATCAATAAGTAACAAGAGACCCTATTTTCCTTGTAACTTTGCTTCAAACATAATGTCACATAGTAGTCTAATGTACTCACGGTGACGGTGAGCAATTATCTTTGCAATGTAAATAAGTAGAATTATATCAGTGATGGCTGTTATTGGATGTCACGTGTGTCCGTGTATCGTTTGACAATTCAAAGGTTAACATCGCTCTCGTGTTCATTTCCAGCTTTTTAACTCTGATTTGTATGCCGTTTGGAATTTGAATTTGAAGTCCATAGTCCGTTATGTCACAAGTACATTAACAGACCTTAAACATGTAGAAAACGAATACAGTGTAATTTCACGGATATATATATATATATATATATATATATATATATATATATATGTTTCCATGTTAACATGTAAGTGCTCCTGGTGCTAAATGGAAGAATGCGTGCTATATTAAATCTTGTACATTTCAGGCCACGGAACCGAAACTATCGGGATGTTCTGAAATGATGAACAGAAAGGAGGATGCTATGTCTGAGGATGATCCTGCGTACAGCCAGCGGCCCATTGTGGTCCTGTCGGACACTCAGTATCAAATGATTTGTTCGTTTGTTTGTTGTTTAACGCCGCACTCCAGCTATATGGCGGCGGTCTGTAAATAATAGAGTCTGGACCAGACAATCCAGTGATTGACATCATGAGCATCGATCCACGCAATTGGGATCGATGACATACATCAACCAAGTCAGTGAGCCTGTCCACCCGATCCCGTGGGTCGCCTCTTACGACAAGCATTTTCGCCTTTTACAGTAGTTTGTCTTGTGTTTTGAAGAACCCATCTTACAATAGCAGAGGGTACAGGTGGCCCAGTCGTCTAGTCGCGGTATTTCGCTGTGCAGAGTTTTGTCCCTTTGGCACGCCATAAAACTATGGTCGTGGGTTCGAATCCCGTTTCTCCCCGATTATGTTTCTAGGTTTGTCAGCACCATATGCCGTGCTCGTGGGTTTCACCGAAGTGGTAAACGTCTCAGACCTGCATCACTTCGGGCTTTCCTCCAACATCAAGCTGACGCGCAGTGATACAACAGGAATGAAACCCATCTCAGTCGCTCTCATATCGGTGACTTGTTCGGGGAACAAAACGTTCGTGTTAATGAAAGTGTTTCACAGAGGTTAATCATTATCTGTCACTGAGTTACCAATAAACCAACTCTGAACAAACTGAAAATGTAATACTATGTTTTTCCTACGGTGTAGCTTTGATATGAGAAACATTCAATTCAGGTTACCACGAATGTTAAAATAATGGCATACACACCTACAACTAACTACCCGTGAAGATCCTGGGTAGAATATGTCTTCAGATTTTTGGTTTGGTTTGGTTTGCTGTTTAACGCCGCACTCAGTAATATTCCAGCTATATGGCGGCGGTCTGTAAATAATAGAGTCTGGACCAGACAATCCAGTGATTGACATCATAAGCATCGATCCACGCAATTGGGATCGATGGCATGTATCAACCAAGTCAGCGAGCCTGACCACCCGATCCCGTTAGTGGCCTCTTACAACAAGCATAGTCGCCTTTTATGGCAAGCACGGTTTGGTGAAGACCTATTCTACCCCGGATCTTCACTGGTCAGGTCAGGCGACTATGCTTGTCGTAAGAGGCGAGTAACGGGATCGGGTGGTCAGTCTCGCCGTCATATAGCTGGAATATTGCTGAGTGCGGCGTTAAACAACAAACCAACCAACCCAATTGCAAGACCGATGCTCATGACATCAATCATTGGACTGTCTGGACTTATGGCTGGAGTGCGGCCTCAAACAATAAACAACATATTGTACAATTTTTGGAGAATGATAAACTAGGCCTACTTCTAGCAAAAAAAACCCCAAACATTCCTTATCAAATATCGACGAGATATTTTTGCGAGTTGCCGTGTTGATATGACCCCTCGATTACCAAACAATAGACAGCTTCTCTCCGAAGCTAGTTAATCTGAGTTGGCCGTAAAGTTGACCGGAAGGGATTGCGACCAATTATCAAATACGATAATTGACTCAACTTAGGGCCATGACTGTGAGTTTGAATGCAAACTATATAAGAAGACACTAATTGGTCTGTTTACACTGTCATTTGTGATGAATTGTGTAACCATTCTGCATTCATTTGTGTTTTTAACTTATTGAGTAACTTGTGGTTCTGGTTGATGATTTCAACATTTGATGACGTGTTGCAATGAATAAAGAATGTATGTATTATTTATACTTATTTTTGCGTTTTTAATTTTTGCGATTGAGTCTCGTTCGCAAAACTCGCAATAATAAAACGGTCGCAAAAAATTCCCTGTTTATAGTATACAGATAACTAATGCCGATTCCAGAAAACTGATTCACCGTTGATTATTATTAACGGCAGCTCAACTAACACAACATCAACACAGATAGGTAAATGGATGCTGTAACCGCCCCCCATGCACGTCATGTGCAAGCACCCCTGCAGTAAACGAGCATCTCTTGTTGCCTTCATCTCATCGCGACTTGAACCCACGGGGTTGAGATTCTCCCTTAAGTATGAAATCTGGGGAAGATATTTTTGTTTCCACGATATACTATTTCAAGACGGAGACGAGTTATCGGTGCGTCACGTCTAATTACAAACACATGAAGCTGAATGATTACGAAGAGATTTAAGCCTTGCCTCTTCGCACTCATTTGGATGATATCTCGCCAGTCTCTCCAAATAGCTAAGAAAAGATGAACCAGCAAGCGAGTATAATGTCTCTGTTCTTTTCAATCTTGATTATTGGAGTACCTGTTTCCACAATGTCTGGATGTTCCCACACGCGCTATCATTCTATTTAATCAGTGTAAATTGTTTTACATTACTTTCCAAAAATACTGTTTCAGTCAACAACGAACCCAATGGAACGAAAACAAGAAACACCTGTCTGTTGTTCATACGTTTTCCATTATTGTATGTTTGTTGAGACCAGAGTTAATTGGCATCAGCTAGCTGCTATAGATACCCCCACTTCTGTCGTCTCGACTCGTGAAGATCCGGGGAAGAATAAGTCTTCAGCAACCAATGCTTGCCGTAAAAGGCGACTATGCTTGCGTAAGAGGCCACTAACGGGATCGGGTGGTCAGGCTCGCTCACTTGGTTGATGCATGTGATCGTATTCTAATTACGTGGATCGATGGTCATGATGTCAATCACTGGATTGTCTGGTCCAGACTCGATTATTTATTCACCGCTTGGATATAGCCGGGATATAGAGTGCGGCGTTAACAAGAACAATTCTGTGTGTCACTACCGTGATATTTGTTGAAAAGTGAGACGTCTTCAATAACGTAGTCAGTTATCCCCTGTCACGATGACCCCACGTAGACGGCGCACTGTTAACCCATGACTGAAACATGGCAGAGGCCTATCGACATACAGAGTATAAGTAACTCGAGAACTCATTATTGTCGATGACCCACTTTCCTCACTGACCTCTTGGACCGCCTCCGTGGTCTAGTGGTAGAGCGTCCGCCCGGAGAGCAGAAGGTCCGAGGTTCGATCCCAGGCCGCGCCAAACCAAAGGACGTTAAAAGATGGAACTTGTTGTTACCCTGTCTGGCGCTCGGCATTAAGGGGCTAAAACAAGGACTGGTCTGCTCGGAGTCAGTAAGTATACTGTGTCTGAGTAGGGTATTCATGTTAAATTGCGGCATGGTATCCCAGTGGGCTAGCACTATAAATCGGCATCAGTCCGGACTAGTACAAGCAGCCACACACAAACACACACGCGTGCATGCACATCGCTATATAAGTGCAATGATCTTGGACGCGACGTTAATCCCCATTTCACCTCACCTCACCTCACTGCCTTCTTCTTGTCCAATGATTTGATTTACGCATCCATTGTGCAGTGATAATGGGCTCAATAGGTCAAGCCTGGAGTAAAGGGTGAATACAAAGGGATGTTGAAGTCTGGCCAGTGAGGGTTTTGTGTCTTTGTACTCCAATGACCTTGATTGTTGCTCATGGTAGCAGCGCACTGGTTATTCTGGCCGTGGTAATTCACCGGTCATCGTAGGAGTGATATAGTGGAGACTTGCACAAAACAACATTCATACATACTCAAAGAAAATTAAAAAAATGACAAGTGTGACAGGCGAGGTGGCGGGTAAGTCATCAATGTGCGGCGAACTTTAATTGTTTCCATTGAAAACAAATGCGGCTGAAAAGTTCTGAACCTAACTTCGAAGGGTTTTACAGTACACCGATACAGTTTGCATGTCTTTGGTACACTATTTTTCACGCTTACGGGCTGTATTTTAGTCACATTCCCAATCATGCAGAATATTACTGCAGACATCAAAGTGGCTAGATCCTCTCTGTTGCTGAAAATGGAAATCTCCAGCTGAAACAGCCATCCATGTGAACATGGTGTCAGCTGCAAGGGACGATGATGCCACTGTTACTAGGGGCTAGATCCTCCCTGTTGATGAAAATGGAAATCTCCAGCTGAAACAGCCATCCATGTGAGCATGGTGTCAGCTGCAAGGGACGATGTTGCCACTGTTACTAGGTGGGCTGCGGGGTGCAAGATTACACACAACCAAATGCTTTCCCATAGACTTCTATAGTAACGTTATATATTTTTTAAATGAACTAAGCATTCAACAGCTATTGCCTGAACGTGTGTGCACAGTTTGGCCTCAGTGCAGCAATAACAAACAAACAATGACAAGCTTAGCCAGCTCATTTTCCGAGTACATGAAGCTAAACACACCACCCCGGGTCCACACCAAATGCCACCTACTTGAAAATATCTGCGGTCACATTCAGCATAAGTCATCATGTTGAAAAAAACCTCAAAATATAGAAAAAACATCGTCAGTTTTAATAACTGGATGGATGTACATTTAAAAGACATAAAAATCTTACACAATATCCTCCAATCACAGCCTGCCGATATCTCTCGATCTGCACTGTCCCAACTGGTTCTGATTTGTTGTAGTAGAACCACAAGGGGGGGAAGAGAGGGCCTCGAAGTAGAACCAAGATCAGGAAGATTGAGCTGAAATGGGGTTGAGCGTTGTGTCCAAAAATGATTAATGCACTTATATAGTGACGTGCATGCACGTGTGTGTGTGGCTGCTTGTACTAGTCCCGGTCGTCCGGACTGATGCCGAATTTATAGTGCTAGCTCACTGAGATACCATGCCGCAGTTTAACATGACTACCCCGCTCAGACACAGTATACTGACTCCGAGCCGACCATTCCTTGTTTTAGCCCCTTAATGCCGAGCGCGAGGCAGGGTAACAACAAGTACCATCTTTTAACGTCCTTTGGTATGACGCGGCCGGGGATCAAACCCCGGACCTTCCGCTCTCCGGGCGGACGCAACGATCCGGAAGACCTTCAACTGCCATCACTAAGGAAACTATTGATAAAATACAATTATATTGACGGCTGATCGACGATTCACCATACGTCACATGGACAATAAATTGGGCATCTCTCACGAGGAAAGAACTGGTATGATAAAGTTTTCAGCACGCCGGGTTCCAAGGCTTCCAGGTTCATCATCTCTTTTGAAGCAGATCTGATTTTGTTGAACGAGCTGAAACCATGAGTAAATCTTGACTTCATCGCTGTCAGCCGGAGACCAAACAACAGACAGAGCAGTGGGAACACCTAAAGTTTCCTCCGACGAAGAAGGCAAAGACTGTTCCACCAGCTGGCAAGATGATGGCTTCGGTTTTCTGGAATTCCAAAGAAATCCTTCTTGTGGACTACCTCTCGAAAGATCAGACCATTAATGGCCAATGTTGTACGAAGCTGTCAATGCAGCTGCGTGAGAATACCAAGGCAAAACGAGTTCCACCAGGACGATGAACCTGTGCACAAGTCTGTTGTCGCCATGGCTGTAATGCATGGCTGCATCTTTGAACTCATTGAACATCCTCATCATATTCATCAGATGTGGCACTGCCAATTTCTACCTTTTCCCAAGCATTATGCAAATGATGAAGAAGTCATTTCCGCTGTGGATGAGTTTTTACACCACCAGGAGGAAGCCATCCACACCAGTGGGATCCAGGCACTCCAGCGTCGTCGAGACCCGTGAAGATTCCGGGGTAGAATAGGTCTTCAGCAACCCATCCTTCCATAAAAGGTGACTATGCTTGTCGTAAGAGGCGACTAACGGGACCAAACCAAACCAAACCTCCAGCGTCGTTGCTTTTGATTGTTGTTTAACGCGGCAATCTGCAATCAACAATATTCCAGCTATATGACAGCGGCCTGCAAATAATCGAGTCTGGACCAGACAATCCAGTGACTGACACCATGAGCATCGATCCACTCAGTTGGGATACGATGACATGCATCAACCAAGTCACCGAGCCTGACCACCCGATCCCGTTAGTCGCCTCTTACGACAAGCATAGTCGCCTTTTACGGCAAGGATGGGTTGGTGAAGACCTATTCTACCCCGGAATCTTCACGGGTCAGCATTGTTGGCAAAAGTGTGTGGACCTCGGATAGGATAATCAGCTACCAAATCCATTAACGCAGTCCACTATAGTTATAATAGTCTCAGAACTTTTCAGCCAGTCCTTGTTAAATTATAGATTTCGCCTATCTAGGTTGCTCAGTGGGACTCACGTGAGGCTGAACATTCTTTTCGTTTGTATATCCGAGCTTTATTTCTAAAGAACTTGAAAGCAGAACAGAAATAGCGATTGGTCTTAAGTAGGCTGTCCACTGTTAGATAGCGAAGCACTTAAAGCGGTTGTTTGCCCCACCAAGTTTATATAAGCCTCGACTTCGAAAAAAAGCAAACAGACACTTTGCAAATTGATCGATGCAAAGTGAAGCATCGATCTCCTAGTGTGTCTTCACGTCTTCTACTGCAAACCTGGTAGTTTCAAGATATAAAAAACACACACACGAAATATCATAGTAGTTGTACGTACTTTAACACAGAGCTGCTATTGTACCAAAGTTACCACACAGGAAGTGCATGTCTATTTTTTTAATAATCCATAATTTTAACCTTTTTTCTGGACACGAATCTGGTATTAAAATATTTTGAAAAAATTCACCTTTCATGATTGCGCGAAGTAAATTGTGTTATGTGTCAGAAAAAAGAGATTTTGGTTGTCATGGTGACACGTATCAAACCGCAGTCGGATCAATGAAGAGTTTACTCATTGTGTTGATCCGAGCAAAGTGAAGTATATTTCATAAAAAAGACTTTACTGGAAGTGCAGTCTGCCAGTTGAATCCAAACACCTTCAAGGATTGCCCTGGATATGACGAAGTCGGCTATCACGTGTAATCGATTTCCACGTGTTTTTATCCACGAACGTGAATAGTTAACCTTGCTGTACACGTTACTGGGGAGTGAGTGAGTTAGTGTTTATGTCATAAAGTGCTACGTTATCATTCGGTAAATAGGGGTTGATTGCACATCTCGAATACTGCACAGGTCGAAGTTCTCTGTCTCTTTCTCTGTTACACCCAGTGACCAAGGTACTGGGCATAGAATGCCTGTCAAAAGAAAGTCTACACCCATATTTGATGGTTGCTGAAAGTTAATACCCAAGTAGGGCGGCCGAGTAGCCTAGTGCTTAAAGCGGTCGCTCGTCACGCCGAAGACCCGGGTTCGATTCCCGACATGGGTACAATGTGTGAAGCTCATTTCTGGTGTCCCCCGCCGTGATATTGCTGGAATATTGCTAAAAGCGGCGTAAAACCATACTCACTCACTCACTAATACCCAAGTAATTGTTATTCGATGGTGATGTATTTGACGTATTATAGATGTGTTTTTGACTTTAAGTTTGCAGTGTTTCAGCGACTGTTTTCCGCAAAATAAAAATATTGTATTTTTTTATCAAATCCAGTGCATACTTTCTTTTGCTAAAAGTTATATAAACAAGTAATGGTTATTCGATGGTGATGAATGTGATGTATCATAGCTGTGTTTGAACCGTAAGTTTGCGTGTGTTTTTTTATCAAATCCAGTACATCATTTATTTTGCTTTAGGAGTCAGTGCTCTGGCTCGTTAGACCGACTATCAAGGTTCGAATTTCAAGGACAGTTGTTGTGTCCAATCGCCGTGATATAGCTTGAATGCTCGCCATCCTCGATGAGCGAGAGTATTAAATCACTCTGTTTTGTCTACCCTTGAGCAGTTTGCTACCAATGGTTCCTCCATCGCTCCTGCAAATAACTCTCAGAATTCCTTCCAAGTGTAATTTGGTTGGAAGAGTCCTCTAAGAGTTAGGGACCGTACTAAAAACGAGGCTTTTGTGTCGAATATGTTCAGGACAACATAGGATTAGCGAGGAGTAATTGTTTGATGTACTTTGGTTTCGTTTCCCGAACACCTAGAGTTGCAAAACAACAGATTGTTGTGGAGGATCTTGACCTAATGTTGTTTGTTTGTTTGTTGGTTGGTTAACGCCGCACTAAGCAATATTCCAGCTATATGACGGCGGTCTGTAAATAAACGAGTCTGGATCAGACAATCCAGTGATTGACATCATGACCATCGATCCACGTAATTAGGATACGATGACATGCATCAACCAAGTCAGCGAGCCTGACGACCCGATCCCGTTAGTCGCTTCTTACGACAAGCATCGCCACCTTTTACGGCAAGCATGATTTGTTGAAGACCTATTCTACCCCGGATCTTCACGGGTCTAATGTTGTATGACGCCGTCCCATTCAGAACAATTCCAGCTCTACTATGGCGTCTGTGGATAATCGTGTTTCACTCACTCGCTCGCTCACCTCAACATACACTAGATCTGGTTGCATCAGGTCATATTAACGGGTTTCCGTGCTGCTTCATCAACTTGACTCGCGTTTCTCCATTGCTATGACAACAACATGCCTCGCCTAACTTTGATTCTGTCAAAATAATCACAACTCACGTAATATGCGTAAATCTTTAACTTGACGTTAGAACAGGGATTTTCTTCCTTCTTTTCCATATCGATCTGTGATTCCAATATTTGCAAAGAAATACAATTGTCACGATAATAGGAGTGATGCCTTTAGCGTCTAGTTCACTTTGACAATCGGACCCAACAACAGGTCCACCAGTCAAGGGGCTGTGAAGTAGCGTAGTGGTTATAGAGTTCGCTTGTCACGCCGACGACCCGGGTTCAATTCCCCAAATGCAAGGGGGGGGGGGGGGGGGGGGGGGGGCTTAGTTTTAGTTTTGGTGTCCCCGGTCGTGATATTAATGCAGGAATATTGCTCAAAGCGGCGTGAAACTTTACTCTCTCACAACCAGTCAGAGGAATTACAATGGGTGCTCATGACCAACACATGGACAAAACCTTCACGCACCACAATCTGCCAAATCGTTGCCATGCAATGCTCCGCGTTTACCATTGGACATCGCAGAGCTCTATATGTTTGATGACGTTCAACTAAAGTCCGTTGCTGATTTTGCACAGGTATTCACAAACTTGGTCAGAGAGCAGGCTAGGAGGTTTCGTGGAAACCTTTATACCCCTTTGTTCCCAAACCATTCTTATGTAAGTGCATCAAATATTTCGATTGAGAAAAAATTTCGTCAGAAGTTTTGAACTCGTAAACACAAAGTGGTTGCGTTATCTCCCTCTGCCGTAACAGCGGAAGCCATTAAACTCGACCGTTCGTGCTTCTAGATTCATAGGTCAGGCAGGACTTCCAAACAAAAAGATAAATGTTTTGGGAAAAAGGGGTATAAATCTTCCCACGATATAATGCACATTGCACTCTTGGGTTTAAAAATACACACCCACACACCCACACACCCCCGGCCTCCACACACCCACACGCGGGCCAAAGGTCAGCACAAAACTTCTGTAGAATGTAAAGAATGCGGGATATCACTGACTAGTGGATGTCGGATGGTGAAAGAAGAGTAGTACATATATGTACCTACGATTTCGCGGCGAGTTACACAGAAGCTAAGTCTTGTTTCAATTCCCCTAAAAAAAAAAGTCGATTGACGTCTCATCTGGCGTGGTGGGTGGAACGTTGCTGACAGCCGCGTAAAGCAATTCCATCCGGAACTAGCTAAAGGTTGGTGTGTTTCCCCAGTTTTGCCACTATTTCGAGCCAACTATCTCGTTTGTGGGAGGACAATATTAACTGCTATTTGGGAATCTATACCAGTCATGCAGATTTTGTTTTAAGTTGGGAGTCGGATTTCTTCTGACACACGTGCTATGAGGAATAGAATATATGGATGTCAACTTCTTTAATTTTCTTATTCCTTCATCATCTTCATCCACCTGATGAAGGAGTAAGCATATACTCCGAAACGTTTTGTTCCTCATAATAAAGAAGTTGACATCCATATATTCTCGTCCTTATGTGAATCACTTCTAAATGCCTTTCAAAGACCTGACACGTGATATGGCTGGTTTTAAAACTACAACAGCTCAGTATTGACTAAACGATAGTCATAATTTTGAATAACACGCATACATTATTATTTTATTGTTCGATTTCGCGCTTAGGAATATTGACACTATATAACGGCGGCCTGAAAATAAATCTGAACCAGAAAATCCAGTGATTGATATTATGTGCGCATCCCATCGGGGTACGAAGATGAAGTACCCGATCCTGGCTGCCTCTTAACACAAGGGGGGCGGTCGGGTAGCCTAGTGGTTAAAGCGTTCGCTCGTCACGCAGAAGACCATGGGTACAATGTGTGAAGCCCAGTTCTGGTGTCCCCCGCCGTGATATTGCTGGAATATTGCTAAAAGCGGCGTAAAACCATACTCGTTAACACAAGGATTATGTTGTTGGGGGCCTATTCTAACCTGGAATCCCCACTAGGCGTGAGATGTTCATCAGAGAAAGTACCTTGATAAAAAGCAAGACCTCTGATGCATGCCAGTTATGCTTATGCTGGAGACGAGGAATCGAATGGCTGTGATAAATCTTAAAAATATAATTAAACATATTTTATTCTAATGAACACGAATTGGCACAAGTTATCACAAACAAGACCGCCCTGTCCCATAGAAGTACATGTATGCTTATTTACAAAAAATACACAATCTCAATAAAATCAGATCTATGTTCTCGCTGCCGCTAAACAAAGATCCTAGGACATCTCATTACCGGTCACGACCTTTAGCGAACTATGACCGACCACTGAAATGACATCAGCCAATTAGAAAGCAGCTTTCTCGAGCTTTACGGCGCTCGTTTCAACCTAGCGAATTCCACCATTCGTGACCAACTCGTGTTATGCCGGGACAAGCCAAATATCGACATTTTTGCGACTGGGTTCCGTCTTAGCGCAAACGGGCATACCTAAAACGATTGTCAACTCGTTGCGTTATGGTTCACATATATTTCCCCATATATTATATATATTTCAGATGCAATTCAAAGCACACCGGGACATGTGGAATTATACAGTATGATTGAACACATTTAACTCTGTCTTGGTTATATTTTTAGATGCAAGACATATGTAAAATCAAAAGATGTTTCTGAGGGATTCTTTGACGTCGAACTTGAAGTCATACGCGCATTCTGATTCGGTTGTCTTTTTTTCGCACATAACATTCATCGAGTCTTCTTGCAGGTTACGGAAAGAGGCGAGTGGTGACGAATGGAATTCCATTTCTGTCTACGCTTGAAAAATAAATTGACACAGTTCTCGATTAATATTTTAAAAACTGAACAAACGAACATTCCGGAATGTCTAATATATGGTTGAGAGTGTATAGCAGTGCTTCCTACGTACGGTGCAACGCCTCCTCCGTTCAAATGTTTATCCCACGGAACCGAGAGATGGACGATAAATTGACGGAATCGGTCGTAACTGTCGTTCGGAATACCCCGTGTTTACGTTTTCGAGGTTGCATGATTAGAAAATACATTCCGACTGTCACTTTCATGATCTGGTAAGCGACGCTTTGATTTGTCGGATGAAAGGTCGTTCTGACGTGACCCTAAATGGCCCTAAAAGGCTTCCGTATCATTCACAATTAACAATAGTGTGAAAATATATTTCCCCAGACTGTGCATAACAGGAAAGAGGTAGAGCAGTTAGGGTAAGTCTTGACAAGACCATACAACACTGAGCTAAACCTAGCCATTGATTCCAATCTTAACGTCAGTTTATAGTGATCCTTTACGAAGTCATCACAGCAGGCTGTGTTTATTTTCAATCTCGAGCCTCATTCTCCAGTTGCGTAGTTTAATGTTAATCCTCTGTCAAATCATCCCTTTAACGTATGCTTTATTGCTGCTGCCTCATCGTAGTGTCATAAATGATTACCTTCCTCGTGAGTGTGTCATGTTGAAACGGAACGTGAAACCATTGATCTCAGGGATTGAACAAACAGCTGATGGAGAATAGTAAATCAGTTCCTCCACGTAAACCATTGATTCTCCACGAGCTGAGCAATGGTGCGTTTGAGTAAAATGCGCTTCTCATTTGATAGATCCGGGAAAAAATAAATACACTGAAGGTACTGGAGTCTCAGAACACATCACTTTTTTAAAGGACCCTCGCTTCAATCAAGCGAACTGGTTTTGATGACAAAAAAACGAGGAAACAGGACATTTATTCCTATTTGCTTGTAGCATTTGAATCAAATAGTGCAGAAAACGACACAATTCCTTCCTCGTTTGGTCAGCTGTGTCAGTATTTGTGCTGTGGGGCTAACACTATGTTCACTGTGCGGCAAGAGGGGTTGCACTGAGGGTATTCTGTCTGTGGAACGCGGACGTTAATCGATGATGTTTTCATCTCGGATATGTCTGTTTGTCTGGGAAGCCAGTGCAACTGAGCTTAATTCAGCGAACACATTGCTTTTGAAGAAGTTTTTTCGTGATTTAATTTTGCTTGCATAACATCGGTAATACGCCATGGAATTATTCCCAACAGAATTCTGGTTAAAGGCATTTGGACTGATCATTTTGTATGGCAAGAGGCCGCATGCTTTCAGATGATTCCGATTGCCCAATTACTTACCGGTACTTGGTTAATGGGCGGTGGAGGAGCCTAGTTGGTAAAGCGTTTCCTTGTCATGCCGAAGACCCGGGTTCGATTCCCGATATGGGTACAATGTGTAAATCCCTTTTCTGGTGTCCCCCGCCATGATATTGCTGAAATACTCCTAAAACTTTCATGAGTGTAAACAGTCCAACCTGGACCAAGTTTTTTTTATCAAAGATTGTCATAGCGTAACGGGGGCTATAAGATCGGTTTCTATTTCATCAAAATGACGCCAAAGACTTTGACAAAGTTTTTGACGGCATGTTACACTATTAAAAACTGGGTCAAAATAGACTTTGACCAAGGTTTTGATCAAAGTTTTTGATAGTGCAACGGGGGCTTTAGAATCTGGCACCAAAAAGTTTACAAACACGTCACAAACCCATGACGTAATTTGTGAAACTTTGTTGTGACATACACCGAATAAAAAACCCCAAAACGTCAGCCTTGCAACAGGGAAGCTAGGGTCATTGAGTATGCATAAGCTTCTTTCGGTGATCCAGCGCTTCCACACGCAATGTCATTGAATAAGCCAAGCGATGTTGAGAGTTTCAATTATTGTTAGTGAAGCTAGTTCCGGCAGCGCATTAGCAGGCGCTTTGGTATTAAACAGTGTTATCTTCAACGGGCGAGTAGTGAAAAGGAAAATTGATATTGAAGAACGGATGCTATAACGTTAGGAACCGCATGTATTGCTTTTAACTCAGAAAACGAAAAGGCATAAAAAGTCAGTAATTCTCAAATAATTATGTTTATGCATTAAAGGCGTGGTTACTATAAATAGACAAACGTGACAGACCTTCATTTTTTATTATTTTATCAGTGATCAGTTGAGTCACTTCCTTTTTACGAATATTAACGTCACATTGATTTTTTCATGAAACGGGAAAGTCGTTTTTCCCTCCAGATTGCATGGATATATATTTGGGAGGACGAATAGTTGAAAACAACAACATACATGTATACCGTTCGTGAGTGGAATGGTTCTTCAGGACAGGTGAGTGAGTGAGTGAGTGAGTGAGTGAGTGAGTGAGTGAGTGAGTGAGCGAGCGAGCGAGTATGGTTTTGCGCCGCTTTTAGCAATAATCCAGCAATATCACGGAAATGAGCTTCACCTATTGTACCCATGTCGGGAATCGCACCCAGGTCTTCGGCGTGACGAGGGAACGCTTTAACCACTAGGCTACCCGACCGCCCCAATGAGTGAGACATTGACACAATTTTATAACGCATGATGCTGGCCTCCTTTTGTCAAACTATCTCTTATTGAAATAAAAGTCGTTTTATTTTATACTGTTTTATATTTTGCCAGTTTGTTGTTTAATGGCGAACTCGGCAATAATCCAGATATGTGAAAGCCGTTTGTAAACAATCACGTCTGAAGCACATCCAGTTACCATTGTGGGCCTCGATTGTTCAATTAAACACGGACAGCGAAGTAGTCTTAATTTAACTGGTTCCCTTCTCACCTTGCGTTTTCGAAGAGAAACGTCCTTTGCGAAATCAGTTCGGAGGCTAGCCAATGGTTTCATTTTAGTCGATACTTGCTCACGTGAGTGTTCTTTTCTTCAGCGCATCGACTCCTGACTACAGGATCAGCCCCCACCCGGCGTGAGCGAGCAGACCAGGGCTTACCCCCAAGGACGGAACTCTCCTCTACCCAGGGGAAAGGTATGTTTCAAGTTTGCCAATCAGTGTAGCATTTTAATCTGTCTATAGAATATTATAGCATTTTAACACATTACTTCCATACAAGGTATCACAAACACTTATGACCCGTGAAGATCCGGTGTAGACTAGGTCTACAGCAACCATGCTTGCCGTAAAAGGCGACTGTGCTTGTCGTAAGAGGCGACTAACGGGATCGGGTGGTCTGGCTCGCTGACTTGGTGGATGCATGTCATCGATCCCAATTGCGTAGCTCATTGTTCTTGATATCAATCTCTGGATTCTCTGCTTCCGGCTCCTTTATTTACAGACCGCCGTCATATAGCTGGGATATTGTTGAGTGCGGCATTAAACAACAAACAAACAAACAAACAAGCACATATTAAGTATTATTTAAGTCATCAAGATGTCCTTGGCATTTATCTATTATATATGATATTGGGCAATTACGATTTCAGCTACCAATTATTCTAACATTTATTTAGATGATTTAACAAAAATAATTCTTTTTAATGTGAGAGACATCCGCGCATGTATCTGTGAATATACACGTCCGATTATTGAACGGTAGTTAAGATATTAGTTTGTGGCGTTATACCTCGTATCAGCTAGTGTCATCTAAATCAGGGATGTTCCCGCTCAGAAGAACAGACTGACTGACTGACTGAGTATGGTTTTACGCCGCTTTTAGCAATATTCCAGCAATATCACGGCGGGGGACACCAGAAATGGGCTTCACACATTGTACCCATGTCGGGAATCGAACCCGGGTCTTCGGCGTGACGAGCGAATGCTTTAACCACTAGGCTACCCGACCGCCCCTCAGAAGAACAGACAACCATGCAGGGTCTAGTGGACAGTGGAATAATAATTGATGCAGGCTCTTGATGACAGTGTTAAACCAATTGATGGAGGCTCTAGAGAAAAAAAGTTATATAATAACAATTGATGCAGAGGAAGGTGGAATGACAATTGATAAAAGCTCGAAAGGACTGTGGTAAAACAATTGATGGAGGCGCTAGAGAAATGTGGCATAACAATTGATGGAGGCTCTAGGGGAAGGTGGAATAACAATTGATGGAGGCGCTAGAGGAAGGTGGAATAACAATTGATGGAGGCTCTAGAGGAAGGTGGAATAACAATTGATGGAGGCGCTAGAGAAATGTGGCATAACAATTGATGGAGGCTCTAGAGGAAGGTGGGATAACAATTGATGGAGGCGCTAGAGGAAAGTGGTATAACGATTGATGGAGGCTCTTGAGGAAAGCGATATAACGATTGATGGAGGCTCTAGAGGAAAGTGGTACTGCAGTTAATGGAGTGAGTGAGTGAATGAGTATGGTTTTACGCCGCTTTTAGCAATATTCCAGCAATATCACCATACACTGTACCCATGTCGGGAATCGGACCCGGGTCTTCGGCGTTACGAGCAAACGCTTTAACCACTAGGCTACCCGACCGCCCGACTCTAGAGGAAATAACAGTTGATGGTGGATGGAGAAGAAGTGATATAACAATTAATGACATCAGGCTGTATGTAGCAGACCAGAATGCGGGTATTGAATCAGGCGGTCATCTCCTGACATCTGCATCCCGAAACATGACAAAAGAGACGACTAACAAATAACTAAATCTCTCTGGCGCACGTTGAAGCATATCCATTCCCAATACCAGAACAGTCGCGTGCCCTGGGCGTGCCATAAAGCTCTGACTCCGCAGTTATCCTTATTAACCCCCCTCCCCTGCTCCCGTCAGGTTAGATTTAGGCTTGGGCTTTATGTGCCCAACTTCAATGGAGGATGTTTTTTTCCGAAAAACATTACGGACGAAATTTTGTACACATCATATTGGCATAAAAATGGTGCTCAATTTCAAAACCAATCTTATACAAATTATATTGTGCACAGTTATGGCTCTTGTATGGAGCAGAGTACCGCCAATGGGGACACACCTTCTCGGAATTCCATACAGATGGCATATCAATAGATCCGTGATGAATGTGTCATCAAGGTTGAAAACAGATATCGAGAATTAACACGTTACAGAGTTATGGCCCTTGTTAGTCATAGTGCAAGATCCTCCAAATGGAGACGAACTGCACATGTGATAAGTTGACAAAAGGGTTTCATCAATACATCTATAAATAATATTATTGTATATGCTAAGCCACTGATTGTGTAACCAAGTGAGTGAATGCTGTTTTATGCCACGGTCAGTAATATTAAAGCTATGTAACACCAGCCTGCAAATAACCCGGTCTTGTCAAACCTGTGACTAAATGAATGAGCAAAGATCAATGTCATCAGGGGATCTCAGTGTAGCCGTGTCGTATAGGTACGGAGCTTGCTCATAAGGAGGTAGAGCGTCCGCCCGGAGAGCAGAAGGTCCCAGGTTCGATCCCCCGCCGCGTCATACCAAAAGACGTTAAAAGATGGTACTTATTGTTACTCTGCCTGGCGCTCGGCATTAAGGGGCTAAAACAAGGACTGGTCGTCTCGGAGTCAGTATACTGTGTCTGAGTTGGGTATTCATGTTAAACTGCGGCATAGTATCTCAGTGGGCTAGCACTATAAATCGGCATCAGTCCGGACTAGTACAAGCAGCCACACACAAACACACACGCGTGCATGCACATCGCTATATAAGTGCAATGATCTTGGACGCGACGTTACCACTATTAAATCGGCATCAGTCCTGACTACTACACGCAGACACACACACACACACACACACACACACACACACGTCGCTATACAAGTGAAATAATCTTGAATGCGACGTTTACCCCCATTTCACCTAACATTTATCAAAAGTTGTTTCATCAGGGTTGCGTCGCAATATGGCTGAAATAAGGCCAATGCGGCGTTAATTTAACTCACACACCCATCAGGGATACAACATTCAAGGCCAAAATAAAGTGAGTGCGTGAGTGAGAATGGTTTTACGCCGCTTTTAGCAATATTCCAGCAATATCACGGCGGGGGACACCAGAAATGGGCTTCACACATTGTACCAATGTCGGGAATCGAACCCGGGTCTTCGGCGTGACGAGCGAATGCTTTAACCACCCGATCGCCCCGCCAAAATAAAGCTTTCAATTTTGTCATGGTAGACATATGGAGGATTTGACGCAAAAGTGGCAAAAGATTATGTCCGATGCAAGTACCTATTTTGACTTTACCATACGTTCCCGATTCGCAGTTGAACAGTTACCTTTGCATGTGTTTGTGATGGGTGCCCTCGGTGGGGCAGGATACGCTCACTTTTTCGCGAACACCTGGTATCATATATGTTTGATAGTGATTCATTAAAGATTGCTCGTGATATAGTCGGAATCGCAAAACCGAATCTGCTTTAAGCAGAGATTTATTTATGATTATGAAAATAGTTTTGTCGCTTTTATGTACAAGAAGCATGATCTTCTGGGGACCTATTCACAATAGAAATCACCACACGGTCCAACTATTGAAATGTGTAAATGGAGAAAGGATTTGTGTTGTAGACCAACAATAGTTAGATTGGACAGAGGCTTAACGGTTTGGCCCATGAACAATGATTCAGGGAAATACGGCTGGACATATTGCCATCAATATCTCCACCCAGTGTAACTCAGTTGGACAATAGACAAAGACAGTGTCAGAAATACTTTCAATCAGAACGCTGAAACACTGTAACCAACCCTAAGATGATACTATTGTATAGTGTCAATCCACACAGGTAAATGGATGTTATACAATGCCTGGCAAAAGAAAGTGTACACTTAAAAAATGGATTTGACCAGATTATTATAAACGTTATCAAAACGTTATCAGGCTGAAGCAAACAGTCGCCGAAATACTGCGTCTTTAGGTTCAAAACACAACCCATTTTTAACACCTTTTTAGGGATCCAAATTTATGTGCAGAAAGTTGGGGGTTGGATGGGGGGGGGGGGGAATTGACGCCAGGCTTCATTCAGGCAGTGCATCCATATGTCGGGGGTGACGTTTAGGGGAATTAGTAAGCGGACACTTAGCTCTTTCCCAGCGCGTGACACCTTCTTTACAGTCTCGGTAACATCGCTGCTGTCAGTGTGGAAGCGGCCGTTCCAAGAATCTTGAAATTTTCCTCTAACCCAAAATGGAGTAACGTAACTAGTTCAACTCCAAGCATGGTTGTAGCCACCTATCACAGCAGTAGGGAGCTTTCAATGGTGGCAGCGATAGCACAGAGAGCTCCGCAAAAGGGATATCGCTGTGAGGAGCTTGCTTGGACACTTGTAAGGGGACACTACTCTCGGAACGCCTGGTCGTGATTTCCACACTGCACGCTTTTAACTCAAATTTCTCCCTAAAGACCACGTTTCACAACTTGAAATCTAGCCGGCGCTTTGTAAATGGAGTAAGGAAGAGATAAATACATTTATTAAGAAATCTCGGTGAAGAAATTCATTACATATATAATTAAAAGGGAACACCGTGCAAATAATTTTGAGGCTGAATTATGATTTGAAATTTGATAAAAGTATTGTGACCTGACTACATATTAACAGCATGACATTTTTTCACTCAATCATTCTTCTAGGGACAGATTTCCCGTAAAATTCTAAAACATTCATCGCTCAAAATGCCTACAGTGGCGTTGGGGTAGCCTAGTGGTTTAAGCGTTCGCTCTTCACGACGAAGACCCAGGTTCGATCCCCTTCATGGGTACAATGTGTGAAAGGCATGTCTGATGTCCCCCGCCGTGATATTGCTGGAATATTGCTAAAAGTGGCGAAAACCATACTCACTCTCTCAAAATGCCTACTTTCGCGTTACCTACACTTCCGTTCTTGGAATTAAAGTCAGGCGTACACGCTTACGAGGAGCCGTCTCAACGGACTGCGTGAATGTTGGTTTGTGCCGCGGTAGTAATAGTTCAGACTTATTTTATCAGTATGACCTCTTTGGAGAATAACCCTTATACGAGCTTCGATGAATTTCATATTATCCGTTCCCGTTAAATGTATTTTGGACAAATGTATGTTGTTGAAACATTAATCGTTTTGTAACGTCAGAAACAATAGCTGCCATCTGCCATTATAAGAAATCACGATATGGACCTCTTTGCAAACAAAAATTACTGAACTTATTTCACCAATGTCCCTGCTCCTATGGGTTTTATTTACTGGTCTCTACGACGTGGTCTAGGGCAAAGCTCATTCTGGAGTTGTCTCCTTTAAGTGTGTCAGGATCCGATGATGGTGGTTTCGAATTCCAGATTCGACGTCTTAGAGTTCTAGTAAATGATTGTTATGATGGGTGAAGAATACGAGTAGAAAGATACTTCGTTGGATTCTCGCTAGCCTTGTTGATTAACGATCTTTTTTAACCTTCACTATTCATGTGAAAACAGCCCAGGTGTGGAAGCATTGACGCGTCATGCGTAAGGCCCGGGATCGATTCCACATGTGGTAATAACTCACATACTCGCTCACTCTTAGGTTGTTTTTTTTTAAAACGTTCGAAGCATTTGCCATTGTAAATTATTTAAATTTCAATAATTCCACGAAACTGCAGTCGACTTAATCACAACAACAACAAAAATAATAACAACAACAATGAAAAGAGGGAGATTTATTCTACTCAGTAGCTGTGGGGAAAGAAAAAGAGTGAAAGGGTACATACCCATATTTTCATAATTCCTCCGACATAACTCGAGGCGGTCGAGTAGCCTTGTGATTAAAGCGTTCGCTCGTCACGCCGAAGACCCGGGTTCGATTCCCGACATGAGTAAATGGGTGAAGCCAATTTCTGGTGTCCCCTGCCGTGATATTGATGGCATATTGCTAAAAGCGACGTAAAATCCATACTCACGCACTCACTCACTCCAACATAACACCCTCTGTCACGTTATGTGGCCAATGGACCAGCAGGTAGAGCATCCAGTATAAACATCCATGGCAGTTTGTGTAAACTGACCTGGCAACATTTAGCTGACTAATGGTATCATTAGTTCAGGCTCTGATGAACATCACCCCAAAGTACTTATGGTCTCACTTAGTTTTCCCGGCGCCGGAGTCGTGTTTCGGCCTGCTCCACTGACTGGTTCCACTGACTGGCTCCACTGACTGGCTCCAGTACAGAGACAACGCTCCCTCGTCAGGACACTCCTTTTTTATTTTAGTAGTAGAATATCTCATGACATCACCAGTTAAGATATTAGGTGAAGTGAAATGGGTTTAAAGGTCGCATTAGCGTTCAAAAGTATTGCACTTTCTGCTTGGCCAGTAAGTGAATGTCGGCTTAGGAACTAACCTGTAAATTATTCGACAGTATGTGTGTGTGTGTGTGTGTGTGTGTGTGTGTGTGTGTGTGTGTGTTTATGAGCGCATGTGTGTTTATACGCACGTGTGTGCGTGTGCGTTTAGTGTGTGTATGTTTAAGTGCTTAATGTGTGTGTGCGTTTAGTGCGTGTATGTTTAAGTGCTTAATGTGTTTGTTTATGCGTGTATGTGGGTGTTTATGTGCCCGTGTGCGTTTAGTGTGTGTCTGTTTAAGTGCTTAAAGTGTGTGTTTATGCGTGTGTTTAAGTATTTATGCGCGTGTGTGTTTTTGTGTTTATGCGTGTATGTGTTTACGTATTTATGCGTGAGTGCTTGTGTGTATGTATCTATGCATATGTATGTGTTTATGCGTGGTGTTTGTGTATGTTGATGTGAGTATGTGTGTGTGTGCACGTGTGTGTGTGTGTGTGTGTGTGTGTGTGTGTGTGTGTGTGTGTGTGTGTGTGTGTGTGTGTGTGTGTGTGTGTGCGTGTGTGTGTGTGTCTGCTTGTACTAAACCGTCTACAATGCTATCCTACTGAGATATAATGCCACAGTTTAAACATGGATACTCCACTCAGACACAGTATTCTGACTCCGAACCAACCAGTCCCCACTCCTTGAGGGAGGAGGAACTTATTTCATTTTAATGTGATGAGGCAGGACCATTGTATATTATCCCCCAACAATTTATTACAACGTCAGTTGTCAAGCATGTCATTTTATGGACAACAGAGAAGCTTGATATGACATTTTGTATGTTGGCAACAAAAGTTTCTTTCGGGCAATATTTCAAGTGACGCGCCCAAGAAACATTTCCGTATTTTTGAATTAGCGGTTCGAATGGTCAGATTATCTTGGGAAATGATGCTTACTCTACCAGCATCACACACGTGTTCCTGAATTTCACCAAGGTGTGATACTTCCCTCCAACCTCTCTCCTTCCACGCTTATCTGACATGCCGTGATGCATCGCATGCGCACCACGTACTCCAGGCGACGTGAAACTAGCCACTGAAGTGTGCACCGTTATCAATATCACCCGGAAAAAGGCTATATTCTTTTCTTGTCACATAACGTGGCTTTCTCAGCAGGTGATCTGACAAAGTTGATATTTTCATGCACAGCCACGAGTGAACATGCCAACATTGTCGGGGCACAAGATGAGGTGAAGAGTTATTTGACAAGGGAGATAACTGCTCTATTTATTGTTTCTGTACTGGTCGTCACGACCTTAGTTTCACAGACTGAAAAGTTCCAGTGACACGTGTCAGTTCCCGCCTGTGAGATATCACTTTCACGTGTTCAGATATATACTGTACAGCATGCCATCTATAAATACACTACCGGGCAAAAGAAAGGATACACCTATGTTTGATGGTGGCTTAAACTGAAACAAACAAGAAATGGTTATTCGATGATGATGTATATGATACAGGTATCACAGTTGTGTTTTTGACCTAAAGTTTGAACTGTTTCGGCGACTTTTTTCAGCCTACTACATTTGTACTTCGATCCATTTTCCAAGCTTATACATTTTTTTGCCAAGGTTATCAATAAATTTAATAATCAAGTGTTATTAACATCAACGAGTCTATCATTGTTTTTTTCTGTCTCGATGTCTTTTTCTGTATTTAAATGCATAAATACTGTTAATAGTCTTTTAATTCATTCCTGGATCATAACCAACCAAAGCTAATGTAAGCTTATGATAAGGAACTTTGGTTCAACGTCGATGTGAACAGTATTTCACTTACCGCACGTCGTGTCGGTTTCATTGACTAACAGTAAAACTATTCAGCACGGGTGTGGTGCTGAGAAACCAAATTATATCACCGGGGCAAATATGGGATTCGAACCCACGATCATAGGATTTTGTCACTCGCTTCAATAACACCTGGGTCAGCACTGGTCGGAATCCATATTGTTTTCGTGCAGATAACGATCTGGGGGCACATTTGGCCCAGTCGTTAATGGCGCAGCAATTCGCTGTGCAGAGTTGCATCCCTTGGACGCGCCAGTAACCTATGATTGTGGGTTCGAATCGCGGTTCGTCCCGATTATGTTTCTAGGTTTGTCAGCACCATACCCGTGATCGAGGGTTGCATCAACGTGGTAAATGTGTGTGACCTGGCTTTCCTCCCACATTAAACTGACGCGCCGTGATATAACTGGAAAAAAACGGCGTTAAACCCAACACACTCATTTACTCGTTGCGATCTCTCAACACAGCCTGACGGCATTCTTGAACCTCTGTTTTGTCTTCAAATCAAAGTGAATACTTAATTTCCGTTAAACAAAAAAGAATCTGTCTCCAAAACCAGCCGTCATACGACAGGATCTGACGCCATGTTTACAAGTGAAGTTATGCAATGTGGTTACTCATTATTTGTCCGAGGTATTATTTAGGTAGCGTTATGATTCGTGACGATCAAGAATGAGGATTTTGTCTCGCCTAAGTAATCCGCGCAGCGAATTGTGGCACCTAAGTTGACTGAGCCTCGTACAGTGGCGTAACTGTCCTATGGGTAAAAAGAAAATTGCCTTCACATTGTTCAATGTCATTTTTTTACAGCAAAGAATTAACTTTCTCAGTGATAGTCTTCCGTGGCAATCCATCAGCCCGTTCCCTGGAGTAATAGCCCTCTTTCAAAGGGAAGCTAAGCTGCTCTGGTATATTAGACGTTCGGTTCGTATAGCGTTTGTCTGGACACATCACATTGTCATGTCGTATGATTTGCAGTCAGATGTCCCACACAGCGTTAAAATGAGGGAAAGTCAAGTTTCCGAGAAACTGAATCCAAGACACAGAATCTCCAAGCCAGACACGGAAAATGATACCTCAACCGTTCTCGCAAAACTGTTTCGCAATTTCTATGTCCAATGTTGCCAACACTTGTAAAATGCCTCAGGTTCGTCCCAGGTCTGCTCCCATAAAAAAAGATAGAATTTCTTTTTTGACAGTTAGCAACACGAATTATATACCCCTAAGGCATGGGCGCTTTAATTCACCGAAAGATGCTGACAGCTGCTGAAGTACTTTTCTGCACACCAAGCCGCAGAAAGGAAATGATAGTTAAGAAAGAGAATGTATGGATGTCAACTTCTTTTATCATTATGAGAAACACAACGTTTCGGAGTATATACTACCTTCCCCAGAGCACCGTTCCACAAAGCAATTTTAGCGCTACGAGTATCGTAATTCTGTGTTAAAGTATGGCAGTTACAACATCTTAGCGCTAAGATCGCTTTGCGGAACGGGGCCCTGGTGAATAAATGCTAGGAAGCAGAGAACATAGTAAAAAAATTTATTTGGCTCCCAAAACATGGCAGATGTCTCACACTGGTT
Organism: Haliotis rufescens; assembly: GCF_023055435.1. Classification (NCBI taxonomy): domain Eukaryota; kingdom Metazoa; phylum Mollusca; class Gastropoda; order Lepetellida; family Haliotidae; genus Haliotis; species Haliotis rufescens. The sequence goes on along the minus strand of NW_025964383.1, from coordinate 19,186,134 downwards.
TGTTTTGTGATGAGGATTGGTACTGAGCATGGCGTTATAAGTAACACATCGGGTTCAGCTGTGCTGACGGCGGAGAGTAGGTGGATGGATGTCCGCACTCGTTGAGTTTGATGCCTGATTATTTCAAGGGCTTCGGTCCCACACAGAATCACAGGTTCTGAAACATGGCATGTCTCGCAAACAAGTGAATATGTTGAGTTACCTCTGATCATCCAGCCGCGGATGGGTACCCGGTGGGATGAGATGGTGACGTGGCACCTAACTGCAGCTTGGATAATATAAGCCAAAGGGTTATCCAAATGCGATTAGAATGCACCCTGGTCGTCGATGGAGTGCTTGTTCTTTCTTTTTCTTTGTTCTTTGTTTGTTGTTTAACGCAGCACTCAGCAATATTCCAGCTATATGACGGCGGTCTGTAAAATAATCGAGTCTGGACCAGACAATCCAGTGATTGACATCATGAGCATCGATCCACGCAATTGGGATCGATGACATGTATCAACCAAGTCAGCGAGCCTGACCACCCGATCCCGTGAGTCGCCTTTTACGACAAGCATAGTCGCCTTTTACGGCAAGTATGGGTTGCTGAAGACCTATTCTACCCCGGAATCGTCACTGGTCTAATCTTTATGTGATCTGGATGATTCTCGGAAACAGGTACGGAACTGCACCCCTGATTCGGCAGACAGTGCAACAAATTCTTTGTTTTTGTCGGAATTCCATCTAGAAGATGTATATAAGACGGGTATAAAACATGTTTTCGAGAGCGTTGTAAAGCATGAGGGAATTAATACACGCGTAAATGAATGATTACCTGGCTTTCTTGAGATATTCACTATGTTTTGTTTTGTTTTGTTTTGTTTTCTTTGTTGTTTAACGCCACACTCAGCGATATTCCAGCTATACCACAGCGGTCTTTAAATAATAGAGTCTGGACCAGACAATCCAGTGATTGACATCATAAGCATCGATCCACGCAATTGGGATCGATGACATGCATCAACCAAATCAGCGAGCCTGACCACCCGATCCCGTTAGTCGCCTCTTACGACAAGCATAGTCGCCTTATACGGCAAGCATGGGTTGCTGAAGACCTATTCTAACCCGGATCTTCACGGGTCTATTCTTTATGTGATAGACAACACTGTATGGTGGTCTGGAGGAATCTCGGAAACAGGTACAGAACTGCACCCCTGATTCGGCAGACAGTGCAACAAATTCTTTGTTTTTGTCGGAATTCCATCTAGAAGATGTAACGGTCTGGGTCTGTGCCAGACATACACGATCAATATGGTATGTTTCAGTCACAAAACAAACACAGCTTAAAAAAGATTGTGTTCCCGTCCTGCGACCAGTCCCAGCTGTTGGCTGCGAGCCGCTGATTGACTACACGTGTTTTAGTGTTTATTGAAACTGCAGGGGATAGTTTTGAAGTGGCACCAATATCGTCAGTTGGAAAAAATTTGTTTGTTTGTTTGTTTGCTTGTATTCCAACTATATGACGGCGGTAAACGGGGGTGAGGTGAGGTGAGGTCAAGTGAAATGGGGTTTAACGTCGCGTCCAAGATTATTGCACTTATAAAGCGATGTGCATGCACGCGTGTGTGTTTGTGTTGCTGCTTGTACTAGTCCGGACTGAATCCAATTTATAGTGCTTGCTCACTGAGATACCATGCCGCAGTTTAACATGAATACCCCACTCAGACACAGTATACTGACTCCGAGTCGACCAGTCCTTGTTTTAGCCCCTAATGCCGAGCGCCAGACTGGGTAACAACAAGTACCATCTTTTAACGTCTTTTGGTATGACGCGGCCGGAGATCGAACCCCGGACCTTCGGCTCTCCGGGCGGACGCTCTACCATTAGACCACGGAGGCGGTCGGTAATTACGGGGATTGCAGGAGACGTGACACTGAGGTGACTAGGATGGTGACTAGGTATCACGTAGGGGGGGTGAGTGAGTATTGTTTTACGCCGCTTTTAGCAATATATATCCAGTACATAAGGCGGGGGACACCATTCAATGCGCTTCACATATTGCATCCATGTGGGGAATCGTCCCGTTCTTCGGCGTTACAAGCGAACGCTTTAACCACTAGGCCACCTCATAGCCACGTATTCTGTATGGACTGTTCAACATGAGTGTTGATGCCTTTATTACATCAAAAGTGTTTTGACGAGGTGTTTACTAATAAATGCATAAATGCGTTAATTACATGATATTACAAACGACAATCTTGCTTTCCAAAGGCACGTGCAAATCTGTTTCATGCTTTACAGGACTCGTGAAGATCCGGGGTAGAATAGGTCTTAAGCAACACATACTTTCCGCAAACGGCGACTATGCTTGTCATAAGAGGCGACTAACGGGATCGGATGGTCAGGATGGCTGACTTTGCTAAAGCATGTCATCGATCCCAATTGTGCGGATCGATGCTCATGATGGCAATCACTGGATTGTCTAGCCCAGACTTGATTATGTACAGACCGCCGTCATGTAGCAGGAATATTGCTGAGTTCGGCATTAAACAACAAACAAACAAACAAACTGTACAGTCCCTGTAAGAAAATGAACTCTTCCGTTTCCCTTGATACACCCTTGGCTGACATATCAAGCGAGTGTATCTGTGCTACCTGTCTTGATGTGCACGGGTCTTGATACACTGGGGATCTGGGATCCTGTTTGACGGGATTAACATCCGTCAAATCTAAAAACTAGGTCACCTTTGCGAACTGGGCGAATTTGTTACGTCATTTGTTGTCGTAAAGAGTAACTTATCCCTTTTCTCCAACAGGGGGCGTTGGTACTCTGTGCATGTAGGTATGCACATAAATACACCACTCTGACGCACAGCGTCAGATCGCAGCCCGGCCGTAATGGTCACCGATATAGAACACAAGATTGTCCTTAAAATACTCTTCTGTCTTTTGAGGTTGACATTTGTGAATGCCCCGGAGGTCTATCTGAACACAATTCCTTACCAGCCTGCAAGACAAACCAGCAAAACCTGTTCCTTTCTCGCATCAGGCTTGAACCCAGACAGTAGCCCAGAGCTATCCGACCCAGCAGGATGCCCATCTACAGGATGGGTGACAAGGAGTTGTACGGCACCCTGCCTCGGGGCCTCTAGAGAAGCAATAGAAAATTCAATTCAACCCTAATTAGTCTCGTGTCCTGGGGGGCACTGTGTTTTGGCTCTCAAAGCATTCGCGTGTGTTTCTCCATCGCCCCGTGCACGTCAGCACCGTGGACGGCGGGGCCTGCTGGCAATGGGCCTCTAACGCCGCACCGACTTCATGGCATGTGATAATCGCAAAAAAAACATTTCCACAGTTTTCAAAACATTAAGATACAAAATTAATGTTTGCACTTGTGTGGCTTGTATTTCTAGCCCTTAACACTTTGTCATTGACAATTTTATTTAATACTCTTAATCTATTCTACAGTTCAACTAAACAAAAGCTACAATTAATTTACTTCCGTTATAAAATATACAAACGATTCTACTGAATTTATAAACGGAGCTTCGAGTTGTATGACATTGTTTCTTTTGAGATTCAGTGAAGCTCCAATGAAAACATTAGTCATATATATATATATATATATATATATATATATATATATATATATATATATATATATATATATATATCAATTATGTCCTTACGTCATACAGTGCTTCACACATGTGTTGTATTACTCAAACGTTATTAACCGCCATCCACACCAATAAACCCATCAGCACCTATAATCAGCTAAACCATATATCTATCGCATTGATAACAGACAGTATGTTTTTTTCACAACATTTTGCGTTAATCACATTCGTTTGGCTGCAAGGCACGTGCATGTAACTCCGTACAAGGTTGAGTCCGCGATCCGCGTGTAACACTAGCGAGCCCTCAGCCGTCCAACCACACGAGGCAACTCTCGCAGCCACGAGAAGAGCCTTGTCCTCGACGTGCGAGCTTGTTCCTTGTTCAGATCGATACTCGCTTCTCAAAGTGGATCATGTACATTGATAGCCAGTTTCTTTTGGGATGATCTGGTAGGTATACATTTTATATTGCCATTTTATTCAATATTTGCTTTTCTACTATTTAAACGGCTGCATGAAATAATTCATTTGTGGACGTTTCCGAGCTGCCCGGCTGTGAATCATGGAATATCTGCGATGCTCATAACTTTCCTTTAACACTTTCAAATATGCAATATTGTGCTGATATTTGTGATTTTGATGACGGGATATTAAACATTATATTATTTGTGAAGTAGCACAATGGTAGCAACGTGTGTTTTATAAATTAAATTCATCAATTGTTAATTTTGAAAAAAATTAACAGTTTTGAATTGCAAATATGAAACGTCAAAGCCAGAGAAAAAACAATCTCGATTATCCGACGAAACATTGGGCAAAATTGTGATGGAAACTATACGTATGGATCCCTGACAATGATGACACCAATTTAACAAATTTGTATCCAAGCATATTGAACGTCAGTCCCAACAACTGCCCGTTATATGTTTAAGGAAGCTGTCAACGTTTTATTCATCTTTGTAAACAGTTTGCAAATATTTGTTCGTAAGGAAATTAGTCTTCTGTAAGCAGTGGAACCCTGATACTTCGAACACCGCGCAATCCGGCCACTTTCTATGAGAAACAAACCTTTGTTCAGTTACTTCATGATTCATCATTTATGCTTTAGTTCCTTATGGAGATTTACGTCCCTTGGTTACCAGGATCCACTGATTTATTGAACTATATTCCTTGGTTTGTCACCGTGCTTGGTGGTTTCATTAAATGTTAGATCCGGGGTGAAGATCCGGGGTAGAATAGGTCTTCAGCAACCAATGCTTGCCATAAAAGGCGACTATGCTTGTCGTAAAAGGCGACTAACGGGTTGGGTTGGTCAGGCTCGCTGCCTTGGTTGACTTGGTTGACTTGCGTGGATCGATGCTCATGATGTCAATTACTGGATTGTCTGGTCCAGACTCGATTATTTACAGACCGCTGTCATATAGCTGGAATATTGCTGAGTGCAGCGTACAACAACAAACAAACAAACAAACATTGAAATGTTAAGCGTCTACGACAAGCATCACTTCGCGTTCCTAACACATTGTGTTTACAGGTCGTTCTTTACTGTAGTTATGTTCAGTTAGTTATTGTTTAATTCCTTTTTGGACGCGTGAAGATCCGGGTTAGAACAGGTCTTCAGCAACCAATACTTGCCGTAATAGGCGACCATGCTTGTAAGAGGCGACTAACGGGATTGATGACTTGGTTGATGCATGTCATCGTTTCCCAATTGGATGGATCGATGCTTTTGATGTCAATCACTGGATTGTCTGGTCCAGTTTCGATCATTTACAGACCGCCGTCACATAGCTGGAATATTGCTGAGGGCGCAGTTAAACAACAAACAAACAAACAAACAAACAAACTTACTTGAAACCTGCGTGGGTGCTACCTATAGGACAAGGTACGCCTACCCTTCATGCGAACACCTGGTATCATCACTGATTTTCACTGATCATTTCATATAAATTTCAACGTTGTTTTTGCCTCTCACGCTCAGTGGAGTCTGTTTTCTCTGGCGTGGACGTTATATATTTACCCTGTTCGTAGCAAACACATGAGACACCAGAAATGGAATTCACGTGTTGTACCCATATGGGGAATCGAACTCGGAACTTAGACGTGACGAGCGACAAATGTAACCACTAGCTAGGCTAACCTAGTCTGTCTTACAGACCCTGATACAAATATATATATCAAATACAGCCCATGCAAGTCTATAATGTTTGGCAAGTCTAGATCACTCTGAAAATGAAGAGAGTCACTGGGCTCCTTTTTATTATATTTTTATTAAGATAACTGAACAACTGTTTTTTTATGTACGATATGTTCATTTCAGAGACTAGATGTTAGTCTAAAGCTAACCCATCGTCCCTACGAATATAGTATAAGTAACCAGGTATTGCACTCTATGTATGTACAGAACTAGTTTTATTTTTGTCCCTTAAATATTTGTGATTGGCTCAGGCTTCCCATCCTTAAGCAATAATGCTATCACAGATGTTGTGATATGCATCGTTGAAATAAATTGTATATAGGTAATATGGCATATTGCTGTTGAAGCTTTTAATGTGACATTTTGTAACATGTTGCGGTGTTCGATTTACCTGGAATGTATGTTTTGAAACAGGGCGATTTGTTTTCTCCATGCTAACAAACTGAAATACATTCAACTACGGTTATAACGAACTAAAAGGGACTACTAATTTTAGTTCGTTATAACCGTAGTTCGTTATAAGTACATATACAGCATGACTACAGCAAGTAGTCGAGACCACAAAGTAAGTTCGTTATATCCGTCAGTTCGTTATAAGCGTGTTCGTTATAACCGTAGTTTACTGTATAATCAATTCTGTGCATTATCCAATTCATATATCTTTTCACGATTTGTGTGACTATTGCGTGCTGGCAATGGTATTGAATGTCGCTTTATTTTGAACTTGATGTTGGCGTCAAGGAGCTTTCGTTCAGCAACTTTGTCATTGACATTCGTATCGTATGTCCTTTTGTAAGTGGAGCTCTTCAACCGCCCCCTTTTATTGATTGCAGGGGAATCAAAACATAGCAAGTGATCAGTATATCTGTAACATATACCTTAATTGAACTTTGTGTGACTAATGTGTTTTGGTTCGCGTGGACGGGGGGCGGTTTTATAGAGCTAGATTCTTCTGAAGCCTGTGTGGCGAACATAGCCTGTTCTGTCTGGGTTTGGAGTGAGATACAATTCCCTACATGTATTTTAGCGTGTACCGTTTGTTCCCGTGTGTGAACAATTGACCCGCCTTAGCGTGTGTTTGTGATGGGTGCCACCGGTGGGAGAGGATACGCTCACCTTTTCGTTAAAACCTGGTATCATCACGATCTGATTATGATTCATAGACACATGACACATCGTTTATATTTATTGATAATGCTGACGCTTCCTGTATACAAGGCTAACTGACTCGGTGTTTATACTAATGATCGACCGCCTCCGTGGTCTAATGGTAGAGGGTCCGCCCGGAGAGCGGAAGGTCCGGGGTTCGATCCCCGGTCACATCATACCAAAAATACGTTAAAAGGTGGTACTTGTTGTTACCCTGTCTGGCGCCCGGCATTAAGGGGCTAAAACAAGGACTGGGCGGCTCGGAGTCAATATACTGTGTCTGAGTGGGATATTCATGTTAAACTGCGGCGAGGTATCTCAGTGGACTAGCACTATAAATCGGCATCGGTCCGGACTAGTACAAGCAGCCACACACACATGTATATGCACGTCGCTATATAAGTGCAATAATCTTGGAGGCGACGTTAAACCCAAATTCACCTCACCTCACTGCTAGTTCATTGATACTGATCAGGAGTGAAATTGAAATGTAAGAACCACATTACAGTGCTTTTTTGTATTAAGGGCAAAGTTGCCTCCCTTGAGCACGCCTGCGTGACGGCGGTCTGTAAATAATCGAATCTGGAACAGACTATCCAGTGATTGACATCATGAGCATCGATCCACACAATTGGGATACGATGACATGCATCAACCAAGTCAGCGAGACTGACCGCCCGATCCCGTTAGACGCCTTTTACGACAAGCATAGTCGCCTTTTACGGCAAGCATGGGTGGCTGAAGACCTATTCTACCCCGGATCTTCACGGGTCCTCATAAACACGTGTTTTTGAATCACTATGAAATAGTGATGAAGATAGGGCCCACATGCACAAAGCGATCTTAGCGCTAAGACTATTGTAAGCCAATGTTAAAGCATGGGAGTTACGATCATCTTACCGCTGAGATCGCTTTGTGCAAGTGGGCCCAGGTATTAGCGAAAATGTAAGCCTATCCTGCTCCACCGATGTTACCTGTCACAAACACATGCAAAGCCAACACACATTCAGGCAATGTTAGCAACACAGGCTTCAGAACAATGTAACTGTGTATAAATGCCCCTCTCAGGCAATGTACACCGACACACTTTAGTGACACATGCGACAATTGAGGTAGATGGCGCACATATACAGATTGCTTGCTACGCAATAAGTCGTTTATACTCTAAAAGTAGAATGCCAATGACAAATGGTAACCTATGATTGTGGATTCGAATCCTGGTTCGCCCCGATTATGTTTCTAGGTTTGGCAGCACCATACCCGTGCTCGTGGGTTTCACCGAAGTGGTAAACGCCTGAGACCTGCATCACTTCGGGCTTTCCTCCCACATTAAGCTGACACGCCGTGATATAACTGGAATACTGTTAAAAGCGGCGTTAAACCCAACTCACTCACTCACTCCCTCACTCAAACGGGAACATATGGCACGAGTCAAAATAGGGAATAGTAACTCGACTCCACAAATAAATGTTTTTTTCTATGAGTGGTCTGTAAATAATGACGGCGGTCTGTAAATAATGACGGCGGTCTGTAAATAATGACGGCGGTCTGTAAACAGGACCAGACAATCCAGTGATTGATATCATGAGCATGGATCCACGCATTTGGGATCCATGACATGGATCAACCAAGTCAGCGAGCCTGACCACCCGATCCCTATAGTCGCCTCTTACGACAAGCATAGTCACCTTTTACAGCAAGCATGGGTTACTGAAGGCCTATTTTCTTCCCGGATCTTCCCGGATCTTGCTCAATATTATGTGATATCCGATATTCGCCTTTGATCAAATCAAGTCGGTGAAGTCAAATAATGAATAACCATCACCGTCGTTTTCTCGCATTAATTAGGTGCTTCAAAAGACCATGATAAGATAACAATTATATGCAAGCATTTAAGATAAGGTAGCGAACTCATTATAGGAACTAATAACCAAGGTAGAAAAAAGCAATACTTTTTTATTAGACATGTTTAAGGTAAATTATTCAGACACATACTGCTTGGTAGCATATTAGGTTGCCTCATTTTCATACTAAAGGACGAAACATCGGCGGCAGACATTTAGGAATGAAATCAGATATTTTTTATGTGGTATAGCTGAAAGATCGGGACAAGGGCGGTCGCAGTGTGAGACAATTTACATATTTGTTTCAGAATTGAATTGTAGCAGGTTATTTATGGTAAGGTTTTACTCCACCCTAACCAATTGACGCTGGTAACATATTTAGGTGTTTACTATTGTGTTTGGTATGGCTGTGTATCGCCAATGCAATTAGAGTACATATTGATGTTAATAAAATGATGATAGAACACCTACATGCGCATTGAGCAGATCGGTGGTGATGGAAAAAAACACATAAAATACATATGCATACACGTGCATGTGTAGGCGCGCTGTAACATGTGGGTATAAACTCAGTAAGTTAGAAACCCTACAATACTTTATGTACATCCTACCATACTTTATGTACAGCCTGACATACTTTATGTACAGCCAAGCATACTTTATGTACAGTCCACCATACTTTATGTACAGCCAAGCATACTTTATGTACAGTCCACCATACTTTATGTACAGCCAACAATACTTTATGTACAGCCAAGCATACTTTATGTGCAGTCTGCCATACTTTATGTACAGCCAAGCATACTTTATGTGCAGTCTGCCATACTTTATGTACAGCCAAGCATACTTTATGAACAGCCTGCCATACTTTATGTACAGCCAAGCATACTTTATGTACAGCAATCCATACTTTATATACAACCTGCCATACTTTATGTACAGCCTACCATACTTTATGAACAGCCCACCATATTTTATGTACAACCCACAATACTTTATGTACAGCCTACCATACTTTATGTACAACCAACCATACCTTATGTACAGTCCACCATACTTTAAGTACAGCCAACAATACTTTATGTACAGCCTGACATACTTTATGTACAGCCAAGCATACTTTATGTACAGTCCACCATACTTAATGTACAGCCAACAATACTTTATGTACAGCCAAGCATACATTATGTACAGCCAAGCATACTTTATGTGCAGTCTGCCATACTTTATGTACAGCCAAGCATACTTTATGTGCAGTCTGCCATACTTTATGTGCAGTCTGCCATACTTTATGTACAGCCAACCATACTTTATGTACAGCCAAGTATACTTTATGTACAGCAAAGCATACTTTATGTACAGCTCACTATACTTTATGTACATCTCACCCTACTTTATGTACATCCTACCCTACTTTATGTACATCCTACCCTACTTTATGTACATCCTACCCTACTTTATGTACATCCTACCCTACTTTATGTACATCCTGCCCTACTTTATGTACATCCTACCCTACTTTATGTACATCCTACCCTACTTTATGTACATCCTACCCTACTTTATGTACATCCTGCCCTACTTTATGTACATCCTACCCTACTTTATGTACATCCTACCCTACTTTATGTACATCCTACCCTACTTTATGTACATCCTACCCTACTTTATGTACATCCTGCCCTACTTTATGTACATCCTACCCTACTTTATGTACATCCTACCCTACTTTATGTACATCCTGCCCTACTTTATGTACATCCTACCCTACTTTATGTACATCCTACCCTACTTTATGTACATCCTACCCTACTTTATGTACATCCTGCCCTACTTTATGTACATCCTACCCTACTTTATGTACATCCTACCCTACTTTATGTACATCCTGCCCTACTTTATGTACATCCTACCCTACTTTATGTACATCCTACCCTACTTTATGTACATCCTACCCTACTTTATGTACATCCTACCCTACTTTATGTACATCCTACCCTACTTTATGTACATCCTGCCCTACTTTATGTACATCCTACCCTACTTTATGTACATCCTACCCTACTTTATGTACATCCTACCCTACTTTATGTACATCCTACCCTACTTTATGTACATCCTGCCCTACTTTATGTACATCCTACCCTACTTTATGTACATCCTACCCTACTTTATGTACATCCTACCCTACTTTATGTACATCCTACCCTACTTTATGTTCAGCCCACCATACTTTATGTACAACCTACCATACTTTATGTACAACCAACCATACATGACACACAGCCCACCATACTTTATGTACAGCCTACCATACTTTATGTACAACCAACTATACATCACACACAGCCCACCATACTTTATGTACGACCTACCATACTTTATGTACAACCAACCATACTTTATGTACAACCAACCATACATCACACACAGCCCACCATACTTTATGTACAACCCACCATACTTTATGTACAGCCCACCATACTTTATGTACAGCCCGCCATACTTTATGTACAGCCATCCATTCTTTATGTACAGCCTGCCATACTTTATGAACAGCCCACCATACTTTATGTTCAGCCCACCATACTTTATGTACAACCTACCATACTTTATGTTCAGCCCACCATACTTTATGTACAACCTACCATACTTTATGTACAGCCCACCATACTTTATGTACAACCTATCATACTTTATGTACAGCCCACCATACTTTATGTACAGCCATCCATACTTTATGTACAGCCTGCCATACTTTATGTACAACCCACCATACTTTATGTACAGCCCACCATACTTTATGTACAGCCCACCATACTTTATGTACAGCCATCCATACTTTATGTACAGCCTGCCATACTTTATGTACAACCTACCATACATCACACACAGCCCACCATACTTTATGTACAGCCTACCATACTTTATGTACAACCAACCATATTTTATGTACAACCCACCATACTTTATGTACAGCCCACCATACTTTATGTACAGCCCACCATACTTTATGTACAGCCATCCATACTTTATGTACAGCCTGCCATACTTTATGTACAGCCCACCATACTTTATGTTCAGCCCACCATACTTTATGTACAACCTACCATACTTTATGTTCAGCCCACCATACTTTATGTACAACCTACCATACTTTATGTACAACCAACCATACATGACACACAGCCCACCATACTTTATGTACAGCCTACCATACTTTATGTACAACCAACTATACATCACACACAGCCCACCATACTTTATGTACAGCCTACCATACTTTATGTACAACCAACCATACTTTATGTACAACCAACCATACATCACACACAGCCCACCATACTTTATGTACAGCCTACCATACTTTATGTACAACCAACTATACATCACACACAGCCCACCATACTTTATGTACAGCCTACCATACTTTATGTACAACCTACCATACATCACACACAGCCTACCATACAACGCAGAAGAGGAAGATGGTCGAGGGTATTTTCTGATTTTATACAATACAATATAATACAACTTTACGAAAATGTTATGCATTATTATCTTTTTGTTGGCAATCACTCGTTTTCCTAGATTGTAAAAACATGGAGTTAATTCTTCAAACTCCCCATATTCCAAACTTATAGCTGTCTGTAGCTACTTATCACAAACAATAGCATTACTGATATTTCTGTTTCTAAAAAAAATAATTTCGGAATATCTTTTGGTACTTTGTGTGGTGTATAAGCCAGTCGCTGTGCAGAATTAAGCCTGCGCGTGGGTTCAGATCCAGTAAGCCTCATCGGGCCATACATAACGAATAATGCCACTCAGGAATTACAAAATGGTTCATTATCCTTAATGTATGGCCTGAAGAGGCTCCTTGGAGATGAACGCGCTCGCCTTTAACATGATAGATTTACCGAACTTTCTATAGGCAGACTGGCGCATCGCGTTTTCACACGTTATCTCCGGACTGTTATCAAGCATTTCGTCTTTACGTTTTCGAAACGAGTCATCAACCGATAAAACGGGTATATTTTAAATTTCATGTCTTCTTCTGAAACGCACTTATCCAAGTGGGCGCTTAGCGGAATGCACTTTGTTTAAGGCTCCTCTATTTGTTTGTGGAATTTCACTCCGTCTCACATTCTGTCTGCCGATATATTGTTCTTTGCACCCTTCACATATGATTTACATAGATTACATAGTAGACAGAACTCTCCATAATGGAGAGTAGCCAGAAGGTGTTATTGACCTTGTTTGCGAGTCTGGCCACCCGATCTCGCTATAGCTGCCTCTTACGAGAAGCGTGGGTTGCTGAAGATCAGTTCTAACCCGGATCTTCACCGGCTGCATATGTCAGCTCCCCATACGCTGGTGTCGGTGTTGTTGAGTCACAGCGAGCATCCCCCAAGATCTGCTTCATATGTGCACTGTCGTTTACTTTTTGTAATATTGACTTCATCCAGACTGGTGGCAATTTTATATATTCTGTTCCGGTATTGCAATATTCTGTTTGATCGTTAAAATCAGGTTAAAAGCGGCTGTGGTTAGACACAGGGGAAATAGTTATTTTTGTATTGGCTGTGTACTTCACTTGTCCGTATTACGAGTAATTGACCGTTTGTCTCCCCCGATTAAGAGATCCCATCATGTATCAGCGAGTTGTGATATGAACGTTGTTAAAGAAATCTGAAGCCTTTCGTCTCGTGTTTCTGTATTTGAAACTATCATACAGATTCTCCTACCATGGTTATAAGGCAAGCTTCTCGTCTTGTGGTTTGAGACAAGATGAAACCGGAGAAACAGTTTGTAGAATATTTCTGTTTCCAGTTTAGTAGCCGACGTGTTTACTGTGATTTCGGGACCGCCTCCGTGCTCTAGTGGTAGAGCGTCCGTCCGGAGAGCGGAAGGTCCGGGGTTCGATCCCCGGCCGCGTCATACCAAAAGACGTTAAAAGATGGTACTTGTTGTTACCCTGTCTGTCGCTCGGCATTAAGGGACTAAAACAAGGACTGGTCGGCTCGGAGTCAGTTTACTGTGTCTGAGTGGGGTATTCATGTTACACAGCGGCATGGTATCTCAGTGAGCTAGCACTATAAATCGGCATCAGTCTGGACTAGTAAAAGCAGCCACAAACACACACACATGCACGTATATATGTGCAATAATCTTGGACGCGAAGTTAAACCCCATTTCACCTCACCTCACCTACTGTAATTTCGAGGAAGAAGAGGTGGCCAAATCCTCTGAGGCGCCCCACTTCGCCGTGTACTTTCCTTGAAACAAAACCTTTAACTTTGAAGGGAAATATTGCAAATGTCACAGTCACTTAATAACACTCTGTTTGGATGTAATTAAATAATGGCTACAGTTATTGTTTTTCAATATTTCACGCTTTCACACACAAACGTCCTTCAACTTGGATTAGCTTGTTATTCCGGTCGCCAATAGTTAACAGCGTCTGATCCTGGATTATGTGGGTTGTGGAGGCGTCGCGTCCAAGATTATTGCACTTATATAGCGACGTGCATGCACGTGTGTATGTATGGCTGCTTGTAGTAGTCCGGACTGGTGCAGATTTATAGTGCCAGCTCACTGAGATACAATGCCGCAGTTTAACATGAATACCCCACTCAGACACAGTATACTGACTCCGAACCGACCAGTCCTTGTTTTAGCCCCTTAATGCCGAGCGCCAGACAGGGTAACAACAAGTACCATCTTTTAACGTCTTTTTGTATGACGCGGCCGGGGATCGAACCCCGGACCTTCCGCTCTCCGGGCAAACCTGGATTGTGAGGAAAATAATATGTTTGAGCTGAGCAATTTCAGGTGGAATACGATGAGTATGCCTTCTTCTTTGTTGACTCTTGTCGATAAGTCAACTGTATCTGCTATGTAGCTATGCACTTTAGTAATAAATCATTTCATCAGTATGTCAACACGATTGCTCAATCGTTGCGTTGTACAGCCTTGGCCAGCTATGATAGGTCATACGTTAGGTCATCTTGGTGTTGAGTTCTTATATAACTAACCTACCAAATTGACAAAAGAAAGTATACACGTGGAGATCGGATTTGACCCAAAGAATACAAACTTAAATCAAATCAAAACGTTACTAGGCTGAAAACAGTCGCCGAAACACTGCACACTTTAGGTCCAAAACACAACTAGTGAGTGAGTGAGTATGGTTTTACGCCGCCTTTAGCAATATTCCAGCAATATCACGGCGGTGGACACCAGAAATGGGCTTCACACATTGTACCCATGTCGGGAATCGAACCAGGGTTTTCGGCATGGCGAGCGAACGCTTTAACCACTAGGCTACCCGACCGCCCCCAAAACACAACTAAGATACCCGTATCATATACATCACGTTAGATTAACCACCGCATTTGTATCGTTGGATATGTTTACCTTTATGAACTTTGGGCAATCCTTAAAACTGCTTTCTTGCCGGAACAATTAGGTGAGGTAATTCATGTCTTTTAGTGTTTCCCCATTGTCGAATTTGTTTGGACAATGTAAGCTGCAATACATTCGGGTAGCTTTGTGCGTCCAGAACGATTTCCTCTGCCGTTTTACTGTAATTTTTCTACCTCAATGATACTTATTATCCTACTCTTACCTGCCTCTTTTATAATAATTGTTTTGACTTTTGTTTTAGATATTTATGTGCTTCTATCTCAACATTGAGGCACGACTATCTCTGTGCCCCTTCAACTATATACCCTAGTTATATCACCTACTAAAGTATATATATATATCACACCGTCGTTACATCACCTACTACAGCATATATAACATGCCCTCGTTATATCAGCTTCGACAGCATGTAGTCAAAATGCCAAGGCCATAAAATAAGCAGTCTCGATTATCTGCCCAAACAGATTCAATCGGGATTAGAACACAAAAGGTTATGAAAACTATAGGAATGGATAACTGACAATCAGTGAATACTCCAAGTGGTCGCGTCAAGGATTAACCTGTCCTGCCCTGTCTGTAGAACCGCCACACACACGCCGTTTGTATAGAAAAGGTACGAGGTTGTTTGTTGCCTACAGACACACCCAGCGGCCTGAGAACAGTCGAAGTCAGGACCAGAAAATCCAGTGATTAATATCTTTAGCAATGATCCGCCTCCTTGTGGTACCACGCCACGCTGTCAACCAGGTCACGACATCTACAGTATATACAACCTTTCCGATCATCTGGTGTCATTAGTATTTGTTAGTGATTCATAAACACATGCTCATGTTATAGTCGGACTCGTATAATCGACTTTACTTTTGGCAGAGATTACAGATGAATATGGAAAGGGTATTGTCGATTCTATTTACTCTATGTATCAGTTACTACAGAATATATAACATCCCCTCTATATATCAGTTACTACAGCATATATAACACCCCCTCTATATATCAGTTACTACAGCATATATGATATTCCCTCTAAATATCAGTTACTACAGCATACATAATATTCCCTCTAGATATCAGTTACTACACAATATATAACACCCCCTCTATATATCAGTTACTACAGAATATATAACCTTCCCTATAGATATAAGTTACTACAGAATATATAACCTTCCCTCTGTATCAGTTACTACAGCATATATAACCTTCCCTCAATGTATCAGTTACTGCAGAATATATAACACCCCCTCTATATATCAGTTACTACAGCATATATGATATTCCCTCTATATATCAGTTACTACAGCATATATAACCTTCCCTCTAAATATCAGTTACTACAGAATATATAATATCCGCTATATATATCAGTTACTACAGAAGATATAACTTTCCCTCTATATATCAGTTACTACACAATATATAACACCCCCCTCTATATATCAGTTACTTCACAATATATAACCTTCCCTATAGAAATCAGTTACTACACAATATATAACCTTCCCTATAGATATCAGTTACTACAGACTATATAACCTTCCCTCTGTATCAGTTACTACAGCA
Source organism: Haliotis rufescens (assembly GCF_023055435.1). Taxonomy (NCBI): domain Eukaryota; kingdom Metazoa; phylum Mollusca; class Gastropoda; order Lepetellida; family Haliotidae; genus Haliotis; species Haliotis rufescens. Next base: position 19,169,352 of record NW_025964383.1, on the reverse strand, counting down.
TATATAACCTTCCCTCAATGTATAAGTTACTGCAGAATATACAACATCCCCTCTATATATCAGTTATTACAGAATATATAACACCCCCTCTATATATCAGTTACTACAGCATATATGATATTCCCTCTATATATCAGTTACTACAGCATATATAACCTTCCCTCTAAATATCAGTTACTACAGCATACATAATATTGCCTCTAGATATCAGTTACTACACAATATATAACACACCCTCTATATATCAGTTACTTCACAATATATAACCTTCCCTATAGAAATCAGTTACTACACAATATATAACCTTCCCTATAAATATCAGTAACTACAGAATATATAACCTTCCCTATAGATATCAGTTACTACAGAATATATAACCTTCCCTCTGTATCAGTTACTACATAATATATAACATCCCCTCTATATATCAGTTACTACAGAATATATAACCTTCCTTCTATATATCAGTTACTACAGCATACATGTATATAATATTCCCTCTGTATCAGTTACTACAGGATATATAACCTTGCCTCTATATATCATTTACTACAGCATATATAATATTCCCACTGTATCAGTTACTACACAATATATAGCCATCGCTCTATGTATGTTACTAAAAAATAAAACCTTCCCTCTATAGATCAGTCACTACAGTATACATTACTTTCCCTCGTCATTTCACTCGTGTATTTCTCTCCAGATACACGTATTTACACCCTTGGCTGCCAAATATCACAGCACAGGTATATAATTTGCTTTCCAACTTTTCAATTTCAATGGCCCCTTATTTGAATGCGAAACATCGGTGAGCTTGTTTAAAGGGTGTTGGGGGATGTTGTTTTCATCTGATTAGCCCGGCTGTATCATGGGGACAGGTAAATCCATGGTTGACCATATGATCAATGATCACACTTGAGTGAATGAGTGAGTTGGGTTTAACGCCGCTTTTAACAGTATTCCAGATATATCACCGGGTGTCAGCTTATTTTTGGGAGGAAAGCCCGAAGTGATGCAGGTCTCAGACGTTTACCACTTCGGTGAAACCTACGAGCACGGGTATGGTGCTTACAAACCTAGAAACATAATCGGGGCGAACCGGGATTTGAACCCACAATCATAGGTTTCTGGCGTGCCCAAGGGACGCAACTCTGCACAGCGAATCGCGGCGTCTCAGACGACTGGGCCACCCGTGCCCCCGATCACACTTGAAGGTGACGATGACACAGCCACGTAAGTCAGTGTAGCCCTTCAATCCTCGTTTTGGAGTGAGTGAGCGAGTATGGTTTTACGCCGCTGTTAGCAATATACCAGAATGGGTTTCTCACATCGTACCCATAAGTGGAGTCGAACCGGATCTTCGGCGTGATGGACGAACGCTTTAACCACTAGGCTACCCCACTGCCCCCTCATATTAGATGATGACAGTGTGGTAAGCAGAACACCAGCCTTTCACTTGTTCCACTGAGAATATTTTGTGTTGAATCATAAGTGTTAATGTAAAAAGTCTGTAAATATAGCTGGAGTCGCATATCCATTGAAACGTGTTTACATAAATGCCAACGCTATCAGATATTCACAATATCTATTTCCGTGGAAGCGCCATTAACACTAACTGCCACAAGACATGATCTTGAATGAACTCCCTTGATGAGGCCAGCCTAGACCAATCTTAGCGTCACGACAGCCGAAACTCACATGCGTCAACATCTTAACGTTACGACAGCCGTAACTCACATAATTCACCATCTTAGCTCTGCAACAGCAGTAACTCACATGCGTCAACATCTTAGCGTCACGACAGCCGTAACTCGTCAACACCTTAGCGCAAAGACAGTCGTAACTCGTCAACATCTTAGCGTCACGACAGTCAAACTCGTCAACACCTTATCGCAAGACAACCGAAACTCACATTCGTCAACATCTTAGCGTCCCGACAGTCAAACTCGTCAACACCTTAGCGTCACGACAGTCAAACTCGTCAACATCCTAGCGCAAAGACAGCCGAAACTCACATGCGTCAACATCTTAGCGTCACGACAGTCAAACTCGTCAAGACCTTAGCGTCACGACAGTCAAACTCGTCAACACCTTAGCGTCACGACAGTCAAACTCGTCAACACCTTAGAGTCACGACAGCCGGAACTCGTCAACACCTTAGCGTCACGACAGCCGAGACTTACATACGTCAACATCTTAGAGTCACGACAGCCGAAACTCGTCAACACCTTAGCGTCACGACAGCCGAGACTTACATACGTCAACATCTTAGAGTCACGACAGTCAAACTCGTCAACATCTTAGCGTCACGACAGCCGTAACTCGTCAACATCTTAGCGTCACGACAGCCGTAACTCAAATACGTCAACCTCTTAGCTTCACAACAGCCGTAACTACCACACTTCAACATCTAATGCCGTTCAAGGCAACAGCTCAAGTTTCCCGAAATGTGCCATGTTACTTGACATTTGGTTAATCACTTACAATGGAAGACAGGCGAGTAATATCCTAAGCCAGCAGCGGTGGCACCGCGGAGGTAAACTCAATTAATCTGATTACATTACGTGCACTCAGTGACTACTGGATCTTGCTGTAAAGTGTTCGGTTGTTACTGTCCACACGTGTACCTCCAGCACTTCACACGCCATCTTTATAAAGCTAACAAAAGCATCAGGTGTTCGTGAGGTATTCTGTCCTCCGCCAGAGTCAAAGTCACGCCTCAGCTGTCTGTAGATATATCGAAAGACATCAATCAACGTCGCGGAGGATTACAGTCTTAATACATGACGTGTCTCTTACCGCAACTGTAGACCACGTTATCAAATAAGCGCACGTGACAACAATAGATTTATGTGAAAGGCACACTCGTTCATTTCTATAATTATTCCATCGGTCTGATGCCATTCAAGTTGTTCATTCGTGTTTATTAAAGGACCAAGTCTCTCATTGTCACAAACGGGAAAAGGCCCGTGAAGATCCAGGTTAGAGGCGACTAACGGGATCGGGTGGTCAGGCTCGCTGACTTGGTTGATGCGTGTCATCGTATACCGATTGCGTGGATCGATGATCATGATGTCAATCACTGGATTGTCTTGTCCAATCTCGATTATTTACAGACCGCCGTCATCGTAGCTTGAATATTGCTGAGTGTGACGTTAAACAACAAACAAAAAAACATACGGGAATACGTGATCGATTGTTGTTGTTGTTGTTGTTTACATTCACATCGTCGTCCGTATACCAAGGGTCATGCTTCCAGGCCACTATTTCATTTATCCGGAGACCGTGATTCCGGGTGATTTCACTGAGAACATTAACGTACGGGTGAACGGGTTGGGTGTGATGTAATAATCATGATTGTCTAATGGATGAATGAGTGAGTGAGTTGGGTTTAACGCCGCTTTTAACAGTATTCCAGTTATATCGCGGCGTGTCAGCTTAATGTGGGCGGAAAGCCCGATGTGCTGCAGGTCTCAGACGTTTACCACTTCGGTGAAACCCACGAGCACGGGTATGGTGCTGACAAACCTAGAAACATAATCAGGGCGAACCGGAATTCGAACCCACAATCATTGGTTTCTGGTATGCCCAAGGGACGCAATTGCGGCGCCTTAGACGACTGGGCCACCCGTGCCCCCTCTAATGGATGAGAATGTACGTTGGGTTATATAAGATGATGGGGTACGAAGTATACGTCAGTGTACGTCATTGTACGTCAGTGTCAGTCTCAATTCATTATTTCTGTACTTAAGGCCAAGACTACAAGAATAATATAATATAACAGCAGTTAGGGATCGGGTTTGTACACGAACAGGATAGTAATAATCTTCTCACAGTGATTGCTTTGAGAGAGGAAAGCATGTTGCATTTTATTTTATTGATTTTTCAAATATTCTGTTTACTGATGTTGCCTCACATTAAGAGCTTGATGGACATATAATCGAAACTCAAACTTAAGTACAAAGAATATACTACACAAAGAGAGATAAATTATACTTTTATATCGATTGCTTTCATAGAGGAAAAAGGGGCGGTCGGGTAGCCTAGTGGTTGAAGCGTTCGCTCGTCACGCCGAAGACCCTGGTTTGATTCCCGACATGGGTACAATGTGTGAAGCCCATTTCTGGTGTCCACCGCCGTGATATTGCTGGAATATTGCTAAAAGCGGCGTAAAACCAAACTGGGAAATTCGAAAGGGTTGTTTTGTTACAATGTTGTTGATTAATATCTACTCTAACTTATTAAAATACCGTGGACTCGGGAAACCCCGGTAACATACTCTATTACAGACACCCCGGTTGTCTGTGAACCTCGCTAGTCCAGAAACTCCATAAATCCAGAAACTCCATAAATCCAGAAACTCCATTAGTTCAGAAACTTCGCTCGTCCAGAAGCCGCACTTGTAAGGACCACTTATATACCAGAAATCACGTTAGTCCAAAAATCCCTTTAGTCAAGAGCTCTCACCAGCCCAAAACCTTGCTAGTCCAGAAACCTCACTTGTCTAGAAACTTCGCTAGTTCAGAATCCCCATTAGTTAGGTGAAGGAGTGAGTGGTTTTACGTCGCTTTAAGAAATATTCTAGCAATATCACGTCGAGGGACACCAGAAATGGGCTTCACACATTGTACCTATGTCGGGAATCGAACCAGGGTCTTCGGGGTGACGAGCGAACGCTTTAACCTCTAGGCTAACCGACACACACACACACCCCCCCCCCCCCCCCTCCCACCTCCATTTTGTTAAGAAAACCAGAAAAAATGTCTGTACTTATACTGCTCCATTCAATACACAAGGTACATGCTCAAAGCGGTAACAGGTCAGTGGATGAGTGTGCAGTCATTTTTATTCTCAACTTCCTGCGGAGTATACAACCCAAGCTGCCTTGTCAGGCGATTGAAGGTTAACAGTCATATTAAACTCTCACCCCACCGGGTACCCATGTTACTGCTTGATGACCAGAGGCATATACCGAACAAAGTTCCTTGCCTGGGTGTTCCAAGCCGTAATGTTGCCGAAAAGTGCTTGCAAAGGCAAAAACCTGTACAGTGATCACTCACGGAGGGATGATCAATTATTTAACGTCGCCGGGTCTACAGACCATTTCCTCATAAGCCAACGAACTCTCTGTCGTTGTGTGACATTAAGAGAGGATTACTGTAGATAATCTAGCTTCACCAAGTCTCCATCCAGTGTCGTTAAGCACTGGTTTTTGTATCCACTGAGCAGGCACCGGACACGTAGAGAATACTATTTATTTGGCTCCACTTTGGAATACAATAAATGATTTGAAACAAGAAAACGATCACAGAACATTATTTTTCTGAAAGGAAATAATTCGCTTTGCAAACGTTTTGTTTGTCTGAATTACATCGGTACAGTGAAATCAGGTTGAATATTATCGTTGAGGATAACATACATATCCCCGTAGGCTGTCACACATACCCTGATACAAATATATCCAATACAGCCCATGCAAGTCTATAATGATTGCAAGTCTAGATTACTGCAGTATCAGGCAACGAAGAGAGTCTCTGGGCTCCTTTTTATTATACTTTTATTACGAAAATTTAACACCTGTCTTTTTTCTGTAAGATATGTTCATTTCAGAGACTAGATGTAAGTCTTATATCCCCGACCAGACGAGTTTTACAACGGCTATCCCCTGCCCCCCCGGGATCCGAAGTTTTATTTTCCTGACGTTCTTGTTCATGAAATATGTGCTCAAACGCCAGCGCTGTGTGCATTCGGGTTGCGCAGCACTGGATTTACCTCTAAGTATAAAATTACATGTAGAATATTAAATATTATATGTGAATGTGCTGACTTGATTGCAGATGTAAGAGGAGGATATCATATATTATATATATTCCCGTCTAGACGAGTTTTACGAGGTGAATTCTTTAATATTCTGTGATAATCGATCAGGATGGGAAGCCCATTATGTTAATGTCAGCCTGACTTCAATAAGAAACGCAGCTCAGCACTTCTTTGCGCAACCGAATGTGTTTGTGGATGGGCATCACGTGAGTTACTGGGTCGTGCTGATTTCAGGTGAGGTCAGGTGAGATTTGGTTTAACGTCGCGTCCAAGATTATTGCACTTATATAGCGACATGCATGGACGTGTGTGTGGCTGCTTGTACTAGTCCGGACTGATGCCGATTGATAGTGCTAGCTCACTGAGATACCATGCCACAGTTTAACTTGAATACCCTACTCAGACACAGTATACTGACTCCGAGCCGACCAGTCCTTGTTTAAGCCCCTCAATGCCGAGCGCCAGACAGGGTAGCTGATTTCAGGAAAAAAATGTTAAATTTGTGTTATGCGCCATTTCTGAAACATCTTTCTGAACACCTGGTGTCATCGCTGATTTTCAGGGATCCATTCATTCAATGTTCCCCACTTTTTAGTCTTTTACGCCCTATGGCATCTGTTTCGGCATATAAAAGGTGAGGTGAGTGAAATGGGGTTTAACGTCGCGTCCAAGATTATTACACTTATATAGCGACGTGCATGTACGTGTATGTGTTTGTGTGGCTGCTTGTACTAGTCCGGACTGATGCCGATTGATAGTGCTAGCCTACTGAGATACCATGCCGCAGTTTAAAAGAAATAACCCACTCAGACACAGTATACTGACTCCGAGCCGACCAGTCCTTGTTTTAGCCCCTTAATGCCGAGCGCCAGACAGGGTAACAACAAGTACAACTTTTTAACGTCTTTTGGTATGACGCGGCCGGGGTTCGAACGCCGGACCTTCCGCTCTCCGGACCACTAGACCACGGAGGCGGTCCAGATTATAGAGATTGTGTATTTATTATCTGGAGTTGACGTGTTATATTATGTTTTAAAATGAGTATGATATACATACGAATGTTGCTTTGCTATCTATATAGGGCTGTGGGGTAGCCTAGTGGTTGAAGCGTTCACTCGTACCGTCGAATCGAAGACCCGGGTTCGTGTCCCCGCATGGGTACAATGTGTGAAGCCCGTTTCGTTTATGGTGTCCCCCGCCGTAATGTTGATTGAATAATGCTGAAAGCGGCGTAAAACCATATTCACTAACTAACTTTTATCTGTATTTTATAGATAGCACTGACGAAGTAGTAAAATGTTATTATGTCCTTCAGTGTGAAAGAGTTTTCTGAAGTTGAGAGAAGTGATATTTTCATTTCATTGAACATAGCACTTGATTTTTCACTACAGTGAACATAACACTTTGAGGGAAGTATTTTCATACAAGAGTTATCTCCCCGCAAATTATGTCCCCTTTATCGTACACGAACTGTGAATTTCATATTTACGTTCCACACTGACATGACAAAATAATGACAGATGGAGTTAATATCGCCTCTTGCCGTTTGTGTGTAAAACGTCTCTGTTTGTTGGGTAGGGGGAATTTATGTTTGAAGCTTTTATATGTGTAATGAAATAATTTAATTGTCTGGTAGACATACTTAAACATCACTTTCCCCGTCATTCCATAAGAGAAACATGGTATTTCACTCGACACTTGAAATATCCCATTTATCATATTTATAAATGGCGTTCAAAATGGTGTGAAAGAAACCTCCGTCGCAACCGATTAATTAATGACGGCATCCCGACGGGTGGTGGGGAAGCACAGTGGTTTTACTTCTTCCCGAGGCAGGAGAGTTAACTGACTATAAAAGTCCAGTTTCCACCCTTGCCGAACTAGGCTGATATTATGGAGTTATAGTTATATTTTGGCTGGACTAACGAGTCTATGCACAGGCCAATCAAAGCGCGCAACGAAATCGAAATCCGGTTCGCAAACTGTAATGCAGATTTCGGTCGATTGCAGGATTTGCCAGGCATGTGCACCGCCAACTCGTTGTCAACAGATATTTTCATGTTTCGAATCAAGTTGCTCACGTGATTTGATGCATTTCGCGATGTAAAACCCGTTTTATCACAATATAGATATTGATTATCGATCAGATCGTCCTGACTGGGCGCCGCCATTTTGTTTGAAGCAAATGCAAGTGACACGAGAGGTGGAATCTTATTTGTCAATAGGAGAGGCATAGAAGGGATATAACTCGTAATAGCCACTGGTGGCGCTACGATAGACCCCAGTTATTCCAGTCGAGTTCGACAAGGGTGGAAACTGGACATTTAAAGTCAGTTAACTCCCTTGGCTCGGTTTTAAGGATCGGCTGAATTTTTTCAGTTCTTTGAGGTGCGAATCGAAAAACCAATATGCAAACTGTATGAATCCCTAGGCACATTGCTTTTTCGATTCATACCTCAATCAGCCGAAAAAAATCCGGTCAATCCTTATAATCAAATTCGGCATCAGTAGCATGTGTTATGTATAATAGATTAACGAAAAACAAGTATATACTAATAAATCAAAGCAGACGAAAATGACGAGACTGATAAACATTTCTGGCGTATGAATACATACTGTGGTGTGACAAAAATCAGGTGATTGTTTAATTTATGCACATAGCTTGACACGCCCACAAAGTCAGCAACCAATCAACAGAGAGTAGCATCAAACAATGTTCAAAGGACCTATCAATCAAGGCAATAGGCGAGAAGAACAGTCAGACTGTAACGAACCGGGACAAATGTATCCAGGAAATGGCAGCTGTTTGAAATGACTTGATCTGTAACCACCAGATTCAATCATTAGTTGCCTGAGAACGGGAAGACGAGTTGGAAAATGCGGGTGAGAAATGAAACCCAATGATATGAAATTTGTGGAAGCCGGGCGAGCGAAAAAAACAACAAAAGTCGAGAGAGCCTTCGGTCACGAATGGTAGTTTTCGCTAAATGGTCCAATGCATAACTCCCACTCTCCTACCCAGAGTTCCTTGCGGTCGGCAGCCAGCACAGTACCTCTGCCACAGGCCAGCGCCATGTGACGATTCGTCAAATCTTAGACAGTCCATTCAAGATATTGCATATGTTTTTCATCCGTTTCATTATTGACGAGACTACGCATTGTGATAAACAAATGTCATAGAATGGTTACCTTTCATTAAGAAAGTATCCTTAAACATGAAAATCTGCTTCCATTTGCGTAGTTAATCTTTGTTTTCATTGGTTGCACGTGCTGTCATCGAAACCTTACGGGAGCAAGCGATACGGTCAAGTCGTTGATGTGTTAAGTCAAAGTGGCCGTACAAACAGTGGAATCCGATATCTTGTCACTCACCTCGAGCTCACTGTCGCAGTTGTTGTAGCATATCTATATAACTATGCAAAACAATATATAAAGCGCACCGAAAGAGTTGGAATAGGCCAGTATGTTCTGATTTTAGAATACGCGCGTTTGTTTACAAACAAGAGAAATGTCTGGTCACGTGATATGCAAATTAGCCTGTGGCAGCAGTGTAATGCTGTCACCACTGGGTCGGAGTGTGAGGGAATTCCCTCAGCTGTTATTGGGATTCCCCGACATTCCGTAGTGGTGAAAGTCGCTTCGATGGGCGTGGCTTAACTGTTTACATTTATTGGGAAATGAATGCAATAACACGTGACCAATTCAGCTAATCAGAATGCAGAAATTGCAATGAAATTGTGATTGCCTCGTCACGCCGAAGACTCGCGTTCGTTTACTCACATGGATATAGTGACAGAAATATTGCTTATAACGGCTCAAAACATACTCACTCTCTCAATCGAGCTGGAGGCAGTGAAGGTGCAGACAGACGGGGTTAAAAGATTGTGTAGACACTATTATGCAGATGTAAACAATAAATCTGTGTCCGACTTTCTGGCGACAGTCGTAATGTGGTGCATCCTTCTATTAATCTCCCTATTTCTGACGCAGGGCAATTAAAGGGGAGGGGTGGGGGATGGGGTTCCGGGGCAGTATACGCATCCAGTAGTCATGTTTGTCTCCCTGTGTGGTTCTGGGGCAGTATAGGCCTTCAGTAGTCATGTTTGTCTCCCTGTGTGGTTCTGGGGCAAAATAGGTCTCCAGTAGTCATGCTTGTCTCCCTGTGTGGTTCTGGGGCAATATAGGTCTCCAGTAGTCATGTTTGTCTCCCTGTGTGGTTTTTGGGCAAAATAAGTCTCCAGTAGTCATGTTTGTCTCCCTGTGTGGTTCTGGGGCAATATAGGTCTCCAGTAGTCATGTTTGTCTCCCTGTGTGGTTTTTGGGCAAAATAAGTCTCCAGTAGTCATGTTTGTCTCCCTGTGTGGTTCTGGGGCAATATAGGTCTCCAGTAGTCATGCTTGTCTCCCTGTGTGGTTCCGGGGCAAAATAGATCTCCAGGAGTCATGCTTGTCTCCCTGTGTGGTTCCGGGACAGAATAGGTCTCCAGTAGTCACGCTTGTCTCCCTGTGTGGTTCCGGGGCAAAATAGATCTCCAGGAGTCATGCTTGTCTCCCTGTGTGGTTCCGGGACAGAATAGGCATCCAGGAGTCATGCTTGTCTCCCTGTGTGGTTCCGGGGCAATATAGGTCTCCAGTAGTCACGCTTGTCTCCCTGTGTGGTTCTGGGGAAAAATAAGTCTCCAGTAGTCATGCTTGTCTCCCTGTGTGGTTCTGGGGCAAAATAGGTCTCCAGTAGTCATGCTTGTCTCCCTGTGTGGTTCTGGGGCAAAATAGGCATCCAGTAGTCATGCTTGTCTCCCTGTGTGGTTCTGGGGCAGAATAGGTCTCCAGTAGTCATGCTTGTCTCCCTGTGTGGTTCTGGGGCAAAATAAGTCTTCAGTAGTCATGCTTGTCTCCCTGTGTGGTTCCGGGGCAAAATAGGTCTCCAATACTTATGATTGTCTCCCTGGGGTGGGGGACACCCCGGGGTAGATTAGGACCCAAGTACCCCATACATGTCTCCGCGTGGACTTCCCGGGCAGAACTATTATGACATCACGAGGGTCCGCTGTCTGTAACAGTTACATATTACCATCACAGAATAGGATTTACAAATTAAAATCCCAAAATATATTTATTCATAGAAGCGCGATACACCAATTATTAATGATACATATTTATAGATATCCGACAGTTGTTTTTCTTTTTGCATCACAAACGGCCGATATTAATATATACGACGTTCCTTTCATCGACAACAACCACGGTCTGACGTATTCGATCAGTTCTGTGACGGCTAGTGTTGGGAAAGTGACCATTTGTCCAACGGACTATTGACGGCATAATCCCGTTATTCTATATTCATAGCAGGATCTCAAAGGTCGGACGTATCTATTACAGCTGTGGACGATGTTATGTGACGTAGGAATGCAGTATAGGAAGCCAGACACACATCATTTATTCTTGCATTATTTTACGCCGCACTCAGCAACATTCCAGTTATAAGACGGCGGTCGGAACATAACCGAGTCTGGATCAGACAATCAAGTGATGCATCAACCAAGTCAGCGAGCCTGACCACCCGATCCCGTTAGTCGCCTTTTACGACAAGCATAGTCGCCTTTATCGGCAAGCATGGGTTGCTGAAGACCTATTCCACCCCGGATCTTCACGGGCCGTGATATAATGTATTCACATAAACCTGATGTGAAAATTGAAGCGAGTTCAATATTATACTTATTACTGCTGTTGCAATTTGAAGAGGAATGAACAAAAAAAAATAGCTTTTGTAATCTCTGAATAGCGACACAGAGAAAGGTCTAAGTTAGTGTTGGTTAACATTGATTGCATGACGCTGTAAAATAATAAGGGCTTAAGTGCACGAGATCATCCCTTAGTAATGGCTTCTACGTTTTTCAGACGCCATTTATGTCGCCTCGCTTGAATTAAATACGTTCGTTACTAAATTATTTACCAAAGAATATACAACATACAACGTGTTCGCTGCAATGTTGCTGATGAGATTGTGGCACGCCATGATGGAACGCCCTATATCAAACCGCGTGGTTGAGCTACTATATTCGACTTAAGTTGATATAATCTGTAATTTTCGGGGTTGTGCTACTATATTCGTCTTTGTTTTGATATATATCGGCAAGTATCGGGGTTGAGCTACTATATTCGTCTTTGTTTTGATATATATCGGCAAGTCTCGGGGTTGTGCTACTATATTCGTCGTTGTTTTGATATATATCGGCAAGTCTCGGGGTTGAGCTTCTATATTCAACATGTGTTGAAACTCTCAGGGTTGTGTTACTACATTCGACCTATTTAGATATCCTGTTGGCACGAGATGCGAGGGTGAGATTCTCGGCCCACTTCTCCCTTGGACCCGCCACTGAGGGACGCTACAGAATGCATGTCCCGTCGAAGGAAGACCCATTGCATTATTGGAACTTAATGAAGAACTTCTTGTATTTGGATAATGGCTTAAAAATGATAAACTATTTAAAATATTTACTAATATATTTCTTCATGGAAAATTACTTCACGTACGGACATAACAGCAATAACTGAATTCAAGAACAGCAAGAGCTGAATTCGTTAAATGACAGGTACCATGATTTATAGTGCGCCACAGTTTACCTGTAATGGCGGTTTGATGTATTGACGTAAATGGCATTTCCACTACATAGCACCACCATTAGAAACAATTATTTCGAGAAACGGAACTCTTTGAGAAAGGTTCCAATATGGGTAGAAACATTCAACCCTTGGCGACCTAAATCAATGTCCACACTTCAACGATATACCTCACACGAGGCACACGACTGTCCATGACAAATACGTTCTCAGAATAAACGGACAAATGGTAAAACAAATTGTTTGTAAACGTTCTGCCGTCAGCAATAGCGATGCTCAACATGGAAAGCTACTCGTTAGTTCTGTAATACGATCGGTGGGGCTGGGATCGAAGCGGCACAATGGTGTCGTGTGTTATATATTCCCGTGAAATACAAAGTTGCTGGGTCACCGATGTGGAACTCGTCAATGTTTGTCGATAATACCATTATTCTTTTGATTAGGCTGTTTGTTTCCTTTAACTCAGCAAAGTAATTGTCTGTTCAATTACACGTTTGGGTGAACTCGTGCCACGTGCACTGACTGTGTGAGAAAATAGGAATCTGTTGATAACTGACACAATGTAAGAATTTATAAAACGCCATTTTTGCAAACGAAATAGATAAACTGAATGATCAATGATTAGAACGTTGTTGCCATCCTCGCTTATCAGGATTTAGGCGACACTACACGCCTGTAGTTAATAACAATAAAACACGAAATGGTACGTATGGTCCTAGTCGGAAATAACCCAATCACACCCAACTTCCTGATATTTGCACCAATCCTTGTAAGGCAGAACTTCTTTCTCGCGGAGGCGGTCGGGTAGCCTAGTGGTTAAAGCGTTCGCTCGTCACGCCGAAGACCCGGGTTCGGTTCCCGACATGGGTACAATATGTGAAGCCCATTTCTGGCGTCCCCCGCCGTGATATTGCTGGATTATTGCTAAAAAGCGGCGTAAACCCATACTCAGTCAATCAAACAATCAACCTTCGTCACAAACAGGTGACGTAGATAGGTATGTCGATCCCTTGCAGCGTCAGTAATGCAACTATCTATCTATCACGAACCAGTGTCACCTCTGCTGTTGATGTAGTTTAGTCTGTGGTAGGCCATTATTATCATTATTATTATCATCACCATCATCATCACCATCACCACCACCATCATCATCATCGTCGTCGTTCATCATCATCATCATTATTATTGTTGTTATTATTATTATTATTATTATTATTATTATTATTATTGTGAATTTTACATAATCTACCCTGCTGCCGTATATGTTATTATATTTATGTATTTCATATGCCACAGTTTGTGGCCAGAAAAGCAAATATAGTAATGCTGTCATACGAATCTTGCTGAAAGTTGTATAATCAGGGATAAAACGTTCAAGGGCTCAGAAAAGCTTTCAAAAAGTGTTATTGTGGGAGACATTACAAATTTGACGCATCAGTGACAAAAATGATGTCCGTTGCAATTACCTATTTTGACTTTAACCCTATGTTCCCGTGTTTTTTCAGGTGAACAATTGACTCGTCTTTGCATGTGTTTGTGACGGGAGCAACTGGTGGGGCAGGATACGCTCACCTTTTCGAGAACACCTGCTATCCTTACTATTTGATAGCGATTCCTGAACACACGCTCATGATATAGCCGAAACCGTACAACGAGCTCTGCTTTTAAAAAGATGACTTATGATAATGAAAATATGTTTTTTTCGCCTTTTTTATGTAACAAAACCCATATCATTACATGCCAGCTATCCAGACCTGCTTGTCCACAAAGGGGCAGAACAGAGCGGACTAGGCTTTTTACTGTATTCGGGAACTGCGATCAGTGGGTCGATGTTCGTTATGATTGAGGCGGGGGCTTGGGTGGCCCAGTCGTCTAAGGCGCCGCGATTCGCTGTGCAGAGTTGCGCCCCTTGGGCACGCCAGAAACCTATGACTGTGGGTTCGAATCCCGGTTCGCCCCGATTATGTTTCAAGGTTTGTCAGCACCATACCCGTGCTCGTGGGTTTCACCGAAGTGGTAAACGTCTGAGACCTGCATCATTTCGGGCTTTCCTCCCACATTAAGCTGACACGCCGAGATATAACTGGAATACTGTTAAAAGCGGCGTTAAACCCAACTCACAAACTCATGATTGAGGCTTACAGGACCCATTCTACAATATCCATTTGGATTGTTGACAGGCTGCAACAAACAAACACATACTTTTTTATGTTAATAGTGTGGCGGGTGTTACCGTTCGAGCAGGCCATGCATACCTTTGTTGTCAACATCTGGTGTTTTTCAGTGACCCATTCAGATTATTTTCATCACTATTTTCCCGATATAACCGAGACTGATTATTCTTTGGCGTCGAATTTTGATACCTACGTACCAATGATCTGTTTATCCGGACACTTGTTACTCCGGACAGTTTGGCTGTTCGGATTAAGAGGGTTTAATCTACGATCTGGTGTAGCGCATTGGCAAAAGGTAGTCATTGTACAGAGGAGAATACCGACCAGGGCGTACAGTACATGCCTAATCTCCCTACAAACCATAATACAAAGTTAAACTGTGCACAAAATGCCGTTTAAACATGTCCCTGTATATTATATCATCATCTATTCGCCTACACATAAAACAGCGAATTGGAGAGATGGTATTAGCGCAGCCTTCGACAGTATTTCAGTAATGTCATAATTGGCCTCTTATTGTGGGAGGACCCTCCAACGCGACGAAGGCCTTAGACATCTAAACTTTAAGGTAGCACTATCATCTCCACACAGTGCCTTAGTTTCATTAGCGTCATTCCAGTAAGTGCTGTGAGCAGGTGCTCGAGTTGCGTCGAGCTTGTCAAAGAGACAGAGGGAACGGTAACACATGGAGAAGGAACGCTTTTGTGTGGAGAGGGGACGCTACACCATGGAGAATAAACCTTATAATATGGAGGGAGAACGCTAAAAATAATTGAAGAGGGAACGCTATAGAATGGAGAGTTGAACGTTGTATTATGGAGAGAGGGCGCTATAATATGGAGAGGGAACGCTATAATATGGAGGGGAACGTTGTATTACGGAGAGGGGAACGTTGTATTATGGAGAGGGGAACGTTGTATTATGGAGAGGGGGCGCTATAATTAGGAGAGGGAACGCTGTATTATGGAGAGGGGGCGCTTTAATATGGAGAGGGAACGCTATAATATGGAGGGGAACGTTGAATTATGGAGAGGGGAACGTTGTATTATGGAGAGGGGAACGTTGTATTATAGAGAGGGGGCGCTATAATAAGGAGAGGGAACGCTGTATTATGGAGAGGGAACGCTATAATATGGAGAGGGAACGCTATAATATGGAGAGGGAACGCTTTAATATGGAGAGGGAACGCTATAATATGGAGAGGGGGCGCTTTAATATGGAGAGGGAACGCTATAATATGGAGGGGAACGTTGTATTATGGAGAGGGGGCGCTTTAATATGGAGAGGGAACGCTATAATAGGGAGGGGAACGTTGTATTATGGAGAGGGGAACGTTGTATTATGGAGAGGGGAACGTTGTATTATGGAGAGGGGGCGCTATAATAAGGAGAGGGAACGCTGTATTATGGAGAGGGGGCGCTTTAATATGGAGAGGGGGCGCTTTAATATGGAGAAGGAACGCTATAATTTGGAGGGGAACGTTGTATTATGGAGAGGGGGCGCTATAATATGGAGGGGAACGTTGAATTATGGAGGCGGGGCGCTATAATATGGAGGGGGAACGTTGTATTATGGAGAGGGGGCGTTGTATTATGGAGAGGGGGCGCTATAATATGGACAGGAACGCTGTATTATGGAGAGGGCACGCTGTATTATTGGGAGGGGGCGCTGTTATATGGAGAGGGAACGCTGTATTATGGAGAGGGAGCGCTATAATATGGAGAGGGAACGCTGTATTATGGAGAGGGGCGCTGTAATATGGACCGGGAACGCTATAAAAGTATGGAGAGTGAACGCGATTAAATGGAGAGGGAACGGTGTACTGTGGAGAGGAAACGCTAGTCTATGGTTGGAGCTCAATAAATGGGAAAGTAACGGTATATTATGGAAAGGGAAGGATTTATTATTTCTTTCCAAAAGCAGAAAAGAACTTTCGTAAAAAACCCATTCGCGACAAAACAAACAATCTCATAAACATCTAAAATACAATGATTCTAGTTCAAACCCATCCGACAACGATGACGTTAAGAGACGTTGCTGGGAGCGGCGTTTACACCCGGACATAGTCTGTATCTACTGTCAATGCCGATAAGGACATGCACTCAGAGATGAAAAAAACCCTATTCCACTGAGAATCCCCTCAGTGATCAGAACAGCCAATTAATCGTGCATATATCTCATTTCAGTCACGATACTCCGCGTTCGTAGCTCCGGGTCGCTACCAACACATATTCAGAATTCATTAGCAGGGTGTATGTGTGTGTCGGGGGGATATGGAGGGAGGGGGACTTCAATTTATGACTGCCGGGATCACCTGACTCGATGGGGTAATGACAACTCTTGCACCTGCTTGACTGGATGATATATGTGAGAGAATAACTGATAGCAATAACCTTTAAAATTGTCCATTTCAGACAACACCTGCAGGACGCACCTTCCTGTCATCAAGCAACACGGATGGGGATACAATGTGCAACCATCCCCAGACATGGTGATCGTCCAACGGGAAGGGCCTGCTATCTGTATCCGGAGTCACCGGCTTTTACCGGAAGTGACCCAGTGCCACATTTCCTTGAAAGAAGTGGAAGCAGCAACCAGCTTTGTTAGCATCTTCCCTCGCGACCCATTAAGCACGAGTGCGAGTTGACAAGTGTTGTGCATTGGGGTCAAGGGGAGACTTGAGGCTATTCGATAAAAGCTTCCAAAGTCTATAATTTTGTGCTTTGTGTAAGTGACTGAGAGCGGTTAACGGTGCTGCTTGGCGAGGAATATATAACCAGACAGGCCATGGTTGCCAATACCCTACAGGGAGACGAACAAAGGAAGAGCAGGGCGAGAGCTTCAAACAAAACCCAGTCTTAATGCGAGCGAGTGACGTCCGTCTTGAACCAGATTAGTACCAGGCAACGTATGTCAATACATTGAAGGGTCTAGCGCTGATGAAGTGCACTTGTTTGTTAAGAAACAATCATTTGAATTTCCGCTTTCCGGGAACAATAATGGTGTCGATTAGTGTCATTAAAACGTGTGTTAAGTGTGTGCTTGGGAAGATAGCTCTTGGAGAGGTTTTTTTATAAAAAAAAACCTTTTGTCGTCGTCCCCAACACAACAAATGTCTCACGAGATCACCTCTTGCCATTAACGCTATACCTCATCTGCTAGTTCGGAACAATTAATGTATATATATATGGACATGGTACTTCCTTGTACGGATTAAAGATCGGTACGTGACCGGTGAAGGTTTATTCAAGGACTTATCAAATTTACGTGTGTGCAGGACGTGAATATTCTTACATTCATCCGCGGATATACACACTGAAACACGCCACGTTCCGTTGCAACGCTGGAATGACCTGCTATATTATCAAGGTGTTTAAGGCTTGTGCCCAAGGTATTTGTTCAAGGAGTGTGCCAAAGGCATTTATTCAAGGCGTGTAATCCAAGTCATTTATTCAAGGCGTGTATCCAAGATATTTGTTCAAGGCGTGTATCCAAGGTTGTTCAAGGCGTGTATCCAAAGTTTGTTCAAGGCGTGTATCCAAGGCATTATTCAAACTCTTCAAGTTTCTGTATTCTGCTGAGTCATTGAGCATCACTGAGATCTTTTGTACCACTGAAGTCTTCCGTCTCCGCGTTCACGGCGTAGTCCGACAATGCTATTCATGTTTTTAGAATATCTTTGAAACATTGCATTCGGGATAAATGTTTGACACACTTCAAGATACCGCACAAGGCTTGTCTGAAGAGAAATGTGGCATGTTTAAAAGCATCATGATTGCAGGAGACCCTAACGACTGTGCCGTGCTATTTTCGTACACATAGGTGTTTTAACATTCAAACTGAAGAGGAGGAAAATTATACATAGGAGGATACCACATAACTAACACGGACGTCACAACTGACATTTAGAGACAACATATAAAAATATTGTCTTCTCAAGATATCGCAATAACACCGGATAAGTGAGTTTGACAAGGATTAAAAACTGACTCCTAGATGTATGTTGCAATTTTTTAAAATGTCAGACGTTCCGAAGCTGTCAATAGAACACGAGATTTAATTAGTTGATTTTGCAACCAGTGGGATTACATTAATGACGAATGCACTTTTATTGAATTCCAAATGGTCAGATTATTATCGTGCAAAGATACCTCACATCGCCTGCTAAAGAGCTGGGAAATATCAACAGGCGTTGTAAAGGTTGTCTTGAATAATTCCTCCTCCAACACAATGAATCAGTGAATAATGAAATCTTATCAGAATTGATGGATATCGAGCCTGTGGAATGTGCAATTCATTTGATGAGGAAATTCCCTGAGTCTTGAGTGTTTATATTTAACTGAAGTTGACGGTTTGCCACTACAGACCAGAGCGCTGCTCAATACGGATTCTGGCCCACGAAATGGTGCATTGACAAGACTTAAGGTTGTATCCAATTAAACCAGACAGGATTTTCAATCGTATAAGCTCAAAGTTGGAACGAATGCTAAACCATGTGTTGATAAATGCCTAAAAATGCGCAAGCTGTGTCCAGAAACATCTAGAGTGTGGAAATATGACGGCCGTGTAGAGTAACACAATAATATCACATCTGGATGAGAAGAAGTCTATCATATCACATCCATGGCTACAAACGTCCCGGTGAGTGAGTGAGTCACAGTGTGAGTGAGTGAGTGAGTGAGTGAGTGAGCTCCGATGGGGTGTCTCCTCACTCTCATAATGAACAGCTCACGGAACATAACGTCGTCGATGCCGCCGGAACAGACGCTGATATACACCATTGCGATGATTCTCAACACCTTCATCCTCCCCGTCATCGTCTTCACAGGCCTGGTGGGGAACACCGTATCTTGCATGGTGTTCGTCGGCAAGGATCTACGCCGCCTCTCCTCCAGCGTTTACGTCCTCGCCGTGCTCATCTCCGACACGGGGACGTTGTTGTCCCTGCTCTCAGTGTGGCTGGAAGTTCTCGGATTTCAAATAAATCATATGCAGGGTATATGTCAGCTGTTCGTCTACCTGACCTATGTGTGTAGCTTCCTTTCTGCTTGGTACATGGTGTGTATAACGGTGGAGAATTTCATTACGATCTGCCACCCCATGAAGGTGAAGGTTATGTGTACAAAGAACCGCGCAAGCGCAGTTGTGGTTATACTAGCTGCAGCCGCCATGCTTATGTACAGCGTCACTGTGATCACGACTCAGGTGCGGACGGATGCTTATAACAGACAGCTGTGTCATCAGAACCCGGACTTCGACTTCTTGGTGTCCGTGTATACGTATGTTGATTCCATAGTGACCCTTCTACTTCCGGTGTCAAGTATAGGGTTTATGCTCGTGGCCATGGGCTTCTCTATAGCGAATACGGTTCGATGGAGAAAAAACAGTCCACGGACTGACAGCGCACGGAGATGTATTAAAAGTCCGCAAGTCCGAGTGACAAAGATGCTGTTTGCACTTTCAACGACATTTTTAATAATGAATGCTCCCTTGCATTGCATGAGACTGTACTACCTTCTCAGGGACAGTGCCAATGTCCCCACGCAGATGTCCCACACTGCAGGGCTGGTGCATCTTTTTCTGCTGTTTATCTCCTACTCGCATTGTGCAGTGAAGTTCTTCCTGTTTATTGGGTTCAGTAAAAACTTCAGAAAAAGTTTGAAAGAATCGGGATGCATGTTTTCCGCTTGTACAAAAGACGTGAACTCTTCAAGTCAAGTCTACGTATAGACCGGTTCAAAGCCTGCCCAATCCACAAGTGTTTACTATTTGGCTTTTATTGTCTCCAGACTAATGAGGTTTAACTGTATACCATTGTCATGGCAACTGTTTCATCATAGCATTGTTCTGGAAGGTGAGGTGAAATGGGGTTTAACGGCGCGTCCAAGAGTATTTCACTTGTATAGCGGCGTGCATGACGTGTGTGTTTGGCTCCTTGTACTAGTCCGGAGTGATGCTGATTTATAGTGCTAGCCCACTGAGATACCATGCCGCAGTTTAACATGAATACCCCACTCAGACACAGTATACTGACTCCGAGCTGACCAGTCCTTGTTTTAGCCCCTTAATGCCGAGCGCCAGACAGGGTAACAACAAGTACCATCTTTTAACGTCTTTTGGTATGACGCGACCGGGGGTCGAACCCCGGACCTTCCGCTCTCCAGGCGGAAGCTCTACCACTAGACCACATGAAAACATATGAAGAAATAAGCAGGCCCCCTTACTTCTTCATATTTTGATAGACAAAGAATTTGTTTATGATGGAGAAAGAGCAAATAACAGTACATGATGTCGCTAAAAGTTGCTTAATGGCAATGTATTTATCAAACATCTATGTTCATTGAATCATTGGAGAATACCATCCTTTTCTTCATGTAAATGAATAATCTCATTTGATACAATTTGACAATATAAACTGCCGGGCAAAGTTAAGTACACCCATGTCTGAACGTGGCTAAAAATGAACAAACACGAAATGGTTATTCGACGGTGATATATTTGATGCTGGTATTATGGTTTTTGGACCTAAAGGTTGGATTGTTCAGGCGACTGTTTTAACGTTTGTAATTTTTTGATTAAAATAAATTTCTAGGTATAAACCTTTTGCCCGGCAGTGTATTACCATGGTGGCATGTGTTGTATTCCATACTTACAATATACGCAGTATATAGACATTGCAAGTTCCTATGTACTGTGTAGGCGCCTTTCGGCTATGTACACGTATTTGGTCAGTAAGAAATCATAAACATTTATTGGTTTTGAAATGTAAACTCGTTTTGTTTACTTTTTGCATGACTTACGGGAAAAGTGGAATGTTTTATGCTAATTGTGCTATTCATATATACAGTCAAACATCGTTGTGTCGAACTTTGATGTGTCAAGCGTACGCTTGTCTCGAAGTAAACACTTGGTCACTGCATATTCCTTCTTAATTCATCAGTTGTCGGTTGTGTCGAACCTCGGCTAACTCGAAGTATTTATATAGGTCCCTTCATCTGCGACACAACCGTGTTCGACTGTAGGCGTTTTGAATATGTTTTTTATGTGTAACAAAGCATTAAACAACATATGTACCAGAGAGACGGGCGTGGTCAATTTAACTTTCAGTTACAAGGACAGTGAACATGTTGGAGGTATGGGACACGGGGATTCCTATTTCCCACACCACTGGTCTGTTAATTGTGGGGTCGAATCCCGGGCTTCGACATCACCTGTTTAGTGTTTTAACAGAATGTTCAACATCTATGACCTGTGCCAATTCGGACTTTCCTACCACATCAATCGGTCAAACCGTGATAAAACTGAAAGGATGTTAAAAGTGGCGTCAGATCCATTCTCACACATCACTCACTCTTTTTTGGCTGCATTTTGAGTTGCGTCGCTTTGCCAATCACGGATCCGCTGATGTTGATTCCAATTTTATACTCTTCTCTTCGTTTGAAATGAATTTCTCCATTTTGGCAATCGCTGTGGACCTGCACATGCTGTATAACTGAAATATACTACTCAAAAGAGGTTTTGTGTTTTACAGTGTTCTTTAACTTCTTTTGAGTAGTATACTATTCAAAGCAACGCAAAACCACTGACTTACTTACATGTAAGTACTGCTTGAACCACGGACGGCGCCTCAAACCCACTCAAAATTCAATATTTTTGAAGTGAGTGATTTGCTTTCAACAAGGTATTATTCTGATGTTATAAACAAGAGTTACAGTTTGCATTTGTTACACTGCCACGCAGAAGTTATATACATTATTTTCACAACCCGTATACAACGCAAACAAAGCGGAAATACTGAGGATTATCCGAGGATATTTGCGAAATCCCCTTTTGTAGTTGGTGAGGTGAAACTGGTTTTAACGTCGCGCCCAAGAATATTGCACTTATATAGCGACGTGCTTGCACGTGTGTGGCTGCTTGTACTAGATGGGACTAATGACGATTTATAGTGCTAGCTCATTGAGATACCATGCCGAAGCTCAACATGAATGCCCAACTCAGACACAGTATACTGACTCCGAGCCGACCAGTCCTTGTTTTAGCCCCTTAATGTCGAACGCCAGACAGGGTAACAACAAGTATACCATCTTTTAACGTCTATTGGTATGAACCCCGGACCTTCCGCTCTCCGGGCGGACGCTCTACCACTAGACCACGGAGGCTGTCTTCCCCTTTTGAAGGACCACGGACCTATCCACAAGTCCCTGGTAGGACTAATTAGTCTTGTGGTCCGTGGACATCGGTACCGGCATTGGGTAGGATGACATGCTATATCCCATAACGTTTTACCATAGTCTAGGATTAACTGAAACAGTTATATTTTAATACCACACCATTCATCCATGAATCATATAACTTCAACTTTTAAAGGAATTCAAATCAGAAGTACAGTAGATTGGTCAAGAACAAATAATGAATGACCTACACATTATAATTTACAAATAACTGTCAGTGTTATCAGCTACTGTTGGTATTGTTTCATTGAGCAAAGAATTATTGTGTCGGCCATCTTTCAGCTTTAGACTAGACGCCGAATACGTGCTCGTCCGATTATGGAATGACTACTACACTCTTCAAAAATTAAAGAGAAACGCACAGGTAGTATGCAGTTCATTGAACCTGACTAAACAAAAATCCGGTATATAAATTGGATATATATTATTGGAAGATGTTGGTGGCTTTTTCAAAAAGCAAAATGCACGTGCAAGTTATTACATTCGTACCTTGTGGTAGTTGCTATTAAAAAGGCAAGCATAAACCAATATTTTGTCATTCAATTGTCACCATTTTTCAAGTTCGAAAATGCCGAGACTCCGATCGGAACATCGCCGTAGGACGCATCCAAAGAGGGGAATCGCAGTCTTATGTTGCACGCCACAGCACCATTTGCCGCCTTTGTGACCGATGCACACAGTTCAATTCCACTGCAGACCGCCTGAGAACCGACCGATCGAGAGTTACCACCCCTGCACAGGATCGCTACATTCGACTGTTCCACCTACGTCATCGCAATGCCACAGCTACGGAGACTGCAGGACGCACCCCTGGTTTGAGGAGGATATCGGACCAGATTGTCAGGAACCATCTCCGCGAGGCTGGAATCGGACCATGAAGAACAGTTATCGTCGGACTCCCTGTTTTGCAACAGATCCATCGACAGCGACGCTTGCGTTGGTGCCATACCTTACACCTTTGGAATTTGAGAAACTGCATACGATTTCTTCTTCACCGGCGAGATGGAAGTGAGTGAGTGAGTATGGTTTAACGCCGCTTTTAGCAACATTCCAGCAACATCACGGCGGGGGACACCAGAAATGGGCTTCACACAATGTACCCATGTCGGGAATCGAACCCGGGTCCCGCGAGATGGAAGCGTTTTGCCCAACAGTGTGTACGTGAATTCGATAAGTTCTGTGGCGGTAGTGTCATGGTGTGTGTGTGTGGGGGGGGGGGATCAGGGTTCAGGGAAATTTGACAGCATATCGCTACATGAGTCCAACCTCACCTTATTCCAATCATTGACTGCCAGAAGGGGCTGTTTCAAAAGGGGAAAGCCCTACGCCGCACACAGCTCGTGTCACGGTAGACTACCCTCATAATGTCAACATCAACGACTTGCCCTGGCCGTCGAGATCGCCAGATCTCAACCGAATCGAACACCTCTCGGATGAACAGCAGAATGGCGTACACTTATTCAGTCAGTGCTGATGAGATGCAGAGCCGTGATTGCTGCCCGGGGCAGTCACACGAGATACTGAGTTCAGCGCAACCGTGTGGCCTTATGTGACATGACAATGAACAGTTTCCAATGCCTTTGTACAAAGACAACCTGTGACTATCGAGCCCCAAAATTTCATATTTTGATATTAAATTAAATATATCGACTTTATAGGTACAATAAATTTACCAAAAATCTACTTGCGGGTTTCTTTTTTTGAAGAGTGTATGTTAATTGTCATGAAAGTAATTATGCACATTACAGTTATACATATACACTGTTATAAGCTTCCCTTACAACATAGAAATATGAGGGGATACCTTAAAATCAGAGGATACGACCTTTGAGACCATCATTATCCCAGAACTGAATGAATGGAATGGTTCAGTATTAACAGAGAAAGAAATGAAGGGTGTATAAGTCAATATAGCTTTTTTATTGGTATATAAAAGGTTGGTCAAATAATAATAATAAGTAATTACATATAATTGATTATCATAACTGTCTTCGGAAATATTATTCATTGTGTACTTGTGAAATAGAGTTGACTAGTGGGAGATGTAAAGGTTAGCCGTTATTGTAGATACAAACCGTTGCACCGATTACAGTCGACTAACATCTAGTTTTTTACAGAAAAAAAGTTGTTAAATAATAGTTATTAAATGTATTTAATAATATAGAGCCGAGAGACTTTCTTCTTCAGTAATCTAGGCGTGCCAAATATTATAGTGAGTGAGTGAGTATGGTTTTACGCCGCTTTTAGCAATATTCCAGCAATATTCACACATTGTACCAATGTCGGGATTCGAACCCGGGTCTTCGGCGTGACGAGCGAACGCTTTAACCACTGGGCTACCCGACCGCCCCCCAAATATTATAGACTTCTATTGGCTCTAATGAATATATTTGTTTTGGGTCTGTAGGACAGACTACGATTATAGCATAGTCTGTTTGTTCAAGCAGGAATGTACATGGGGTGTTATGTAACAATTCTCTGTCTGTATTCTAATGTAAGTGGGGTAAATATCTACCACATATATGCAGCATTATGGACACAGGTATTCATCGGCCATTTAGCTACTGTCATCTGTAACCCGTGAAGACCCGGGTAGAATAGGTCTTCAGCAACCCATGCTTGCCGTAAGAGGCGACTAACAGCAATATTCTAGCTACATGAGGGCGGCCTGTAAATAATCGAGTCTGGACCTGACAATCCAGCGATTGACATCATGAACATCGATCCACGCAAATGGGATATGATGACATGTATCAACCAAGTCAGCGAGCCTGACTACCCGATCCCGTTAGTCGCCTCTTACGACAAGCATAGTCGCTTTTTACGGCAAGCATGGGTTGCTGAAGACGTTTATATATTCTACCACGGATCTTCACGGATCGAGTCTCTTTAGTCACCCCTGAATCCCGAATACTACTTAACACACATATTAAAAGCATTGAGCAAAGAGTGCGATGTGAAGTTAAATTACTGATACAATTTTGAAATAATACAATATGATAACGGAAACTTTAAATACGTCATTAATTTGTTTAACATGTTGAATCTGCGAACCAAATATGATTTTATTTGCGTCCAGCGTACCCCACCCACTACCGTCTAAATAGTTCCCCGAATCCCGCGTACCAAAGGGGGTTGATAGCCTCTTAAAAACCTTCAACACTACCACCTCGTCAAACCCCGCAGTAGAACGGACGCGGATAACTCTTAGAGACAGGGTAACGGACGGCACCGCTCTCTGATAAATGTAAGGAAGGCACCTTGATCTCACCCACAGATCTACATGTAACAGAATTACCGTATTCGACGTAATAAGCGCCCCGCTCTAATAAGCGCCCACGACAATATTTCTAATATATTGGCTAGTGAACAATCCCAATTAGCACCCCTACCGATTGATCAATGTACACAAGACCTATTTCTTCGTAAATAATATGCACTCGTGTGTAATATGCACCCTCAATTATGGGTATTTAAATTCTGGAACATATATCAGTCGTATATAAACATTTCAGGCTGTCAGCATAAACCACGAAATGTATCTTTTCACCAAAATAATATTCTAATAAGAGCCCCCTATTTCTAATTTTGAGAGCGCCCTGGGCGCTTATTACGTCGAATACGGTACATAAAATTAACAATTAAATGATCATACACTTCGGGATTGCAGGGAAAGAAACACGATTCGTTCTTGTTGCATGTAAAGGCACCAATTTAACTGTTTGTGTCTTTGTTTGAAGTATTTCCACTATAAACGAGAATGTGTCATATCTGCAAAAATATACACGCTAGATATTTCCCACTTAATTGCGTCAGTTCAGATTATCAACAGCTGTTTTTAACGCTTGGTGTGGCACACTGAAGTGGACTGGTCCTACAACATACCAATAGTAGAAGCTTAGAACGGTTTGGGGGCACGGGTGGCCAAGTCGCGATTCGCTAGTGTACTAGTAGACAGTTTTAAGTTACGTAGGACTGGGGGGAGGGGATACTTAAGCTAAGCATGGCAGGACAGTTGTTTTGTTTGTTTGTTTGTTTGTTTGTTTTTTGTTGTTTAACGCCGCACTCAGCAATATTCCAGCTATATGACGGCGGTCTGTAAAATAATCGAGTCTGGACCAGACAATCCAGTGATTGACATGGCAGGACAGTACGTTATTACATGTAATATCATTATTGAATCCCTTTCGTACTATCTTTTATTGATGTTATATTTTAAACTATTTTCGAACATATTCTTTCTTGCATATTAAGAGTACATGACATTCACATGTGTTTCACTGTGTCATAGGCTACAGTTCCGCAAAGAGATTCTCGCGAATCTATCTTAGAAAACATCATATTTTGACCATATGAGACAGAACATAAAACTATGAAGGAATTAAATGTCATGAAAATAGCTAAATTCTATGTTGACCTTCTGATCTGATACTAATCTATCTTAACAAATTCTGTCTGCCATAACTTGTTTTACAAGCATTAAAGATTCCCCATTTCTTATCTTTTCATTTACAGCACATAAACAGAAGTAAACATTCTATTTTGGTCGGACAGAGATAGTAGACAGTTGAAAGTTACGTAGAACTGGGGGTGGGTTTCAATGATTAGGACCTTAAAACAACTGCCGACACTGGCATGAAAGTTTCATGACACGACTGAAACGAACCAGAAATTAGAAATTGCCTCCAGACTAGTTAGTTTCTTAACATGAGTACTGGTTTAATCTATAACACACCAACATATATGGTGTACGGAGCACTGGGTAGAGAACCACTAAGCATTAAAATTGCCATATCATACTTGTGCAAGTTAGTATTACCTAATCCTAATAATAAGATTGCATCGTTTCTGCTGAAATATATGAACGCGACAAAGTTGGTAATTTGTATCCCTGATAAAGCCATTTTAAACACACCTCATTCCTAATGGCGCACCTAATGTCTTTGACGACCCCAGCGAGTATTATAAAAAATTGGATTGTAACAACAGCAGAAAGTTCTTAGAGACAATTTTGTCAAAGTGATGTCTTTAAAGATTTACTGTACTTTGAGAAATATTTCGTCTTCCTGATCATATTTCATTACCTTTACTGTATTTTAAAACTGGTTGTTTTGTTTGTTTAATTGTTTGTTGTTTAACGCTGCACTCAGCAATATTCCAGCTATACGACGGCAGTCTGTAAATAATCGAGTCTACATCAGACAATCCAGTGATGACATCATGAGCATCAGTCAACGCAATTTGGATCGATGACATGCATCAACCAAGTCAGCGAGCCAGACCACCCGATCCCGTTAGTCGCCTCTTACGACAAGCATGCTAAAAAAAGGTGGTTAGGGTACTATACCACGAGCACAAAGGTTATGTTCATTGGAGGAGTCTCTTTTACTTGGTGACGAATTACACTATTTATTCACATGTTATTCACTTTTAACCTTACACACCAAATGTATTAATGAATATTACAAAGATGGTAAAACATAATCAAATATTTAAACTGTTTACAAATGGTAAAACATCTACTGTTAATATTGTCATGGTTCCTTAAATAAACTGGGCGGCAAAAGAAAGTATAGGTCGAGTTCCATGATCGATAAAAAATATAACAAGAAGAGGTTTTGTTGTGAATTATAATATAATCTAGGGAGGGGTAACAAATGATTGATCAACCACAGTTTGAATGAAATTGTGCAATCACAGGTAATGTAAGCTCAAGGTAAACAATGGTGGGGTAAGAAATTTCATTTTCAAAAGTTGTCTGAAATGTCACCTAAAAATTGTCAGACACATTACAAGTTCATTGTTGACACAGTTGCCTTCAATAGCGTGTATGACCTACAGCTGTCTCAATGCATGCTGTGATACGCCGCCTCATCGATGACGTCAGTCTTCTGATGACGTGGACTGGAATCCGTTGCCACTCGTCTCTCAGGGCCTGCTGCAATTCTTGTCCGTTGACGGGAAGCTGATGGCGTGCTCTAATCTGTCTGTGAAGATGGTCCCACAGATAGGATTCATATCGGGTGAGTGGGCAGGCCAGGGCATAACGTCAACGTTCTGCTGGTTTAGAAAGTTCGGAGTCAGTCTTGCAGTATGGGGCCTGGCATTGTCGTGTTGAAACAATGTCCCCTGCTGTTGGTTTTGTAAGAACGGAAGCACAACTGGTTGCAACACTTGGTCTCTGTACTGCACAGCGTTCAGATTTCCCTGTATAATCACCAAATCAGTCTTCTCATCTCCACAAATACCGTCCCACACCATGACACCTCCCACACCGAATGGATGTACCTGATCTCGAATACACGCCGGAGCCACACGTTCCCCTCTGCGTCGATAAACTCGTGCTCTGCCGTCATTTCGAAATAAGTTAACCGACTTTCATCAGTAAACAGCACTCGACGCAAATTTCTCACTTGCCAGCGTCGAACCTGCCTCGCCCATCACAGTCTCAGACGTCGATGTTGAGCAGTCAGTACCATTCCTCGGAAAGGACGATACGCTCGGATTCCAGCAGCACGAAGTCGTCGTAGTACTGTACGTAAGCTCATGGGATGTCCCAACGCTGTTGCTGCCGTCGCCGTCGCCGTTACGAATCTGTTTCGCAGGTGAATGAGCCGTATCTGACCTTCTTCCAGTGGTGTCACTCGGGGTCGTCCGGTTCTAGGCCTGTCCTGTGTTCTCCCTGTCTGCCTGTACCGTTGAATCAGCCTGGCTACTGTCAATGGTGTACAACCAAACCTTCTGGCAATTTGGACCTGTGTTGCCCCCATTTCGGCCATACCGATGGCTCTCTCTCTCTGCTTCTGTGACAATCGTGGCATTTCTTTTGTGTGCTTTTATCACGTGTGGTTATACCCTGCAGACGAACGCATTTATACAGCTAACATGCACGTGCAGTTTATGCCATAGGCGGGAAACCTGTTTCACCATGTTTTGTAACCGCACGAGCGCCGTCAAAGGTGGCTCGTTCGGGTGAGGTGTTTTTTGGTACCTGTTCCTTGGCAGACATATTCCCCATACCCACTTTCCACTAGTTATCGCTGTTTTTAGGAAAATTACAAATTGCCAACCTATACTTTCTTTTGCCGCTTAGTTTATATGAATGCTACACAATGATGAATTCTAACACAGATATGCCATCTTGCTGTACGTCTATTTCTAGAGTGTCCGCGCGGAGTACGACAGGTCGGGGGTTCCATCCCCAGCCGCTTCATACGAATAAGACGTTAAACGATGGTACTTGTTGTTACCCTGCCCGGCGCAGGGCGTAAAGGGCCTGAAAAAAGGACTGGTCTGCGCCCCCGGAGTGAGTATACTGGAAGGGGAGGGGTGAGTTTGGTGGAACACCCGCACCCTTTGGAACCCCGTCCGATAAAGAAGGCCACACATGACATTAATGAAGATTGACGATAACTTCTATCCTCTATACAACAACACAGGTACGAGATGGCCGCGCAAGTTTCCTAATTCACGTTCCCAGGGAAATTCTTCTCCATGAAGAACCCTTTAAATAGAATAATGAATGAAATAATGATGCCTTAATGTCTTCACATCTAAAAACATACAAATACGACAACAAATGTCCACTTGATGAGACGAAGATCTTTTTGAACATCAGAATACCGAGGAGGCAATATTTGACTGATAGTCAGTTATCTATAGCAGATCTGAAAACAGCCAAATCAATTTTATGTCTAAAGTTAGTTTTATTTAAGCTGTATTGAGATGTATGGAGTCGCATTTGTGTTCACACCGCGGTTATTTATTAACTATTAACGTCATTTGAAACTCGTATTTGGGCATGTCTGACTTCCTTCACAAGATCAGTTACCAGACACTGATAAGATGGGACGGGAGAGGAAACTGTTGTCAATAATGCATGGCAAGTGCGTGCGAGCAGAAACTACATGGCGGATATGGAGCACAACGGAAGGCCTACAGGATTAATCATTTCCCCAAACACCTCTACAAACTTGGAGGCATACACAACACACCTCCAGGAACTATTGTAATTAATTAATTCCATTGGGACAGGCCTAATGCGGACACTCAGCGTGGTAACTTCCTGTTAACTTTTAGCGATTTAACGAGCGCTTCCGGTAGATCCGACTTAACACGGGCGAGTGCTACCTCGTGATCCATTGATGGTGGCGCTCGCGGTACCAACAGCAGAAGCTGTCGCATTATGAGTTTGGGTTGGTTGGTTGGTTGGTTTGTTGTTTAACACCGCACTCAGCAATATTCCAGCTATACGACGGCGGTCTGTTAATAATCTAGTCTGGACCAGACAATCAAGTGATTGATATCATGAGCATCGATTCACGCAATTGGGGCGCGAATGTATGTTCCAGACTCCAGCCCGCCGTCAAATTACTGGAATATTGCTGAGAGCCACGTTGAACACACAAATAAACTTTGACGTCAATATAGGTCGATATGTAACTTTTGCTTTGTTTTTTTTTAATAAATAAATTAATAAGAATAACAGTCCAATGACCATATACGAAAAAACGACGTTTTCGTGTTTTTAGTTGTACCTTTCCCTTTTACCGAATCAAGGTTCATCAAACACACGAAACTTTGAAAAGGCAAAGTTATTCTTCCACCTTTAAAAGTGTGCTATAACAGAAGTTAATGAAATGATTGCACATCATTTAGCAATCATTTACTGACATTATAGACAGGCGACGCCAACCCCAATGGAACAGCTATAATATGTCAGTGAGTGATTGTTTCTTTTCAGAAATCAATTTACGACTGGACATCAAATCATAAGGGTTTCAGACAGGAGAAAACGTTATGTCATAAAAATGAAGCATTCAGTGTCTGGTCAATAAGTCTTGTGCAAGTATGGGTCGCCCGCCGTCTAAACACACATATATTCATTCCAGAAGTGGGGGCACGGGTGGCCCAGTCGTCTAAAGCGTCGCGATTCTCTGTGCAGAGTTGCGTCCCTTGGGCACGGCACGCCAGAAACCTGTGATTGTGGGTTCGAATCCCGGTTCGTCCCGATTATGTTTCTAGGTTTGTCAGCACCATATCCGTGCTCGTGGGTTTCACCGAAGTGGTAAACGTCTGAGACCGGCATCACTTCGGGCTTTCCTCCCACATTAAGCTGGCACGCCGCGTTATAACTGGAATACTGTAAAAAGCGGCGTTAAACCCAACTCACTCACTCATTCCAGAAGTCGAATCGTATATACCTTGATATAAAACGCCAACGCCAGAGAATAATCTGTCTGGATTATCCGCCGAAACAGATTCCATTGGGTGGAAAAGGTACAATAGTGGTGACACACAGGGCGTTGGCGGAAAGGACAACCATGCCCTGCTCTACAGGTAGAATCCACCACTCACACAATTTGCATGAAAGGTAAAGTGTTAGTTGAAACAGCAGTACTCATGTCCTAGGATGGCGCCACGTAAACAACCGAGAATTGACAAACCAATCAAGTGATTGTGGACCAGAGAATCTAGCGGCACGATAACGCGATTACCGATTGTATTGAAATTAGAAAAGAATTTGTTAATTCTGAATTACGTCCGTAGAGATTCTGCTGATTACAAGTAAAGGGGCATTAATAACACTAATAAAGTGCCCTGCAAAAGAAAGTATACACTTGAAAATTGGATTTAACCAAACAATTACAAACGTAATGAAATCGTTACAAGATTGAAAACACTGCAAACACAAGTTCCGAAATACAACTGTGATACCCCGATCAAATGCATCACCATTGAATAACTATTTCTTGTTTGTTTCATTATTAGGTTTTAGCCACCGTCAAACATAAGGGTATACTTTCTTTTGCCCGGCAGTTTACAGGTCAGGATGATCGTGACATATACCAGTAAATGAACATCTTCCCGAGGCAAGTGAGTTAACTGACTATAAAAGTCCAGTTTCCACCCTTGCCGAACTAGGCTGGTATTATGGAGTTACATTTTGGCTGGACTCACGAGTCTTTGCATAGTCCAAATCACAATCACGCAACGAAATCGAAATCCGGTTCGTAAACTGTCATGCAGATTTCGGTCGATTGCAGGATTTACAAAGCATGTGCACCGCCAAACCGGTGTCAACAGACATTTTGCAACATTTTCCATGTTGTTAATCAAGGTGCTCACGTGATTTGATGCACTTTGCGATGTAAGACCCGTTTTATCACAATATACATCTTGATTATCGATCAGATCGTCCTGACCGGGCGCCTCATTTTGTGTGAAGCAAACGCAAGTGATACGAGAGGTGGAGTCTGATTGGTCCAAAGGAGAGGCTTAGAAGGGACATAACTGGTAATAGCCACTGATGGCGCTACGATCGAGCCCAGTAATTTCAGCCTAGTTCGGCAATGGTGGAAACTGGACTTTTAAAGTCAGTTAACTCTCTTGCCTCGGGAAGATTGGCTAATGAATAACTGGTGAAGATAAACACAGTAACACAGTCAACACGTTTACATGTAACATAACACAAACGAAGAGACGCGAGAAATCTGAATCACTTATCGTGTTTCATGGGATTCTGAATGGTCTTATTTAACAGTTTGTTCAAACAATTAGAAATGAAATTTTACGAAAGCCTATTGGGGTCAAAATTGAAATATGGAAAAGACACGAAAAGAAATTCGTTATAACGGAAAAATGATTCGTATTACGGAAAAAAGATTTGTTATTACGAAAATAAATTCGTTATTACGTAAAAAGATTCGCTATTACGAATATAATGTTTTTTTTCATTAAGGGAAAAAAGATTCGTTATTACGGAAATAATTTCCTTATTATGGAATACGGAAAAAGATTCGTTATTACGAAAAACAGATTCGTTATCACGAAATTATTTCGGTAAGAACGAATCTTTTATCCGTTATAACGAATTTATTTTCATAATAACGAATCTTTTTCCGTTATTACGAAATTATTTCCGTGATAACGAATCTTTATTTCCGTTATAACGAATTTCTTTTCGTGTCTTTTACATTTTTCAATTTTGACTCCAATAGGCTTTCGTAGAATTTCACTATGGACGCGTGGTATCGTTGATTTAAAAAAATACTATAACTAAGAATGTTTGTGCCTAACTGAAAGTGAGTGAGTGAGTTTACTAGCAATATTACGGCGGGGGACACCAGAAATTGGCTTCACACATTGTACCCATGTGGGGAATCGAACCCGGAGGATGCCAGATACTTGGTGGGCGAGATGGTAATGGTCTAATACGCCGCAATTTTTCGCTGTGCAGATTTGCGTCCCCTGGACATGCCAGAAACCTGGGCTGGAATCTCGGTTCTCCACGATTATGTTTCTAGGTTTGTCAGCACCATGCATACCCGTGTTCGTGGCTTTCACCAAAGTGAACGTCTGAAACCTGCATCACTTTGGGCTTGGCTCCCACATTATACATGTATCTGGAATACTGTTCAAAGCAGCGTTAAACCCGACTCACTCACTCGCTCATTTGTTCGACAGCAGCTATATTCGAAAATAAACAAATCATGCATCCCTCGTCTTGAACATCCTCTCCTCTGGAACAACTGGACTAGAAAAGCTCAAACTTCCAAATTTTGTTCCCTCTATGATGGCACTTGAATGTGTTAAAGAGGGTCGATTGCGATTTTCAATATGGCCATTACGAGGTCATATTTGTTGAAAATGTAATAATTATTAAATTTGGTACACGTCTAGTTATAAGAGGACTCAACATATATATTCTGTTTTTGCAGTATTTTCAGTTTTATTCAGCGTTAATAAATAGTCTGTAAAATAACAGAATTGAAATCCATTTTCCTGGTTTTTAGTGTGGGAGGACCAAGTGATTACAACGAAAACCCCTTTGGTAGATGTGTGTGTGTGTAACGCGAGATAAACCCGGTCAATACAGCCATGCCAGTGTGTCCCAGCTGTATACGGAATACTTCACTGCCATGTCTACCCACAAGCCACGAGAAGCAATGAAGAAACTTGAAGCACTGAAAATGTCAATGTTTTAGGAGTGGAATATTTAACATCAAATAGGATCACTTTCAACCTTAACTCGTTGAAGACGATGGAGCAAAATGTTGTGTGTTTGTGGATCGTTCTAAATTGCAGAAAATGCATATTTGAATTAAAACTTCGTGGGGATTCCGTGTCGGAATGGATCCTCAGTTCCTAATGCTTGTTCCCCAGTGTAAAATTGATCCCCGGTGCCTTGTGCTTGTCTCCCCGAAGAGATTCCAAGGCAAACCAGATCCCCAGTGTCCCATGCTTGTCTCCCTGTAGGGATTCCGTGTCAGAATGGATGCCCACTGCCTCATGCTTGTCTCCTTGTCTGATTGGATCCCCTGTGCCTCATGCTTGTGTCCTGTCCAGAATAAATTACCTGTGCCTCATGCATGTCTCCTTGTCTAATTGGATCCCTTGTGCCTCATGCCTGTGTCCTGTCCAGAATAAATTACCTGTGCCTCATGCTTGTCTCCGTGTCCAGAATAGATCCCAGTGCCTCATGCTTGTCTCCATGTCCAGAATAGATCCCCTGTGCCTCATACTTGTCTCCATGTCCAGTATGGATTCCAAGTGCCTCATGTTTGTGTCCTGTCCAGAATAGATCCTCAGTGCCTTATGCTTGTGTCCTGTCCAGAATAGATCCACAGTGCCTTATGATTGTGCCCTGTCCAGAATAGACCCTTAGTACCTCATGTTTGTGTCCTGTCAAGAATAGATCCCCGGTGCCTCATGTTTGTGTCCTGCCCATAATGGATCCCCTGTGCCTCATGCTAGTGTCCTGTCCAGAATAGATCCACAGTGCCTTATGATTGTCTCCATGTCCAGAATAGACCCTTAGTGCCTCATGTTTGTGTCCTGTCAGGAATGGATCCCCAGTGCCTCATGTTTGTGTCCTGCCCAGAATGGATCCCCTGTGCCTCATGCTAGTGTCCTGTCCAGAATAGATCCACAGTGCCTTATGATTGTGTCCTGTCCAGAATAGACCCTTAGTGCCTCATGTTTGTGTCCTGTCAAGAATGGATCCCCAGTGCCTCATGTTTGTGTCCTGCCCATAATGGATCCCCTGTGCCTCATGCCTGTCTCCATGTCCAGAATGGATCCCCAGTGCCTCATGTTTGTGTCCTGTCCAGAATGGATCCACAGTGCCTTATGCTTGTGTCCTGTCCAGAATAGACCCTTAGTACCTCATGTTTGTGTCCTGTCAAGAATGGATCCCCAGTGCATCATGCTTGTCTCCATGTCCAGAATGGATCCCCAGTGCCTCATGCCTGTCTCCATGTCCAGAATGGATCCCAGTGCCTCATGCTTGTCTCCATGTCCAGAATGGATCCCCAGTGCCTCATGCTTGTCTCCATGTCCAGAATGGATCCCCAGTGCCTCATGCTTGTGTGTCTGTCCAGAATGGATCCCATGTGCCTCATGCTTGTCTCCATGTCCAGAATAGATCCCATGTGCCTCATGCTTGTGTGTCTGTCCAGAATGGATCCCCAGTGCCTCATGCTTGTCTCCATGTCCAGAATGGATCCCCAGTGCCTCATGCCTGTCTCCATGTCCAGAATGGATCCCCAGTGCCTCATGCTTGTCTCCATGTCCAGAATGGATCCCATGTGCCTCATGCTTGTGTGTCTGTCCAGAATGGATCCCCAGTGCCTCATGCTTGTCTCCATGTCCAGAATGGATCCCCTGTGCCTCATGCTTGTCTCCATGTCCAGAATGGATCCCCAGTGCCTCATGCTTGTGTCCATGTTCAGAATGGATCCCCTGTGCCTCATGCTTGTGTGTCTGTCAAGAATGGATCCCCAGTGCCTCATGCTTGTCTCCATGTCCAGAATGGATCCCATGTGCCTCATGCTTGTGTGTCTGTCCAGAATGGATCCCCAGTGCCTCATGCTTGTCTCCATGTCCAGAATGGATCCCCTGTGCCTCATGCTTGTCTCCATGTCCAGAATGGATCCCCAGTGCCTCATGCTTGTGTCCATGTTCAGAATGGATCCCCTGTGCCTCATGCTTGTGTGTCTGTCAAGAATGGATCCCCAGTGCCTCATGCTTGTCTCCTTGTCGAGAATGGATCCCCAGTGCCTCATGCTTGTCTCCTTGTCGAGAATGGATCCCCAGTGCCTCATGCTTGTGGCCTCTCCACAATGAATCCCAAGTGCTTCACGATAGCCGAATGTAATGGCGTTTGTATGGCAAGGCTCCATTTCTTTTTAATGTCACCTTGCTCCGACAGTGATGGACGTTGATCATACTATTAACAATTAGCTTGCCTGGCCCAGCTGTCGGTGGATTATTGCTGACTCTGGCGTACAAGGCGAACATTGTAACACTGGGAAGATTTTAACTTCATTTCATGGTTTTATGTAAAACACCCAAGCAACATCTTGTAGTGCCATTTGTGGCAGCAGAAACTGTTCAAGGGCGTTACTAAGTACTCTGCATTGATTAATCTGCGTTGAGTTCTACAGCACCATCGTGAAGCATTTTGAATCGTAACTCTTTGAAAGTTAACCAAATTTTTATGTTGCCATGTTGATTTTGGAATGGAACCACGCAGAATAAAGTCATTGTCGGTAATTGTCTGTATGTCTAAACCTCACAATAAAGCTGGAAATAGTCCATTGCATGTTTTAGATTTAGAAGCACCGATAAAGCCCTGAAGAAAGTTGAAAAACTCCGTGATGATTAGCTTTGTTAAGCACACGTGGTCACGTGCATGCAGTGGGGTATTGTCAGGAATACAGTACTCGTGCTTCTGGCTATTTAGCTGTGTAACCTTTAGCAAGCATATTGTCTCAAAACTATGCAAATAAAATTACACGCACGTGGCTTTTTTCAAGCAATACCTAATGAAGCCAAAAGTGCATTTCCGTGATTCAAAAGGTTAAGTTAATTGGCTAGACGCGACCGGAAGCGATTGCAACAATAACCAGGTCTTAGCTCTTCAGACCAGATGACACGCTACAGTGTGTTTTCGCTGTTGTAATATATGAAGTAACAAACGCACAGGGCTTTATAAGTCTTATCACGCTGCACTGCGTGTCTTTTATTGTGGTAAAGGCCAATGTATGACCTAAAATGATTGGATAGGATTATCGAGCGCTGTCCTTTGCTTTAAGGTAAAAAACAAACAGGATTAACCAAGTTTACGTGTCATAGAATAATTATAACTCTTTGTGATGATTTGTGTTTTCACCCTGGTGGTGATGTTGTTTATTAGCGTAAAGGGGCCACCGGCCCATGGACACAATGATATGAAGTAAATTAAATACAGAAATAAGATATTGCTACGAATACTTCTATCCTTAAAATATTTATTTATTTTTTTAGCTAAGAATATATGCTTTGAAAGATACTTTAGTGAGGGGTGGGGGTGGGGGGCTGGGGGGCTTGGGGTGGGTGACGTACAACATAGTAACTGTCTGAATTTATCATGGCTGGGGAATTCACAATACTACATCATATTATAATCTCTCGCTTTCACAGATATGGTTATTGAGCGTGTTCATACAATCAGCACAACCATAATAACAAAAATAATAAGTGCATTTATATTGAGCCAGATTCCGTTCACCAAGTGGATGCTCATAGCGTTACACAATTATTACCCCGGTCAATGGATCAGTGAGCGCTCGATTTTCATTCTCAGCTCCCTGGGAATTATAAAACACCAATCTTTTCAAGAAATGTATAGGTAAAGTACTGTTTGGTATTATGTTTGTGTCGAAGTAAACACATTTCCTCAGTATCTAGGATTATTGTTAAGGGTTTCAGACAATTTGTTTTTTTTTATGGCGATTCCAAAAAAACGAAAACTCAATTGTCATTGGCATTATTAGTTGTTCCCACGAGTTAAATTTGGTTGAATAGAGAATCTCACCCGAGTGTCTTTTGATATCAAATATATCAACGAGACACAAGGGAGAGATTGTATTTATCATCCAACTTCATTCTTCCAACTTTTACAGTTTGTTGACAGTAATAAGCAGTGTCTTAGTGCAAAAAGTACTGCTAACAGCTACAGCAGCAGAGCCATTAGTGATGTTATTTGATTGTGACGATGGTAATCACCCAAGCGATATCTCATGTGGGAGCCAGTTTTGGATGATGAATTAGAAATTTTGAATCAGCAAGAATGTAAACATTTTGGGGGGCTTAGAATAAATCCGGACTTCGGATTGATGTGCAATACAAGGAATAGACATGTGATGATAGTAGGGGGCAATAGAGGCAAGCGAGCATTCCATTTCCCCAGGAGTTGAACCATCTTGCAGTCACCATCAGCTGAACATATGAATGACCGTCTGCTCTTTCTTCCAGTCACTATCAGCTGAACATATGAGTGACCATCTGCTCCTTCTTGCAGTCACCATCAGCTGAACATATGAGTGACCTTCTGCTCCTTCTTGCACTCACCATCAGCTGAACATATGAGTGACCGTCTGCTCGATCTTGCAGTCACCATCAGCTGAACATATGAGTGACCGTCTGCTCTTTCTTGCAGTCACCATCAGCTGAACATATGAATGACCGTCTGCTCTTTCTTGCAGTCACCATCAGCTGAACATATGAGTGACCGTCTGCTCCTTCTTGCATTCACCATCAGCTGAACATATGAATGACCGTCTGCTCCTTCTTGTAGTCACTATCAGCTGAACATATGAATGACCGTCTGCTCTTTTCTTGCAGTCACCATCAGCTGAACATATGAGTGACCGTCTGCTCTTTTCTTGCAGTCACTATCAGCTGAACATATGAGTGACCATCTGCTCTTTCTTGCAGTCACCATCAGCTGAACATATGAGTGACCGTCTGCTCCTTCTTGCATTCACCATCAGCTGAACATATGAATGACCGTCTGCTCCTTCTTGCAGTCACTATCAGCTGAACATATGAATGACCGTCTGCTCTTTTCTTGCAGTCACCATCAGCTGAACATATGAGTGACCATCTGCTCTTTTCTTGCAGTCACCATCAGCTGAACATATGAGTGACCATCTGCTCTTTCTTGCAGTTATCATCAGCTGAACATATGAGTGACCTTCTGCTCCTTCTTGCACTCACCATCAGCTGAACATATGAGTGACCGTCTGCTCCTTCTTGCAGTCACCATCAGCTGAACATATGAGTGACCTTCTGCTCTTTCTTGCAGTTATCATCAGCTGAACATATGAATGACCGTCTGCCCTCTTGCAGTCACCATCAGCTGAACATATGAGTGACCATCTGCTCTTTTCTTGCAGTCACCATCAGCTGAACATATGAGTGACCGTCTGCTCTTTCTTGCAGTCACCATCAGCTGAACATATGAGTGACCGTCTGCTCTTTCTTGCAGTCACCATCAGCTGAACATATGAATGACCGTCTGCTCCTTCTTGCAGTCATCATCAGCTGAACATATGAATGACCGTCTGCTCTTTCTTGCAGTCACCATCAGCTGAACATATGAATGACCGTCTGCTTTTTCTTGCAGTCACCATCAGCTGAACATATGAATGACCGTCTGCTCTTTCTTGCAGTCACCATCAGCTGAACATATGAGTGACCGTCTGCTCTTTCTTGCAGTCACCATCAGCTGAACATATGCTTGACCATCTGCTCCTTCTTGCAGTCACTATCA
Source organism: Haliotis rufescens (assembly GCF_023055435.1). Classification (NCBI taxonomy): domain Eukaryota; kingdom Metazoa; phylum Mollusca; class Gastropoda; order Lepetellida; family Haliotidae; genus Haliotis; species Haliotis rufescens. Next base: position 19,128,902 of record NW_025964383.1, on the reverse strand, counting down.
GCTGAACATATGAGTGACCGTCTGCTCTTTCTTGCAGTCACCATCAGCTGAACATATGAGTGACCATCTGCTCCTTTTTGCAGTCATCATAAGCTGAACATATGAGTGACCGTCTGCTCCTTCTTGCAGTCACCATCAGCTGAACATATGAGTGACCTTCTGCTCCTTTTTGCAGTCATCATAAGCTGAACATATGAGTGACCGTCTGCTCTTTCTTGCAGTCACCATCAGCTGAACATATGAGTGACCATCTGCTCCTTTTTGCAGTCATCATAAGATGAACATATGAGTGACCGTCTGCTCCGTCTTGCAGTCACCAGCAGCTGAACATATGAGTGACCATCTGCTCCTTTTTGCAGTCATCATAAGCTGAACATATGAGTGACCGTCTGCTCCTTCTTGCAGTCACCATCAGCTGAACATATGAGTGACCATCTGCTCCTTTTTGCAGTCATCATAAGCTGAACATATGAGTGACCGTCTGCTCCTTCTTGCAGTCACCGGGGCCACGGGCGGCCAAGTTGTCTAATGCGCCATGATTCGCTGTGCAGAGTCGCGTCCCTTGGGCAGGCCAGAAAACTGGCACAACGTAGCTGACTGAGGGGGGCATGGGTGGCCCAGTCGTTTAAGGCGCCGCGATTCGCTGTCCCTTTGACACGCAAGAGACCTGTGATTGTGGGTTCGAATCCCGATTCGCCCCGATTATGTTTCTAGGTTTGCCAGCACCATACCCGTGCTCGTGGGTTTCACCGAAGTGGTAAACGTCTGAGACCTGCATCACTTCGGGCTTTCCTCCCACATTAAGCTGACACGCCGCGATATAATTGGAATACTGTTAAAAGCGGCGTTTAACCAAACCCACCCACTCACTCACTCTTGCAGTCACCATTAGCTGAACATATGAGTGACCGTCTGCTCTTTCTTGCAGTCACCATCAGCTGAACATATGAATGACCGTCTGCTCCTTCTTGCAGTCACCATCAGCTGAACATATGCTTGAGCATCTGCTCTTTCTTGCAGTTACCATTAGCTCCAACGAGTTATTGCTGTATGTCTATGTCGTTTCGTCCAACCTCTTGATTTCTACCACTATTGATGTCTGTCTTCAAAGGAACAAGCTAATTCCACCTTGAAACTTCCCCTACTTGCCCCACTTGCCGCTTGACTGACCTACAGTTGTAAGTGAACCATTACATGAGCACTTCAAAGACTCGACGTCGGATACAAATCTGAATCAATGTGTGAGTGTGTGAGTTGATCAGGTGTCCAGGGTTATGATCCGGCAAGTCTAGTTTCCAGATCAAGTCGATCAATAACACAACTAATCGTCATATTAATACTCTGTAAATGAACAATCTGCCTGTATGCGTCGAGGAAGATGTGCTCCAGAGCTTCTATTGCGCAGTGCGCTGATAACACAGATTATGGGTATGTGTGGTATTTCTTAAAACACTATCGGTCATCGAACTTTTGAACTGTTCCTGAACTTGCGTAGCCTACAACAATTCTCTAGTGCAAATTTCTCTGGATATGAATTCTATTGTTTCAGTGTAATATTTCCATTTAAAATGTTCATGCATATTCAGCACAGGTTATTAACGAGTCAGTGTTATGGTAGGGTGACATGGGGAGCTTTATCTCTTCTGTTCTATTCATGAAGGAGAAGTAGGCATCCCAAAAGCATATAGGATGCCTCTTCGCTTGCTGTAAAGCTCTACTCAACTTAAGTGAAGTGAATCATTTCCAAAACGAACACATTGCCAGTGAAAGGTTTCTGTAGAGAAAGGTTCACTTTCCTCCGCCAGTAATGAGTGAGTGAGTGAGTATGGTTTTACGCCGCTTTTAGCAATATTCCAACAATATCACGGCGGGGGACACCAGAAATGGGCTTCACACATTGTAACCATGTCGGGAATTGAACCCGGGTCTTCGGCGTGACGAGCGAACGCTTTAACTACTAGGCTACCCGACATCAAGAAGATGTCACGTTCCCCCACTCCCCGTTGAGTTCTAGTACAGGCTATGGACATGTTGATACCCGCATTAAAGAACACAAGACGTCATCAACAGCCAAAGCTGACAGAAAATCAGCTCTCTCAGACCACCAGCAAAAATCACTAGCCATCAGATCAGTTTGACAAAGTCCAAATCCTCTCAACAAAACATCAGGACTTCACCAAAACAAAACTCTCAGAAGCTTTTGAAATCTGCTGTCACAAACCTTTTATCAACAGAGATCAAGGGTATTATATCTCCTATTAAGATCTAATTAAGCAATAGACTATTTTCATCAGGATTCAATCAGCTTGTCACCGTATAATCCATTTAATCCTTAACTTCACTGTTTATCTGGCTTCATTACCCTTGTGGGTCATTACCTGTGTGCTATTTGTTATTCTTACTGACAGGTACATTTGGCTTTACACAATTATCTACTTGTTATCAAATATCTGTGAGTGAGTGTGAGTGAGTTGGGTTTAACGCCGCTTTTAACAGTATTACAGTTTAGCGCGGCGTGTCAGCTTAATGTGGGAGGAAAGCCCGAAGTGATGCAGGTCACAGACGTTTACCACGTCGGTGAAACCCACGAGCACGGGTATGGTGCTGACAAACCTAGAAACATAATCGGGGCGAATCGGGATTCGAACCCACACTCATAGGTCTCTGGTGTGCCCAAGGGACGCAACTCTGCACAGCGAATTGCGGCGCCTAAGAGGACTGGGCTACCCGTGTCCCCGAGGCATAATGGGCACCTAATCATGCACCTATTTTGATGTCTGCGGCGGCTAAATCTTATTGTGAGCTATACGATATTTACATAATCACTTTGATAACATATATACACGAACCATGTCTCTATTGGGATATATAGTTTTGGCTTGGAATTCGATGAGGAAAAATACTGGGTGAGATTTGTATCGGGAGAAAACAAAACAATTTTGTCTCGCCACGAGTCTCTTCCTTACATCATAAAGTAAAACCAGCTCATGAGAATGAAATGTTGAAACAAAGGCTCTCTTGAATTCTTCCTGAAATCAATGTAATCAAAATCCCAGGATTTAGATGTCTCTAAAGGAAGATTTGGTTATGAAAGTGTCTGTGATTCATGCCGTAGCCATTTTCAGCCATGACTGACTCTCAGACAGTGAGTGAGTGAGTCAGTTGGGTTAAACGCCGCTTTTAACAGTATTCGAGTTATATCACGGCGTGTCAGCTTAATGTGGCAGGAAAGCCCGAAGCGACGAAGGTCTCAGACGTTTACCACTTCCGCGAAACCCACGAGCACGGGTATGGTGCTGACAAACCTAGAAACAAACCGGGGCGGAACCCCCCCCCCCCCCCCCCCCCCCCCCCCCCATCTCTTCTTCCCCCCCCCCCGTCATCGGATTTGCCTGGATTGATATTCCACGTCACAAAACCCGATTCGAGCGCCCGATTTCAACAGTAGACATTTGTAACTGTAGGGTGTACGAAAATAAGGGAGGTAAGCAGTCACTAGTTTCCGGCACCAACTTTTCGGTGTATGACTCTCCATTATCAGACTTTGGTCAATCAAACGAATATTCCTTTCCTAAAATGTAAGTCACGATAACGGCCAAGCCGGCCTATATATCTACAGTCATCAATAACACGTGACCCCTTTATTCCCACAGTTTGACAGAAGCAGTAGTATTAGCACCAGCGTCTCCTTCCCCTCATAAATCAGTTCACTAACTACCTCGTATGTGACCGACGAAGACTTGTGACGGTTATACTGTTGATTGAAAGGGTCAGGTGGATAAATGGATGCCGTTTTGGATCTAAAGAGCTTCAGAGTTTATACCTAACTTGAATGTCTGTCATTGCGTGTTAGACAGGTCTTTGTTACTAACTAATGCCATTGTCCAGTTGGTTTTGTGCCAAGGCAATGTTTACCCTACAAATATAGGGACTGTGAAAAGAGAGTAAACCACATTACTTTTACGGACAGATATCGAGAGTCTCAATATGTGTGAGTAGATGTAGGCCAGTTAACATTTCAATTACTGGTATAGCACAGTGCTCCAGCAGAGTGTGTTAGCACGAAAGCCTATTGGGGTCAAAATTGAAATATCGAAAAGACACGAAAAGAAATTCGTTATAACGGAAAAAAGATTCGTTATTACGGAAATAATTTCGTTATAACGAATCTTTTTTTCGTAATACCGAATCTTTTTTCCGTTATAACGATATTCTTTACGTGTCTTTTCCATATTTCAATTTTGACCCCAATAGGCTTTCGTATGTTAGAAACGCTAAAAGTGTGCACGTAGATTCAGAAGAAATGGTAGAGATGACAAATACTCCTCATTGTACCCTTGTCCCAGCGTCATAGCGTCAATGGCTCAATCCAGGGCAGTAATGACACTGTCTAGATCTTCATAGGACACTGACACCTTGGTGTGAAGCTTTTGTTAACCTATCTCAGCCGACAACGGGCCGAGGAACTTCAATTAACTTCAATTACTGGCATTCATCTTCAGGATCCATATTCATTTTGTTTCGTCATTCATAAACTACTTCTGCGAACATTGTGATATTCAGTTCCTATTAACCTATTTGATATGGTATAGATGAATCCACTCAAAGGACACTTACCACATGCATACATCACCACACATGTAACACTTGCAGTTAAACCATGTGTGTTGATGACCACATCACCAGAAAGAAAATATATTAATTCTTAGTCTTTCTGACAGGTAATTTCAAGTACTGATTTGATGAAATATAGAACTTATTAATGCTATATTATTTGAAAGAAGATAGTCAATATGTGCACGATAGATATGTCAACAAAAATGACAAAGACAATGCATTGGTTAAGGCAGGAACACCGACAAGGCTAAAGTTGAACCTATTGCTGTATGTTCTGTTTTTTGTAGTATTTTTTGTTTGCTTGTTTTCCCAAGGCGGTCAACAATTGTACAACTATATCACGGCGGTCTGTAAATAATTGGGTCTGGATCAGACAACCCAATGGTTGACGGGGAACGATGATACGACGACACGATGACACACAAGCATCCAATACAAGGCGCCTCATTTCTTAATAGTCCTTTACGACTGGCACAGATTACTACAGACATATTCGGAACCTGTGAATACATAAATCTATCGATAGCCTCCATATCAATACATTTATTTGGCTACCGATAACCGATTAGAATTGTATACATTCGGAACATTATGAGACATTTTTGTCAATGACTGGTCCGCAAGCACTTGGTCACAACAGCTTACCAAACATTGTGAGATCTATTTGAGAACACGCCACACTGAGCGAAATATGCACTAGCCACTGTCTCTCATGTCGCACAATGCCGACTATCGCTATTCACCCATACATCAGATGGCTTCGTTGGCAATGAGGTTGTGCCAACAGGGTCATGTCCACCAGTAAATCATCAGATTAAAATAAAAATAATTCAACACCGGGGTTGTCTTCCGGGTTCCTCCAATTTGTAAACAGCACTGTCACCGTGAACCACTAATTTGTAAACAGTACTGTCACCGTGAACCACTAATTTGGCAGCCATGCACAGTGAGGAGTTACCGAGGTTCATTGCAAGTCATGTGTTATTTCTTCATAGATTTTCAGAAGGAAATATTTGCAAAGTGTGGAAATTGTCTAGCTTTTTCTGACTGGTGCCACCGGTGGGACAAGATACGCTCACCAATAGAAAGGGGTTGTGTCACTTTTATTTACATTACAGCCTGTCGTGAAACAAAATGCTAATCGGATTGCATAATACTATCAGAACGAGCCTAGATCACGAGCGTTAACACAAACAACCACGTGTTAACCGGGCCCATGGAACAGGAGGGAATTGAAACTAAGGTCGTGTGATATGAACAGATAATTGAGGTTTGCTTATTGAGATTCGTACCACTTTGTTTATAGAAACAACAACAACAACAACAACAACAACAACAACAACAACAACAACAACAAAATGCTCACTTCTGTCACAATATTCATTTCATAATTATTGGTGAGTCAGTGCAAGCTGATGTTTATATTAACTCTGTTTTAACCTACGAGCAATATTCCCCACATGTGGCAACAGTCCAGCCTGGTAACTCCTCGGTCCATAAATCTGCATACTATAAATATTACAAGAATTTGAATTGCCATCAAATACCAGTATTGCAGAAATTCTGGGTAGCGCTCTCAAGATAAAGTGTGAGTGAGAGAATATATTTTTAGGGCCGCACCTAATTTAGTTGCAGGTATCACTGGACAAACCAGTATGTGCTCTTAGGGTAAATAACTGAATCGCTTTGTCCTGGTATTTAAGGCGAAAGCAGGTCAATGATAACACTTTAAATGTCAGTTTTCATAACAGTATTACTGACACGTGCATACATAACAAGTATGCCAATTTCCTTCCAGACAGAGACGGCAATGTTAAAAGAATCAATCTCCTTTACATGTATGCCAATTTCCTTCCAGACAGAGACGGCATTGTTAAAAGAATCAATCTCCTTTACAAGTATGCCAATTTCCTTCCCGACAGAGCCGGCATTGTTAAAAGAATCAGTCTCCTTTACAGGTATGCCAATTTGCTTCCAGACACAGCCGGCATTGTTAAAAGGATCAGTCTCCTTTACAGGTATGCCATTTTCCTTCCAGACAGAGCCGACATTGTTAAAAGAATCAAACATCTTTACAGGTATGCCAATTTCCTTCCAGACAGAGACGGCATTGTTAAAAGAATCAATCTCCTTTACAGGTATGCCAATTTCCTTCCAGAGAGAGCCGACATTGTTAAAAGAATCAATCTCCTTTACAGGTATGCCAATTTCCTTCCAGAGAGAGACGGCAATGTTAAAAGCATCAGTCTCCTTTACAGGTATGTTAGTTACTTCACAGACAGAGCCGACATTGTTAAAAGAATCAAACTCCTTTACAGGTATGCCAATTTCCTTCCAGACAAAGCCGACATTGTTACAAAATCAGTCTCTTTTACAGGTATGTTAGTTACGTCACAGACAGAGGCGACATTGTTAAAAGAATCAGTCTCCTCTACAGGTATGTTAGTTACTTCACAGACTGAGCAGTCAGATGAGGTCAATTATTGTTGTTAAGTGAAAGCGCCCTTCCACATTCTTCACCTGCACGCACGTCCACAGTGACCCTTCCACGTCCTGATGGTGCCGATCAGCAGATACATGTGTTTGTCATCACGTCTGATTATGGAGTCTTTGATGAAGCGGTTCTGTACAAGGTCAATGGAAGCGTACGTATACCTTACTGGTTCGTGATTAACAAGGATGGTCACCACAAGTGAGTAGAAGGAACAGATGCATGCAAGGTATTGTGTGTGTGCACTCAGATGGGAGTGTTCCAGGTCTAGAATCTGTAGAAGATGATATTACCAGTACTGAATAAGAATTCCCTTCAATCTTTCTTTGAAGGACAAATCCAACCAGAGAAGCATGGAAAAAATCACTCTGTTCGTAGACACAGCAAATGAGAATATATCACATGCCTGGGTACTGGTTATTGTGGCATCAGCGCCTACAAAAGCAGCCTTCTCTACTCTTTGAAGTTGTCGTTATTGCTTGTGCCTTTGAACATATCCTGCTTATTTGGCATACACTACCTTAGGGAGAATTACAAAGAGAAAATTAACTCTGTACCAAGATGTGTGTATCCCAGTGGCTGAAACTATACACGAAGCAGTCTTAACATGTGAAACAAAGACTAACATGTTATTTTAACCCTTGACAGCTATTAGCAATTATGTTGCCTTTTAAATAAACCATGTGCATGCGTTTCTGTTGCCTGCAACAAAACTAGTTTCGAGCTTGATGTTTGATTATGCTTTCGTTTGATGTGCCACGGTCCTTCTCAAATTGGTTCATTGTTCAAACCGTTTCTTGAACTCCGTCATCTCGTGTTTCTGTTAGTGGCTTGAATCCGGAGGCGATGAGGTTCCTGAAGGCAAGTGTTAAAGCGTTGGCTCGTAACACCTTTGGCCCTGTTCGATTCCCCCATGGATACTTCAACTGACGCCGCGGCATTGTTAAATATGGCTAAAAGCCGTTCACAACTCCACTCACTGCAACCGAGAAGTATGTTGCCCCAATAGGCCTGTTTCTGTCCCAGGTGGTCAACAATTACCACAGTAATAACCTCCAAATACTTTTCACTGATTTTATGTAGAACGGGTCTGAACAAAATTGCACGGAACTAAATCAGGAGTATTTGTAAGGAGTATTTGTAAAATGTAAGTTAAATCTGCCATGAAATCCACAAGCATTTTTTGTTCTATCATATTGTTTTTGCTAATCGCATGTAAATTGTCAAGAAGGTTTCAATGATGGCGTCTAATACATGATATGTAGTGGCTCGACTGTTGATGGTTTTATATAACCTAACGAGTTGGTCTCAGTAAATAACATGTCAAAACGTATTTTCATATCACCCAAACAAGCGTATACAAACATTTTTTACAAACATTATTGAGCTGGTTTCAAATCGGGATATGAAACAGGCCAGGAACATCACAGCGGGGGATACCAAGCATGTGCTTTACGCTCTATACCCACATGGGAATCGAACCCGGTATCATATATGAATCTCAAATGCAGTTCCTGTACGTCCGTAGCGGGAAGAGGGGCGGTGGGTTAAAGCGTTCGCTTCTCACACCGAAGACCCCACATGGGTACAATGTCTGAAGTCCCTTTCTGGTGTCGCCCGCGATAATATTGCTGGAATATTGCTAAAAGCGGCGTAAAACCATACTCACTCACTCACTCACTCACTCACTCATAGCGGGTCGGGAAGAGCAACGTCATACATCAGTGCCTCTCAACTATTTATACAGATTCTATTTTTTTATTAATGTTATAATTCATAAATATGTCAGTACATACATATACAGAAAACCCGCTGACGAAATTGTAAAAGAATATCAATGAAAGGGTTATTAATGCAACATGGCCGTGTTCAATATTTTCTTCTTCATGTCGATCCATGGTGACTCCAGAAAGCTCGTGGCAAACTATAGTTCACTGACTTGCATAAACGTTTCAATTCAGAAAAAAAACACTTTGAATTTGTGATGCCTAAAATATTGTTGTGAGAAAGGGCGACGTGCTGTCTTTCAATTCCTACCGCAACTTCCTTTTCGTCATCAACGGCAGAAGATCAGACCCGATGATGATGATGATGATGATGATGATGATGACGATGTCGTGATGAAGATGATGATGATGATGATGATGATGATGATGATGATGATGATGATGATGATGCAGCCAACACAAACGGAACTACATGTAAGTCATTCCAGTACACACAACAGTTCAGCTTTCGGGGCCCACAACGTATACGTATTTCAAAGAATGTTTTATCGATCAAATCTGAAATGTTGGTGGCTTCGCGATCGTAATAGTGGCAGACATCTCTTAGGGTTCAGCATACTGGATTCAACAAGCCTATAAACGTTAACAAGCAATTCGTAAAATTATGGTGCATACCACTAAATCGGGGTTACGCTGGTTACACAACTCATGAATGTGTGTGATTTTGTGCCGCGTTAAGCAATCTATATTCCAGCAACATCACGGGTGAGGTGAAATGGGGTTTAACGTCGCGTCCAAGATTATTGCACTTATATAGCGACGTGCGTGTACGTGTGTGTTTGTTTGGCTGCTTGTACTAGCCCGGACTGATGCCGATTTATCGTGCTAGCTCACTGAGATACCATGCCGCAGTTTAACATGAATACCCCACTCAGACACAGTATACTGACTCCGAGCCGACCAGTCCTTGTTTAAGCCCCTTAATGCCGAGCGCCAGACAGGGTAACAACAAGTACCATCTTTTAACGTCTTTTGATATGACGCGATCGGGGATCGAACCCCTGACCTTCCGCTCTCCGGGCGGACGCTCTACCACTAGACCACGGAGGCGGTCCCAGCAACATCACGGCGGGGACACCGTAAATGGCCTTCACACATTGAAGCCACGCTGAGACAACGAACGCTTTAACCACCGTCCCAGCATCTCTCCAGGTCGTGTGTCAGGATGAGACGATGGCAGACGCTGAGCAGGAAGACACATACGCACACATGAATGGCCATGTTGAGCCACGTGTCTCTCCAGTTCAGGACACCACAGCGGGTAGCCCAGCGGTACAAGGTACCGAACCAGGATCCGTTTCTCACGGGTTCGAATTCCACATTCGCCTGATTATCATCCTCAGTCTGTCAGCACCACGTCCGTGCTTGTGGGCTTCGTCTACGACCAGAGTCCCTATTTCTATCTATCTATTTCTGTTTGATCCGGCACACCACGAACAACATTACAGGTACAGCTGTCACCGCTCTCACTCGTTCGTTGTGTTGCTCAAGCCGATTATGATTACGCCTTAGCGATATCGGGTACAGAGGGGTCTCTTCGCAAGAGTAGAAACAAATATGTATGTACCAACATACTATCACCAAAAGAAGCCGCATTTACAGTATGTTGTTGGAAAGAAAGGCAGCGAACCTCAATTCGTTAGCCTCTTCATGGGTTGGTTGGTGGGGGGGGTCATTGACAAAGGATGTTCTTCATCTTGCCAGATCACTGTCTTGTCTCAGTAGTACTGGGGACCTAATCTAACCAAGGCCCCAACGCTGTCTGACAATACAACAACAAAGATTACAGTGAAGTCTCAATAATCCGCTCGTCAGTCCACAGAACATGGCGCTGGCTGTCAAAATTTCATGCGGTTAAACATGGAAGTAAAATGAATAAATGACAAGCACAGTTATATGTGTAGAAATATATTTCTCACCCAGGCTAGAGGGTCATTAAGACCGTGATTCTTGATACCCTAGTAAATTCAATTACTTCAGAATGTCCATGGCGAGGCAACGGGGAGCGGGGGAACTTGACATCTTCTTGATGCTCTGGGATGTTTGTAGTTCATTACTGGCGAAGGAAAGTGAAAAGTCTTCTCAACCTTTCTCTACAGAAACCTTTCACCTGCAATGTGTTCGTCTTGGAAATTATTCACTCCACTTCTGTTGAGTAGATCTTAACAACAGTGTACTTGGAAAGGGAAAACCTCAGTTCATCAACTTCACTTAACAGAATTTTTCAATGGCAGTGTGTTCGTCTTGGAAATAATTCACTTCATTTTAGTTGAGTAGATTTTAACGAGACACAAGAAGTGTAAACACATCCTATATGCTTCAGGGGAATAACCTACTTCTCATAAATAGAACAGGAGAAGAAATACTGCTCCGCATCTCACCGTAACGTGACGCGGCCTCGTTAATTACGAGTGTTGAATCGTAGGAATATTTCATCTGAAAATATTACTCTGAAAAGTACAATTCACACCCAGGGAAATATTGCAGGCTGTGCAAATCCGGGAACAATTCAGAAGTTCGATGACCAATAGTGTTTCAGAGATACCCCCTACACACACACATGCTCTCGCGCACGCACGCTCGCACGCACGCACGCACGAACTCACGAAAATATACTATCGACCTTTCACACGCAAAAACGTACGTATTTACACACACGCACTCAGACACACTCACTCAAATACGCATGCATATACACACACGTACATACGCAATTACGCACGCACACATACTCATTCACACATACACAAACACACTCACTTACAAACGCACAAACATACACACACACACACACACACACACACACACACACACACACACACACACACACACACACACACACACACACACACACACACACATACACACACACACACACACACACACACATACACACACACACACCCTCAAACTGTTGATAAGCAAAACAGGCCAACCATAGAGACAGAGTTTAACTGTTATCAGCGCATAGCACAACAGACGTTGTGGAGTACATGTTCCTCAACGCATACAGGTTGGTTCTTAACTTCCAGAGTATCAATATGACAATTGGTTTTGTTATTGATCAACTTGAACTGGAAATGCACTTGATATTGACGGACTGAAAACTTGGACAACTGTTCAACTCACACAATGATTAAGACTTGTATCGACATCGGGCCTTTGAAGTCTTCCTGTAATGGTCTACTTACACATGTGAGTCAGTCAAGCGTGATATATGTAGAAGTAGTGATCAAATTGAGTGATTTGAGGATAATGTTGTAATTAACAGTTTTTCAGCCACAGTGTGAAGCACAGTGATCACAGGCAGGTTCTTAATTTTCACAGTATTAATATGACAATTAGCTCTGTTAGTGATAGGCTTGATCTTGACGGAGTGCAAACTTGCAGAGCTGTTTCAACTTCCACCCGCCAAGTTGATTAAGATTTGTATCGGGCGTTGAACCTTTGAAGTGTTCCTGCAATGTTGCTCTTAAACGTGTATGTCAGTCAAGAGAGATAAGTGTTGACGCTGAGGACTGATTGAGGAAGTGAGTTTGGATTAATGTAGTAAATACAGTATTTCAGTTATGTGTGTGTCAGATAAATATACATGGTGGTGTAATGTTACTTGAATCTCGCGTAGACGTGTGCCGTAAAGGTACTGGCAGCTAGATGCATGGTCGTCTTGAATCTTAAATCCCAACATTAATACGCGGATCCTGGCCGGACTAAGGGACCCAACTCTGCACTGCAAATTTCGATTTATCTGGCAACCATGTCCCTTGGAGCATGAAGTTCCGTCACGTGTGAATGTGAACTGGAAATGGAAGCTGAAAGAAGATTATTACATCAACATCAGACCTAAGAATGATAAATGAACATTGATCGCTGTCATCACTGTCACAACGTAATTGACTGACAGTGCTGAAAATGGCACAGACACGTTCATAACCAAATCTTCCTTCAGAGACATCTAAATCCTGGGATTTTGATTACATTGATTTCAGGAAGAATTCAAGATAGCCTTTGTTTCAACATTACATTCTCATGAGCTGGTTTTACTTTATGATGTAAGGAAGAGACTAGTGGCGAGACTAAATTGAATTGTTTTTTCCTGATACAAATCTCAACCAGTAATCTTCCTCATCGATTTCCAAGCCATAACTATATATCCCAATGCCTTCAAAGTTCGTGTATAAGTGATTATGTAAATATCGGATAGCTCATGATAAGATTAGCCGCCGCAGACATCAAAACAGGTGCGTGATTAGGTGCCCCATTATGCTTACCGTAATGGGCGATGAAGTATCGGGTATTCGTGCAGTTGAAATGTCTTGTGGCTATTTATTCGTTCATTAAGAGGGGAGGTTGTACCGAGAATGTTTGGTAATCTCAATACCCTTGACATGAATATTTAACTACATGTGAAGTCAGGGAAACTGTGGCGGGGTGTTTAATGTACCAGCAGCACGATAGGGTGAGTGAGTGAGTGAGTGAGTGAGTGAGTGAGTGAGTGAGTGGGTGGGTGGGTGGGTGAGTGAGTGGGTGGGTGAGTGAGTGAGTGAGTGAGTGAGTGAGTGAGTGAGTGAGTGAGTGAGTGAGTGAGTGAGTGGGTGGGTGGGTGAGTGAGTGAGTGAGTGAGTGAGTGAATGAGTGAGTGAGAGAGCGAGCGAGCGGGCGGGCGGGCGGGCGGGCGAGCGAGCGAGCGAGCGAGCGAGCGAGTGAGTGAGTGAGTGAGTGAGTGAGTGAGTGAGAGAGTGAGTTGTCACTCAAGTGCGTCAGGTAATATCACCTTATCCAAAAGCCTGTATGTCATTAGATGCCAATCGTCCTCACCTGTCCTTCTTGGTGCTGTCAATCGATGATAAATTCGAAAGAAACCGCAGTCAGATGCGAATTAATGTATACAACTTACGAAAAATATTGAAAAAAAGACATCGGTTTAATACGTTCTAATGAATATTTGAAATGTTGAACCCCGTTCGAGAATAGCAGGCCACACATGCATGAAAGACCCGGTGTGTGACTGGTGTATTAATCAAAATACGAAATGTTAGGAGATCATTGGCAGAGAGAAGAAGGCTGCAAGAAGTGTCATCATTAGAAAGCAATATTTGCAAATTTTCTAAGTAAAAAAACAGAGTCCATGTTTTCATGCACAATGTCATTGTTTTCTGAAGCATATTTGCCAATTATCTGCAATTTAAAATAAACGTAAATATTCAAAGATACTATTATTTACAGTATTTCTCTCATTCTGTACACAAAACGTCAGGGTTGATAATATTTCGGTAGTTTTGAAAACGAATACTTAACTAGATAAGAGGTGAGGGAAACTGTGCCGAGTGAGTGAGTGAGTGAGTGAGTGAGTGAGTGAGTGAGTGAGTGAGTGAGTGAGTGAGTGAGTGAGTGAGTGAGTGTTTTATTTAGTCATGGTAGAATGGAGATAAACATACTGTGTTTTCAATGGAGAGCTAGGTTACCTGTAGATTTAACCGCGCTAAGTTGGAACCGAACGCGCAGCGTGAGGTTTCAAATGTTAAAGTTAGTGCGGTTAAATCTACAGGTAACCTAGCTCTACATTGAAAACACAGTATGTTTATCATAAGTGTATGAACGACACAACTTGACGTCCATACGTTTTTTACGAGACTGTGTTCTTGAAATGACGTAAACACTGACGGACTACTTCCACATTCCTGGGGAAACCCCTGGGAATTCCCTTGCACGAAAACAAACATAAGTGTTCTTTCTGATCATTTAGAACCTTTAATCTTGGTCTCAGCGTTTCAGTATACATTGAGAAATGTCAGAGAGCGTGACTGCATGATTGCTCACGAATATCCTCGCTACAGCCTATCCTAATGAACAAACGAAGAAATGCACATCTAAACTATCGTAGTATCGACTCGATCCGTGCCTAGGCTGACATTGACCGTCTCCAGCAATCTATGAATTTACCTTAGTGTCTGTTTGACGCATCTTTATTCACCTTTCAATGATGGGCCAGTTGATCAATGATGACTAACACATGTAAACGCCACAGGTTCATTAACAACTTCGGAAATGTCTCCCGTCACGTTTATCGTGTCGGCCATTTTGACGTCTTGTACTTGATGTAAATGTATTACGACGCGCTGTCATTGTGACTGACTTACTGAGGTAGTTCTGAGGTGGTTCATCTAATGAGGATATGATTTGAACACATGTGCTGCGTAAGATGTTTCTGAAGAGCAAGTTGTGCATCCATACGCTCATGTCACCTCTCTTTTTGAGGAACTATTTTACTCCGCGAAATAGCTGGTTGTTGTATGGCTGTCAGTGTAAAGATGAAGTCACACGTACTAATAAAATTGTGTTTAGATCTTGGCCTACATCCTTTGAGGTAAGAAATTGTGATAAAAAAATTATAAGAATTGACTTTCACTTTGTGTGAGTTCATTGGAGTATGAACCTTCATAGAGTGAGGGCCAAACTGTATGAACGTCGGAGCTTGCGTTTGGCCCTCACTCTATGAAGGTTCATACTCCAATGAACTCACACAAAGTGAAGGCCAATTCTTAATTAATAGCTTCTGATTGACCAATCAGAATCGAGTAAATTCCAAATTTTAGAATTTCCCGTGACGAATTGCCGGGTTCGTATTGATCTTCAGTAATCCATGCGTATCGTAAGAGGCGACTGACGGGATCGGCTGGTCAGGTTCTCTGACTTAGTTGATGCATGTCATCGTATCCCATTGCGTAGATCAATGCTCATAACGTCAATCACAATCATTCTGTACAGACAGATAGTCTGAATATTGCTGAGTGCGGCGTTAAACAATAAACAGACAAACATTCTGTCATCTTGCTGCAAGACTGTACTGAATGATAAGGCGGTGGGTGTATAGTAATTCAATCCTTGTAATAGGCATGTCTAGATAAGCGGTCAGTACAAGGAAACCAGTTCTTGTTGGGACAATTTATTCTCATTATTCTTATAATCTAGAAATTATGATGTTAACTAATGGTGGACCAGTCGTCTTAGGCGCCGCGATTCGCTGTGCAGAGTTGCGTCCATTGGGCACGCCAGAAACCTTTTATTGTGGGTTAGAATCCCGGTTCGCCCCGATTATGTTTCTAGGTTTGTCGGCACCATACCCGTGCTCGTGGGTTTCACCGAAGTGGTAAGCGTCTGAGACCTGCATCACTTCGGGCTTTCCCCCCACATTAAGCTGACACGCCGTGATATAACTGGAATACTGTTAAAAGCGGCGTTAAACCCAACTCACTCACTGTTTCGGCGGATAACAGAGACTGATTACTCCCTGACCTCGATGTTTTATATATTTACAACAAACATGGCGTCGCCCTGGTCTATATCGGATATCGAGTCAGCATTTTGAATGTCTGGAATCTGGAAAAATTACGAGGAGAATTGAGAGCATTTATTTTATCGACATAATTGTGTGCGCTAACAAACCTCAGAGTCTCACTGGGGCCTGTTACATATGTAGGCAACTTTGGAGATATGAATTGTGAAGGAATTTTGCGAGCACGGTCGGGATATCGGGTGGTCAGGGTGGTTGACTTGGTTGGTGCATATCGTCGTATCCCAATTGGGTGGATCGATCGTTATGATGCCAATCACTGGATTGTCTGCTCCAGACTTGATTATTTACAGCCCGCCGTCGTAGAGCTGGAATATCGCTATGTGCGGAGTGAAAAGCAACAAAAACAAAAAACAATTTCTATGCCTGTGTTTGTAGACCTCTTGGATTCTTTTCTCGATTTTGAAACTTCGGATTTGGCCGAAGTATGTCTGAAGTCTTACTGTCTTTCATGTTGCTGCTGTGTGGGACTACATTTCGTGACGTTGTGACAATGTGATGTGATCAGGCGCGTAGTAAACGAACGTGACATCTAATACACCAGAGCGGCTTAAAGATTCCCTTTGATAACGGACCAATACCTTGGGGAGCGGAGCGGTGGATTGCCACGAAAGACGACCACTGTGCTATAAACAATTACACCGAACATTTATGCGTAGGCATCTTTTGTAGTTATGCCACTGTCAAGAAACAAGTTTTAGTTGCCATCTGTCATTGTCCAATTGCCTAACCACTGACCTTGGGGCGTAATATTATACTACGCATGTCCAAGAAAAACTGGCAATATATAGGTAATATTGCTGACAAATGAGAATACTATTTACAAAGATATTTAAGAATGTCATTATATGGTAAAGCGGTTACCACGCTTGAGTGTTTTGGGATGGTCAATATCCTGTATTAGGAATACACTCTCGCCAAGACTCCCCCTTGCTATGACCTTGACAGGGTGTTTTCAGACATACTTACTCACTTATTAATGGATCAAGTGGTTTCACTTAGTGACTTGGTGACTTGACGTGGATCATTCTCATGATACTGATCACTGGATTGTCTGGTTCAGATTCGCTTGTTTACAGTCTGATTGTATACAGGAGTATTGCTGGGTGCGGCGTCAGGCAAGAAACAAACAGTTCCTTTTCATGTAGATCGTGTGAGCGGCGGATGCTACCCGTAGAGCAGAACATACTTATCATCTTCGCGAATACACAAACGTCATAACCACTCTGGAACCAATATGGAAACTTCTTTTTGCATGTTTCATGTAAAGCTAGCCCCAATGATCAGTCAAGTTACCATTCATTTCCGTTTGTTTCCTGTGCTATTTGAGAGGATGCATCATTATGGAATTGCCTGTAGGATGTTAGATAAATGATTTCCTCCAGGAAATTGTTCTCACTGGAGTAATGAGGGAATGAAAAGTGGAGCAAGTGAGGGAAGTCTCAAAGTGACATTAGTTGGTTCCTTTGATGACAGAGAGTATTAGTGGTAGAAAACAAGAGAAGAGGTTGAATGAGACGACATTGGCATACAGCACTTCCCGACAGGAACTGATGGTGACTAAGAAAAAACAGATGGTCACCCAAATGTTCAGCTGATAGTGACTGCACGAAATGGTAGGTGGTCACTCAAATGTTCAGCTGATAATGACAGCAAGAAATGGTAGGTGGTCACTCAAATGTTCAGCTGATAATGACTGCAAGAAATGGTAGGTGGTCACCCAAATGTTCAGCTGATAATGACAGCAAGAAATGGTAGGTGGTCACTCAAATGTTCAGCTGATAATGACTGCAAGAAATGGTAGGTGGTCACCCAAATGTTCAGCTGATAATGACTGCAAGAAATGGTAGGTGGTCACTCAAATGTTCAGCTGATAATGACTGCAAGGAATGTTAGATGGTCACCCAAATGTTCAGCTGATAATGACTGCAAGAAATGGTAGGTGGTCACTCATATGTTCAGCTGATGATGACTGCAAGAAAAGGTAGATGATCACTCAAATGTTCAGCTGATAATGACTGCAAGAAGGAGCAGACGGTCACTCATATGTTCAGCTGATGGTTACTGCAAGAAAGAGTAGATGGTCAAGCACATGTTCAGCTGATGATGACTGCAAGAAAGAGCAGATGGTCACTCATATGTTCAGCTGATGGTAACTGCACAAAGAGCAGATGGTCAAGCATATGTTCAGCTGATAGTGTCTGCAAGAATGAGCAGATAGTCAAGCATATGTTCAACTGATGGTAATTGTAAGAAAGAGCAGATGGTCACTCATATGTTCAGCTGATGGTGACTGCAAGAAAGAGCAGATGGTCACTCAATTGTTCAGCTGATAGTGACTGCAAGAAAGAGCAGATGGTCACTCATATGTTCAGCTGATGGTGACTGCAAGAAAGAGCAGATGGTCACTCAATTGTTCAGCTGATGGTGACTGCAAGAAAGACCAGATGGTCACTCAATTGTTCAGCTGATAGTGTCTGCAAGAATGAACAGATGGTCACTCATATGTATAGCTGATGGTGACTGCAAGGAAGAGCAGATGGTCACTCAATTGTTCAGCTGATGGTGACTGCAAGAAAGAGCAGATGGTCACTCAGTTGTTCAGCTGATAGTGTCTGCAAGAAAGAGCAGATGGTCACTCATATGTTCAGCTGATGGTGACTGCAAGAAAGAGCAGATGGTCACTCAAATGTTCAGCTGATGGTGACTGCAAGAAAGAGCAGATAGTTACTTATATGTTTCGATGATGGTGACTGCAAGAAAGGGCAGATGGTCACTCATATGTTCAGCTGATGGTAACTGCAAGAAAAAGCAGATGGTCACTCATATGTTCAGTTGATAATGACTGCAAGAAAGAGCAGATGGTCACTCAAATGTTCACTTGATGATGACTGCAAGAAAAGGTAGATGAATACAATAAAAGCGACAAAACCTTTCCCATAAGCAGAGTCGAGTGAACGATTCCGACTATAGTGAGTGAGTGAGGTTTTACGCCGCTTTTAGCAATATTCCAGCAATATCACGGCGGGGGACACCAGAAATGGGCTTCACACATTGTACCCATGTCGGGAATCGAGCCCGGGTCTTCAGCGTGACGAGCTAACGCTTTAACCACTAGGCTACCCGACCGCCCCGATTCCGACTATAATCATAAGCATGTGTATATGAATAACTATCAGCTGGTGATGATACCAGGTGTTTGCGAAAAGGTGAGCGTATCCTGCCCTACCGGTGTCACCCGTCACAAACACATGCAAATACAAGTCAATTGTACAACTGAAAAACACATGCGAACATATGGTGATGTAAAAATGGGGTATTGCAACGGGGATCCACATGTCTAACATAAAACTTTTTAAAAGCTTTGACGGGGCCTTGAATGTTGTAACCTTGATCAAAACAACTCCTGAGCAAGAGTCGTATGACGATCTTTGAAATCTTGGAAGAAACAACCAGCTCAATTGTACCCCAAAATTTGTGAAAGGGCTGGATCTGCAGAAAAACTGCTCGATGCATTGAGGGAAAGTTAAATATTGGAAAGTTGAAGTCATCCCTCTTGTCATACAGTCTGGTGGAGAGTGTTTGTTACTCTGAATCTATGCACGGGTCTACATATGAAAGAGATGAGGCGGTGTCCTCTATTTCTTGTTCAGGTGGGCAAGCCAGTGGAAGCGAATTGGCTATTTTATGGTTATTGAACGATGTCAGATAATCGATATAGCTAAAGCTCAAGTTAAACTTCTTTGGCATTGTTTTTGACTTAACAAATCCGAGCAGAAATTCCGTTTGATATGCATAAAGAAACAGATGGCAAGAAAGGGAACTCTTTGGTGCCTGTGGGATTGCCTCTAAATGTCTTACCCCCATATTTTACATTGATGTTATTAATGAGGAAGTCCAGCATTTCACATATTGTTTTCTAATTAAACTTGTGATGGCAAATGCTTTCATATCTGGCATTTTTTCCTGAACCTCTGAAGTTGGATATGAAAACGCATCAATGGTTACCACGTGTTGTAACAAAAGCCCCATTGATAAAGGAATGTTACCTTGTTTGTCATGTGGGATAGTGGTGTACAAAGTTGAAAAATCAAAGTTTTGACAGAATTGAATTTGTTTCGTTTCGGAAACTTGTCTCACATACGTTCTGTGAATATATAGAGTGAGTGAGTATGGTTTTACGCCGCTTTTAGCAATATTCCAGCAATATCACGGCGGGGGACACCAGAAATGGGCTTCACACATTGTACCATGTCGGGAATCGAACCCGGGTCTTCGGCGTGACGAGCGAACGCTTTAACCACTAGGCTACCCGACCGTCCCTTGTGAATATATAGAACGTCCTTACTTGATTGTGTGAGGATTATATCTGGTGGTACATTTGCTGGACACAGCAATATATGTCTCTTGTACGGATTTTTTTTAGCTTTGGAATCCGGTACAAAAGAGTAATAGACATTTTTTCAGGGGTTTTTTTAGCCAAAAGATGATAGTACTGATGCATGGTTCGGGCCGATTTGTTCCTCACATAACATGCATTGCATTTTGAAGCACATGCTTGCCAACGTGTATTGGATCTCCATGTTGCTAGGTCCTCACCTTGATGGCTGCTACATCTGAACTATGTAAAGACGTGTGTACCTTTCCCTTTCATTGTTAGGTTTATTTGTAAATACCCTGAAATTGTGTGTGTGTGTATATATATATATATATATTTTGTGCAAACTTGTTTACTTCACACAACTGTTAAATTTGTAAATGTGTAGTTGCTAATTTTGCATAAATTAATAGTATGCAATGTATATATTGCTTCATTTAGATGACCTTATGAACGTGGTAAATACTAGGAACATTTGTAAATATTTTCTGAATTTACAAAAGGTAATTGTTATTGTATTGAACCTCATCAACTTTTCAAATCGTGAACTTGTCAACTCCTGGCCAACTCGTCCAAAAGCCATGGTTCTATAAATTATATATTTCTAACGTCAAACGTCAGTCAATAAAACCTGTTGATGCGTGTGTTAGTTTGGTGTTCTTGCATCCAGACAGATACTCTAGTTCATTACTGGGAAATAAAATAAAATACTTTGCACAACTTTTCTCTACAGAAACCTTTCGCTGGCAATGTGTACATCTTGGAAATGATTCACTTTACTTTAGTTGAGCAAAACTTAACATCAAGTGAACAAATGTTTCAGGATCATAACCTGCTTCCTAATTAGAACAGGAGAAGGAAACCGACTCGCCATCTCACCGTTACATGGCACGTTAATGACGTGTACTGAACCACATGTATATTTTGAATGAAACTAATAGACTGAAAAGTAACAATTCACACCCGAGAAGTTCCTTTTCTATATTGATTTGTGCAGGCGAATCACCATGCCTGTAAGATAAACAAATTGATTAATTTATCTACGTTCTTGGAAAAGATAGATATATTATTAGATCACGCGTCACCAGTTTGACATATCGGCGTATTGAGTACCAAGAATTGGTTTACAAAATATATCTTTACAAAGAAATGGTCGGTACAAATGGCAAGGTCTTGATATTAATACTTTCGAGATGTCAGTACGTTTGACATATTGATACACACGAGATTTAGGCACATTAGCCATAACGATACACGCGACTTATCGGTACATTCGACATATCGGTGCATACAAGTACACGTAGGTATATTCACAATAGATATCGGTACAATCGATTTAAGGGAACACACGGATACATTCGACACATAGGAACGTTCAAGCATTCGACACAACCAAAAAACTATTGGATCCGTCAGTCACTCTTCAATCCAACAAGACTTCAGTACCCTGGCACTGCATCTGAAAAATGACAATAAATCGGTGGTACATAAAGATATGATGACAGTTGTCTCTTTGTCCTTGCGTACATTCCAGCTGCCATTGTACCTGTTGGATATATTGTTTGATTTTCCTTGAAATTTCTATCGCTTCTTTTTGAATCACCACATCATACCTTTCCAGTAATGTTTATGCGAAGCACCAGAAATAGGCTTCACATATTGTACCAATGTGGAGAATCGAAGGAAAACCTTCGATGTAACACTACATTTAACCACTAGGCTACCCTACAGCTTCTTTGTGTTAAAAATACGACATGACTATCACTAATGCAATGACGTTTTGTATATGATGTTTTCTAACGTCTATAAACCAGTTAAGTCTAATGACTGGTTCATTTGGTTCAACGTCAAGAGCTACACTGAAGATGTGATACAGTATTTAAGAAATACGCTGTAACCAAGTTTCACCTTTCTCCATCATGATGTATTGCAATACATCTCAGTCATTCATCAAGTTAATCGGCTTAATGTATTTCCTTTTTACTTTTCTCAGGTTCTCAGTGTCCTTTTTAACTTTCATATCCTGTTTGGCTTGGATCCTTACTCGGGAACGTGTACGGGAATCGCAGAGAAATGTGGAAAAAACACCCTGCACGACTTGGGTTTTATCAAGTTGTATGTATGTAACATATTCAGACAAAATAAGTATTAATATCATGAGCAATGTTGCTGACTCCAAGCCAACCAGACCATGTTGTATCCCCTTGTTCCAGAGCGCCAGTCAGGTTAACCAGTAAGTACCATCGTTTAAAGTCTTTTGGCATGACATGGTCAGGAATAGAAACTCCGGGTTTCAGCTCCCCGGCAGACACTATCCAATAAATAGAGGCGGTCCAACATATGAGGTACTGAAGACCGAGAGATAAACCTTTGTTTGGTTTCATTCTTAGATGATAGATTTAGCTGTCGTCCTAATCAGTGCCATTGTGCGTTATTGTATTGGTCCTTTAAACATTCTTCATAATTATAATGTTGCTACATAATACTACATCTACTACAAGGCTCAATTGGAAATTAGTATACATGTTCAAATAACGTTCTATGATATTGAACATCACCTCTGCTGAGCGATCCAATCATAGGATGGCGTCTGAACAACTAAACGTTTTATCGCCAAGGCTCCCTGACGTTTTATCGCCCAGACTCCCTGGAGGCAAATTACTGACAATACACCTCGTCATATAAAGACTCCTTACCGGCTTGACAGTTTTCACTGAGAGGTCAGGCAGCGAAGTGGTTACAACACAAATTCGTCATTCCAAAGCAGGGGGATGAAGAACCTCATTGCAGGTCAGGGAGATGTTTCAGCCAATTTCGGGAACAAGCGGCGAAAATCCATAGTCATTTACCTCTCAATTGGATGTTTTTTTATGTAAACATTTCAACAGCTTCCAGTTTAGATTGATACAATCGATCTTATATCTTAAATTATCTTCCATGAAAAATGGCACGACTATGATACCATCGGCTTATTACAAGAAGGACTTAATATATTTCAGAACTTTCAAACTGTACAAAACTAGAAATATATTAATTTGTTTGTAACCACGAAACGTTACATAATGCGTTGAGCATTATTTCTTATTGTATCTTTGAAGTATACACAGTTTAGACGTCTCCACCTCAGACAGGTAGGACAATGTACGTCAAGACTGATCATACTCTACCTGGCAAATATATCGAACGAGAATGTGTTGTGAGTATAGCGCCTTTTTGAACAGTGGTTCAGTAGATATGACAAAACCCGTGGATGCCTATTTGACATTTGAAGTAATTGTAAGCGATATAGTGGGCCACAGAATGAGGTTTATGTGAATGTCTCGACAACATATTAGATTATAGTATTACTATTTGTCATACAATATTTATTGACGATCAAAATGTATTTCGGTATTAATTATGAACGTTCACACTCAGATAACATACGACACCTGTCTGAACTTAGTGGATTACCGATGATTCTCAGATTACCGAGTCTCAGCAGTATCGGATAAGCCTTTATCCGGGAAATGGGTCTGGATCCAGATCGATTTTGTGTGTTTGACAATATGTCAATTAAATATCGTCTATCGTCTATATCGGCTTTTGTAACAATCATATTCCGCTTCGTTATGAAGCAAAGAATGGGGTTTTAGGGGTCAGTTCTGCCTTGTAGACACTTATGTTAAGAGTACCCTGATTCTATGAGATATAAAAACTTGTATGGCATCGATATGAATCTAATTACAATGACATGATAATAATGTGTGACACGTAAGCACAGTCAGTGGTTGATTGGCAAACATGACAGAAATGAAATGAGATTGTTTCTGACATTTACAGCTGAATCAATTTCCCTTCATTTTTGTGTAATAAAACAGAAATTGCCTGGAGTGTCAGTGTATCAGATTTGATCAGGATGGATGGTTTTTTAAATGATAAATGAGAAACTGACAGTTGTAAATATGAAGTGTGCGTTTACAACAGTTGCTAGTTGCACCCAATGATACATGACAAGATACCTCTCTCAGGAAAAACAAGATGCTGTGTTACTGTCTTAAATTTTATAACTGTTAAAAAGGAAGCGTTTAGAACCTAAGTCCAACTTGCTGCCATGGAAACGTAAAAAATAAATATTTCTAAAAGTGTTAAATAGCAAGAGGCACCAGTTCAGCATGTACCTGACAAACCTGCAAAGTTTCATGAAAAAATATTGAACGGTTTATGAGTTATGGTACGGAAACGAACCCTACCCTCACAGAACCTAAGTCCATCTTGTTGCCATGGAAACGTTAAAAATATAAAAAATTTTAAATTTCTAAAAAGCAAAAGGCACCAGTTCAGCATGTACTTGACAGACCTTGAAGTTTGATGAAAAAATATTGAACGGTTTCTGAGTTATGCTCCGGAAACGAAACGTGACGGACGGACGGACGGAGCCCGTTTCTATATCCCCCGCCAACTTCGTTAATGATACATGCACGAAAGCGTATTCACCAAGCTGGGCAACAATTCCCTTAAGGACTATTAGTATAAATTTAACCCACAATGATTCCAACGGCTAGACACCACTTAAGCTTTGAGTCAAATGTACTTACACACAGAGACCTTAGCATTGATACATTTGTGACGATGTGTAGTAGAGTTTCAGCGCTGAAATTACTTTGTGCATTGTTGATTCTCATTTATAGTAACGAAACCTTAGTAACAAGACTTCATCCGATTACCGGTACAAGTTGGGTGAGCATTGAAATGGTCACAATGCTACACCTAATAACACTAATAACACTAATAACACTAATAATACTAATAATACTAATAACACTGTTTCTGTCGGCAATTATCCACAATTAAAAAACGTCAATATTGAAAGATACCATTATTAACACCATTTAACTAATTATGTGTACAAAACGTCTGTTGATAATATTCCGCTAGCTTTGACATGAATACTTAACTAGATGTGAAGTGAGGGAAACTTTGCCGAAATGTTAGGAGTGAGTGAGTGAGTGAGTGAGTGTCAAACCTTTAACTACAAGGCTATCCCAGGTCATTGTAAGAAGCGAATACTTTCTAAGTGTTACCTTCTCATTTAAGGTAAACAGAATTATGTTCATTCCCCGATTGCACCAGTGGTGCTATTAAGGTAGCTGTTGTTCTGTTGTCAGTGTTGAATGACGCTACTTTAAAGTGTCTGGGTGTATTGATGATTACTAGGTACTTAAGTGGTTAGTTTCGCTCAAAGTGAACTCGCGACATTACCTATTTCTAGACAGTCAAGCAAATGAGTCTGGGAAAGATAAAAAAGATTGATGGGACAGCAATTGTTCAATCTAATTGGTCATCAACCTCTAAAAGGAGAAAACACAGATAATTTGACCCTTGTCCATGGGATGCGTTTCATTTTAATAAGGTATTTGTTTGGTGTGGGTATTAAGTGTAGCCGAAGGTATATTTATGATATTGAGCTATTCAATGCAAGTTCTACAATAGCATTTTGATCCCCATACAAATTGATCCGCCAGCTGTATCGATTCTACCTGAGACCTGTGTTCATCACTAATAACCTGGAAGGTAAATCCAAGTACTAAGCACCACCTGATCCTGTACAAAAATGATTACAAGTCCTATATAGATCACACAACAAATGTCATTTTTAATTATGCTTTGGCAGCAAATATCAATATGTCTGGTCACAATGTTGGCTGGGTTAAATAAAACAAACTTTTGAAATAGGAAACACATAAAAATGTCATGAATCCACAGTAAATATACTTCAGTCCAAATGTAAAAATATGTTCCCTCATTCATTAAGGGATTCCCATTTATCTAACAGCAAGTTCAGAACATACAGGTTGGTAAAGTAATCAATAAATATTGAGTATTATCCTACAAATTGTAAAAAACAAAGCTCATAGGTCACATTTCTCAAAACTTAGTTTTAGTAATCACAAAGTAAAAAATGAAACCGTTGGATATACAAAAACACCAACCCCACTGGAACAACGTCTCTGTGAAACATGTGATATCTCAGAAGATGATCAACATTATGTACAAATAATCCTCAATCATAATAAGGATTTGGTACACGTTGTTAAAAGGAACAGTTCTAAAAATATTTACCACCAGTTATCAAGAAAAAAACTTCCAAGATGTGTTATTATATCAACAATTATAAACAAGAAAAGATGTTTACATTTGTATGGAAGGGAAAACCAGATAAAGTGAAAAGACAAATAATGTCTCTACCCCAAAAACATGGCAGAATTAACATGCAAATTATAAAGGATGTGACTGAAGCACTTTCATGGATCAGAAGATTATATTGTTATCACTCAAAATGGACTGATTTAGTTGCTTGCTGTATTCCAAATAGAGAGAGATTATTGTTGGCAGATGCCTCCTATGTTGATGTATTTATTGCTCCAAATACCATGAATGTATTTTGGAA
Organism: Haliotis rufescens; assembly: GCF_023055435.1. Taxonomy (NCBI): domain Eukaryota; kingdom Metazoa; phylum Mollusca; class Gastropoda; order Lepetellida; family Haliotidae; genus Haliotis; species Haliotis rufescens. Next base: position 19,101,845 of record NW_025964383.1, on the reverse strand, counting down.
GGATGTTTTAGAAGCTTGGGCAACATACTTGTTCAAAAAGAAACTGAAAACTGTTCAAGATATTATGAGACAATCTATATGGTTTAACAGCAGAATACAAATAGGAAATAGCCCAATCCTTTATAAACATTGGTCAAGCAGAGGTGTAACCTTCACTTAGGATTTAGTGGATGACAAAGGTAAATGTTATGTATTTGATGCTTTTGTGCATATGTATGGAATCCAAACATATTATATTCAATATTATGGAGTTGTAAATGCAGTCAAACAATTTTGTAAGGTAAAGGAATACAACGTTTTCAATTCTATATCTCCTCGACTAACCATGCCACTCAACATATCACATCTTCGAAACCAAAATACAGGTACTAAAGAATTCTACAATACTTAATCAGCAGGGGGGTTTGTTAAATTCAATGACATTGAAAAATGGGAAAGTATACTAAATAAGACATTTAGTGAAACAAATTGGCAATAACATATATTGATGGCAAAAAGATGCACTCAAAGTGAGGATATTAGATGGTTTCAGTTTAAGATTATTCACTACATTCTTACAACTAACAAATATTATATGAAAATGGATATGTTAATTCTCCTATGTGTAGTTTCTGTACAAATCAACCTGAAACTATAATCCATATGTTGTATGATTGTGAACATGTAAGACAGATTTGGGAGAAACTGTACATACTGTGGATAAAATCCGTCGTGGAAGGAACCATTGATTTAAACAGAGAAAATGTTTTGTTTGGATTTCAAGGCAAACACAACAACCCATTGAATATTGTACTTTTAATCACAAAACATGTAATGTACAAACAATGTAGGAAAGGATTACTGCCACATTTTGAACACATACATCATGAGATAATTAGTTATTACAATGCTACAAAGGTAATGTCACTTACAAATTGTAACTATGCAAACTTTTTTCTGGTCTTCCTTCCACACTTTGTTTAAAAACTAATTTGTAACACACACTGATACAGTACGTTGACTTTTCAGGCAAGAATTTATATGTGTGAAAAGATGTACATTTCTTGAATACCATGTACCACAATTGTATTGACATGACATGTATATATATATATAAATGCTGTACCTGATGAGATGAATGAAAAAGGGAAACACACACACACACACACACACACACACACACACACACACACACACACACACACACACACACACACACACACACACACACAAATTAAATAAATATATAAACAAATTCCTTGTATGCACAACATTACCATAGTTTTGCTCAATCTCCATATTGTGTCCATATAATTATAATACACTTTTTTTAAAATGAAATTGTTATAATGCACATCCTTTGTATGTTGAATGTACCTGTGTGTTTTAATTGCACTTATCTTGCATATATTTTGTATTTTGTGATAGTATAATGTTACGCAATACATATCTCATGTAAAACATCTTTGTTGTATGATAGTTCTTACAGTTGTGTACGGGGGCACGGTTGGCTCAATCGCCTAGACGCTGAAATTTGCTATGCAGTGTTGTGTCCCTTGGGCACGACAGAAACCTATGACAGTGTGTTTGAATCCCGGTTCGCCCCGATTATGTTGTCAGCACTATACCCGTGCTCGGGGGTTTCACCAAAGTGGTGAACATCTAAGACCTCACTTCAGGCTTTACTCACACATCAAGCTGACACGCCGTGCTATAAGTGGAATACTATTCAAAGCGGTGTTAAGCCCAACTCCCCCAGTCTCGGTTCCGTTTGGCTAACTGGGTTTGTATTATTACTTCCGGTTTAGAGTTGAAGTATGTTTAGAAGAATGGTACTATGTTCACCCCAAACGTCGTGAATATATCATGTACCCGTATTATGTTTTAGAAAAGTAGTGAGTGAGTGAGTTAATGCTTTACGTCACATCGGCAATATTCCAGCCATATCGTGACGAGAAATTATACATTTTTAATACACATATTTCAACTAACTAAAAACCTGTCATCGATGGACAGTAAAATTACTAGAATATCACAGATTAATATTTAAAACTAGCATACAACTATAAAAAGATATCACTATAAATAACGGTACAATATAAAAAAGGGCTATGGATCGCCAGCAGCTGAAGGTAGATCACCATGCTAGAGTCCATGGGGAATCGCAAACTACAGACCAACCTCTTGATTTCCTATGTATCCAGAAGCAAAGTACATATACGGGTGTATAATCTCTTCCGGAAGTTAAAAAACTGTCAAAGCAACAAACCATGCAGAAAAGTAAACCGCCGCATGAAACGGATTGAAACATACATTACATACATTGAACTGCTTGAAACAATACTATGCTCAACTATGCACAGCAATCATCATATATGTGATTATGAAGACAACTAATTACAAATTTCTCACATCATTTTACATTGTTTATTGAACAAAGTCATACTTTATAGAAGCCTATTATGTAATCGTGTTGAACAATAAGTTGCAATAGCAGTATGAAAGGACAAAGATTGAGTGCGCGTTACAGGCTTGACCTGAATTCCTCCCTGGAACCTTTCTCGCTGGCTGCCTGAATAACATTCGATACACTGTAAAGGCAGTGCGCAATAGAGCTGTTCGGGTAAGGGGAATAATAACTCACTCTCAGTGATACAACTTGAATAAGATACGATGTACAATAGTGCAAGGTCAGCACGCGATAAAGCTCTATACTACGCCTATAGCTAAAGAAGATAATCGCTCAATGCGCAATAGTTTATTCTTACAAAATATAGACCAATTAACTTTAGCGAAAGGAGGCATATATTTCCCCTAAATGTTTTTAGCTCTTTTAAAAACAAAATGAACAAATTGCATGGGTTATCTACATTACGACACATGACTAAGTCACAGAATGTGACAGGCCATTGGTTTAAACATGTCCAGATTAATTCACTCTCGTTTCATTTTAAAAACTCCAACATTTTCAGAGAAACCAAAATGGCGCTCTCCTTCAGTCAAAAATATACTTATCCTAACTAACGTTACTTTGAGCTTCCACACACTTTAAACGCCCCGTTGGGGCACGGGTGGCCCAGTCAACTAAGGCGCCGGATTCGCTGTGCAGAGTTGCGTTCCTTGGGCACGCCAGAAACCTATGATTGTGATTTCGAATTCCGGTTCGCCCCGATTATGTTTCTAGGTTTGTCAGCACCATAGCCGTGCTCGTGGGTTTCACCGAAGTAGTAAACGTCTGAGAGCTGCATCACTTCGGGCTTTCCACCCACATTAAGCTGACACGCCGCGATATAACTGGAATACTGTTAAAAGCGGCGTTTAACCCAACTCGCTCATTTAAACGCCCCAAACCCTCACGTTACATGTACTTACTGCTTGTGAGATTGTTTGATGTATTGTTGGGTTTAGATCCTCACATTTGTAATGAACAGTGGCATATCAGATGAAGCTATTATTAACCTGGTTTCCTTCATCTTCCACTCGTGAGTTTAATAGGGGAAACATTAATCATTTCCCAGAGTTCCTTTCGGTATTAACTCACCAGCTTGGAATATAACGATTAACAAACTCACGGTTGATATTTAAATCTCCCATGGTGAAACCTATGTAAACTGATTGCCGATCGCTGATCCATTCCTTTGTTTACCATTTAATTCCAAAACAAACAGTGTCTTCGAGAGTTTAATGCATAATGATTACTAAAATTCTTTTGTGGAGGCGCATTGTATTCAAACAATGTTTAATTCAATTGTTCTCATACAAACCATATTCAAATCAGTGACAAATGTCATGTTAAGAGAAAATGGCACAATAGCACAATGGTTTTATCCATGGCCTTCTACCAAGTAATATTTTAAATTCTCCAGAAGTAAGTAAGGATAACATATGTGGATGAACAACTTCTTTATTTACAATAAGGTGTAGGAGTAGGTGTAGGTTCTAAAACCGTTATCAAGCAAGTGATGTACAGAGTTTGGTTGACAAGTATATTTACAGGATAGGAGGCAGTGTTTATACAGTTGAGTAAGTTTAAGATGCAGTTCCACGTAAACCTATTCAGCTGTATAAACACTGCCTCCTGTCTTGTATATGCGCTTGTCAACCATACTCTGTACATCACTTGCTTGATAACGGTGTTGTAGCGTCGCTCATAATTGTGATAAAGAAGTTGTTCATCCATATATCATATCCTTACTTACATAGACTCCAACTTCTAAATGCCTCTCAAAGAGGAAATTCTCCAGAAACCACATCACTCCGAAAACTGAAACTTCAGGAAGACATGAAGCATTGTGATGGGCCTATTAAATGCTTGAACATCATCTGACAATACTGTCTGAGGTAAGTGTAGTCGTGCATGGCAGCGGGGTAATAGACGATGTTGCGAATCAGATATTTTTTTATGTGGTCTCAGTCAGCATAAGTAACAAGTGTTTGAGCCAACAAACACAGAGAAACACCAACGCTTCACGCAGCCAGTGGATGGTGACAGGTACAATCAGGGTGAACTCACAATGTAACTATCCGATCTCCGTTTTAGTTAACTCCTGCAAGAAGTACAGGATGAAGGCCCAAATGGTCACATACATTTGCGTGAACACGGATGTTTCAGTCTGGAAGTTGGTTGGTTGGTTGTTGTTTAACGCCGCACTCAGCAATATTCCAGGCTATATGACGGGGGTCTGTAAATAATCGAGTCTGGACCAGACAATCCAGTGATTGACATCATGAGCATCGATACACGCAATTGGGATCGATGACATGCATTAACCAAGTCCGCGAGCATGACCACCCGATCCCGTTATTCGCCTTTTACGACAAGCATAGTCGCCTTTTACGGCAAGCATGGGTCACTGAAGACCTGTTCTACCCCGGATCTTCACGGGTCCAGTCTGAAAGTACCCGGCGTGTGACAGTTGTACTGTAGAGCCTTACAGTGACGGACACCCGGATCGGGACAGGACCCCGTGTCATCGCATCCAGGCAGTTTTGGACTTTCCTCAAAATATCAACCATTTGTTTGCCTGGTCCAGGTTCCATTATAAAATGGGATCTAGGGTGAATATTGCTGACCGCGGCGTTAGACAAATAAACAAACAGTGAAGGACAACGCAAATCAAGGAGGACACCAATCCAAAGTGGCTTTCGATCTTTATGTTTGATAATTGGTTCCAAAAGATTTACTGTTAATCAAATGTTATGAGTATGTAGGTTTCAACCAGTCTGTTACAATGGCCAATGTTTTGCCGAGATAAAATATAAGGGGTCAGGTGTTAAGGTGATGTATCGAGGACAGAACACTGTCACTGCAGATTTACAATAACAGATGAAACATCAGATTATGAATAATAATCACATTAGCACTACATCATACCCCTAACTGTCCAGCAGATTTACAATAACAGATGAAACATCAGATTATGAATAATAATCACATTAGCACTACATCATACCCCCAACTGTCCAACTCCTACAACCATCGAGACAACCCTCTCGTGCTGGACTGACATTATCATTGACAGATGTCTGAGACATTACACCAAATGTCAATCAAATCTTCTGAGATTCCCAATAGGGCAGCTTTCACAAGGATGCTTGGACGTCTGGATCGGCACAAAACACAACAACAGGGATACGAGTTACTCTTTTGCCACTTACATACAATATTAACCACAACCACTCTCTAGGGTTCTGATATATTGATATAACTAACTACGACATAATGACACTTGTCCCTGAGATATTGACGAAGCGACGTTGAATTGTTATTGACCTCATTTATGTTATCAAATGTACATTGAACATGCAAACCGTAAAGGTGACTCACTCACTCATAATGCCGACATAAACAGTGTTATTAGTATTATTAGTGTTATTAGTGTTATGAGTGTTATTAGTGTAACTGTGATAACATTGTGACCATTTCAATGTTCACTCTGCTTGTACTGGTAATCGGATGAAGTCTCGTAAGTGTATGGTTTCGTTATATGAGAACCAACGATGCACAAAGTCATTTCAGTGCTGAAACTTTACTACACATCGTCACAAACGTATTAATGCTAAGGTCTCTGTGTGTAAGTATATTTGACACAATGCTTAAGTGGTGTCTATCTGTTGGAATCATTGTGGGTTAAATTTAATACTTATAGTCCTTAAGGGAATTGTTGCCCAGCTTGGTGAATACGCTTTCGTGCATGTATCATTAAACTACTGTTTTACCCTGGAAAGTTGGCCTCATGTATAGCCTATATCAGCCACTGGCGTGCCGCGATACCGTACCTCTGACTTGACGCGCACAAATGACCTTGGATGTCCAACAGCACGCTTCACATAAAACACGTTCATAATTTACTATTAACATTCCTGATTTTTTAACAGTTACAAATTTAAGATAGCATCTTGTTTTTCCTGAGAGAGGTATCTTGTCATGTATCATTGGATGCAACTAGCTATATAGCAACTGTTGTAAACGCACACATATTTACAACTGTCAGAGTCTCCTTCATCATTTAATTAACTGTACATCCAATTGAAATCGGATACACTGACACTCCATGCAATTGCTGATTTATTACTGATTCAGCTGTAAATGTCAGAAAACAATTTCATTTCTGTCATGTTTGCCAACCAACCACTGACTGTGCTTCCGTGTCACACATTATTATCATGTCAATGTAATTAGATTTATGTCGATGACATAGAATAACATATATCTCATTGGATCAGTGTACTTTCAAATTTTCACAATCAGCTAATTTCCTTATTTGCTTCAAATCCAGACTAATAATAATCTGGACTAAGCTTTACAAATAATTCCGTGATGGCATTCCACAATCAATAATCATTTTGTATCACGGAACAGATATTAAGTACGTTGACAATGCTTCAAGTTCACCACGGGGATATAATTTACGCCCTGTCTTCGAGGCTATAATGTTGTGAAGTGACAATGACTTCGCCACTCACATTACAATGTACGAGCATCGCACAATCAAAGTGTTCAATACACTATCCGTATTTCACATTTCGGTCTCACATTCCCCAGCTCTACAGTTCAGAGTCTTGTAATGACCCAACCCTCTTAACCGACATATCATTGAGTTCAAAGGATATTGAGTATTATTAAGGATTTTAAGTATGTCAATTCTCAGGAAATGCGGTTAATAACCCCATGTCACAATGCGGAAGAAACCCAAATTGGGAAATAACCAACAGAAACTTAATGTGAAACCAGTTGAAATATACCCGAAATTAATTCATTCGTTCCAACCACACATCTAGCAAGATCCATCAGAGAGGTGTAATTGAATCGATTTCACTTAAGCAAAAACATGTAGTTGCATGGTCGGTCCGAAAGACTTTCAGTTGTCCTTGAAATGTCAGGACGATGTTGCAAACTACGCCACGTGTTGTTAATCATACGAACGATTTTAATACAGTGTAAACGGTTGGCATGAGTGATGAACAGTGACAACGTAAGTGTGAATATGTTCCACCTGTAAATTTGTCACGGGGGAATTGATACATCAAAGTATGTTTCCCGTGGAACAATATACCTGGGAAAGATATCCCATGACAGGCAAACTTGTTTCGGAAATGGTTTCCTGAACTAGTTTTCTACCATCCCCCAGACAAACCTCCAACCCCACACTCGGGTATTATTGTCTCCACATCCCACACTACAACATAATAACTTCTAAGTTTCCTTGGGTTAGATATTCTGGCTTCTTAATTACCTAGGAACTTGAATAAGTCTCACATTAGATGAAAAGAAAAAGGTCACTTCACTGCTTCACTAATACCTTGTATGATGCCTAAATATGTTTTCTCTCTCAAAACTCGGGAAGATCGCCAGAGAATCCATACTAGTAGCTACACCATGTCTTAGGTCCATCTCCAGAGGTGGTTGACGTTTCTGCTTTCGTCTCTTTGAGTTGATTCTTCATTCCAATAAATATGAGGTGCACTCCAAGACTCAGGGGACACATCCTTAAGAGTTTGGTTGGTTGGTTTGTTGTTTAACGCCGCACTCAGCAATATTCAAGCTATATGAGTGCGGTCTGTACATAATCGAGTCTGGAGCAGACAATCCAGGGATTGACATTATGAGCATCGATCCATGGAATTGGGATCGATGACTTGCATCAACCAAGTCAGCGAGCCTGACCACCCGATTCCGTTAGTCGCCTTTTACGACAAGCATAGTTGCCCTTTACGGCAAGCATGGGTTGCTGAAGACCTATTCTACCCCGGATCTTCACGGGTCTCCTTAAGAGGATTTTGGATGTTTATCTATTGAAGGCAACTGGTAGTTAGACTGTCAAGACAGAAATTGCACATGGCACGTTAAAACGTAAGTCCGTGTGAATCTATTACGGTCTTGTTTGTATTTAAAAGATTTTATTGCAAAGATTCTTTAATCTAGACTATTATAGTGGGGACGGTTGCGTGTTGATAAACGTGGATTCACCGTCAACACAATAGATGATACCATATATGGAACTGACATTCTATGTCTTCCGCTGTCACAGTTCTGACTGTTCCTGGCGGATGATGTCTATAAGGCTACTGGCGTGTGTAGTTGAACGTTATCATGCCACAGCCTTCATATCCATGGCCCCTGCCTTGTCGCAACATTCTTTCCTCGTCAACGTCTAAAGCAACGTTTCAGAGAAAGTATATTCAAAAGTTGCGTGATGTTGCTTCTCACCCATCGTCCACATAATGAAGTATTCCTAAATATCCTCACCAACTCAGCTGCGCCCATTATTAATAACAGCATCTAACTTATTTGTACTCGCTGAGCGTGTGGAAAAAAGAGATTGTGCGAAAAACATCAACATGAGATACATGATATGTGTCTTGTCAAATAGCATCTGTTTCCAATGGAGTGATCTGGCAAAGTCATATAACCATGCGACTCGAGGTCTCAGGCACGGTTGGATATGACAACTTTGACAGGTCACGAAACAAAATCTATTTTCATGAATTTTCTTACTGATAGATATTCTCACTAAATACAGTATAAAACTATTTTCGGTCTATATTGACACTTGTCATCTAATACGCCAATTCACTACAACTGTAATATGAAGCTAGTTTACAAACAGAAATAACCCGTGAAGCTCCGGGGTAGAATAGGTCTTCAGCAACCCATGCTTGCCGTAAAAGGCGACTATGCTTGTCGGAAGAGGCGACTAACGGGATCGGGTGGTCATGCTCGCTGACTTGGTTGATGAATGTCATCGTATCTCAATTGCGTTGATCGATGCTCATAATGTCAATCACCGGAATGTCTGGTCCAGACTCGATTATTTACAGACAGCCGTCAAATAATTAGAATATTGCTGCGTGTGGCGTTAAACAACAAACAAACAAACAAACAAAGGGAAAGGACCCTCTCCAGCTACAACGACTCCAGATATATGTCCGCTTTAATGACGCCAATGTCGCAAATCATATCCTAAAAGACTTGGTAAAAAGGTATTAACATCCTTCATCACACAGCGAATGACAAGACGGAGCAGGATCTTTTACTCGACCTTAACTCTATCTGAGGAACCTGTCTTACTCAACAGACTGACGCACAAATGATGTGTATTTATAAAGTCGCGATGACCAGCCTCAATGATAATGAGTTATGGGGTTCTTGAGGATCGCTAGTGGATCGGGGACATCCATTATTTAATGTAATTATATCAGCTGTCGAAACCGATATCGATTCAAATTAGTGTCATAGCTGTAGCCGCATTACTTTGAACTGTGTAGATACATTTGACTTGTAGATTCGTATCACTGTACATCATAAATCACGATTTCCTTTCTTGGCATGATTACAGTCACGCAAACAAGTACTTGATGCCAGTATTAGTTAAGTACTGTCCAAGTATCTAAAAGGCAGAGGTTCTGATGTTTGTTCGTTTGTTGTTTAACGCCGCTCTCAGCAATATTCCAGCTATATGAAGGCGGTCTGTAAATAATCGAGTCTGGACAAGACAATCCAGTGATTGACATCATGAACATCGATACACGCAATTGGGATCGATGACATGCATCAACCAAATCAGCAAGCCTGACAACCCGATCCCGTTAGTCGCCTCTTACGACAAGCATAGTCGCCTTTTACGGCAAGCATGTGTTGCTGAAGACCTATTCTACCCCGGATCTGCACGGGCAAGAGGTGATGACAGAGGATGACAAAGCTACTGAACTGGTCATAACTAGGCACAAACACTAAAAATGTAAAAAATGCGAACCTCCCCAGATTACTATACATAATGAATGTAAAAACAAAAATAAGATTAATTATTTGTTTTCTTGACAATATTTTGCCCAAAGATAGACTGTATTATAAATGTACACAGCACAAATACAGCGAAAGTTTCCAGTGTTTAATACTCCGCACAACAATGAAAAATTATATTTATATGATATAATGTTTATGATTACAGATTTCTCAGCGCCATGTATGTGTATATTCAACCCTGCGACACTTTGAACAGATAATACCTGATGAGGCTTTTTCTTTGGGTACACATGATCCGTTTAGACAACATTTTTCTTCACAACAAACCCCTGAAAAATTGAAACCTGTATGTTATGGGAGATCTCTATTTTTGTAAATATATACGAAATCGAATATGGATGCCTTTTTCAAAACAACATTTTGATTCCAACGTAAACTCTTACTCCTTGTTTGGACATGCTATAATTATAAGCAAACAGATCCGTCAAAACTTTTTGTCTCAAATTACACCTCGTGTTAAGGATCAAGAAAACAAATAAGGAAGTGTTACTAGGCCACAATGACGGCCAGGAAAAGACGGCTACGGAGCCTAACGAGCCATTTCAAACAAGGCGGCGAGATGGTCGTGAACAGAGGTACTTCTTACACGCTTTGCTGACCTAGTGGCGTTATCATGATTTGTGTCAGGCACACTATTGGAATTTTGTTTTGGTGAAGGATCCAATGCTGAAATACTTCATTACGCTTCCAAATATCGCATTCAACCATAATCACCTCTACAAACAACATCCAGTCATGTCCAGGCTTTCTAGATTAGGTAGAAACCCTTTGATATTTGGAATACAAGACCGCTGATGTTTACTCCGAGTGGCAATTTGCCATTCCTCCGATGAGTCGATTTCCGTGAGATTATATGTACACGTGGATACAAAAAGTTCATATGAATAGTCTTTGTGATATTGTCTTATCTGCATGATAGAACTGTTATTCATTTCCGCAGAGGCGGGCAGGTGGCTCTTATCTTTGGCATACTGTGATATTATCTGCCTGTTCACTATTTATTCATATTATTAGTACATAGTAGCATTTCCCAAGGGCAGGGAATGTTTATGGTAATATAAAATATCGAGAGCATAAATGAATGTTTCTCGACTGTATCTATTTGACGAATGGTAATACTATTCATTTCACTAAGCATCGCAACATATTGATAACATCATGAGGGAAAATAGTGGATAAATGCTTTTTTGTTGTCCCTAAGGTAACGTGATGTCTCTCCCAATAGGAAAATACATGTCATGCATTTCCACGGACTTTTCAAGAATCAAAGCAAATATGTGACGTCACTGTATTATTTAACGATCCATTATTTTTCTCGAATGGACAACTGAATGTCGGTTACTCGAGCTCATGCTGACATTAACTCACAGCCACATTTCAATTAATGTCCACTTTTTACAATTTGTGGACTACTCAACTGAATGATTTTCAATTTTGTGGGAAAAGATATGTCGCCAGCAGGGCTTTAACCCGCACTGTATGATCTGTGGACGCGTAATAGTCAACCTTGGCTACGGCGACACGAGACAAGACGGTCTGAAAATAAATGTTAAATCTTTTCATATTATATCCCTAAAATCTTAGAAAATATTAAGTGTGATGTTGTGTTACATTATGTTACCTTTAACGTGTTCACGTTGAAGTAATCACTAAGTCCTTTTTTAGAAAACCTAAGAAACAGATCAACATAATTATCCATCATTGTGCAGGTTTCTAGATGGCCTGTAATCCCCGTCAGTATGTATTCAAAACGTGCAAGCAATAAACAAGATACCCGTTAATGATGACTACCCGACGGAGTTGTGTCCAAGACCACAATGGTTAAGATCAACTGGTGAAGGAGCTTGGTGAATGTGCAAAAGCTACAGAGAAAATGTTCCACGTGCATCACATAAAGAATACTCACACAATACAGATACAGACTACAAAGCGTTTATGTTGAATTAAAATACTGTTTTGTGAAAGTCCAAAAGTAGGAATGCATATAGACTCACATGTAGTCTATGAAAACTTATATTACACAATACTCTTCTCGCCTCTAAAATTAAACAAATTATTTTCCTGATGTTGTGGATTAGAGCTAACTAGAGCTGGCTAGATTTGCTTTTGTATACATATCTAGATGTTTTCTCTCTCATAAAATAGATATAATCCTCAGTCATGGTACAGGGCTAGTATGCATAATACGTTGGTTGAAGTAGACTCGATATTCTTTCACGAACCGACAGCTACTCAAGTGTTCTTATGGTAACCCGGACGTTTTACATCGCAGTCTGAAATTCAGATTTCAATCAGTCTCGAAACGAACAACGTAGGTGTATGAATGACTTATAAAATAGACAGGGTGTTGTGTTTTCTTAATACTTTATCTGGTCGCTATATGGCCGAAATAATGCCGATGCGACGTTAAATTTGAACTCCGTAACGCTTGATACGTTAACAACAAACGGCATCCATGTTTATTACCTTCCTGAAAACTGACCCAAGGCTCTATTTTCATGTTAGTCATTCAGTAACCCTGATTCACTCCATAGCACGAATATTAAACAAAACCTTCAATAAACGTTTACACACATGTTTATCAAGAAGACAAAAAATAAACATATCTTCAATAATGAACTTTGTAACTTTAAAATAAATATAAAATAGGAAAGTAAAGTTATTTCCTTGTTGGGGGGCTCCCAGCGAAGTAATGCTAAACGTGGCCCATTTGCATCTGAAGTCGTACGCACGCCTTGTTTTACCAAACTTTAGAATTAGTCAGTGAATGTATCTGGAGAGAAAAATAACCCTAAAAGTTCAGACATGTCTACAGGGACTCCTGGGCCCACTTGCACAAAGCGATGTTAGCACTAAGATGATCGTCACTCCAATACTTTAACATAGGCTTAAGATAGTCTCAGCACTAAGATCGCTTTGTGCAAGTGACCCCAGAAACAAACCATTTACCTAAGTAGAAACAAACTCAGTATAAACAGCCATGTTAATACGTTCATTGGAGTTTATCTGGTTCTGATCACCACATCGTGAATGCTCCTTGTATTTCCTCGAGTCAAATGGCCCGTTATGGCAGGCGTATTACCTTTAGCTTATAAAAAAGGTGAGATGCAACAGTAAACAAATAGCGACAAAACCCGTTCCATAATCAAAAGAAATTTCTGCTTAAGGAAGGATGTCGACTATAGCATAAGCATACGCCTATTAATCACTATTAAATCATGATGTTGCCAGGTGTTTGCGAAAAGGTGAACGTGTTATGCCCCACCGGTGGCACCCGTCACAAACACATGCAAAGGTAAGTCAATTGTTCAGCTGAAAAAATACGACAACATGTGGTACAGGTCAAAATTGTGAACACCCAATGAATGCTGCCTTGCTTTATTCAGTCAAGTAGTTAATCCGATCTTCTGTTCTGGCATGACTGTTTCCTTTAGATGTCGCTGCCCAATGATTTCCGGTCCATGTCAAGATTTCGCTGATGAGGATCTTACAGTCTGTCAAAGGCATAAAAACTACCCTGAAACTACTCTTGAAGATGAGTAACCTACTGTGTGACCTTATGCCAGGCTCTGTACCCTTGTATCAGGCAGGCTGGGAAGCGTAATCAGATCGCAGTTACAACTAATCACTGGTATCATCTCATTTCAACCGTGAAACCGAAGAGCAGGTGTTCCAAGAGTCGTGCTAAAATATTGCCGGTGTGACGTTAAATACTAACTCACTTAACTCACTCCAAGAGTCCTTGTCTTATTGCATTCAACTTTGTAGACGAACTGTTTTTGCTTTAACTCTGAATCACTTACAAATCGGAAACCGAAACACATACACTGTCGTCTTTAATCTGATTACATGATTCAAATGTAGGCCACTTTTCACACTGCAATGTTAGAGGTAAAATTGCCATGGACCACTGGTCGGTTTCACATTGGACGAGTGACCGAGGTATGGTTTTACGCAGCTGTTAAATGGTAGCAATAGCACGACGGGGACGCCAACTGGGTTTCACACATTGCGGGGTATGGAACTCGCGCCTACGATGTGACGAGTGAACACATTGCCCACAATTGCCTCACCAACCCCACATTGGATGATGGACATTGTACTCCTTAATGATTGTGTTGTGCTTACTTTTTTGTCTTTCAGCAGCTTGTGAAATGATAATTTATTTTTTTCATAAAAAATAGATGTTGGCAATAAATACATACAATAGATACTTAGATTAATATAACTCCCATTTTGGATTTCCAAGAAGACTCAGTTGGAAGAAGAATGGCAAAGCAGTCTACTGCGGATTGGGGATGAAGTTAGTTTTATTCACAACTCTGATTTGTTTTGAAGTCTTCCGTTCTCTTTGCTTTACTTGCAATCGATACTGGACCTTTCTTGAGTTTAATGCAAAGAGCAGGACTAAGTCACTTGTTTACCCTCTCAGCAAACATCTGGTGTCATCACTGATATTCAGTGGTCCATTCATACAATTTTCATCACTACTTTGGATTTTACGCCCAATAGAATCTGTATCGGCAGGTCATCAATACTGACTATTCCCTGGCGATGACGTTTTAAATTTGAATTAGTAACAGAGGGAAGAGCAAGGGTGGTGGGATCTATTGTGTGACTCGACATGTGAAAACTGTCAATAACTCCACCCAAAATAAACTGACCGATCCTCTGTCCTTTACCTTGCCACGTTTCAGATGAAGAATATTTTGTTGTTGAGCTCAAATGACATGCCAATATCATTAGAAAATGACTCGACAAGTAGAATCTGTTGCCCGCATGACGTTTTAGATTCCAATTAGTATTGATAGTGTAGCCCTTTAATGAGAATTTCCTGTCGTCCTTATCCCTGCTATCTGTTAGATATCATACAGAAGCTAAACATTCCAGCCGCGTTTATCATCACGATTTGATGTTTGTTACATATATGATTTCAAATGTTAGGCCCCTGTGAGCTATATTAGGAGAAGGTTAAAGCTTTATGCTCATATAACTTCAGTTTTAACTGGAGGTACCAGATAAAATTCAATTCATGTCTGTCTCTTGAAAAGTACAACATTTGAGATGGCTTAATCATCAGAGAGGCATGCAGCTTTGTATTATCTTTAATGTACATGCCGCTAGAATGATAGTGTTTTCATCCACTTACTTATTGGAAGATGTCAGATGAGCGTACCTGATGGTGTCTTAATCTGTAGTTATGGTAAAAGTAAAACGTTTACACATAGACAACATAAAACAAAATGTCTGCATTGACAGATTCCGATTTCGCTGTTCATTTCCCGACTTTTCCTCAAACAAGATGAAGCTAAAAAACCCTGAATGAATACTTTACTTTATTGCAGCCAACAATTAGTAGTTAACACGACCTTCTGTTCCTCGTGACCCCACAAGATTGAGCTGTTCATTGTACTTTTAAATCTTCATCTCACAGCACCCCAATTATGTTTCTAGGTTTGCCAGCTACATACCCGTGCTCGTGGGTTTCACCGAAGTGGTAAACGTCTAAAACCTGCATCACTTCGGGCTTTCCTCCCACATTAACTTGACACGCCGCGATATGACTGGAATACTGTTAAAGGCGGCGTTAAACCTAACTCACTCACTCACTCACTCATCTCACAGCATAACACAACCTACACAGAGACAACCCTGAACATGTTTACTGTTTCATCAAGTTGGGTGGTCTATCGTTTGCTATTGTCGTTCAGCCACGACGTGTATGCCCTTGTGCCACCTTTGCGTTTTGCGGATGTCAATGCCATTGGTTTTGGCCCGTTTGGTTAACGCTGCCTGTGGCATTCTGTCATATCAAGGCAAGGAAGACCAATAACGATGGTCATACGAGGAGGCCAAATTGATCGGGTGGTCAGGCTTGTTGACCCTAATAGCATGGATCGCGTGGATCTTTGCTCACAAGATTGGCTAGACAAGACTTGACTATTTACACGCCGTCGTCATATATTTTTCAATATTGTGTGGAAACGTTTTGATTTTTCTTGACGAGACTTCAATGGTCTTTACTTTGCTTCAATTCGAGGGACAAAGATAATCCTTGAATACAAGGTTGGACAGTAAATATTGTTGTTCATGTACGCTTCAAGTTAATGCAATTTAATCAGAGAACGTCAATCTCGAAGTTTAATCCTGAGCAATGAACATGCCAGGGAAGACTTATTTGTAGCATTGGATAACTTTTGTGCGACCAAAGCTCGACCCTTTTCTTTCTACAGAGAGAAATGTGTGGAGTTCAATCACCTAACAAACATCATTTCCGAAATCACAGGCTGGTGGCATTGTTTCCCTGAGTGTTTGTTTCCGGATTAGACAAGAATAGATAGGGCCGACATCACTGATGCGGGGTTTGCATGAGAGAGAGTCTCTCTAAGTGGACATGTGATGTGAAACAAAGATGTCTGATTAACCTCGTGGGGACGTGGTTGACTTCAAGTGCTGGGTATCATGTAGCCAATGGGTGCAGTGGTTGACTTCCAGTGCTGAGAATCATGTAGCTAATAGGGGTACAGTGGTTGACTTCAAGTGCTGGTTATCATGTAGCTAATGGGGGTACATTGGTTGACTTCAAGTGCTGAGAATCATGTAGCCAATGGGTGCAGTGGTTGACTTCCAGTGCTGAGAATCATGTAGCTATTGGGTGTACAGTGGTTGACTCCAAGTGCTGTGTATCATGTAGCCAATGGGGGTACAGTGGTTGACTCCAAGTCCTGAGAATCATGTAGCCAATTGGTGTACAGACAGATAATTCCCAAGCATGACCTAGTGTAGTTATTGCACAGCAACAGCGTCATGTATGATGAAACATGTAAGTGAGAGTATGGTAGTATTCGAGAACTTCAAGCGAGATTGAATTCGCACTGATACGGTAGCAAAAAGGGTTGTTTCTAATTGTAAAAATCAGCAGAGAGCGTGAGACTCGAATCCACTCACATTGGATACTGATAGTAATGGGATAGGAGGCCTTCCTCAGAGACATGTGGCCGAGAACACCAACAAACAATATCGTTCAGGTCCTGAAGACCAAAACAAAAGTTGGAAGATAATCACTGTTTGGTATATTTCTGGACGTCAACCAAAATAGACCAATAAATGCAGTCAAGTGTCTAAAGATGTCTGATCTTATGAAAATTTGTTTCTGAAAACATTTCTAAAACCCCAAACTTCGTCATTGTCTTTGTTTTATAATCAAATGCAGAAGTTGGACCTATTCTTATTTGAATGTTTCGGTTGATATTACAAACTACGATTTGTTTACGATAAAAAGGATGATGAAAAAAACAACACATTTTCCACATGAATTAACGTGACCATTACAGACCATTACTGGTGACAATTGGCTACTAGTGTGACAGAGAATCATGTTCAAGGTGCTGGCATCTATCTACAAATCGCTTCATGGTCTGGCTCCTGTGTATTTACAAGGACCCACAAAGGTTTATTAAACTGAGCGGGCATTACCATCTCCATGCCACCAACAGATGGTGATGCCATCCCGGACAACAATGTATGGAAACAGAACCTTCATCAGAACTGGTGCTGCTCTGTGGAATGAGCTTCCAGTTGATGTCAAGAGATCCAAACATGTCAGCAGCTTCCGGTCAGCACTCAAGAGTGAGTGAGTGAGTTGGGTTTAACGCCGCTTTTAACAGAATTCCAGTTATAGCGCGGCGTGTCAGCTTAATGTGGGAGGAAAGCCCGACGTGATGCAGGTCTCAGACGTTTACCACTTCGGTGAAACCCACGAGCACGGGTATGGTGCTGACAAACCTAGAAATATAATCATCGATTCGAACCCACAATAATAGGTTTCTGGCGTGCCAAAGGGACACAACTCTGCACAGCGAATCGCGGCGCCCTCGACGGCTGGGCCGCCCGTCCCCCCTCAACACTCAAGAAAAACTATGGCCTATGGCCAACCAACCATTTTCAAGGATGATAGTGGCATTTTGTTTGCCATTACCCTCGCGATAGGCCATATTCTTGTTAAGTGAATATAAAAGCTGATACCAAGCTGACACCAAGGAGCATTATATCCTGTCACATGTTATATTTAGCATATGCCACCTGTCCTACTCTGACTCGACATAGAGGGTGGATAGACGGATGAAGTGTTTGACTTTGGTTTTGAATTAGATATCACCTCTGTGACAAGCTTACTGTTGGAGTTGTGTGGAATAGTTCAAACTCTACCAAATTTGTGATCCCATGATCACTGATTTATTTAAAATCCACAAGGATCACAATGAATAATCTGTGATTCGAACCCATAACTTTCGGTTCCTGAGATGGATAAGGGAAGCAACTCTGCATTGTGCGTTACAGCAATCTACAAGAGTTCCTCGTGAAAAGAATCCAATCTTAATATTCATGACACTTTTCAAATTGAAGGAAAAATGAAGCAATTTGTATAGTTACAAGAGCATACGACTACTTTGTAGTCCTTAAATTGAACAATGAATTGAGTAAAGGATTTATTAATGCAGACACGGGATTCATAAACCGTCCACCACGGACACGATATCACATTATTAGTGACGACAGACTCGTATTAGGCTTCACATTACGTGTAGTGCCTTGTGTAGTGCCTTGTGTAGTGTTGGCCGTTATATCCAATGCACTGCATGAACTCTGCTCACAATCATCGCCTCTTATGTCCCTCTGATGGTGACCGGATTAAAAATATTCCGGCGTTAATGGAATTTGATCCGGTGGCTCGAGTTAATTTGCACAGTCCAAAAGACGGGATACAAATGCGAAGCTCAAATTTACAAGCATGAATATCGATTTTTAATTCTCAATTCATTCAGGAAGAACGATATTTTCAAAGAAAGGATATTACTCTTGGTCTTTAAATGACGACATCACACCCATATCTGAACATAATATAAGTATATATTTATGATCGTTTCACACGATATTTTCACAAGGTCCAATACAACTGAAATAAGTCTTAATTTATCGAATGATGAACGATTTGAGTTGGTTAACCGTTGATCTGTTATTCCGAATTTGACGAATAAGCAATCTGGAAAGCGCAGATGAAAAGTTTTTCTTATCAATATGTGTATGATGTTATATTCTACTAAAAGAGGAAATGCACAGCTGGAATCAGCGGTATGTTTATATAAAGGGTTGTTCACTTTGTCACAACGACATTACGATGTTTTGATTGTCAATGTTTGAAGAAAGCATTTAACGATATAAAACAAGCAATGTAAATAGGTTACAAAGGTGAAGAATACATCACTTGAATATCGTGTATGACCATCTTTAGAATCAATGGCAGCCTGACAGCCGACCCATGGAATCAACACCAGTCCGCATGAACCGACTGGGGATATACATCCCTCTTGTTGCATTGGCTGGGGATATCCATCCACCCTGATTGCACTGACTGGGGATATACATCCACCCTGGTTGCACTGACTGGGGATATACATCCACCCTGGTTGCACTGACTGGGGATATACATCCACCCTGGTTGCACTGGCTGGGGATATCCATCCACCCTGGTGGCACTGACTGGGGATATCCATCCACCTTTGTTGAACCGACAGGGGATATTCATTAATTTTACTCTTGTTGAACCGACAGGGGATATTCATTAATTTTACTCTTGTGAACCGACCGGGGATATCCATCCACCCTTGTTGAACCGACTGGGGAAATCCATCCACCCTTGTGAACCGACTGGGGAAATCCACCCACCTTTGTTGCACTGACTGGGGATATCCACCCACTCTTGTTGAACCGACTGGGGAAATCCATCTACCCTTGTGAACCGACTGGGGATATCCACCCACCCTTGTTGAACCGACAGGGGATATTCATTAATTTTACTCTTGTGAACCGACTTGGGAAATCCATCTACCCTTGTGAACCGAGGTTCTTCAGCCTCCAGGTATTATTTCGTTGAGCTCCAGTAGGCATAACTTTCACTTTGTTTGTTTTGTTTGTTGTTTAACGCCGCACTCAGCAATACTCCAGCTATATGACGGCGGTCTGTAAAAAAATCGAGTCTGAACCAGACAATCCAGTGTTTGACATCATGAGCATCGTTCCACGCAATTGGGATACGATGACATGCATCAACCAAGTCAGCACGTCTTACCACCCGATCCCGTTTGTCGCCTCTTACGACAAGCATAGTAGCCTTTACGGCAAGCATGGGTTGCTGAAGACCTATTTTACCCCGGATCTTCACGGGTCTCATACTTTTCACTGCTCCTTGGAAATGTGATGAAACTAATCGAGGACCTTGCATCTCTTTAACAACCAGGGTACGTGCTCCCCGTGCATGAACATTGTTGGGGCTTCCATTGTTATGCCGTTTCTGTAAAATTTGATTTGGATTGCGTTCCTTCGCAAACGCAGTGTATGAAACTTAAAGCAGAATGTGTGAAACTCACACTATGCACATTATTAAACAATTGATTCGTCATTTTTGCCATCTCCGAATCACTTATAAATTTGATTTAAACAACTCGTTTCTGTTTTTGAGTAGTATAATTTAAAACTGCATTCCTTTTCTTTCCTTGGGATACTGTCATTATCCCATCATGATTAGACCGCCTCCGTAATCTAGTGGTAAAGCGTTTGCCCGGAGAGCGGAAGGTCCGGGGTTCGATCCCCGGCCGCGTCATACCAAAAGACGTTAAAAGATGGTACTTGTTGTTACCCTGTCTGGCGCTCGGCATTAAGGGGCTAAAACAAAGACTGGTCGGCTCGGAGTAAGTATACTGTGTCTGAGTGGGGTATTCATGTTAAACTGCGGCATGGTACTCAGTGAGCTACAAGCAGCCACACACACACACGTACATGCACGTCACTATATAAGTGCAATAATCTTGGACGCGACGTTAAACCCCATTTCACCTCACCTCACCATCATTATTAAAGTCAGTACTCTTTTGATAAAGTAAATATCATTACAAATGTGACTATTTTGTCAAGGATATACGGAATTATACAACACCATGTGCATCTATGTGTATGTACAAAGCTGTATTTAGATACATACATAGATCCGCAATGAATAGCAACGTCTAATTGGAGCAGATGTATTTCTGACATAAATATTCGTTTCCAGTTCAGTGTGGAAAGAAAGTTGGATAGGCGTTACCTCACGCCAGAACCTTTAAGCTTCTCAATTTCAGGCCAGAAAAAGTCGAATCGGTTTCTCGTTGCCGGAATGTAAATTCCACAGCCGGTGCAAATAGCGCCCGAAAAACAGTAATATCACCGGGAACTAAGTTTTTTTAATATTTTTATGTAATATAAATTAATGTTGTTTTTCCCAAACCACGATCCTGTTCAAAGTGAGGTGAGGCGAAATGGGGTTTAATGGTGTCGCGTCAAAGATTATTGAGACTAATTATATAGCGACGTGAATGCACGTGTGTGTGTGTGTGTGTGTGTGTGTGTGTGTGTGTGCGTGCGTGCGTGCGTGCGTGCGTGCGTGCGTGCGTGCGTGTGCGCGCTAGTCCGGACTGATGCCGATTTATAGTGCCAGCCCACTGTGATAGCCTGCCGCAGTTGAATATGAATACCACTCTTATGCATTATACTGACTCCAAGCCGACCAGGCCTTGTTTTAGCCCCTTAATGCCGAGCGCTAGACAGGGTAACAACAAGTACCATCTTTTAACGTCTTTTGGTATGACGCGGCCGGGGATCAAACCCCGGACCTTCCGCTCTACCACGAGACCACAGCACACCCTATCGGGGTGCAGCACAGTTTCCCTGACTTCACATCTAGTTAAGTTTTCATGTCACAGCTATTGAGATTCCCAGAGTAAACAAAACTCAGTAATACTATTGGATCTGTTCGAATGTTAGTTTGAAAACTTGTCACGTGTCTGTGGTTTGTTTGATTGTTGTTTAATGCCGCCTTAGCAATATTCCAGCAATCTGGCGGTCTGTAAATAATCGAGTCTGGATTAGAAAATCCAGTGATTGATGTAATGAACATCGATCTACGCAACTGGGATACGAAGACATGCATCATCCAAGTCAGCGAGCCTGACCACCCAATCCCGTTAGCGCCTCATACGACAAGCTCCTCTTCTGAAGACCAATTCTAACCCGGATCTTCACGGATAACGTGTCATTGTAGCATGCCGTACCCATCTTCAGCAGCTTTCATCAGTTGTGTGTGTGTGTGTGTGTGTGTGCGCGCGCGTGCGTGCGTGCGTGCGTGCGTGCGTGCGTGCGTGCGTGTGTGCGTGCGTGTGTGTCTGTGTGTGCGTGCGTGTGTGTGTGTGTGTGTGTGTGTGTGTGTGTGTGTGTGTGTGTGTGTGTGTGTGTGTGTGTGTGTGTGTGTGTGTGCGTGTGTGTGTGCGTGTGTGTGTGCCCGTCTGTGGGAGAGTGTATGAGTGTTTGCGTAAATGTGTGTTTGTGTATGTGCGTTTGCGTTTGTGTGAAGGGATATTTCTGAAAACAGAACTTTTGAATTATTACCTAACATGCATAGCCTGCAATCCCATTATGCAAATTCTCCTGTGTGTGAATTGTGTTTTTCAGAGAAACATTTTCATTTCACATGTACACGTGATTCAGTTCATGTTTTTAACGAGGCCGTGTCACGTTACGGTGAGATGCGGAACGGTATTTCTTCTCCTGTTCTATTTATGAGAAGTCGGTTATTCCCCTGCAGCATATAGGGTGCCTCCTACACAACTTGTTAAGCTCTACTCAACTGAAATGAAGTGAATAATTTCCAAGACGAACACATTGCAGGTGACAGGTTTCTGTAGAGTAAAGTTCGTGAACTGAGTTTTTCCAGTAATGAGCATCCAAGAGTATCTGCATCAAGAACATGTCAAGTTAACCCGCTCCTCGTTGACTCATGGTACAGGCCATGGACATATTGAAGTAAATGTATTGACAATGGGAACTAATACGGTAACGAATGAAATTTGATGATGAGTGAGTGAGTGAGTTGGTTTTAACGCCGCTTTTATATCACGGCGTGTCACCTTAACGTGGGAAAAAAGCACGAAGTGATGCAGGTCTCAGACGTTTACCACTTCGGTGAAAACCACGAGCACGGGTATGGTGCTGACAAACCTGGAAACATAATCGGATCGAGCCGGGATTCGAACCCACAATCATAGGTTTCTGGCGTGTCCAAAGGACGCAACTCTGCACAGCGAATCGCGGCGCCTTAGACGACTGGGCCACCTGTGCCCCCGAGACGAGACGAGACGAGACATTTCAACTTTTTAAACAATATATGGACTGTAAGTTGAAAATTTTCAAAAGAGAAATAATCGATGAAACTGAGCAGAGGTCGTTCTCTGTTATTCAGAGAGCTAGAAAAGACTTTGACTCTCCACAGTTCAGATTCAAAGGGAATCAGTTGCAATACAAGTTCAACTTGTTGTCGGTGTTTGACATGGAATATAACATTACAGTCGCGTGTCTACATGGATGATTCTGTAAATAAACCCGCTCGCCTGTCAGCAGCGGTAGGCATTACCCATGAATGGAGTATGTTGTCATCGTAAATGTTTTATGTTCGTTTGAGCATAGTGAGTAAGAGCATACTTGAATTTACCAGAGTATCAAGAATCACGGTCTAAACGTAGAGTTAAGTTACCAGAGTATCCTTTTTCGTCTGGGTGAGAAGTATATTTCTACACAAATGATTGTGCGTATCATTTATTCATTTGACTTCCATGTTCATCCTATTTGAAGGCTACATACTAACACTGGTTTTGTTGTCAGTCGATGCCATGTTCAGTGATCTGACGAGAGGGCTGGTGAGTATTGAGACCAGACAGTGATCTGTGTTGTCATCATCATCATCATCATCATCATCATCGTCGTCGTCATCGTCATCGTCATCGTCATCATCAATCATCATCATCATAATCATAATCATCATCATCAGCAATCATCATCATCATCTTGTAATATCCCGTTTGGACCCGGGTTAGATTAGGTCCCAGTACCACTGAGACTAGACCGTAATCTGTAAATCTAGCAGTGTGAGAAGGTGAGGCACAGGAGAAAACAGGCTAAACATGAACGCGACTTCTTAGGCAAGTCCTTTGTCAATCAGAAAGCGGGCTTAACTTAAGGCTTAAAACATTGCACAACAAGCACATAACGATATGTCACTCGCCACCAAGAGGCTAACGAATCGAGACTCGCTGCTATGGTGTCTGACTTTGTTTGCTCCCACCTTATGTGAATGTGGCTTGTTTTGGTGGTAGTAGTTTGTTACATAAATATATGCTGATATCCATACGGGGAGACTCTTCTATATCCGATATGTCTAGTTTGTACACTTAAACTTTTACTGATAGCATGTCATGCAACACCACGGACGAGTGAGTGAGTCCATTCCTTAAAACAGTTTGTTCACGGTGTGTCGGATCAATGAGACAGGATAGGGACACTGGTCGTAGACGAAGTCCACAAGCACGGACGTGGTGCTGACAGTCTGAGGATGATAACCAGGCGAATGTGGAATTGGAACCCGTGAGAAACGGATCCAGGTTTCGGAACCTTGTACCGCTGGGCTACCCACGTCCTCTGTGGTGTTAGGAACTGGAGAGACACGTGGCTCAGCATGGCCTTGCTCGTTTGAGTATTTGTCTTCCTGCCCACGATCTGGAGAGCTGCTGGTAGGTGGGGCAGCACGGCTACAATATGTGAAGCTCATTTATGGTTACCCCGCCGTCGTATTGCTGGATCATCATCAGCATCATCAGCATCTTCATCAATCATCATCATCATCATCATCATCGATCATCAATAATCATCATCATCATCATCATCAATCGTCAATCATCATCGCCATCAATCATCATCATCTTCATCAATCATCATCATCACCAATCATCATCATCAACAACAACAACAACAATCATCATCATCACCATCACCATCACCATCACATCACCATCACCATCACATCACCATCACCATCACCATCACCATCATCATCAATCATCAATCATCATCATCGTCATCGTCATCGATCGTCATCCATCATCCATCATCTTCATCCATCATCATCTTCATCAATATCACCCATCATTTATCATCATCATCATCATCCATCATCCATCATCATCATCATCATCATCATCATCAATCACCATCATCAATCATCAATCATCGGGTCTAATCTGCCGTTGATGAAAGTGAAGGAAGGTGCGGCATCAAACAAAAGACATCACATAACCGTCTTTAACAATTTTACTATTTTTAGGCATCACAAATCATTACGATTTCTTTAGCTGGTTTTATGCATGGTCTATTTAAAAGACAATAACATGATAAATAACAGCTGTTAACGGAAATAACATCATGTTTTTCGAAAAAAAAAAAAATACTGAGATTGATTTGCTTCTATTTCCAGCCACTGAGACACAAAGTTTAGTCGATTTTCAATTTGTAATTCTGTCTAATATAAGGTAGCGTCTGAAAAATGAGGATATGTTCAAAGGCACCCATCAATAACGATAACTTCAAAGAGTAGAGAAGGCTGATTTTGTAGGCGCTCATACCACAATAACCAGCACACAGCCATGTAAATATATCATCTGGTAGGATTTGTCGTTCCAAGAAAGATGGAAGGAAATTCCATCGTCTACAACTTCTAGACTAGGAACACTGCCATCTGAGTGCAAACCCACTATATACTGCATGCATCTGTACCTTCTACTCACTCGTGGTGACCATCCTTGTTAATCACGAACCAGCAAGATACTCTTCCGTTGACCTTGTACAGAACCGCTTCATCAAAGACTCCATAATCAGACGTGATGACAAACACATGTATCTGCTGATCGGCACCATTAAGTCGTGGAAGACTCGCTGAAGAATGTGGAAGAGAGTATTCATTTAACAACATTATTGACCTGACCTTGCTGTGCTCTGTATGTGAGGTAACTGGCATACCTGTAAAGGAGACTGATTCTTTCAACAATGGCGGCTCTGTCTGGAAGGAAAGAGGCTGATCGGTACCATCAAGGGTCACTGTAAACATGTGTGTTGGCGAAAAATTAATGTAAGAATGCTTTCATGTAACAACCTTGATTGACCTCACCATGCGTGCTGTGTCTTGGGGGTAATTGGCATACCTGTAAAGAGTGATCATCATCAGTCATCATCATCATCATCATCATCATCATCAATATCCTCAACATCATCATCATCATCATCATCAGTCATCATCATCAGTCATCATCATCATCATCATCGTCGTCTTAACACTACCTGTTATGTGTGCTTGTATGTCAGTGCAACTGTTATGAAGAATTTGAATGTGGTAATTGACCTGCTTTACCTAATGTACCAGGCCAAAGCGAATCAGTTATTTACCCTAAGGGCACATTATAGTCTTCCAGTGATACATGCAATTAAATCAGGTTCGGCTATAAACACTTACTTACTCACGCTAGGTCGTGAGGTCACCACCCAGAATTTCTGCAATACTGGTTTCTGACAGCAATTCTTGTAACATATATAGCATAAAGATTTGCCAGATAATTATCAACCTATGCTTGCCGTAAAAGGCGATTACGGGATCGGGTGGTCAGGCTCACTGACTTGGTTGAAGCATGTCAATTGAAGTATCCCAATTGCGAGGACCGATGCTCATTATGTCAATCACTGGACTGTCAGGTCCAGACTCGATTATTTACAGACCTCCGTCATATTGCTGGAATATTGCGTAGGGTGACGCTAAACAGCAAACAAACAAACAAAAAGAAAAGTATGCGCCATCTTGTTCATATTCCCTTAATCGTGCCATTATAACGCGAGTTCCAATCTAAGACAGCTAACTATTTTAGCTTTTAAATAATACGGACCGTATAGCGTAAGTATAGGAACAAGTGCATGAAATTTGCATACATCTTCTCAACTAATGAAAAACGATGTGGTAGCCTTGTGGTTAAAGTGTTCGTTTTTCACACCGTAGACCCGGGTTCGATCCTCAACATTGGTACATGAGTAAAACCCATTTCTCCCCGTTCGAAACGCTGGTGGAATATTTTCTGAACGTCAAAACATTCTCACTCACTCACACACACAGCCAACAACTGACAATCATCTATAGTACAAATGGTCATATGTGTACCATGCAACGATCCGAGTTGACATTTTGTTTCGTGATAGACTGTAATTAACGCTTAACCGAGACGCTATCAGGCTGGGCTACGATCACACTTTGGGAATATTACTCGTATGTTAAAACGGAAGGAATTTAAACATCAGGTTGCAAGGACTCAATTTTGACGAGAATAGTGTAGAAGACATTTGTGAAAATACACAAACCTCAATTATCTATTCATATCTCAACGCCCTCCCTCCTGTTCCATGGGCCCGGTTAACACGAGGCCGTTTGTGTTAATCTCTTGATTGGTTACTCGAGGCTCGTTCTGATATTAGTATGCAATCCGATAAGCATTTAGTTTCATGACAGGCTTTAATGTATACTGTCTTGTCAAGGTCCCTGCCTTAACCAATGCACTTGTTTAAGTCAGTGTTTGTTGAAATTTCTATCGTGCACATATTGACAGACTTGCGTCAAATAACATAGGATAATTTATTTCTATATTTCGTCAAATCAGTACTTAAAATTAGAAAGACTAAGGAAATAATACATTTTCGCTCTGGTGATGTGGTCATCAACACCCAGGGTCTAAGTAAGTGTCCTTTGAATGGATTCAACCATATCATATAATTTAAAGGTGAGGTGAAATGGGGTTTAACGTCGCGTCCAAGATTATTGCACTTATATAGCGATGTGCATGCGCGCTTGCTTGCTTGTTTGCTAGCTTGCGTGCGTGCGTGCGTGCGTGCGTGCCTGCGTGTGTGTGCTTGTACTAGTCCGGACTGATGCCGATATACAGTGCTAGCCCACTGAGATACCATGCCGCAGTTTAACATGAATACTCCACTCAGACACAGTATACTGACCCCGAACCGACCAGTCCTTGTTTTAGCCCCTTAATGCCGAGCGCCAGGCAGGGTAACAACAAGTACCCTCTTTTAACGTCTTTTGGTATGACGCGGCCGGGGATCGAACCCCGGACCTTCCTCTCTCCGGACGGACGCTCTACCACTAGACCACGGAGGGGGTCCAAATAATTTAAAGGTCATTGATGTTCGCAATAGTAGTTTGTGAATGACCTCAAGGATAAATATAGACCTTGAGGCTGAATGACATTAATTGAAGTAAACGTCGTGATCCGTTCCGGCTGATATATGTTATTAAGAGCTTCACAGTCTGGTGCCAAGTTCCTATGAAGATCTAGACATTGTCATTACTGCCCTGGAGTGAGGCAGTGACACTATGACGCTGGGGCAAGGATACAATTAGGAGTATTTCTTCAGCAAATTAATCCCTATATCTGTCAGGTTAGAATTGTCTTCGCACAATGAAAACTCGACAGTGACAGTTATGAGACACAAAGACCTGTCTAACACATTCAAGTTATAGGTATAAACTCTGAAGCTCTTTAGATCCAAAACGGCATCCATTTATCCACCAGACCCTTTCAATCAACAGTAAAACCGTCACCAAGTCTTTGGTGGTCACATTCGAGGTAGTTAGTGAACTGATTTATGAGGGGAAGGAGACGCTGGTGCTAATACTACTGCTTCTGTCAAACTGTGGAAATAACGGGGTCTCGTGTTATTGATGACTGTAGATAGATAGGCCGGCTTGGCCGTTATCTTGACTTACATTTCAGGAAAGGAATATTCGTTTAATTGATCAAAGTCTGATAATGGAGCTGCATACACCGAAAAGTTGGTGCCGGAAACTAGTGACTGCTTACCTCCCTTGGTTTTGTACACCCTACAGTTACAAATGTCTACTGTTGAAATCGGGCACCGAATCGGGTTTGGAGACTGGGAATTTCTGTATAATCTCATCTCGTGAAATGCATTAAGTAATGACAGAATGTGGGTATTTTCATTGCAATCTATGAACAAACAAAAGTCAAAGTTTGTTTGTTCTTAACGCCGCCAGACATCAGGAACATCAATCCACGCAATTGGGATCCGATGAAAGGCAGAAAGAAGGTTTAATGCTCAGTTATATCTAACAACATTGAATGCGATATAAACATACTTTTGAACTTGAGACAGTAACAATGTGAAAAAAAATATTTACAATGAGAATGTATGTGGAGTATTACCTTGGCTGTTTTTTCTGTTATCGTTCCCCGTCGGAGTATTGCTCTCAGTCACTGGTTTTACTGACCCAAACTCGATTATTGAGATGAAACAGTGATACGCCTGGGATTTTGCTGACTGGGGGCTGATCAACAAAGAAACAGACAAATAACACACCATGTTTTAGCTTTGAGTAATAAACGACCCTCCATGTAGCTCAAGGGGGTTCGCGGCGATACGTTTTCTAATTAGTTCCTTGAGGAATCTGCCGACAAAAATCTACACAAGTGTGGTATATAGTATTCGGTCTGCCATGTGTGGTAAGTAATTAACCGCCAAAGAAGATCAATATGGGAACATAGCAAACCCTTTCACTCGTCTTTTGAAGACATTCCAATCAACACGTTCCACTTATTCCCATTAGTGTGTGCACCAGAATCACCGTGCTTTTAAGAGACAACATATCGATTGTACAACAATCAAGGTACTTTACAAGGTACTTTATTAGATCATGCCTCACGTTTCCGACATACCGACATTTTCAGTACCAGAAGTTCGTCTACCAACTATATCCTAGTCGGTACTAGGTTGGTTGGTTGGTTTGTTGTATAACGCCGCACTCAGCAATGTTCCAGCTATGTGACGGCGGTCTGTAAATAATCGAGTCTGGCCCAGACAATCCAGTGATTGATATCATGAGCATCGATCCTCGCAATTGGGATCGATGACATGCATCAACCAAGTCAGCGAGCCTGACCACCCGATCCCGTTAGTCGCCTTTTACGACGTTTCGTTTATGTCTAGTGTCTTATTTCACAATATTACTAACAGAGCATGCTCTTTCTACCAAGATCTCAAATAGCGTCATACTTTGCTAAGAAGTACTTTGATGAAGATAACAACATTCAAAGCCTCAGTAAAGCTTTTAAAGCAAATTATGGTAGACATGTGGAGGGTATTTCCAAATTTAACAAATCAGTTCACTATTTTGACTTGTACCATATGTTCCTCTGTTTCTTTCAGGTGAACAATTGACTTGCCTTTGCATGTGTTTGTGACTGGTGCCACCTGTGAGACAGGATACACTCACCTTGTCCTGGACACCTGTTATCATCACTGTTTAACGGCAATTCATAAACACATGCTCAAGGTATAGTCGCAATCGTACAATCGACTCTGCTTTTGGCAGAGATTTCTGATGAATATGGAAAGGATTTTGCAGCTTTTATTTATTCACAGGCTCACTTAACAACGTCACACTTGCCTTCGAAAGTTTATAAACACGTTTAACTCTAATGACTGGTTACAATTGAACCTATACTTCAATTCCAACAAATTCATGTGTTTCAATGTCAAGCGCGACACCGATGATAGGATCCAGGACTTTGGGTAACATTGTGTAACCAAGTTTCACATTTGTCAGTGCGACGGAATATATCTCAGTCAATGGCCAAGTTATTCTGCTTAATGTATTTACGTCTTACTTTTCTCAAGTTCTCAGTGTCCATTATAACTTTCAAAGTATTTAATCCCATTTTGTTTGGATCCTTCCCGTGGAACATGTATTGGGAATCGTAGAGATCTTGCAGGACTAGGGTTTGGCATAGAGTTGCTGTATCATGGTGGCCTGTATATAATATCCGACAAATCAGTGGGTTGATATTATGAGCAACGTGAAGCCCATTTCTGGTATCCCCCGCCGTGATATTGCTGAAATATTGCTAAAAGCGGCGTAAAATCAAACTAACTCACCCCTGACACCGAGCCAACCAGTCCTGGTGGTATCCCCTTCTTCAAGAGCGCCGGTCAGGGTAACACCGAAGTCTTTTGGTATGACGACACTTTCGGGGATAGAGCCCCCAACGTTCTGCTCTCAGGGCAAACACTCTATCTATTACACCACGGAGGCAATCCAACATCTTTGGTACCGAGGAGCTAGAGATAAGCCTTTGATAAACCGTATGTCGGCCTAATCAGTCGCCTCACTGTAAAATCTGATTAGTAAACGTGGAACTAAAAATAAGGTTACTCTGTTGCAACTTACGTTAAGTTAAATGTTGAGTGAGTGAGTGAGTTGGGTTTAACGCTGCTTTTAACAGTATTCCAGTTATATCACGGCGTGTCAGCTTGATGTGGGAGGAAAGCCCCGATGTAATGCAGGTCTCAGACGTTTACCACTTCGGTGAAACCCACAAGCACAGGTATGGTCCTGACAAACCTAGAAACATAATTGGGGCGAACTGGGATTCGAACCCACAATCATAGGTTTTGGGCGTGCCCAAGGGACGCAACTCTGCACAGCGAATCGCGGCGCCTTAGACGACTGGGCCACCCGTGCCCCAAGTTAAATGTTGAACCAATAACTGGTTGAACTGTGGGGAAAAAGCAGCACTCCATGTTGGCCCAACGTGAAAAGGTTCAATCTTAAACTTATAATCAGTCATAGCAAAGTTAGACATAATAATAATTTCAAGGATGAACTATCCAAAATGGTTACAGCTGCCACTTCATGGCCACATTTCAATCCTTACCAAATTGATCACAAGTGGCTACAGATCTATTAACTGATACTTTTCAAGGGATCGATCCGAAGGTGTGCCATTACACAAAATGCTGAAGCGAAAACCAAACACAGCTGCAATTTACCAATCAAAGGAACACATGTCAAACATTCCTTACAAAGATAAAAATTAATAAAGGACTCTTGTTTTGTCGCATCCTTTTGATGTTCATTCTAATACATGTAATTAAATTGGTCTGGCTTAAAACGAAAAGAATAGGACATCAAATGTCAAGAATAAACATTTCTTGAACAACATATCAAGGAATGGAAATATTACTATCAGTTTGACATGGTCATGCGCACATTAAATGTAACAGTTTGTCATATTACAAGGGCACAAGCATGTAACCATGGTGACGCCTAGAAATTATCAAGTCAACATTTCAAGAAATAAAATGACATAATGCAGCGGAACAAGTAAAACATCACAAATAAACTGAACATATCTGACTACAATCTGATAATTTGAGCGTAATAGTCACTCTCATGGCAAAATACTACCAATAACCAGTATGTTTGCTTAAAAGTAATACCACTAGACCATACATGTATGCTGTCGTTGCAACTTATATAGGGCGGACAAGATGATGGCTCTGAGTATCGACAGTCTTCTAATTATTACATCCAAGATCCAATGCTCTCTAATAACATCTGGGCGGTTGGGTAACCTAGTGGTTAAAGCGTTCGCTCGTCACGCCGAAGATTCGATTCCCGACATGGGTACAATGTGTGAAGCCCATTTCTGGTGTCCCCCGCCGTGATATTGCTGGAATATTGCTAAAAGCGGCGTAAAACCATACTCACTCACTCACTCACTACCCAAACAGGTTCAATGTGTCAAGCCCATTTCGGAAACATTGCTACAAGCAACGTAAAGCCACAGTCATGATCATTCCCTTCTCAGTTTGAAGGTTATTAATGTAAACATGTTTAACTGCTTCCAGAATAGTTTGGAACAATAGTTCTTATGCCTTGAAATATCTTATGTTACAAATTAATAACAAG
The DNA here is from genome assembly GCF_023055435.1 of Haliotis rufescens. Classification (NCBI taxonomy): domain Eukaryota; kingdom Metazoa; phylum Mollusca; class Gastropoda; order Lepetellida; family Haliotidae; genus Haliotis; species Haliotis rufescens. The sequence continues at coordinate 19,068,831 of NW_025964383.1, read as the reverse complement.
AATTGTCACGTTTATGGTGCCATTGTCATTTTACATTTATTTCAGAACCTTGAAGCAGTACAAAAACGGGAAGAAAATAAGTAGGCACCAGTTGTTTTTATCCTGGTAGAATAGGTTACAGGATGCAATGAATATTATTTCTTATTAAAGCTATAGAGTGTTAAGTGTGAGGATATATGTATGTCTCTAACCGAGATGGGAAGAAAAATGTAATTCAAGCCAGATCATCACAAATAATTGTCTTAACATATCTGGCAAATATATCTAACGGGTTCAAATGTAATCTAGTCAGTGTGTTGTGAGTGAGTTGGATTGAACAACACTTTGACATTTTAAAGCTGGTGAATGATAATTTGAGTGAGTGAGTGAGTGAGTGAGTATGGTTTTATGCCGCTTTTAGCAATATTCCAACAATATCACGGCGGGGGACACCAGAAATGGGCTTTACACATCGTACCCAAGTCGGGAATCGAACCCGGGTCTTCGGCGTGACGAGCGAACCCTTTAACCACTAGGCTACCCGACCGCCCGAAGATCTTTTGAAAGCTATAGTAACATTAATATTCCGCTCTCTAATCGAAATATATATGTGTAATTTGAAACTTGAAATGATTTGAAAAACAAGGAGAGAATGAAGTTTCAGAGATCTATTCTGCCTCGAGCTCGTAATTAAAAGTACACTGATCCTTGAGATACTTCTATGTCATCAATATTGATTACAATAAATGAGGGGGCACGGATGGCCCAGTCGTCTAAGGCGCCGCGATTCGCTGTGCAGAGTTGCGTCCCTTGGGCTAGCCAAAAACCTATGAATGTGGGTTCGAATCCCAGTTCGCCCCAATTATGTTTCTAGGTTTGTCAGCACCATACCCGTGCTCGTGGGTTTCACCGAAATGGTAAACGTCTGAGACCTGCATCACTTCGGGCTTTCCTCCCACATTAAGCTGACACGCCGTGATATAACTGGAATACTGTTAAAAGCGGCGTTAAACCCAACTCACTCACTACAATGAAATGATAGTTATGTGTGACACGCAAACATTGTCAGTGTATGCTTGGCAAACATGACAGAAATAAAGTGAAAATGTTTCTGACATTTACAGCTGAATTAAATTTTCTTTCACGCGTGTGTCATTTATCAAATATTGTATGGAGTGTCAGTGTTATTTCTACTGTTCAGCTAATTAAGTGAATTATAAATGACAGTTTGCGTCTAAATAAGTTTTTAGTTGCACTTGATGATACACGACAAATACCTCTCTCAGGAACAAAAAGAAGGTATTGTGTAACTGTCTTAAATGTGTAACTGTTAGAAATCAGGAATGGTTAAAAATATATCACGAACATGACATTTGAAAACTGCTGTAGAACACCCTATGCCATGTACGCATTTCAAGTCACACCTCCCCAGTGAGTGAGTGAGTGAGTGAGTGAGTGAGTGGGTGGGTGGGTGAGTGAGTGAGTGAGTGAGTGAGTGAGTGAGTGAGTGAGTGAGTGAGTGAGTGAGTGAGTGAGTGAGTGAGTGAGGTTTTACACCGCTTTTAGCAATATTCCAGCAATATCACGGCGGGGGACACCAGAAATGGGCTTCACATGTACACATTGTACCCATGTCGGGAATCGAACCGGCGTGACGAGCGAACGCTTTAACCACTAGGCTACCCGACCGCCCCCACACACCCCCAATGACCACCATAGGTTTTATATAGCAGATCAACTAAACAAGGTAAAAGAGAAGTTTCATGACACATGCAAGAAAGCGTATACACCAAGCTGGGCGGCAATTCCCGCCAGGGCCATCAGAATAAAGTTATATCCAAATTGATTCCAACAGCTTGACGCCACTTAAGCACAGCGTCAAATACACTTACACAAAGATACCTCAGCAATAAGAAATATGTGATAACGTGAGAGTTTCAGCGCTAAAAGCACTTTGTGCAAGTACATTGTAGGGCCTTATTTAAAAATAGTAATACAATGAGACTAAATCTGATTACCAATACAGTTGCACTGATGATGATGATGATGATGATGATGATGATAGCCACGATGCTAGCCAAGTTACACGTGTTAGATACTAATAACACTGTTTCTGGTGGCAAGGTTAGAGTGAGTGAGTGAGTGAGATTTTACACCGCTTTTAGCAATATTCCAGCAATATCACGGCGGGGGAGACCAGAAATGGGCTTCACACTCCCCATGTCGGGAATGGAACCCGGGTCTTCGGCGTGACGAGCGAACGCTTTAACCAGAGTGAGTGAGTGAGTGAGTGAGTGAGTGAGTGAGTGAGTGAGTGAGTGAGTGGGTGGGTGAGTGAGTGAGTGAGTGAGTGAGTGAGTGAGTGAGTGAGTGAGTGAGTGAGTGAGTGAGTGAGTGAGTGAGTGAGTGAGTGAGTGAGTGACATTATTCCAGTTCTATCACAACGAGGGGACACAACAAAAGTATGTTGTATCCCTTTCGAAAATCGAAGGCTAGGCAACGCTTTTTCGACTCGGCCGCCCTTCCCCACTTTCACTGTAAAGAGCGATAGTTGTACATGCTGGGAACTATATATCCCTTTGTGGTAATTAAAGTGGTGTTGCATCTCACACGTGGAGCAGAATAGGGCCCTGGCAACGTTGCTTCAGGATCTAGTTGTCACAGTGTGGATTGTGCCTCAACGTAGCCCGAAGTAGCACATAGTGTCAATCAGGATCTGGTCGTCACAAGGTGGATTGTGCCTCAACGTAGCCCGAAGAAGCACATAGTGTCAATCAGGATCTGGTTGTCACAATGTGGATTGTGCCTCAACGTAGCCCGAAGGAGCACATAGTGTCAATCAGGATCTGGTTGTCACAATGTGGATTGTGCCTCAACGTAGCCCGAGGTAGCACATAGTGTCAATCAGGATCTGGTTGTCACAATGTGGATTGTGCCTCAACGTAACCAGAAGGAGCACATAGTGTCAATCAGGATCTGGTTGTCACAAGGTGGATTGTGCCTCAACGTGGCCCGAGGTAGCACATAGTGATCTGGTTGTCACAATGTGGATTGTGCCTCAACGTAGCCCGAAGAAGCACATAGTGATCTGGTTGTCACAATGTGGATTGTGCCTCAACGTAGCCCGAGGTAGCACATAGTGTCAATCAGGATCTGGTTGTCACAAGGTGGATTGTGCCTCAACGTAGCCCGAAGGAGCACATAGTATCAATCAGGATCTGGTTGTCACAATGTGGATTGTGCCTCAACGTAACCCGAGGTAGCACATAGTGTCAATCAGGATCTGGTCGTCACAAGGTGGATTGTGCCTCAACGTAGCCCGAGGTAGCACATAGTGATCTAGTTGTCACAATGTGGATTGTGCCTCAACGTAGCCCGAGGTAGCACATAGTGTCAATCAGGATTTGGTTGTCACAATGTGGATTGTGCCTCAACGTAGCCCGAGGTAGCACATAGTGTCAATCAGGATTTGGTTGTCACAATGTGGATTGTGCCTCAACGTAGCCCAAGGTAGCACATAGTGTCAATCAGGATCTGGTTGTCACAATGTGGATTGTGCCTCAACGTAGCCCGAGGTAGCACATAGTGTCAATCAGGATCTGGTTGTCACAAGGTGGATTGTGCCTCAACGTAGCCCGAGGTAGCACATAGTGTTTAATCAGGATCTGGTTGTCACAATGTGGATTGTGCCTCAACGTAACCCGAGGTAGCACATAGTGTCAATCAGGATCTGGTCGTCACAAGGTGGATTGTGCCTCAACGTAGCCCGAGGTAGCACATAGTGTCAATCAGGATCTGGTTGTCACAATGTGGATTGTGCCTCAACGTAACCCGAAGTAGCACATAGTGTCAATCAGGATCTGGTTGTCACAAGGTGGATTGTGCCTCAACGTAGCCCGAGGTAGCACATAGTATCAATCAGGATTTGGTTGTCACAATGTGGATTGTGCCTCAACGTACTCCGAGGTAGCACATAGTGTCAATCAGGATTTGGTTGTCACAATGTGGATTGTGCCTCAACGTAACCCGAGGTAGCACATAGTGTCAATCAGGATCTGGTTGTCACAAGGTGGATTGTGCCTCAACGTAGCCCGAGGTAGCACATAGTGATCTAGTTGTCACAATGTGGATTGTGCCTCAACGTAACCCGAGGTAGCACATAGTATCAATTAGGATCTAGTTGTCACAAGGTGGATTGTGCCTCAACGTAGCCCGAGGTAGCACATAGTATCAATCAGGATCTGGTTGTCATAAGGTGGATTGTGCCTCAACGTAACCCGAGGTCGCACATAGTATCAATCAGGATCTGGTTGTCACAATGTGGATTGTGCCTCAACGTAGCCCGAGGTAGCACATAGTGATCTGGTTGTCACAATGTGGATTGTGTCTCAACGTAACCCGAGGTAGCACATAGTATCAATCAGGATCTGGTTGTCACAAGGTGGATTGTGCCTCAACGTAACCCGAAGTAGCAAACAGTGTCAATCACTTGTTTTCGTGGCGCAGACTCGACTATTTACAGATAATAGAATAGATATAGCTGGAATATTGCTACGTGTGGCGTTGAACATTTATTTCCTTATTGAACCGTTGATGCTATTGTGTAGCTGTTTCTGTTGTCAATGTTGTATGTGAGACACGACGCGACTTTAAAGTGTCTGGGTGTATTGATAATTACTAGGTACTTAAGTGGTCAGTTTCGCTCAAAGTGACCTCGCGACATTACCTATTTCTGGACATGTCCAGCAGATGAGTGTGGGGAAGATAAAAAAGATTGATGGGACAACAATTGTTCAATCTAATTGGTCATCAACCTCTAAAAGGAGAAGGCACAGATAAGTTTACTCTTGCCAACGAGATGCATTTCAGTTTTATAAGCTAATGGTTCAATGTAGGTATTTAGTGGCGCCTGAAGATGTGTTAACGACATTGCTTTATCAAATGTATCTTGTACAATGACATTTTAATCTCCTCCACACTAATTGGTCTGACAGCTGTTTCTATTCTGCCTTAGACGTTTGTTAGTTTTCAAGATAGACACAATTTTATGGATAACAACTTCTTTAATACTGTAAAAACGACGTTTCGGTATAGATCCCTATACCGTTGTCAAGCTTAAGCAAGACTGAATGAGGGACATAGTGCAGAATATATATAGTAGGTGGAGGATTAACTGTAGAGGATTAACAGTAACGACAATTGCATACATGAGTGGGATAACATTGGTAGGTGTTGACAACAAAGGGATGATGCTGTCACAACACGATGGACAGATCTAGAAAACACATAGGTGGAAGCCAATAGGGACATGAAGCCAATAAACAGGGTAAGTGATTATTGTTTGATGAGTTCATAGTAGGCGGGTGGGATGAAATAGCCCACAGAAGCAGTCCACATTCGCCGCCACAAGCCATCAATCAACAGAGATCAAGGCTATTTCATCCCACCCGCCTACTATGAACTCATCAAACAGTAATCACTTACCCTGTTTATTGGCTTACATGTCCCTCAAGTAATGCCTATCAAACAATTTAAGTTTGTTAGTTTTGTTCGTCACAACGAAAGAAACCGTTGTAGTCGTCCTGGAAGGTGAATCCTTGTGCTAAATTTCACGCTACATTTTACGTTATTCAATCGTTGCAATGGTACTTCTTTCTTTCCTTCAGTATGAACAATGTAGGTTGTTTAAAGTATGTTGTCCATGTATCATTTACAAGATGGAACAATGGCGGACCAATCTGAATGACAATCATTTATTAGAATAAATAGAACAACATATCCATATCTGTTATGTCACTGGTCACTTGTACATAAAAAGCCTACTCAAATTCACAAAACAAGTGGAAATAAATAATCATCATCTTGAAAGGATTACAAAAGTCTTGTTTATTGTAGCTTTGTTGTTATTCCAAGACATTCTGATACCTGTGATTGTCTGATCTCTACCCTTCACCCGGCATCATCCGTCACGTGATTTGTTGGTTTGTTTGTGTGTAATATTACTTCACTCTCAGCAATATTCCCGATATATTACTGTTAATAATGGACTTTGGACCAGATTATGATGTAACAGCGCTAAAATTGCTATCTTTTATTCAACTTTTTGTGAAATTCGCCTTCAATTCATAAGTTGTCGGTTAACCATTTAAGACCTGTCGGTACATACTAGCGGTTAGAAATTGTATAACAACACCTGGCACTTCAGATTTACGCCGCCACAAACAGGTCAGTGGGCGAAACTTTAATTACATGTTGAATAAGAACTGGTAGTGGTCAGCGCGTTCGGCACTTACCAGTGTACCAATATCAGCTATTTAGCTGCAACTGACCAAACTAGAAAATTCAAAACGCGAAACCAAACACGAGCTGAGTGATTCTATCGGCATTTATAATCTTCTATTACTCAACTTTCCAAACTGACCGTCTGCTTTGGCTATTAACAGACCAAACCCATCATACAAAATTGTATAACATGTCCAGTCTTTATTAGTCCAAAGTCTTAAATTTCAAACCTGACATGTACGTGTAGACTTGCCTTCAGATTAACAAAAGAGGTCTCGGGTATAAATATGACATCCTCTCTCTGTTTGTCTTTGAAGGTAAGTCACTTTTACTTGTTACTTTGCCATTTAGGTTGAACTTTGCTTAAAATTGTCTTTTAAAATTGTCTTTAATTTTGTATGAATATCTTGCTTGAACAATGAACTTATACTCTATGTATTCGAAATGCCCTTCGAATCTAAGCTGCATATTATTCAAGTTTTACAGACACAAATTAACTACAGTAATTTATATGCGTGCGTCTCATGTAGAAATATTACTATTCCACAATCAGCGTTCGTATCCCACATGTTTATTTATCGGGATAAAACTACTAGGCAATTGATTATTAATCACAGGTGTCGTGGATGCTTCATAATTATCATGTTTCAATGTGAATAGCGTGCATTATAATAATGTGTGAATTATTTGTCCGTGTATCGGTATGACCAGTATTCATATGTGTGTCGTGTCATTTACCTTATTGTATGCTGTATCGTTAGTAGAGTGGTTTTATAATGCAACAAAGTTAAATGCGTCAATATGCATTAACATGATCCAGTTACTCGATATAAATTACGTTGTGTATATTTGTTTGCGTTCCTATGCCTGATAAATACGGTTCAAGAATATAACTTATATCCGATGTTCATGCATCAAATATATTCTTTATATACAAAACCAGATCAGTGCAAGTACAGCAAAGTATATTATTCTTATCCGTAGCCCAAAATATATTTATTATTAGGTAACTACTTTGTGAGGGCATATCACAAGACTACAATACTTGAACGTAACTTTTTGTTCTAGATAAATGCACGCAAATTAAGCAATGCCTAATAAACTTATGTTTTCCAAATTATGCATAAATCATTATTTCCATTCGGTAAGATGAATGGACGATGAGTAGAATATCTCAGATACTCTACTTTAAACATGATTTGGACGCTACAGATAACGTAGTAGTTTTAGGTTGTAGAATAGTTATAATGAAACAGGCTTTTCTATAGCAGTGTTTATATCCATTTCTAAATTACAGTTCACAAGCCATTTCTCTGTTTTGGCGAAATCTCCAATAAGGTCCATAAACATTCACAATAGAATATATGTTCCCAACTAATCAGTTTTAATTCATATATATTTTAAGTTTCAAACACGGTATTCCGTCATGTGTGATTTGTATAAGCTCGGCCCGCATAGCGCGGCATGCACATGCGGCACCTCTCATTGTTACATAACGGCGCACTCACCAGCGCTTGGCAGTGACGGCACGTACCGTATTTAACCATTTTGCGCATAGCCTTTATCTGAATTTAGTATAGTGTATTCAGTCATTGATGCAGGTCCCATTTTTATTTACAGTATTAAATCTTGTATTCACTATTTAACTCTGAAGTGTACACCTGAATCAGCTATAGTTCATGACGTCACATGTACCGTATTTAACGTAGAATAAGTTATTAGACATGTCATTGTTCAAGAAAGGTGTTGTTATAATCTTTCACATGAATGCTTTTTGTAAACTTTGTTCAGATGTTATTTATGAGTACCTTAAATATATATCAAACATTATGAGTAATTATCAATGAGTAATTTAATGTGAATTGATCATTATGTCTGCATTATATCAAATGTTCACTGCTATGATATAAATGAATATCCAATGAGTTGAGCTTACACTTCACACTTTGTTATTATTTTACAAATGGTATTTTAAATTATAAATGTGTTAAGTAATCTTATGCAATGTTATATTAGGCTGTAACTTGAATAGGTACTGAGATGTCTCTGAAGTTAATGCATTGTTCTCAAGTGAAATCACATAACAAGCAATTGTTTATTAACTCATGCCTATTATATAACAACGAATATCTTAACAGTTTTTGTATCACTGCGTAATTATTTGTCTGATTATGTCTTTGTGTTTGATGATGAAGGAGATTGTCTGATTATGTCTATATGCTTGATGATGATGAAAACATTTAATAAAGAATTCCTGCTTTGCCTGAGAACCTCTCTCTGTTTGTCTTTGAAGGTGGTTTTATCCCGTGGCTAATTCCCCGAATGTCATTCTAGGTTTTGATCAGTTTTAGTGTAAAAACTAACTCTGTTTCAATTGGTGGAGCTTAAATCCTAGATGACCGGTGCCACACCTCAGAACTACAGGGAGAAGCTTCGAAGGCCCGAGCCAAGGTCGATCCTGACCAGCTTGCTCAAACAGGTTTCACCTCTACCATCCTCACCGTCACTGACAACACCATCAGCACAAAGCCAAAGGTCATTAGTGGCTGTGACAAGAGCATCCTCCTCCTCCTTATCATCATGATCACCACCATCAAGCTCATCTTCCTCTGCTGAAGCTGATTCAAGTGAAATGGCAGCTTCACATGTCAAACTCCGTCCGTTCACTGGGCAAGAAGAGGCAACGTCCTGGTGGCAGGATTTCCAAGATTAAACCTCACATTGCCTGCACACATCCCAACAATAGACGCCCAAATCATGTCCAAGACCAAAGATGTCAACCTCCGGTTCCAAGCAATGATGTTGACACACATCCAGACACACAGATGGTCCAGTCACAGCCATATATCTCTGATCAAGGCAGTACACCATCTACATCTCAGTCAGGTACCGGCTTCTCACAGCAGCCAGACACCACATCTCAAGATGACCAAACATATCCTGTTGACAAGATTCTCGAATGCAAAGTTGTCAACGGCACCAAGCACTGTCACGTCAAATGGTTAGGTTACTCCAAAACCACTTGGGAACCATCCTGCAATCTCAGTCAGGACCCAATCCAACACTTACATAGATCTAGAACCATGTCCGGTAAAAGACGCAAAAATGGGCGAAAATACTTTAAATAATACACCAAGGTTTCATAAGCTCCCACCTAGCTTTGAGATGTTTCTAACTGTTGCCTTAGATGTTGAATGACCACCCCTTTTTACAGTTACGTCATTTCTGTGTCTCATACTGCTAGGTTGTTCAGATGTTGCTGGCCAGAACATCATGCTCAACCAGGTCATCTCATCGAATGGTCCCATGTTCTCTTTCGTTTAGAATTGAAACAGAGTTAGTTTTTACACTAAAACTGATCAACACCAAGAATGACATTCGGGGAATTAGCCACGGGATGAAACCACCTTCAAAGACAAACAGAGAGAGGTTCTCAGGCAAAGCAGGACTTCTTTATTAAATGTTTTCATCATCATCAAGCATATAGACATAATCAGACAATCTCCTTCATCATCAAACACAAAGACATAATCAGACAAATAATTACGCAGTGATACAAAAACTGTTAAGATATTCGTTGTTATATAATAGGCATGAGTTAATAAACAATTGCTTGTTATGTGATTTCACTTGAGAACAATGCATTAACTTCAGAGACATCTCAGTACCTATTCAAGTTACAGCCTAAGTTAACATTGCATAAGATTACTTAACACATTTATAATTAAAAATACCATTTGTAAAATAATAACAAAGTGTGAAGAGTAAGCTCAACTCATTGGATATTCATTTATATCATAGCAGTGAACATTTGATATAATGCAGACATAATAATCAATTCACATTAAATTACTCATTGATAATTACTCATAATGTTTGATATATATTTAAGGTACTCATAAATAACATCTGAACAAAGTTTACAAAAAGCATTCATATGAAAGATTATAACAACACCTTTCTTGAACAATGACATGTCTAATAACTTATTCTACGTTAAATACGGCACATGTAACGTCATGAACTATAGCTGATTCAGATGTACACTTCAGAGCAAAATAGTGAATACAATATTTAATACTGTAAATAATAAGGGGACCTGCATTCAATGACTGAATACACTATACTAAATTCAGATAAAGGCTATGCGCAACATGGTTAAATACGGTACGTGCCGTCACTGCCAAGCGCTGGTGAGTGCGCCGTTATGTAACAATGAGAGGTGCCGCATGTGCATGCCGCGCTATGCGGGCCGAGCTTATACAAATCACACATGACTGAATAGCGTGTTTGCCACTTCAAATATATATGAATTAAAACTGATTCTTAGTGAACATATATTCTATTGTGAATGTTTATGGACCTTATTGGAGATTTCGCCAAAACAGAGAAATGGCTTGTGAACTGTAATTTAGAAATGGATATAAACACTGCTATAGAAAAGCCTGTTTCATTATAACTATTCTACAACATAAAACTAGTAAGTTATCTGTAGCGTCCAAATCATGTTTAAAGTAGAGTATCTGAGATATTCTACTCATCGTCCATTCATCTTACCGAATGGAAATAATATGCATAATTTTGAAAACTTAATTTTATTAGGCATTGCTTAATGTGCGTGCATTTATCTAGAACAAAAAGTTACGTTCAAGTATTGTAGTCTAGTGATATGCCCTCACAAAGTAGTTACCTAATAATGAATATATTTTGGGCTACAGAAAGAATAATATACTTTGCTGTACTTGCACTGATCTGGTTTTGTATATAAAGAATATATTTGATGCACGAACATAGGATATAAGTTATAGTCTTGAACCGTATTTATCAGGCATAAGAACGCAAACAAATATACATAGCATAACTTATATCGAGTAACTGGATCATGTTAATGCATATTGACGCATTTAACGTTGTTGCATTATAAAACCACTCTACGATACAGCATACAATGAGGTAAACAACACGACACACATATGAATACTGGTCCTACCGATACACGGACAAATAATTCACACATTATTATAATGCACGCTATTCACATTGAAACACGATAATTATGAAGCATCCACGACACCTGTGATAAATAATCAATTGCCTAGTAGTTTTAACCCGATAAATAAACATGTGGGATACGAACGCTGATTGTGGAATAGTAATATTTCTACATGAGACGCACGCATACAAAATACTGTAGTTAATTTGTGTCAGTAAAACTTGAATAATAGGCAGCTTAGATTCGAAGGGCATTTCGAATACATAGAGTATAAGTTCATTGTTCAAGCAAGATATTCATACAAAATTAAAGACAATTTTAAAAGACAATTTTAAGCAAAGTTCAACCTAAATGGCCAAGTGACTTACCTTCAAAGACAAACAGAGAGAGGTTCTCAGGCAAAGCAGGAATGACCAACAGTTTTACTTACTTACTTACTTTGGAGATTTAACATGCGCTTTCCGACTGATGCGTATTTCGCACACAGTGACTAACAGTCGATTTCCCCCTATATTTATACCCGGGACCTCCTTTGTTAATCTGAAGGCAAGTCTACACGTGCATGTCCAGTTTGAAATTTGAGACTTTGGACTAATAAAGACTGGACATGTTATACAATTTTGTATGATGAGTTTGGTCTGTTAATAGCCAAAGCAGACGGTCAGTTTGGAAAGTTGAGTAATAGAAGATTATAAATGCCGATAGAATCACTCAGCTCGTGTTTGGTTTCGCGTTTTCAATTTTCTAGTTTGGTCAGTTGCCGCTAAATAGCTGATAACGGCACACTGGTAAGTGCCGAACGCGCTGACCACTACCAGTTGTTATTCAACATGTAATTAAAGTTTCGCCCACTGACCTGATTGTGGCGGCGTAAATCTGAAGTGCCAGGTGTTGTTATACAATTTCTAATCGCTAGTATGTACCGACAGGTCTTAAATGGTTAACGACAACTTATGAATTGAAGGCGAATTTCACAAAAAGTTGAATAAAAGATAGCAATCTTAGCACTGTTACAATGTCAGTCAAGTGAGGATGTTCTAACAATAAAGTCGTGTATTGTATTCGTGTAAAACACTTGGTCTTATACAACCAGCTGCTCTTGTAAGATTAGTATAGGATATGATTTAACATTATTGTGTAATTATGTGACTTGTTATACGTGTTTTGTGTTACTCTTCTTTGATAGTGTTTGTTTGAGACTTTGTGGTGTAGAGGTGCTTCCCTTAGCAGTTTAAAGATAACCTTGTCGCAGTTTCGAATTGAACCATTTTGTTCCAAAACACTAAAAGTAGACATATGGACATTGTTGGACTAGTCGCCAAAATCGCCATAACTTTCGCCAAAAGCACCGTCCCAACTTATGGACATGTAGTGGTTTCGAAACGAAGATTTGCCCATCGGAGGATTCTTGGAATACACGTTCTCGTTGGTATATTTGATAAAGTGATTCAGTTCAAATGTATAGTTCGGATGTAGGGGGAACACGTTACCATTGACCATGCTCATATTAGATTCATATAGAGAATTACACGGGTGGCCCAGTCGTCTAAGGCGCCGATTATGTTTCTAGGTTTGTCAGCACCATACTCGTGCTCGTGGGTTTCACCGAAGGGGTAAACGTCTGAGACCTGCATCACTTCGGGCTTTCTTCCCACATTAAGCTGACACGCCGCGATATAACTGGAATACTGTTAAAAGCGACGTTAGACCCAACTCACTCACTCACTCACTCATGATAAGCTGTTGATAGCCTCTAAATGCATTGAAAGGTTCTATTCTTTGACACTAGTACTTCAATCCAGACCTTTTCCGTTCGGTGGGTACCGTCTGGATAAACGTGGTTTCATTGTAAAACACAATCGATACGACCATATATGGAGGTAACATATACTAATCTCTATGTCTACCGGGTGTCACTTTCCTGATTGTTTCTGCGGGGCGATGTCTATGATAATGGCTACTTTGCGTGTGTAGTTGAACATTATCATGCCACAGTCTTCATATCCATGACCTCTGTCTGGTCAGCACATTCTTGCCTCCTTTTATAATCACCAATTCATAGTCATCCGTAGACAAAATATCGTCAACATTATTTTATGGGCAAATTCTTCAGTAAAATAGAAATGAAATTGAAACTACTTATAAATACGATAATATATCAAAGATTATTTAGAAAACTTCAAAGAAACAAATGTAGCAAAAGAACAAAAAGAAGTAGAAATAACCTAACATCAAACTTTAAGTGTTCCGCTTAAAAATCCATATTTGCACTCGTTTTCCTTTTGTTGTTTTTGCTATTGCCAGATCCAGCAATATTCCCGTCATATGACGGCTTGCTTGTAATAAACTGAAGTACAAAAGAAAGTACACACCCCTAAAATATGATATATTACGCATATGGTTGAAAAAGTTGTTACATGTTTGGCGCTATAGTAATGTAATGAACAAAACCAATGAGAGCATATCGCAGAAACGTAACCTTGACATTATGATAGGCAACAAAAGCACACATTGTGAAAATGGCAATTTACTCCATTTGCACGTGCAATGTGCGTAGAAACAGTATAAAAGGCAGTGGATTCTATCGTTCATTACACATTCAACGAAAAAAACACAAGACAAATGCCACGTTTAACAGCAGCAGAGCGAGAGAGAGCCGTAGGAATGTCCCAAGTGGGGGCGTCGAACAGTCACATCGCAAGGACCCTTGGCTGCACCAGGCAAACCATTATCAGACTCCTTCGTCGTGTCAACCAGACTGGCCAGACATCCGACCGCCCAAGAAGAGGAAGACCGAGAGTGACGACCCCTGCAAAAGACCGGTACATACGCACATTACACCTGCGCAACAGGTTCCTCACCATGGCATCAACAGCGTCGACAGCGTTAGGTCACCACATCAGCAGGAACACAGTCATGAGACGACTACGAGCTGCCGGTATCCGGGCTTATCGACCATTCCGTGGGATGACCTTGACCGCTCAACACCGTATCAGCCGTCTTCGCTGGGCAAGAAGAGTCAGACGCTGGCAACGTCGTGACTGGTCACGAGTCCTCTTTACCGATGAAAGTCGATTCAACCTCTACCATGCTGACGGTAGAGTGAGAGTCTACCGACGAAGAGGCGAGCGACTGGCTGGAGCATGTGTCCAACAAGTTCATCCTTTTGGCGGAGGCAGCGTTATGGTTTGGGGAGGCATTTGCGGCGAACAGAAGACGGATTTGGTCATTCTCCACCAGACCCTGACAGCCCAGAGGTACAGGGACCAAGTGTTACAGCCGGTGGTGATTCCCTTCATGCAGGGGCAAAGGCAGGGGTTTCTTTTTCAGCAAGATAACGCCCGACCACACACCGCTAGACTCACTATGGACTTCCTGAACCGTCAGAACATTCAGCTTTTGCCTTGGCCGTCACGCTCTCCGGACTTGTCACCCATTGAACACCTGTGGGACCATCTCGGTAGACAGTTGCGACGACGTGCACAGCCACCAACCACCATACCACAGCTGGAACAGGCTCTGCGAGAAGAGTGGCAGCGGATCCCTAATGACGTCATCCGACGGTTGACCTTTTCCATGAGAAGGCGTGTCCTGGCTTGCATTAACTCAAATGGGGGTCATACGAGGTACTGAGACCACTCGCATGGCCTTCATACCTGGGACTGTCATCATTTCTACAAGTGTGATTTTTGATGAGTGACCGCCTATGGACGTTATTGTCAACTGAACAGTTTTATGTGGCCACAAATCTTTAAATCCATTCTATACATGTTTGAAAATGACTCAACAATGACATTAAACATTACAATCACAATAAAGTTTGCCCCGTCTTCTTTTACTGTCAGAATAGTGGGGTGTGTACTTTCTTTTGTACTTCAGTTTATATCTTAAAATAATCGAGTCTGCACCAGGCAATCCCTTGATTCTAATCATGAGCACTGATCCATGATTTGAATGCGGATACGATGACATGCAATCAACCGAGCCAGGCCACCATATAGTCGCCTCTTACGACAGGTATATGATATTAGGGACTTATATTCATACCATGACTTCCACGGTTTGGTGTCCTTTTATTCAGCAACTGTAACCGGCTGAATAAAAGGACCGACTGTACCAGAATTACGTAAAGCAACGTATCAGCGAAACTTTATTCTAAACTGGCTTGATACAGCTTCTCATCCAACTTTTACAAAATGAACATAAAGTGTTCCTGAAGACCCTCACGCAGCTGCGCCCACGATTCGTCCTGGCATCTCAATTCTTCTGAATCTGTACTCTCTGAGCATATGGAAATAGTAAAGGGTGCGTACGTCAAAATATGATAGAGGATATTTGTCTTGTCAAATGTCATGTTTTTCTTATGGTGAGTGAGTGAGTTGGGGTTTACGCCGCTTTTAACAGGAATCCAGTTATATCGCGGCGTGACAGCTTCATGTGGGAGGAAAGCCCGAAGTGATGCAGGTCTCAGACGTTTACCACTTCGGTGAAACCCACGAGCACGGGTATGGTGCTGACAAACCTAGAAACATAATCAGGGCGAACCGGGATTTGAACCCACAATCATAGGTTTCTGGCGTGCCCAAGGGACGCAACTCTGCACAGCGAATCGCGGCGCCTTAGACGACTGAGCCACCCGTGCCCCCCTTTTTCTTATGGAGTCATCTGACAAAGTTTCTGTGTCCAACGTCTCCAAGGTCACAAGACAACCTACTTTAATGTATTTTCTTACCGGTCTTCAGGAACATTCTCTCATTAAGGCACAAAGTAGTCTCGGCATAAACTGTCATTTCACTCGAATGAGATATCTTATTCTACTTCTAATTATTTTCAGATTGATACAGTATTTCATTACTAAAAAAAACTACACCATGACATTTGTCATCCAATACGCCAATTCATTACTGCTGTAATATGAAGCCAGAAAACAAAACGAGAAAACACTCTACAACTACTTCAGATTTATGTCTGCTTTTATGACGTCAATAGAGGAAATCATATCCTTAAAGACCAAAAAATTTAATAAAGACTTGTTTCTTCACACAGCAAATGACAAGACCAAGCTCCTCTCACTCGAGCTTAACTCTATCAAAGGAACCTGTCTTCAAAAGATTGACACACAAATGAAGCGTATTTGTAAAGTCTCGATGACCAGGCTCAATGGTAATGAGTTGTAATGGAGGCAGATTTGTATTCTCAAGGATGGGTTGGCTGGTTTTGTTGTTTTACGCCGCACTCAGCAATATTCCAGCTATATGACGGCGGTCTGTAAATAATCGAGTCTGGACCAGACAATCCAGTGATTAATATCATGAGCATCGATCCACGCAATTGGGATCGATGACATGCATCAACCAAGTCAGCGAGCCTGACCACCCGATCCCGTTAGTCGCCTTTTACGACAAGCATGGGTTGCTGAAGACCTATTCTACCCCGGAATCTTCACTGGTATAAGGATGAGTAATGGATCGAGGATGTCTGGGATTTATTGTAATATCGAACCCGATATGGATTCAAATTGGCGTCAGTGTAGAGGCGAAGCATTACTTAGAACTGTGTAAATACATATGACTTGTAAAGTCGTATCACTGTACTTCACATATCATGTTTTCTTTCTTGGAATCATTGGCACCTATCATGAAACAAAAAAATTATGCCGGTATTATCCGGTATTATCTAGCATTAGGCGATATCCCGCTAGAGGTTATAAGGGAAAGACACAGCTATTGAAGTGCGACAACAATTATGATATATATAATAAATATAAAATTAGATTAAGAGTTTGTTTTATTTGACAACATTTTCCACTCAGATTTATTATGACTGTTCACAGCACAAAGGGGCGGTCGGGTAGCCTAGTGGTTAAAGCGTTCGTTCGTCACGCCGAAGACCCGTGTTCGATTCCCGACATGGGTACAATGTGTGAAGCCCATTTCTGGTGTTCCCCTGGTGCTCATAGCGCTACACTATTATTACCCCGGTCAATGGATCAGTGAGCACTCGGTTTTCATTCTCAGCTCCCTGGGGAGTATACATCCGCGCAACTAGTTATGTTAAGCTGTAAGAATCCTTTGAAAGGTGGTTCGAATAATGATTTTAATTCTTGGTTTTACCAAAGGGCTTAACGTCACCACCATCAACAACAACAGCAACAACAACTCTGAAGTGATATGTAATTTTATGATTATAAATATTGATTCCACAGCACAATGTAAGTGCGTTTTGAACGCGCTGAACGTCTGCAACCTGCGACCTGCGACACTTGGGCAGATACCGTGACTCCTTCTTTGGGCACGTATGACCTGTTCTGACAATCCTTTTTTCCAATTAAAGTGAAACGAAAGCCTACATGTTCTATGGCATCTCTTTATTTGTAAATATATACGAAATCGACTATGGATGCCTTTTTAAAAAAATCAGTCAAAACATGTTGTATACAAGTTACTACTCCCGATGTTAAGGTACAAGATAACTAACAATCAAAGTGTCACTAAGCTACACTTCAAGACCAAGAAACGACAATTACAGAACCTAAAGCCATCTCTCACGCGACAGCCAGATGGTCTTGTACAGAGATACATCTCACAGATTTTGCTGACCTACTGGCGTTATCGTGATTTGTGTCAGTCACACTATTGGAATTTGGTTTGAGTTAATGGCCCCATGCTGAAATACTTGATTACGCTTCCAAACATCGCATTCTACCACTATCACTTCCACAAACAACAATTCATGTTCAAGTTACAGATTAGGTAGAAACCCTTTGATAGTTAGAATACCAGACCGCCATGAAGATGTTTACCTATTGAGTAGCAATTTCCCATTCCTTCAATGAGTTGATTTCCATGAGACTTTATGCACACATGGATAAAAAAGGGCATTTAATAATCGTTGTGATACATCTACCCTCGCCTGCATTAAACACAGTTATTCATTTCCTGCAGAGAGGGGCTGGTGGCCTTATCTTTGGCATGCTGTGATCAAATCTTCCTCTTATGTTCACAAAATATTCATCATATCATATCAACCAAACCAATCTTCACAACCTCAATATGTTTTCTTTCCGAATAATACCATAGTAAGTCTGCATTTTCATTTCACCATTAAATGTGTTTATATTTTCAATACAGCGCATACATCTTACAAGTGAAAAATATATGATCGCAAACGTCTAATTACTTTAATGTCTCGACTGTATCTTTTTCATGAAAGATATTTATTTTACTAAGCATCGCAACACCCTAAAATACCCTTATTATTTGCTCGATCTGCGACGGAAATCCGACCCTTTCCTTGCCACTTAGCCGAGTGTTGGCATTTTAGTTATGTGACAAAGATCATTTCCGAAATACAGGCTCGCAATATTTCAATATGGATTAGAGTAAAAGTGAGATCTCTGACATCTACGGAAGCGTAGGGCCACGGTGATTTTTTTTGTCTAAGTATCTCCTACGTAGGACTTAGTATGGCCTAGAATCCCTGTCTCCTACGCATGACTTAATATCTCATGGACTAGAATAACTATCAAGTAAGTCCTACGTAGGAGATACTAAGTCCTACGTAGGAGATACTAAGTCCTACGTAGGAGATACTAAGTCCTAAGTAGGAGATACTAAGTCCTACATAGGAGATACTAAGTCCTAAGTAGGAGATACTAAGTCCTACGTAGGAGATACTAAGTCCTAAGTAGGAGATAGTAATTCCTACATAGAAGATACTAAGTCCTACGTAGAAGATACTAAGTCCTACGTAGGAGATAGTAATTCCTACATAGAAGATACTAAGTCCTACGTAGGAGATACTTAGACAAAAAAAATTCACCGTGGCCCTACTACGCTTCCGTAGACATCACTGATGGCAAGTTTGCATAGAAAAGAATCTCCCTAAGTGAACCTGTGATGTGAAATAATGATTTATAATTAACCCAATGGTGATGTGGCTTACTCCAGGTATTCACAATCATGTAACCAATGGATTGTCAGTCTAAAAGACAAATTAACAATTTTGAAACGTGAATTATTGAACTTGGCTCAAAAAGCATTTTTTTATTTGGTGAAGTAAGTAACTGGTTGTTTGAGGATGGAGATACTAAGTCCTACGTAGGAGAAAGTTACTCTCGTCCATACTAAGTCCTACGTAGGAGATAGTAATTCTAGGCAATACTAAGTCCTACGTAGGAGATATTAAGTCATTCGTAGGAGATACTAAGTCCTACGTAGGAGATATTAAGTCATTCGTAGGAGATACTAAGTCCTACGTAGGAGATATTAAGTCATTCGTAGGAGATACTAAGTCCACAGAGGGTACTGCTAGTTATGTCCATGATGGCAAAGGTTGTATTGCTGAGACCAAAAACGATAATGCAGCATCCATGTACAAGTTTTCAGGTTGTTGAAGCGTTAAAACAGTGTATGTTCTCAGTGTGCCTTTGAAGCGGGTCCAGACTGGATTATATACAGCAGTGATATTGCTTGCTGTATCATTGAGCAGCTTTCCACCTACTCACGGTATAGTATCTGATCTAACACACTCACCCTTGTCACCATGAATAGAAAGCAGGCTAGCTTTCCTTTCAACTGGTAGATTTTAGTTCGCGAAATCGTAAATTGTTGAGACAATATTGTTTGTTTTGTGTGAGTGGCTTGTGCTACTAGTAGAACAGAACAGAACAGACGGGCAAAGTAGACAGACATTGGGTACAATGGTTACAGAAATACCGAAATATTGACCTTACCGGGAGGACTTAAATTGTTTAAAAAAATACATTAATTAGCACAATTTACAAAGATTTTTAAGTATACTTACATTTTGCCTTAGGAAAAGATAACGGAACTTCAGTAGATTTGGATGATGAAAAAAATATGTTGGCAGATATCTAATTCGATCATAACAGAAAAAAGTACAGACAAAACTATATTGTGGCATTCATCTTCAGTATTCTTTTGATAACAGAATGGACAGCTTTTACTGTAAGTCGATGATTTGATAAACTAAAGTACAATAGTGGCATTCTAAATTTTATGTACAAAGTATTAAGGTAGTGTTCAAACGATATACAGTCTTACATAATTTTATATGATGAGGTTTCTGATAGGTTTGCAATTGTATTGATACAGGCTTGTAAATATTTGTCTTTACGTCTTTGGGATATAAAGGATCTCTGGTGATTTATAACGAATCTACTTTGTAAAACTAAACATAACCAAACCACAAGTCATTTAGCAATGATCTTACATTAAGAACCCATTTATGTTTACAGATACCATAATTCACATGATTAAGTAATAATTAATACACTATATGTGACAACGTCGCACGGTTTGACTGCACTCATTTACATCAATAACAAAGAACACTTGATTCATGGCATACAGATAGCGGGAAAGTTCTTGCTTTTTCAAATAACATAGAAAGTGTTTTCCGTGACATTTTAAAGGAGATTTTGCACAGTTACCAACGCTCCATATTTCCGAACAGTAAAACAATATTGGTTTAACCATACATTCAAATAATATTCACTGAAATGATCAATTTAGTAAACGCCTTGTTTCAGTGAAAAAAACAAGGCTTTTATAGATTGATCAACGAGGTTTTTCTCACATGTGACAAATCTGTTATTTTTGGAGAGCATATTTAACTACTGAATCGTTTATAGTGAATACAAATCTATAATTTTTTTGAAATCACCAAAATGAACTTTTATCTTATGGACAGTTAATTTGTTGGAATCAGAGAACGTCTGAAAGTTATCCAACGTGTTTTGAATATCTTTAACACAAGTGGCTACAATGACAATATCGTCTACGTGTATCAAAACAATATATTTAAAGGTACACATATATCATTTGCGTGCGTATTAATTGAAATACCATGATAATTGTGGTCTTTAAGTGACTGTTCTACATCATTTACAAAATGTGAGAATAGTAATGGCGACAGGTTCTCACCTTGTCGCACCCAAATTGAGCAAGGGAGGCGCTCAGAGTAGTTAACTTTACTTAGAACACATGATTTGAAATTTTTGTAAATATAATTTCATACATAAAAGCCCAACTCCCAACTCATGATCAGAGTCGAACGCTATGCACAAATCAATAAAAACACGGAATAGTGTTTTTGCATTGTTCTTCGTAATTCAGGCCATAAAATGTAAATATATTGTCTGTGGTTGAGTAATATTTCCTGAATCCTGTTTTACTGAGAATCTGATTTTTTAGATGAAATTAGTCTTGTTTTTATTTCTGAGGTAAATAATTTTCCTAAACAGCTAAGTAAAGTACTGGGGAGATAGTTTCTGGTTGGGAAGGGTCACCGTTTTGTATAGAGGTTTTATTACACCAACAAGCCATGATTCAGGGAAAATGCCACGATTAAAGACTTTGAATAATTTATTGTATATACGCATAATATTTCCTAACGAATGCACAATATATTTATTAATGATTCCATCAAAAACATATGATTCGTTACATTTTAGTTATGTATCACGTCGTTGGTAAAGACAGACTCATAGGAGGTAAAGTTCACGACAATACTATACCACCCTGTCTTGGGTTGTGTTGATCGTGGTAATCCATTGCACTACATGAACTGTCTTTACATCCGCCGTCTCGTATGCCCCGTGATGGTGACCGGATAAAAAGTAGCCAGCCCTACGTTAATGGGATTTGATCCGTTCCCTCGAGTTAATATGGAAGGTGACGGTTAAATTACATTAATAACTGAATGTAGTGATCTCGGATATTCCCCATAGGATACCGAAATTTGACTGTTGAATGTACAAGAAATGTTTACGACGTCATGTTAATATTCAGACATGTTTGCCAAGAGAGCAACAGAATATTTAGACTATTTTCATTTCAGTAGATAATATGCTTGCAAAACGTTCGTCATGTGAGATACACCCTGCACACATTTCTGAGCATGTTGGGTTGGGTACATATGAAAACATTCAGTGAGTGAGTGAGTGAGTGAGTTGGGTTTAACGCCGCTTTTAACAGTATTCCAGTTATATCATGGCGTGTCAACTTGGGAGGGAGGAAAGCCCGAAGTGATGCAGGTCTCACACGTTGCCCAAGGGACGCAACTCTGCACAACGAATCGCGGCGACTTAGACGACTGGGCCACCTGTGCCCCCTTAAAACAATCAGACCAAGTGGACCTGTGCTACCTGAGGTCCTATGCTACCTCAACATCTAGCGCTATTTTCATTCCAAGTTCAGACAGACCGACATATAGTTTATCGAATCTTTTAATACACATTACATACTAGTATCTATCCTCTAAAAAATGATATTCAGAATAGATGGTATATAATTCAAATTGGTTTTGGTTTCATAAAATACGTATATTCCACAATCATAGTGGAAGACTAATGTCGAGACTGTAAGCTTGCAATCAGTTAGTTACCTGAACTTGAGAAGCCCAGGTCTGAACCTGAGAAGCCAAGGTCTGAACCTAAGATGGAATGGAATGTTCATATCCCACATGTTTCTCGTTTTGCCTTCATTGTTCATTATCGACGTTGAATGAATTGGAGGAGTTATGGTCCCCAAGAATACATACATGCCAATATTTCTGATACTTTTACAAGGTCCGATATGATGGAATTAAGTCTTCACGTAGCTAAAGATGAACGAGGGGAGATGGATCACACGTGATCTATCATTACGAAGTTGTCCAATATGTAACCTTGGAATAGTCCCGGCTACCTCACCACGAAAAAGATCGCAACTCCCATTCTTTAATATATAAACTTATGACAACCGTAGCGACAAGACCGATTTGTGGAACTAGACCCTGGGGCCACAAGAAGGGCTATTGAGGCAGCACACTTCTCGGTTGCAGTAAGTAGATTTGTGAACCACTTTTAGCAATATTCCAACAACACCACGGCGTCAACGGAAGCATCCATGCGGGAATCGAACAGGACCATCGGTGGCACGAGACAACGCTTTAAACACTTGCCAACCTCATCTCCTCCGGTCTAAAGCTACTTCACAGAAAGAACTTGATGAAGGAGTTTGGAGTTTGAAGAAAAGGTTTGGGGAAAACAATCGCCAATTTAAAATTAGGACGAAAGCATAATCAAACACCAGGTGAAAAACAATATCTGAGAAATAGAGACGCAGACGGTGTATTTGGAAGACAATAAGCATAATTACAAATAGCTGTTTGCGGTTTAAATAACATCATGTTGACCAATTCTAGTTTATTAAATGTAAACACATGGAAATGTTCGAGCCACTGGGACTCACAGTTCTTGATGCAGAGTTTATTTGCTCTTTGTAATAGCTCCAAAGGCAGTGTTTGCAAAATGAGAAGGATGTGTTCAAAGGCACCTGGCAATTACGATAACTTCAAAGGGATGGAAGGCCGCTTTTGTAGGCGCTGATATCACAATAACCAGCAGACAGTCATGTAAATACATTCTCTGGTTGAATTTGTCGTTCAAAGAAAGATGGAAGGAAATTCTAATTCAGTACTGGTAATATTTAATCTTCTACAGATTCCAGAGTTGGAACACTCCCATCTCAGTGCACACACACACTATCTTTAATACATCTGTTCCTTCTACCCATTTATGGTGACCATCCTTGTTAATCAGGAACCAGCAAGGTACACTTCCATTGATCTTTGTACAGATCCGCTTCATCAAAGACTCCATAATCAGACGTGATGACAAATATCTGTATCTGCTGATCGGCACCATCAGGACGTGGAAGGGTCACTGCGGACGTGCGTGCAGGTGAAGAATGTGGAAGAGCGCTCTCATTAACAACAATAATTGACCTCACCTGGCTGTGCTCAGTCTGTGATGTTACTGACATACCTGTAAAGGAGACTGATTCTTTTAACAATGTCGACTCTGTCGGGAAGAAAATTGGCATACCTGAAAAGAAGACTGATTCTTTTAACAATGCCAGCTCTGTCTGGAAGGAAATTGGCATACCTGTAAAGGAGACTGATTCTTTTAACATTGCAAGCTCTGTCTGGAAGGAAATTGGCATACCTGTAAAGGAGACTGAATCTTTTAAAAATAACAGCACTGTCGGGAAGGAAATTGGCATACCTGTAAAGGAGACTGATTCTTTTAACATTGCCGGCTCTGTCGGGAAGGAAAGTGGCATACCTGTAAAGGAAACCGATTCTTTTAACATTGCTTGCTCTGTCTGGAAGGAAATTGGCATACCTGTAAAGGAGACTGATTCTTTTAACATTGCCGGCTCTGTCTGGAAGGAATTTGGCATACCTGTAAAGGAGACTGATTCTTTTAACAACGCCGTCTCTGTCTGGAAAGAAATTGGCATACCTGTAAAGGAGACTGATTCTTTTAACAATGCAAGCTCTGTCTGGAAGGAAATTGGCATACCTGTAAAGGAGACTGATTCTTTTAACAATGCCAGCTCTGTCGGGAAGGAAATTGGCATACCTGTAAAGGAGACTGATTCTTTTAACATTGCCGACTCTGTCTAGAAGGAAATTGGCATACCTGTAAAGGAGACTGATTCTATTAACAATGCCGGCTCTGTCTGGAAGGAAATTGGCATACCTGTAAAGGAGACTGATTTTTTTAACAATGCCGGCTCTGTCTGGAAGGAAACTGGCATACCTGTAAAGGAGATTGATTCTTTTAACATTGCCGGCTCTGTCTGGAAGGAAATTGGCATACCTGTAAAGGAGACTGATTCTTTTAACAATGCCAGCTCTGTCGGGAAGGAAATTGGCATACCCGTAAAGGAGACTGATTCTTTTAACATTGCCGGCTCTGTCGGGAAGGAAATTGGCATACCTGTAAAGGAGACTGATTTTTTTTACATTGCTTGCTCTGTCTGGAAGGAAATTGGCATACCTGTAAAGGAGACTGATTCTTTAACAATGCCGTCTCTGTCCGGAAGGAAATTGGCATACCTGTAAAGGAGACTGATTCTTTTAACAATGTCGGCTCTGTCTGGAAGGAATTTGGCATACCTGTAAAGGAGATTGATTCTTTTAACAATGCCGTCTCTGTCTTGAAGGAAATTAGCATAATGCTATTAGGTATGCATGTGTGTCAGTGCAACTGTTATGACGACTGACATTTGAATCTTATTGAGATTCAAATTATTGAGCTGCCTTCGTTTAATGTACCCGGCCAAAGCGATTCATATCATTTACCCTAAGCGCACATTTTGTTTTGTCCAGTGACTTCACATTATTCACCCACTCACGCTAAATCGTGCGAGGGCCACCCATAATTAATAACACTTATAGATTAAAGATTTGGTAGATAATCTTCGGAATGACCGTTTATGTACACATATTTGGCTAAGTGTATGAGCTACTTCAGCCGTGCTATTATTTTGCTGTTCGTGAGTTCCAGTGTATGACAGCTAACTAGTCCAACGTCTAAAGAAAAACGGATACCTTATCGGAGTGAGTGTGAGTGAGTGAGTTTGGTTTAACGCCGCTTTTAACAGTATTCCAGTTATATCGCGGCGTGTCAGCTTAATGTGGGAGGAAAGCCCGAAGTGATACCGGTCTCAGACGTTTACCACTTCGGTGAAACCCACGAGCACGGGTATGGTGCTGACAAACCTAGAAACATAATTGGGGCGAATCGGGATTCGAACCCACAATCATAGGTTTCTGGCGTGTCAAAGGTACGCAACTCTGCACATCGAATCGCGGCGACTCAGACGACTGGGCCACCCGTGCCCCCTACTATATCGGAAGTATATAGCCACATTTGCATACATCTTCTAGGTTAAAAACGATGGGGTTAAAGTGTTCGCTCTTCACACCGTAGACCCGGGTTCGATTCCCAACATGGGGATAATGAGTGAATCTCATTTCAGTGTCCCTATCAGTGGTGTTGCTGGATGATGAATTTTCTAAAAGCGGTGTAAAACCACAATCACTCACTCACTCAGACAACAACTGATAATCAAATAGTTATATATATCCGAGTTGACATTTTGTTTCGTGATAGACTGTAATTAACGCTGGACCGAGATGTTATCAGTCTTGGGCTACGGCCACACTTTGGGAATATTACTCGAAGGTTAAAATGGAATGAAATAAAACATAAGCTTGCAATGACTCTCGTATAATTTTTAGATAAATATTGTTGCAGAAGAGTGTGAGAGTTTGGATGTTGCTATAACGAATGTGAAAGAGAAGTCCCAACCTCAATTATCAATTCATATCCCACGACCTTAGTTTGAATTCCCTCCTGTTCCATGGGACCGGTTAGCACGTGGTTGTTTGTGTTAACGCTCGTGATCTAGGCTCGTTCTGATAGTATTATGCAATTCGATTAACATTTTGTTTCACGACAGGCTGTAATGTAAATAAAAGTGACACAACCCTATTCTATTGGTGAGCGTATCCTGTCACACCGGTGGCGCCAGTCAGACAAAGCTAGCCGAGTTGTTTCTCCTGAGGGACAACTGCCACACTTTGCAAATATTTCTTTCTGAAAATCGATGACAAAATAACACATGACTTGCTATGAACCTCGGTAACTCCTCATTGTCCATGGCTGCCAAATTAGTGGTTCACGGTGACAGTGCTGTTTACAAATTGGAGGAACACGGAGGAAAACCCCGATGTTGAATTACGTTAATTTTAACCTGATGATTTACTGGTGGACATGACCCTGTTGGCACAACCTCATTGCCAACGAAGCCATCTGATGTATGGGTGAATAGCGATAGTCGGCATTGTACGACATGAGAGACAGTGGCTGGTGCATATTTCACTCAGTGTGGCGTGTTCTCAAATAGATCTCACAATGTTTGATAAGCTGTTGTGACCAGGTGCTTGTGGACCAGTCATTGACAAAAAACATCTCATAATGTTCCGATATAGAATGTATTCAATTCTAATCGGTTATCGGTAGCCATTATTAAATGTATCGATATGGAGGCTATCGATAGATCTATGTATTCACAGGTTCCGAATATGTCTGTAGTAATCTGTGCCGGCCGTAAAGGACTATTAAGTAATGAGGCGCCTTGTATTGGATGCTTGTTTGTCATCGTGTCATCGTATCATCGTTCCCCATCAACCACTGGTTTGTCTGATCCAGACTCGATTATTTACAGGCCGCCGCGATATAGTTGTACAATTGCTGACCGCGATGGAAAAAAAATCTTCATTCTGTGGTAGCCCATGAAATCACCACGACTTTCTCTCTCCAATTCTGGCATCAGATTCTCAAAGTCTCCTAGCTGTGGCCTTCTTGCGATCCAAGATCTCAGCCAATACTGCCTTCGTCTTGTCCTTCTCATTCTTCTGTACTACAATCATTGAAGCAACTGCAGCATTTTTATTTATTCCTTGCATGCGGAGCAACTGCAACTGTTCTGCTGTTAACATCTTGACAACTTGCAAAGAAATGATTTAGTTCAGAAAAGCGCCCTTTTTATATGCATTGTGCATGATCGATCGACACCTAGTCATTGACCAGTCCCCGTTCAGTTGCAACAAGTCACCGAAGATTCGGAACTAGTCACTGATCAGTCTCAACCAGTTGCAAACGCCGTGAGAAATTGCCGTTCAATCACTGACAAGTTGCAAAACCTATCGCTGATTGATCGGCGCTCATACCCTAATTCCAAATATGGTCAGATATAGTTGCACCGGTCTCAGCGATCGCCAGGCGGTCGCAAAGGAAATCAAACGCGGTTGCATCGCGGTCTCATTGTCTGTGGCACTGTAGCTTTACTGGCGTGAGTTCCTCGGGCCTGTTGCCAGCTGATATAGGTTAACAAGGGCCAGGCTTCACAGTCAGGTGCCGGTATTCCTTTGACGAACCAGACATTGTAATTCCTGCCCTTGATTGAGTCAGCAGAACCATCGCTACCCTTTCTTCTAAATCTACTTGCACCATCTTTGGCTTTCTTAACACACTGTGCTAGTATGCTGTGACATACTAAATCAATTATTCAAAGCTTAACGATCCATATCCTGGGGGCCAATAATGGCAAGCATTTAGTCAAATCACAAATCCTGACTCCCGATCCTGGTACCGGCTCTTACAACATGCATGATGCACTGAGCACCTATTGTGACCCGGATTTCCACTGGTTTATAACCCAGGGTATGTACCTAGCACTTTACTCGTGGGTTTCACCAAAGAGGTAAACACATACGACCTACATCACTACAGGTTCTACTTCACCAAATCTGAACTGGTTGTGACAGTGCGGTTTCAGTGCAGATCAAGAGACATCTGCAGGCTGTGATTGGATGATATTGTGTAAAAAATTTATGTCTTTTAAATGTACATCCATCCAGCAATTAAAACTGCCCATAGTTTTCAATATTTGGTGCTGACTTTTTTAACAAGATGACTTGTGCTGTATGTGAGCACAGATATTTTCAAGTAGGCGACATTTGGTGCGGAACTGGGGTTGGTGTGTTCAGCTTCCTGTACTCGGAAAAGGAGCTGACTAACCTAGCCAAAATTTGTGTTTTTATTGCAGCTTTAAGGCCAGACTGTGCATATATGTAAATGTAATAGCTATTGAATGCCTAGTTATTTTAAAAAAAGATATAACGTTACTATAGAAGTCTATTGGAAAACATTTGGTTGTGTGTAACCTGTAAGCGTCCATATTGATACCTACTGACGTAAATGAAATAATGTTCAAAGTGTGGTTAAACCTCAACCTCAATAGCTCTGATAAATTAATTTATTCTCGAATTTTCTTCTGTAAACGTATACCATGTAATTGGTTTCAGATGGTCTGATGAATCACCACAGCAGACCGGATGATTCACAAAAGACTTAATGCTGGCCACTACCCAGGACAGCAAGGCACAACAAGCAACACAGCCTTCTTGCACTCAACTGAGATCAGATCTGTCTAACACGCAGTGACAGGCATCCAATTTCGGTATACACTCTGAAGATATTTACATACAACACGACATCCATATATCCTCCAGGCATTTTTAATTAAGAATCCAACCGTCACAAGTCTCAGTCGGTTATGTGTTAGGACGTTAGTGAACTGATTTCTGAGGGGAATGAGAACGAAGCTGGTACTAATACTACTGCTTCAGCCATGCACATTAAGGGGTCTCGTATTATTGATGACTGTAGGTATATTGGCCGAGGTAGGTGTTCCATCTCAGTCCCCGGCTCAAATCACTCTAGAATGGGCAAATACAGGCAAAATTAAACTACTTTGTGCCTATAATTGGAATACGAAATGTCTACTTCGTGTGCAGAAACCGTTTCAGACATCATCACTCTCTGTTAATGCGTTCCACATCTTGAGTAAGTGTTTTGCGCCTAGCCAAGGCTGAAAGCACCCAAAAACGATTTTTTAAGGATTGATTTGGCCTGCTACACCGGTTTTGTTATCATCTTGACTGACGTTTCAGAACAAGTGGTCATCGATTTATTGATCTAAGTCAGATCACTCACCTAGATACCTTGGACAAGACAATCAAGTGATCATCATTCTGCAGGGGAAGAGGCTTTATTGTTTAGTTATGCACTACAACACCTGTTCGTGTACTGGGAACCACCAATTCGTTTACTAACTATATCCTTACAAAGACATGGTCGGTACAAATGAAACGCTATTTGATATCAATACATACGAGATAAAATTGACATCTTGGTACACACGAGACATAGGCACATTCGACATGACGATACACACGAGATATCATACACATTCGACATATCGGTGTATGCAAGTACACGTAGATACATTTGATTTCATAGGTCCACAATAACAATCGAGTTTAGGGTTCACACGGGATGTTGGTTCATTCGACATATTTTGTACGTTGAAACATCCGACACAACAAAAACACTATTGGGACCGTCTTCAACCCGTGAAGATTCGGGGTAGAATAGGTCTTCAGCAACCTATGCTTGCCGTAAGTGGCGACTATGCTTGTCGTAAAAGGCGACTAACGGGATCGGGTGGTCAGGCTCGCTGACTTGGTTGATGCAGGTCATCGATCCCAGTTGCGTGAATCAATGCTCATGATATTGATCACTGGATTGTCTGGTCCAGACTCGATTATTTACAGTCCTCCGTCATATAGCTGGAATATTGCTGAGTGCGGCGTTAAACAACAAACCAACCAACCAACCAGATATCAGTACCCTGGCACTGCATCTGAAAAAATGACAATAAATATGTGATACATAAAGATATGATTACAGTTGCCTCTTTGTGCTTGAGTGTTATGTTATATGTGTCCCTCTTTCCCCAGTCACGTTCACCTCTAAAGTGACATTTTTATGTATATCACCTCTTTTCAAATCACCACCATATTCCTCTTCAGCAATATCACGGCAGGGAACTCCGGATGGGGGCCTCGCAGAGTGTACCATTGCATGAAATAACCACAGGCTACCCTACTCAAAGATACTGTATGAACATCACCTTAGAAATAAGGTTTTCTAACGTTGCAGTCCAGCAAATGTACTACCAAATCCCTGTATTAAATATTATAAATATTAAAGATATATTCACAGAAGGTATTTGAGACAAACGGAATTAAGACCATGTGGATTCTCAAAAACTCAAAGAATGTGCTTAACAGTTTACAATCTCAGTTCAATTCGGTCACAACATTTGATTTTTCAACGTTGTACACCACTATCCCGCTTTACAAACTTAAGGGACTTCAACTTTCTGATAGTCAACTTTCCCTTTCTGTCGAACAATATTCCTGCAGCTCCAGCCCTTGGTGTCAACATTGCGCAACTATTGAGGTAAAATCGAGCATCATCTTTCTACCAAGATTTCAAAGAGCGTCATACGACTCTTGCTCAGTCGTTAGATAAAGGTTACAACGTGGTTTCAAGGCCTCAGTATAGCTTTTAAAACATTTTATGGTAGACATGTGGAGCATATGTCCAAATTTAGCACACAAGTGACAAGAATGATGTCCGATGCAAATTCCCTATTTACATTTGTACCATATGTTCCCGTGTTTTTTAAAGGTTTTTTTGCCTTTGCACGTGTTTGTGACTGCAATATTCACTAACACGTGCTCATGAAAAAGTCGGAATCGTACAATCTACTCTGCTTCAGGCAGGAATTTCTGATGAATATGGAAAGGGTATTGTCGATTTTTCTTATTCCCAGACTCATTTGAACAACACCACACTAGTCTTCGAAAGTTCATAATCTAATTTAGTCTAATGACTGGTTATAATTGAAACTATTCCTCAATTCGAACAAGTTCATTTTTTTCGATGTCAAGAGCTACACTGAAGATGGGACCCAGGCTTTGGGAAACACGCTATAACCAAGTTTCACTGTCATCCATGCAACGCAATACATCTCAGTCATCGATCGAGTGATTCTGCTTAATGTATTTACGTTTCATTTTTCTCAAGTTCTCAGAGTCCGTTTTAACCTTTAAATTCTTTAATCCCATTTGGCTTGGATCCTTCCTGTGGAAAAATACGGGAAGTCGCAGAGAAATGTGGCAAAACCCTGCAGGACTTGGCATACAGTTGCTTTATCAAGGGGGCCTGTATATAATATTCAGATAAATCAGTGTCGCTATGTGTCACCGTGTTCGTCCTTTCCACATTCTTTCAAAGACCGCCTCCGTGGTCTAATGGTAGAGCGTCCGCCCGGAGAGCGGAAGGTCCGGGGTTCGATCCCCAGCCGCGTCATACCAAAAGACGTTAAAAGATGGTACTTGTTGTTACCCTGTCTGGCGCTCGTCATTAAGGGGCTAAAACAAGGACTGGTCGGCACGGAGTCAGTATACTGTGTCTGAGTGGGGTATTCATGTTAAACTGCGGCATGGTATCTCAGTGAGCTAGCACTATAAATCGGCATCAGTCCAGAGTAGTACAAGCAGCCACACACACACACGTGCATGCACGTCGCTATATAAGT
This sequence comes from Haliotis rufescens, assembly GCF_023055435.1. Lineage (NCBI taxonomy): Eukaryota > Metazoa > Mollusca > Gastropoda > Lepetellida > Haliotidae > Haliotis > Haliotis rufescens. Next base: position 19,036,701 of record NW_025964383.1, on the reverse strand, counting down.
GCAACATTAAACCCCATTTCACCTCACCTCTTCCAAAATCAGTCCTAACTCTATAATAATGCTGATCATGCAACAAAACTACATCAGGTACAAGACTCAGTGGACAATGAGTATACACGCAGTTCAAATAACGTTCAATGATAATGAAAGTCCCCACTTTGCAGAAAGACCGATCCAATCAAAGGATGGCAACTTGAGCAGGCAAACGTTTTATCTTCCAGACTCCCTGGAGAATATTTAAGATATCTCACCTTTAATTTATACATAACAGCCCTCGTTTCCATAAGCATTGTGCAACTTCAGTAGACCCCAGAGAAAACCATACGACAGACATTATCCACAGATGAAGTAGCACTGTCTTTGTATCTGACATGCATTGTGTCTATCGAAGGTCCGAGTCTCCAGGACACTCTCCAGACACCTTGGGGAGTTCGATCTGACTGGGCAATCCTGGTGTTGGTTTCTTGGATATGATTGTTTGTGATGTGATCGGAACCAGAAGGTGGTGACCAGTCCTAGACAAACAGGATATGACGTGTTACTTCATGTTGACAGCCACATTACATTGTATTAGAAATATATGAATACATGTGACATTGCTAGTCCGTCTCTAAGATCATATTCCGCACTCGTTTTTAAAGTAGGATGTTTAATTATTTTTTTGAAAATTATTCGGAAATCAAGGAGAGAATGAAGTTTGGGGTATCAATTCTTCCTTGTAGTCTTTGAATTTTTAAAGTTTGAAAGTTCATTGATCCTCTGAAACTACACCGGTTATCGATGAAATAATAGTCATAAGTGGGACGCAGACATAGTCACTCTATGGTTGGCAAACATAACAAATGAGCTGAAAGATTATGACAGTTACAATCGAAGCAAAGTCCCTTCATTCTTGTGTCCTAAATTAGAAAATTGCCAGTGTTTTCGAGTTATTTCAACTGAATGCACTGCTAATTAATGATAAATGGTAATATGAGCAGGTACCATCAGATGTAAATGTGAAGTGTGCGTCTAAATAAGATGTTAGGCGCACACAATGGTACGTGACTTTTGAGAAACCTATCTCAACAGCAAGAAGATACTTAAATATTGTCTTACATGTGTAACTATCTTCAGGAAACGGTTCAGACTAATTCATGTTTTATTTGAAAGCTGCTGTTGAACATCCTGGCACGGTGCCATGACAAGGGTCGATGGCCACAATTGCCTGCACATTGCAGATCAACTTAATAGGGTATAATAACAGTGTATGATACATGCCAGAACGCATATTCACCTAGCTGGGCATAAGTGCATCATTAATACAAAGTTACACGGGCTATGCGGCACCAACTCAGCTGGGCCACCGCATTGGGGATCAAGAGGAGTGAGGGTACCTCAGCTTTCTGCACGATACCACAGCAGGATTCTGGTCATCATTTAAGCCACTGGTGGTTGTACACAATACTAGCGTTTTATTAAAAACGCTCAGCAATGAGTTTGCTTAAAACACTGGTTGATGATAGTTACATCGATTATGATAGGAATTACATGTCACACAGGGGGACAATCATTTTACAGTACTTTAACCGCCTGGGCAGGGCCTTCAATAATCTCTGTTGATAAAACCATCACACCAAATTTAAAAACAACCAACTAGTTATTCACATATATATCTAATACTATTTTGACACAGATCAAATCCTTTACAAGAAGCTAGGGTTGAGATGCCCTGTCACTCGCGAAAAAAGATCTTCAGATTTACTGTTTGATAATATGAGTCCCTTGCAATTGCACAATCCACACAGTCAAGCAAAACAGCCTGACGTTGAACATGTCATCACGTGGGATACATTTATGAGGTTTGTATTCATCTGTTTTAAGCAGGCGTTCGTGAGTGAAACGGCATTGGCAAATACGATATCGTAGCATAATGACCTCATCATTTCTTGATTCACAACCCAAATAGGTGTGACCGATTAAATTTTCTGTCAACAATATTCCAGTTCAAGCCAGGGGACACCAGAAAAGGATATTTCACCCTGTTTAAGAATCGAACCCTCACCAACGCTTTTACCACTGGGCTACCCAGTCACACTGTCACTGGCGGAAACGACAGTTACACTTTCTAAGTATTACCTTTTCATTTATGGTTAACAGAATGGTTTTCATCCCTAATTGCACGAGTGATGCTTTTAATGTTGCTGTTTCTGTTGTCAATGTTGTGTGTGAGACACGACGCTACTTTAAGTGAGTGAGTTGGGTTCAACGCCGCCTTTAACAGTATTCCAGTTATATCACGGCGTGTCAGCTTAATGTGAGAGGAAAGCCCGAAGTGATGCAGGTCTCAGACGTTTACCACTTCGGTGAAACCCACGAGCACGGGTATGGTGCTGACAAACCTAGAAACATAATCGGGGCGAACCGGGATTCGAACCCACAATCTGGCGTGCCCAAAGGACGCAACTCTGCACAGCGAATCGCGGCGCCTTAGACGACTGGCCCCATGTGCCCCGGGCTTCTTTAGGGATTCTAGGTACATTTATGATTGCAGGATACGTGAGTGCTCAGTTTCAGTCAAAATGAACTTTGCCTATTTCTGGACATGTCCAGCAGATGAGTGTAGGAAAGATTGATAATACTGATGGGGCAGCAATTGCTCAATCTACTTGACCATCAATCTTTCAGCAGGTGAAGACAGATAATTTGACTCTTGCCCACGATTAATATCTTTACAATGTGGGTTTCACGAAACGAAAATTGTGAATGTCACGAGCTGGCTCCCCACACATTCAACGCCAAAACCCCATCCTGTTACATCTATTTACTTAATGTGTGGGTCTGCTTGTGAGACTGATTGATGCACTGTTAGGTCTAGATCCGTACGTCTGTAATGAATAATCGCATATCAGACGAAGTTATTAATCTGGTTTCCATTATGAAACACGGGCAATTCAAATCGAAAAAATTTCAATCAATTCAGTTCATTAAACCAAACTGTTTAGTTTGAATGAGTCATCCAGTAATCTTTCCAGTACTCAACCAAGTCCGATTGGCTTTTCCGACCCATGTTAACTTCTCTCTCATCAACTCAGACCACTGTGAATACAACTGTCCCTTCATCAGATCAACGGTCTCCACTTGGCATATCATGGTGTAAATTGAAGGATTAAGTGTAGTCATTTATAAGACAAGGGTCGGGCAAATTTGACTAGGCTGTAGTTTTATTATCTAGTCAAACCAATCACACTTGGTTCAATGTCTAGCTAGTCTCTAGTGAGTGAGTGAGTGAGTGAGTGAGTTGGGTTTAACGCCGCTTTTAACAGTATTACAGTTATATCGCGGCGTGTCAGCTTAATGTGGGAGGAAAGCCCGAAGTGATGCAGGTCTCAGACGTTTACCACTTCGGTGAAACCAACGATCACGGGTATGGTGCTGACAAACCTAGAAACATAATCGGGGCGAACCGGGATTCGAACCCACAATCATAGGTTTCTGGCGTGCCCAAGGGACACAACTCTGCACAGCGAATCGCGGCGCCTTAGACGACTGGGCCACCCGTGCCTCCAAGCTAGTCTCTAAACATGGGGACGCGATGTGATGTGTCCTGAGGCGCCTCTATTTGGAGATTTAGTCACGCCGTGATAAGTTCGAATCTCCACGATTATCACCCTTGGTATGTCTGCACTACGAGATTCAACAAAGTGAAGACATAGTTGACGTATGGACTTTTACAAATTCTTCCAAAGGTAGATGCATTTGTCGCTATAATTGGAAACGTCTTCGCCAATCGTGGCTTTAATATGAGAAACATTAATCAGTTCCATTGGTTCGCTAGAGGCATGTACCGATAAACTAGGACACGGTAGATTTATAAAACGCCCAATGTGAACTTTCTGTAAACTGATTGACGATAGCTTATCCATTCTTTTGTGAAGGATTTATTTAAAAAAACAATCAGTGTCGTGGAGAGCTGAAGGCAGGACAACTAAAACACTTATGTGGAGACGCATTGTATTTTCAGAAAAAGAATAATATTATTCTTTGGGCTTAGACGAATCGTATTCAGGTCAGTAACAAATGTCATGTTTAGAGAAAATGTATGAGCACAATAGTTTCATCCATGGCCTCCTTCCAAGTAATGTTTTACAATTCTCCGGAAATCACATTACTCGGAAAACTGAAACTTCAGGAAGATATGAAAAGTGTGATGGGTTTATTAAGTGCTCGAACATAATCTGACAATACTGCGTGAGGTAAGTGTTTCCGTGCATGGCAGCGGTGTTGCAAAACAACTATTTGTTACTTGGTCACATTCAGCGTAAGAAATCGAGTTTGAACCAGTAAGTGAACACAGTGGTTACCGAGCACCATCAACGGTTCGCAGTCGGTGAATGGTGACACACACTCAGGGTGAACACGCATTGCAATTATCCGATCTCCATTTAAGTTTTGTTTTTATTGTTTGTTGTTTAACGCCGCACTCAGCAATATTCCAGCTATATGACGGCGGTCTGTAAATAATCTAGTCTGGACCAGACAATCCAGTGATTGACATCATGAGCATTGGGACACGATGAAATGCATCAACCAAGTCAGCGAGCCTGACCACCCCATCCCGTTTGTCGCCTTTTACGACAAGCATTTTCGCCTTTTATGACAAGCATGGGCTGCTGAAGACCTATTCTAGCCCGGATCTTCAGAGGTCTCCTTTAAGTACGGGATGGATACCCAAATGGTAATGGAAGTACATGTTCGTGAACACAGATGATTCTGTACCCGGTGTGTGACAAGTTATCTTGTACAGCCTTACAGTGACGGACACCCGGATCGGGACAGGACCCCGTGTCATCGTATCCTGACAGTTTGGGACTTTGCTCAAAATATCAACCATTTGTTTGCCTGGTCCAGGTTCCATTATAAAATGGGATCCAGTGTGAATATTGCTGACCGCGGCGTTAGACAAATAAACAAACAGTTACGGACAACAACAATCGGGGAGAACACCTACAAGATGAGCACTATCCAAACACAAAGTGGCTCTAGATGTTTAAGTTGGATAATTAGTTCCAGCAGGTTTACTATCATTCTGTTACAATGACCAATGTTTTGCCGAAATACTAGATTAGAGGTCAGGTGAAAAGGTGATGTACCCGAGGACCGATCACTGTCACAGCAGATTTACAACAGCAGGTGCAAAACCAGATTATGAATAACAATCACATTAGCAATACATCATACCCCCACTGCCCAACACTCACAACTGACAACTGTCCAACACACGTTCCAGAAATTCACACCAGATGTCAGTCAAATCTTCTGAGATTCCCAATAGGACATCTATCACAAGGATGCTTGGACGACAGGATCGGCACAAAACAAGACTACAGGGATACGAGTTACTTTGTTGCCATTAAAATGCAATAGTACCTACTACCCGCTCTCTAGGGTTCTGATATATTGATATAACTAACTACGACACAGTGACACTTGTCCTTTACGAGATATTGCTGATGCGATGGTAACTTGGTAGTTATGGCTCGTCCACCTCACTTATCACTTATGTTATCAAGTGTACATTGTACATTCAAACCGTATAGGTGGGCACGGAGGGCTCACTCACTCACTCACTCTCTCACTTAATCACTCATTTGCTTATAATTCTGTGAATGGACACTACAATCAATATTACAATAATTTTCTATTACAAAACGGATATACAGTATACAGTACGTTGACAATGCTTCTAATTCACTACCCGAGGCTATTATTTATTGGGGGCACGGGTGGCCCAGTCGTCTAAGGCGCCGCGAACCGCTGTGCAGAGTTGCGTCCGTTGGGCACGCCAGAAACCTATGATTGTGGGTTCGAATCCCGGTTCGCCCCGATTATGTTTCTAGGTTTGTCAGCACCATACCCTTGCTCGTGGGTTTCGCCGAAGTGGTAAACGTCTGAGAACTGCATTACTTCGGGCTTTCCTCCCACATTAAGCTGGCACGCAGCGATATAACTGTAATATTGTTAAAGGCGGCGTTAAACCCAACTCACTCACTCACTCACTCACTCACTATTATTTATTCTCTGTCTTTATGGGGCTGTATCGTTGTGAAGTGACAATGACACTGTACGAGCATCGCACAATCGAAGTGTTCAGTACACTATCCGTATTTCACACCTCTGTCTCACAGTTCCAAGTTCTACGTTACAAAGTCTTCTAATTTTCAAACCCTCTTAACATACATCTCACCGGGTTTCAAGCGGAATTGAGTATTTCAATTCTCAGGAAATGCGGTTAACAAGCCCATGTCACAATCCGGAAGAAATCCAAATGGGGAAATAATCAACATGAACTTCATGTCAAATCAGTCGAAAGACAACCGACATTAATTCATGTGTTCCATACACATAAAAAGCAGGATGGTGTCCCATCTTCAGCGAGGAATTGTTACATTGATTTCATTCATGTCGTTGCGTGGTCGGTTAGAAAGACCTTCAGATATCCTTGAAGTGGTATGACGATGTTGAAAACCACGCCACGTGTTGTTAGTCATCCGAACGAACTCAATGCAGTGTAAACCGCACAGTCAATAACATGAAAAGTATGTCTCATTAACAACGGTTCGTTGCAAATTAATAGCTATGCGTGGTGAGATGTGGCAGGACGAATCAGTGACACCACAGCCTTCGGATAACAGGCCAACTGTAAGTATAACCATCGCATCTACAGAAGGGTATACTCGCAATGTGTATATATGTGTGAAGCCAAACATGTACCGCCACAGCCTCGCATAAGTGTAGCATTTACATCAAACACGTTCGACACATTTCCCTCACACCTAGATAAGTCACCACCTCGAAGATATTTAGGTTCCAAATGGAGAACGTTTATCACCATAGCGTCCCTAATAAACGTCACACTAGACACAGGTTGTATCCACCACAAGGACAATAAATAGTTTTCTGTCAGAATAAGCAACCCTGGTGAGATAAGGACACAGTAAACAGGATGTGTCTACCTCAAGGACAATAAATAGCTTACTGTCAGAATAAGCAATCCTGGTGAGATAAGGACAACACCTGCTAGAAAATTAAATCTGCTTCTGTTGTCAATGGTATGCCTGTATCATATTTGGTTGGTTGGTTGATTTGATGTTTAACGCCCCACTCAGCAATATTCCAGCTATATGACGGCGGTCTGTAAATAATCGAGTCTGGACCAGACAATCCAGTGATTAATATCATGAGCATCGATCCACCCAATTGGGATCGATGACATGCATCAACCAAGTCAGCGAGCCTGACAACCCGATCCCGTTAGTCGCCTCTTACGACAAGCATACTCCCTTTTACGGCAAGCATTGGTTGCTGAAGACCTATTCTACCCCGGATCTTCACGGGTCTGTATCATATGAGTCATGGTTTAAGTAAAACGTTTACACAGACAAAATTGTATCTGCATTAATTACCACTAATCAAAAAAGTTGCATTATTTCAATTGGTTGATGACTGTTTTGGTTGTCAGTCAAACATTTCATCGAACATTTCCGTAAGAAATGGAGCAAATAAACCCTGAGTGAAAACTTGCTTTACCTTTTTCAAGTGCATTTCGTAGTTAATACGACCTTCTTTTCCAATGTGACTGATGCCACCAGATGCTGCTGCTAATTGTATGGTCGACTCTTCATCTCACAGCATAACACAACGTTAACACAAACAACCCTGAAAACTTGAACTGATTTTCTTCATCAAGATGAGTAATAATCCATTGGTTGTTATTGACGTTCAGCCACGTGTCTGCCCTTGGGACAGGCTGGTCTTTGTGAATTGGCTGGAATTTTGTATTGAGATTAGATATTTCCTCAGCTACAGCTACAAAACCAGATAATCTTTTTTGCATTTAACGCTATGAGCCTGAATTCATATTATAGAAAAAAACTTGTGGCAGGATTTTTCATAATTTTTCTTGACAGCCTGAAGCATAATTGTTATTAACAAGAATTTGGGGGAACAATTTATTTTTTTTGTCGATAAAAGTGTAGTGGAGGCCAGCATGATCGGGTGGTTACACTCATTGAACCCAATGATTGTGATGCTTGCTCACACACACACACACACACACGCACGCACGCACGCACGCACGCACACACAAACACATTCACATACACACACACACACACACATACACACTGCAGTGTCAATAGTAAAACACAAAACAAATTGGTCTATTAGTTGATTGCGCATTGGACGACAAACGTTAAAGTGCTTATTGTGAGTAGTCTTGGCGCTAGTATGTCTTGCAGCGGTTTGCCAATGAATAGATTGAATCGGGAAATAAAAATAATTAAGATCTTTGCAATATCATTTCCCTAGTTTTCCAGAAGTCCCAATGAAATGCGAAATAGACAATCAATCTACCGAGGTATTAGGTGAAAATGTTTTAATTATTCTAACTGTCTTTACTTTGTTTCAATTCCAGGCTATTGGGCGGGAGACGTGATGTGATACAATGATTTGTAATTAACCTGGTGGTGAGTATTCTTTAACTAATGGGCATTACATTGAATCGTGCAGACAAATTAACAATTCCCAAGCATGGACTTTCTCCAATTAATGCATTTGTGTCTTTTAGCGACAACGTCATGTATGAAGAAACATGTAAGAGAGAGAGAGTGTGGTATTATACCAGAGCTTCACGCATTGTTGAATTCGCACTGACATGGAACCAAGCCATTTGGATACCAAGGGTCAGGGAGACTGTGAGATTCGAATCCAGTCACATTGCAATTGGATACGGGTAGTGATGGGATGGGAGGCCTTCCTCTAAGACGTGTACCCGAGAAAACCAACAAACAATACTGTTCAGTTCCGCAGGACCAAAACAAAACATCATCGCTGCTTGGTCTATTTCTGGACATTAACCCGGGGGATACTGACAACAAGTGCTGTCTACAGGTGCCAGCTATTTTGACAATTCGATAGTTGAAAACTTTGCTAAAACCTAAACCTTTGTCATGTTCTTTGATTTCTAATCCAATGCAGAAGCTGAACCTAGACATGCATCCCTAGTTTTGGATGTCATTAGAAAGCACGACCTTCCCCAAGAGAACCCTTATGGTTCTAACAAATATCCTTCAGAGATTCAAACCCACAACATTTGATTCCTGACATGACCAAGGGACGTAACTCGGCATAGTAAATTAGACAAAGCTGCACCAGTTCATCTTAAAAGGAATCCAATTTAATCAGCACAATTTTAGTATAATGTTCCAGGCAATTTTCATATTTAAGGAAGGCAAGAAGCAATCGGACAACTGCAAGAGCGGAACTCTGTCTTGCGCGTGACAAATCGAACAATTCATTCGGTAAAGGATATATTAATGCAGATACGGAAATCTTAAACTGTACACTACGGATACGATATCATCCTATTGATGGCGGTAAACTCATATGGGGTAGGTTTCGCGCGGATACGTTCCTTGTAGTGTCATGGGCGGTGTTGACCGTGCACGCGTAATATTCCAGTGCACGACATGACCTATATTTACACCCATTGTCTCTTCGTGCCTTGAGGGGCGGTGGAGTAGCCCGTGGGTTAAAGTGTTAGCTTGTCACGCCGAAGGCGCGAGGTCGATTCCTTACATCGGTACAATGTGTGAAGCCTATTTCTGGTGTCCACCGCCGAGATATTGTTGGAATATTGCTAAAAGCGGCGTAAAACCAAACTCACCCACCCACTCACTCACTCACTCGTGTCCTGTGAGGGTGACCGAATTAAAAATAGCCCGACGTTAATGGAATCCATTAATCTTAATCTAATAATCTGAATAATCGCTGTGATCCTTTCACTTAACTGCAGTATGTACAATATACGTTAATATGTATTATTTTAAAGGATGGGCTCGATGTTGTCATCAAAGATCGCTAACATGTCTTTTTTATTCATTTCAAAACAATTTTGACCTATAAGGAATACTCTTGAAAATTGGAAGTTACCAAGAAAGGTACAAACGATAACAAAACGCATCATGCATCATTCAGTGTCAATTATTTCAAAACATATGGAGACCGCCTCCTTCGTCTCGTCGTAGAGCGTCCAAACGGAGACCGGAAGGTCCGGGTTTCGATCCCCGGCCGCGTCATACCAAAAGGCGTGTTAAAGTTGGCACTTGCTGTTACCCTGCCTTGTGCTCGGCCTCAAGGGGATAAAACACGGCTCGGAGTCAGTATACTGTGTCTGAGTGGAGTATTCATGTTAAACTGCGGCATGGTATTTCAGTGGGCTAGACCTATAAATTCGTCATCGCTCTGGACAAGTACGAGCAGCCACACAAACACACACGTACATGCACGTCGTTATATAAGTGTAATAACCTTGAACACGACGTTAAACACCATTTCAGTTCACCTCAAAACATGGGATTTTGAACATCTTATGTGCAAGCCTATGCTAGCGTCACTTAGGTAGAACTACACAACTTGCATCGCCAAGTCTTTTCGGCCTGACTATCCTGATATGTTCTTGGAATAAAATAAATGTACAGCCTAAGATATTTTCCAAGGACGTATAAGATCGACCAGGCCGAGTAGACCAGCAAACATTTGTGGTAACTGAGCCTCTTTAAGACCGAGTAGACCAGCAAACATTTGTGGTAACTGTGCCTCTTTAAGACCGAGTAGACCAGCAAACATTTGTGGTAACTGAGCCTCTTTAAGACCGAGTAGACCAGCAAACATTTGTGGTAACTGAGCCTCTTTAAGACCGAGTAGACCAGCAAACATTTGCGGTAACCCAGCCACTGTAATGCCGAGTAGACCAGCAAGCATTTATGGTAACGGAGCCTCTGTAAGGCCGAGTAGACCAGCAAACATTTGTGGTAACTGAGCCTCTGTAAGGCCGAGTAGACCAGCAAACATTTGTGGTAACTGAGCCTCTGTAAGGCCGAGTAGACCAGCAAACATTTGCGGTAACTGAGCCTCTTCAAGACCGAGTAGACCAGCAAACATTTGTGGTAACTGAGCCTCTTTAAGACCGAGTAGACCAGCAAACATTTGTGGTAACTGAGCCTCTTTAAGACCGAGTAGACCAGCAAATATTTGTGGTAACTGAGCCTCTGTAAGGGCGAGTAGACCAGCAAACATTTATGGTAACTGAGCCTCTGTAAGGCCGAGTAGACCAGCAAACATTTGTGGTAACTGAGCCTCTGTAAGGCCGAGTAGACCACAAAAAAAATTATGGTAACTGAGCCTCTGTAAGGCCGAGTAGACCAGCAAACATTTATGGTAACTGAGCCTCTCTAAGGCCGAGTAGACCGGCAAACATTTATGGTAACTGAGCCTCTGTAATGCCGAGTAGACCAGCAAACATTTGTGGTAACTGAACCATAACTCTACTCGGCCTGGTCGTTCTTATACGTCCTTGGACATTATTACGGCGTGATAAGGTATCTCAGGTATGTACAGGAACTCAGGTAGCCAAGTGTTACAATCCCAATGAGTCTGGATGTTCTTATGTGTACTTGGAATTAAAAGAACCTTTGGTGTTAGGGTATACTTATAGGGTCCCGAATAACCAATGTTTGGCAAGTTATTTAGCTATTGAAATGAAAACAAGCTGAACCTTTGAATGCGTTCATGTGTGAATTCTTGTACATTCAGCAGTGAAATGGCAAAATCATAGCGATTATTCATTTTTTTTAAGATTGGGATACATGTGTTTTAACTACAACTTCCTATATCAACTTGAGGAACCGGATAAGCATCAATGAGACAATATTAATCAATGACAAGTTAATCTAGATCTATATCTTTAACCCCATTTATTATTCACTTAACAAGAATGGCGTTGTGTTAATATAGGTTCATCTTCAGCAATAAAAATACACAAAGTACAAAGTATTTTAGCAAACAAAGTGGAGATTTTAGGGATAACAACTTTGTTTACTGTCAAGGCGGCGTTTCGGTAGGCTGAATAATGCTTACTTACTTACTTATATTGGAGATTTAACGTGCGCTTTCCGACTGCAAGCGTATGTCGCACACGGGCCCGGCCAGGCCATTTAATGTGTTTCCAAAAAGGGGAAAAGTGAGTTTGTGCAACCCAGGAGGGGGGCTTTGCTTATATAGTAATTTTGAAATTTTGAGATTTGGAAAGAATGCCAAGAGTGGGTGGGGGACGAACTAAGGGAGCTGTGTGTGTTGGGTGGTTGTTAGATAAGGTAGTTTTGGTTTTAATATTTTATTTGGGGCTTAAATGCGACTAATTAGTCCTGTTTTAATTAGGTATATGCCTAAGGCTTTGAATTTTTCTAATTTATTTTGTGGATTTAGGATTGATTCTAGTGTAAGTCCGGTTTTAAGATTTAGGGTGGTCTGTAGTGTTGTTCGGTGTGTTTGGTAGTGTGTGCAGTGAATGAGTACGTCTTCTGGTGTTTCTTGTTGTTTGCAATGTGGGCAGTTTCCTGTTGTGTGTAGATTAGTTATTTTACGGTGATTATTTAGTTTGGTGTGGCCTGTTTTTTAGTTTAGTAATTATTCTGTCGATTTTTTTGGATGGGTGTAGTATTTTTGGTTTATTTAGGTGTCTTTTTGAGTACTTTCCTGATTTGGCTATTTGAGTTTTGGTATATATTTTGCCATTTTTTGTTGATTTTTTGTTTAGTGACACTTTTGATTTCTGATTTTGAGCTGGGTAAGTTTAAGCTTATTTCTGGGAGTTTAAGGGATAATTTTGCTGCTTTATCTGCCTTTTCAGTTCCAAAGATTCCTACGTGGGCGGGGATGTGTATATGTGACACCAATTTTGCCAATTTTCATGTTTGTATGCTAGTGTTGTGGTTTTAGCGATGTTAGGATCAGTCTGTTTATTTAGTGTATCGGCTAGTGTTGTGTCTATTTTTGGTATTTTAAGTTTTGGAGTGAAGATATTGGATGATTTATTGTTTTGTTTAAGATTATTTATTTTGTGTTCATTTAGGAAATTGGTTATTCTTTGGGAAATTGGAGTAAGTAGTTGATGTTTCCGGGCTAGGGCTTGGTTTCTAGGGCTAATACTGTTTTTTATTAAGTTTTCGATTAGAGGGTTTGATTGGGACGCGGCCCAGAGGTTTAGGGTAAGTTGTTCCCTACGTAGTTTAAGTGGCACTTCTCCTGTTAAGGCCTGGAGTGAGGTGGAGGAGGTGCCATGTTGAGTTCGTGTGATTAGTTTTAGGGCCTGATACTGGATTGAGTCTAGTTTTTTAATGAGAGAGTTGTTTAAGGTGTCGTAAATGGCACTGCCATAGTCTAGTTTGGATCTAATTAGTGATATATAGAGTGAGAGGAGGGTGTTTTTAGAGGCCCCCCAGTTGTAGCCGGTTAGGCATCTTAACGTGTTTAGGTCTTTGCTGCATCTGGTTACTAGATTTTTAATGTGAGCATCCCAGGTGAGATGTTCATCGAAGATTAATCCTAAGAATTTGGTTTGTTTTTGGAATTTGATTGGTTTGTTGTTTAGTTGGAGGTTTAGGGAGGCGGGTTGCATATTTTTGTGTTTAAATACTATTCCTGTGTTTTTTTCTGAGTTGAGGGAGAAGCGCCATTTGTCAGCCCATTTTTGTATTTTATTTAGAGATTTTTGTAGTAAGTTTTGGGCCATTTTAATGCTTTTAGTGCGGATCCAGAGGGCTCCATCATCCGCGAATTTTGATGTGTTTACTTTGGGGGATAGTCCCTCGAATAGATCGTTAATCATAATATTGAAGAGTGTTGGGCTGCCCTGGGGAGTGCCATTTTCAAGGGGACATTGGTCCGATAGCGTTTGGTCTATGCCCACGGTGATTTTGCGGTTTGTTAGGAACTTTGGATGTAGTTATTTATTTGACCTTTAAGACCTATTTTTTTTGTAGTTTTTGTATTAGCCCGTTATACCAAACCATGTCGAATGCTTTGGAGAAGTCTAGAAAGTTTCCTGTAGTATATTGTTTGTTAAGTTGGCCTGTTTTAATGTCCTGCTCTAGTCGGGCGAGGTTAATTAAGGTTGAGCGTCCAGGAGTGAAACCGCTTTGGTCTGGATTTATTATGTTGTTTTGTTCTAAGTAGTGTTGTAACCTGTTTTTTGCCATTGATTCCATTACTTTGCATAAGTTAGAAGTTAGGGAGATTGGTCTGTATGTATTAGCCTGGTCAGCTGGTTTATTGGGTTTGGGGATTGGTATGGCCAGGGCTTGTTTCCAAGGTGATGGGACCTGTCCGTTTCCATCACCTTGGAAACAAGCCCTGGCTGAATAATGAACATGGTACAGAATATATATAGTAGGTGGAGGGTTAACAGTAACAACAATTGCATACAAGATAGAGATTAACATGAGCAGGTTAAGTAATGACAACAGTAGGATAACAATGTAACAGCATGATGGACAGAGAACACATGGTGAGCAAGCCAAATAAACAGTACAGTGGTAGGGATGTTATTGCTTAATGAGTTCATAGTAGGCAGAAGAAATGAAAGCGCCTTGATCTCTGTTGATTGATGGCTTGTGCCGGCGAATTTTGACTGCTTCTGTTAGTTCTCCTTCAGTGAAGTCATGGTGGTTGTCGGAGAGGATTTGAATGTTTTCCCAGTTCATTTTGTGATTGGGGCAGTTGCTGATATGGTCCGAGATTGTTGATTTACTGTCTTATTTGACGGTTGAAGTTTTGTGCTCTTTGATTCTGGTTTTGCTTGGGTGGGATGTTTCACCAACGGAGGTTTGTCCACAGTTTCAGTCTATTAAACTATACCTCTATGTTCTTTGCGGTTGGTTGTGTTTCTGCCGTTGGCTGTTAGTAGGGTATTGCGGAAGGTGGAACTGGTTAAGTTGGTGTCAATATTGGCTTTCTGTTTGAGGAGGCGGCTGATGATGTGGGAAGCTTTTCCTATGAATGAGAGATCGATGCGGAAGGGCGCTGATTCAGGTTTAGAGGTCGCAGATCTGGATGTGGGATGGAGTACGGAGGAGATCTAGATGACTTTGTTGACGAGGTTTGGTGGATAATTGCTGACGTGAGTAAAGACTTGACGGAAGTGTTCGATCTATGGTTTGGGGTTATAAGAAGAAAGGTTACGTATGTGAAACATCCCTCTGTGTGTAGTTAGGTGTGTGTGCGCGTGCGTGTGTGTGTCTGTTGTTTAACGCTGCACAGTATCTGGGGTCAAAGGATAGCCTTGTTGTTGAAGTGTTGGCTCTATAAACCGAAAACCTGGTTCGATTCCCTACAGGTTTTTCAATGTATGAAGCTTAGTATTGGTCTTCACCACCCTGGTATTACAGGAAGAATGCCCCAAGCAGCGGTAACCAATTCGGCTACACCCAATTGCATTGAAATTCACAATGAAATACCCTGGCACAAGGGCACATACACCTAGGCTGAACGTCAATAAACAGTAGATTATTCATCTTGATGAAACAGTAAAAACGTTCAGGCCAGTTTCTGTATACGTTGTGTCATGCTGTGAGATGAAGATTTAAAAATTCAATTAGCAGCGCAACCTAGCGTTGTCACTCAGAACAGAAGGTGCAGTTCACCTCTTAGCTGCACTTGACTGGATAAGGTAAAGTAAGTTTTCATTCAGGGTTTATAAGCTTCATGCTGTTTCAATAAATGTCCCATGAACAGCGTCATGTGTCAACGACTACCACCAAACAGACAAACAAAACCAAAAACCAATGCAGACATATTTTTGTATATTTTGTCCATGTGTAAACGTTTTATTTTACTTCCACCATAACTATTGAATTAAGACACCTTAAGTTAAGGGGGGGGGGGGGGGGGGGGGGGGGGGGTTGGATGGGCACGGGTGGCCCAGTCGTCTAAGGCTGTGCAGAATTGCTGCCAGAAGTGCAGAGTTGCGTCCTATGATTGTGGGTTCGAATCCCGGTTCATCCCGATTATGTTTCTAGGTTTGTCAGCACTCGTGTTCGTGGGTTTCACCGAAGTGGTAAACGCCTGAGACCTGGATCTCTTCTGGCTTTCTTCCCACATTAAGCTAATGCCTAATTTATGTACAGTCACCGATTTGATAGTCAGTTCCAAATCTTCCATTCACAATATGTTTTTTAGAATTGAACACATTTCCAAAAGGGTTAGTTTTTCCAAAGTTATTTAGTAATATATCACTCACTCAATAAGTAAACGGATTGAAACACGTTTATGTTACAGACATGCACATTCAAAATATGATATTGATAAATCCTTCCTCTCTGATTGCAGCATTGATTAAGAGATAAACGATGTGGTTTTTTTCTTTTCAGGACAAATTGAATTTGATCTGATACCTTGAGTTAAAATCGAAGGATATAGTTGAAATTGCATGAATATTCTTCTTTCTCTTGATAAGGAGCGTGAATTTAAATGCAGGAATCTAATATGCAAGAAACATTCACGATGTGATGATAAAACCCTGACACGGTTTGAATGTTTAGCTTCAGCATGAAGCTGGAACCCTGAGTGACATTTTCATAAGGCTTAAGGCTGACTTGTTATCTGAGCTCCAGCAAACATTCTTGAATCCTGAGAGACATTTTCATTAAAGGTCAACATAATCAATGCAAATATAATGTTGCCAATTGAAATTAAAAAAATCTACTACCCTTAACAAAGCTAGCTAGCGCATAGTGACAGGAATTAGCGCGTTATATCAATTCTAGACACTGTATAGTTAGTGGGTGAATATTGCTCAATGACACAGCCAGCAATATCATCGCTGTCAGTAACCCTGTCTAGACAAATTCAGAACATACACAGTTACACCTATTTAACAAATCGTCTTCACGGTCAACGTCAATCAGATACGTATTCCAGAACGTATTAAATCAGCCGATTCACAAGTACCAGAAATTGTACATGAAGCCGTGCCTAAAAGCACAATCAAGACACACACAAGAACTTTCACATCAAAGCCGAAAGTCAAAACAGTATATGTACTTGATGCACGGAGATACATTTTCAGGGTCATATTGTCTTGAAAGGCAATGATCAGAAAGGTAAGATGGACACAGCCATGCAAGTAATCAAACAAAGATCGAAGGCGATATTCATTTTTTCAGGTGTATTCTGCTTTTTGGAATATTCAATGCAGAATTTATGATAATGATTGTAACAAACGACTGGTGACAGGAACGTGTGATTAACTGGTTTTGTCTACAACTCAATCGTTGTTTCCATTTGTACCACTCCCAGAGGACAGACCCATACCAAAACGTAAACAGCTTAATGAAAGTTAAAAAATAAGGTTATGTACGGATTACTAGTAGGGCCATCGTCGCTTTGTCGCCCTCAGAAAATCAGGCAAAAGGACAAACTTAACCAAAGCGCAACATCATGGGACAACCCCACATTTTGACCAATTGTCATGTTGCCTCATTGTCGTGCTCTTGAGAATAGCTTTAGTTTTACAATGGACAACAACGCGACATATTTTGACCAACATAACATTGATATAAGTATAACTTCATCTTCCGCATCCATTGTTTATAAAACCAAGAAAATAGCAAAATGTGGGATGCTAGTAAAGTGGTCAGGAAATGGCAAAGCAGTTTCAAAAGACTTGACACGTTTTATTGTCTGTCTGTGCAGGATTAGTGTCCAGACATATTACCCAAAAGTTGCGATCTTCGAACTTTTCACATCAATGTTGCTTTGTTTCTTTGGCCCCCAGAGACTTAAGAGTACGGTTAAGGCCAGGATATCCTGTGCATTGGCTACCGGTATCCACTCTGGACGAGATCGAATCTCAAATTCGTTCAGATGATAACCCATGGTTTGTGAGCACCGTACTCGTGCAAATGTGCTTCATGTTTAAATGTTCTTTCACGCCATGATGTGATGAAAACTCATCAATCATCGAATAAAAAAATAAGTTTATTACTTCATGAATCTGAGTGCACAATCAACAATGCTGGACGTTCTTGTAGGATGGAAAACTCTCTGTTACTTACTTCACCAAACAGAAAACTGTTGCAATTTGAGACAAATTTAATATTGCACGCTTGGGAATTGTCACCACTATGTTAATTACAAATTATTATTTCACATCACAGGTTCACATATAGAGATTCTTTTCCATGCAAACTTGCCATCAGAGATGTCAGGGCTATCTTTTTTAGTCTCATCTGTGTTGGAATATTGCTAGCCCGTGCATCGGAAACGATGTTTGTTACTTAATTGGACTGTCAACATTCTGCAACGCAGCAAAGGTATGGTCGTATTTCCGTCGTAGATTGAACAAATAATTCCTCTCCTGGTTGTTCATTACTAGGGATTAAAGTCCAAGTTTTAACTCTGATGAAGTCATCAAGTTCTCTGATTGAATCTTACCATTTCATGAGCTGGAAGCATGCCTGAACGAGGGTCAAGATTTACTGTCAAGTCTTTGCATTTCACTCAAGAAAGGATCCAATAGGGTCAACAAAGGGTCTCTGTGACTTCAACACAATTAGAAATTGTAAGGGAATAAAACTTCCCTTCATCACAAATCATCTGTAGACTGCATTGCTATTTTCTTAGCAGTATAGTCTCTTTGGAAAAAAAAAAGAAAAATTATTTACTCTAAGTATCTTAATTATTTCTTCAGTGGCAACATCTATTTCATATAAGATTATTTCATTTCACAAACTGCAGAAAGTTAAAATAGTTACCGTAATACCATCACGGGGAAGTACAATATATTTCATCAAATATGAGGTTTGTTATGTGGCAGTGTATTTGTTTAACAATGATTGTATCTGTGTTATATTGTTTCTGTTGAGATTAGGTAGACGCTCAATGCATTGTTTCTGGACAGTGATCAGTCGCCAGAAGGTTACTATATCTAGATGCTAGTGTGGTATGTAAACTTCCGGCCCGGTATACCACGAACGGTGATAGTATGTTACCGAAATTTCTGTAATGTTATATGTGGTGAGGGCACGGCATAGAAATTTCCAGTAGCTTGTCAAGCAGTAAATATAGTGGTGCAAGATCGTGTTTACGTATCTCTCACGCATTTCATCGCTTTGGAACCAGCTTTCATGTGAGGATCGCTTATCATCCCTGATTCACTGCCCACTGTATTTGATATTGACCACAGCCATAATATTATTATATTGCCATTGATTATTGTACTACTACTCTATTGTTTTCTGCCATTGTAATGGCTTTGCAGTAATTTGTATTGATTTGTAAACTTATTGATTTTTGTAATACATTTGTTGATTGTATACCACTTGGTGGTTGTTTGTTAGTTTCACGCTAAGTTCTTTTACATATAGATTTCTGGGTAAACATATTGTTTCAGTTTGGGAATCGACACGGAACAGGTTGGTGAGGCAGGTCATCTCCAAAGTTGAATACAATAAGACAAGGACGCTTGGAACACCTGCTATTCGCTCTTCACGGTTGAAGTGAGTAATCCAAGTGATCAGTTATAAGGACGATCTGATTCCACTTCCTCGCCCGCCTGACACAAGGACATACAGAAGGTTACTCCTCTTGAAGAAAAAAGAAAGAAAAACAGAACAAACGGTACTTTCAGGGCAGCGTTTGCTTACAGTTTGACATGCTGTAAGAAACCTTGACATGCAAATCATTTGGCAACGTGATCAGAAGATTCGGATTTACTACTTGAAAAAATGAAGCAGGGCAGCATTCATTGAGGGTTCATTAGGTTTAATAATAAAGCTGATAATAATTGATAACGGTACGCGGATGATCCTCTGGTGTTTACTCACGATCACAGAATCAATCAATCAATCAATATTTCAAGGCAGCCTTTTGAACAGATCACTTGCGGGTGCCCCCTGTGGGGCAGGATTCGTTCACCCTTTCACGAATACCTGGCATCATCACTATGAGATAATGATTAATAAGCACATGTTTACGATTCTAACTACATTTTGGATTTAAACATAATTTAATTTCGACCTTGTGCCTCGGATGATTGAACTGGCTATATTGTATGCAATAAACTCCAAAAATCTCCATATGAACCTTACAAGAAAATGATAAAATACAACAACATGAAGTGGTGATCTTTTCCAGATATGCTTGAAAAACCGTATTTACATGTTTATATTGGGTTTTTACTATTTCAAGTAAACGGTATGCTTTCGTTGCTCATGTAAACATATCAGAAGGTTAAGGGTTATTTTACTCTGCAAATACATATACTGACTTATTCTAAAGTTTCGTAAAACAAAGAACACCTAAAAGTTCAGATGTAAATGGGCCTCATTTTGTATCTCTTTCGTTGGGAAACTCTCCAAGAATAAGTGTCTCCAACTTATAATGAGTCCCTACTTTTACACGCTAACTTTTATCGTGTAGGGACGCATTATAAGTTGTAGAAAGTAGGCTCTCTGATTCCCATTCCCGAACCGATAGTTACTCAGATTTTATTTTAACGTAGCCCGGACGTTTTACAACTTACCTGCTCGTACTAAAATTCAGCATTCAATCATCAAGGATATTTCTCGAAACTAACAAACCTGGTGTATTAGCATAATAGCATTACAGATTTTATTGTTTTGATACACCAACAAAAAAACGGCATCAACATTTCATGTACAGTTCCTTGAAAATGGACCGAGACCCAGAAATGTTTGTATTTATCATTCAGTGACCCCGATTCACTTTATAGTATAATACATTTGGAACAAACCCTTCAGTATATATTTACACACATGTTTATCAAGAAGACAAACACAAATTAACATCCTTTCAATAATGAACTTTGTAACTTTGTATATACATAAAAATATACATACATATTTCTTGTACACACTTGTTCCTCAGGAGAGTTTCCCAACGAAGGGGATACAAAATGTGGCCCATTTACATCTGAACGTTTAGGTGTGCTTTGTTTTACGAAACTTTAGAATTAGTATGTAAATGTATTTGTAGTGCAAATAACCTTAAGCTTTCAGATATGTTTACATGAGCTACTGAAGCATACCATTAACTTGAAATAGTAACAACCCAATAACAACCAAATATGTTGTTGTTTTTTAAGAATATCTGGACATGATCACAACATCATAAATGCTCTTGTCAGATGTAAGGTTCATGTGGCGATTTTCAGAGTTTAATACATAACGCTTCATGCAACAAAGCCAGTTCTATCAATCAAGGCACAAGGTCGAATTTAAGTGATGTTTAAATCCAAAATGACAGTTGTAATCATATCTCGATTAGAGCAAATGGAAAGCAGAAAATATTAAGAAGGTCAGATGCAATAAAAAGTTACAGAACCCATTCCATAATCATACGAAACAGCTGCAAAAAGTACGATTCCAAGCACATCACAAGCATTTGCAGAAGTTAGAATCGTAACCATATGCTCATGAATCGCTATCAAATAGTGATGATGTCAGGTATTCACGGAAGGGTTAACGTGCCACTATATACAGTTAGCCTTTATTGATTAGGTGATTGTATGGATGTGGTGTCAAAAGAAATATTGAATTGATCAGTTTACTGTGACTGGAATCCTTGTCAGTCAAGAACTCTTACCATATGTTTTGTTGTCAGGAGCGCCATGCGTCTTTTTAGCTGTAATAATTGGTAACGTTACATGTTTACAAACAGACAAGTATAACCACAAGGTTGTCTTGAAAGATTCAATGATTTATTCTGTGATCGTTAGTCAACACCAGTGGATCATCCGTTTACTGTTATCAGTCGTTATCAACTTTATTTATAAAGCTAATTAACCCTCAATGACGCTGCTCTGCGTTATTCAGTCAAGTAGTAAATCCGAATCTTCTGTTCTAGCATGACAGGCTTCGTAAGATGACGCTGCCAAATGATTTGCATGTCAAGGTTTCTTACAGCATGTCAACCTGTGAGCAAACGCTGCCCTGGAAGTACCGTTTGTTCTGTTTTTCTTCCTTGTTTCGTGAGGAGTAACCACCTGTTTGTCCTTGTGCAGTGCTGTATGTTCTTGTGTCAGGCTGACGAGGAAGTGGAATCAGATCGTCCTTATAACTGATCACTGGGATTACTCACTTTAACCGTGAAGAGCGAAGAGCAGGTGTTCCAAGAGTCCTTGTCTTTTTGTATTCAACTTTGGAGATCACCAGCCTCACCAATCCGTTACGTGTCGATTCCATAACTGAAACAATATGTTCACCCAGAACTCTATACGTAAAAGAACTTAGTGTAAAATCAACCAACAACCAAGTGGTATACA
Source organism: Haliotis rufescens (assembly GCF_023055435.1). Classification (NCBI taxonomy): domain Eukaryota; kingdom Metazoa; phylum Mollusca; class Gastropoda; order Lepetellida; family Haliotidae; genus Haliotis; species Haliotis rufescens. The sequence continues at coordinate 19,014,539 of NW_025964383.1, read as the reverse complement.
AATATATTACAAAAGTCAATTAGTTTACAAATCAATACAAATTACACCCCAGCTATTACAATGACAGTAAACAATAGAAAAGTAGTACACTAATCAATGATAGTATTATGATATGATGGCGGCGGTCAGTATCAAATCAGGAATCAGGAATAGTGAGCGATCCTCACATGAAAGCTGGTTCCAAAGCGATGACATGCGTGAGATCTAGACATACGTAAACAGACTCTTGGCCCACTATATATACTGCCCGACAAGCTACTGGAAATTTCTATACCGTGCTCGCACCACAGAGAACATTACAGAAATTAACATACTGTCACCGTCCTCGGTATACCGAACCGGAAGTTTACACACCACACTAACATCTAGATGTAGTAACTTCCTGACGCAATGCATTGAGCGTCTACCGAATCTTAACAGAAACAATTTAACACAATTAGAATCATTGTAATCTTATATGAAATAGATGTTGCCACTGAAGAAATAATTTGTCATTCGAATTTCCAAAGAGACTATACTGGAGAGAAAATAGCAATGCAGTCCCAAGAGGATTTTTCATGAAGATAGGCTTATTCGCTAATAATTTCTGATTGTGTTGAAGTCACAGATACCCTTTGTTGACCCTATTGGACCCTTTCTTGAGTGTAATGCAAAGACTTGGCAGTAACTCTTGAGCCTCGTTCAGGCATGATTCCAGCTCATGAAATGGTAAGATTCAATCAGAGAACTTGATGACTTCATCAGAGTTAAAACTTGGACTTTAATCCCTAGTAATGAACAACCAGGAGAGGAATTATTTGTTCGATCTGCGACGGAAATACGACCCTATCCTTGCTGCGCTGCGGAATGTTGACAGTCCAATTAAGTAACAAACATCGTTTCCGAATCAATGCATTGTTGATTTCGCACTCAGATTCATGAAGTAATAAATCTTATTTTTGTATTCGATGATTGATGAGTTTCCAGCATATCATGGAGTGAAAGAACGTTTGAACATAAAACACATGAGTACATGTACGGTGCTCACAGACCATGGGTTATCATCTGAACGAATTTGAGATTCGATGTCGTCCACAGTGGATACTGGTAGCTAATGCACAGGAGATCTTGGTCTAAGCGGTAATGTGGGCTTGTCACATGATGTTGCGCTTTGGTAAAGTTTGTCATTTTGTCTGATTTTCTAAGGGCAACAAAGCGAAAATGACCCTACTAGTTATCCGAACATAACCTTATTTTTAAACTTTCATTAAACTGTTTACATTTGGTATGGGTCTATACTCTGGGAGTAGTCCAAAGGGAAACAAAGATTGAATGGTAGACCAAATCAGTTAATCACACGTTCCTGGGACCAGTCGTTTGTTACAATCGTTTTATACAATTCTGCATGGAATATTCCACAAAGCAGAATACAGCTGAAAAACTGCACACTTTCTTCGATCATTGTTTGAGTACTTGCGTCACTCTCTCCATCATATCTTCCTGATCATTTCCTTTCAAGACAATATGACCCTGAAAGTGTATCTCAGTTTATCAAGACTTTCATATACTGTTTTGACTTTCGGCTTTGATGTGAAAGTTCTTGTGTGTGTCTTGATTGCATTGTTAGGCACGGCTTCATGTACAATTTCCGGTACTTGTGAATCGGCTGATTGAAATCGTTTTGGAATACGTATCTGATTGACGTTGACCGTAAAGACGATCTGTTAAATAGGTGTAACTGTGTATGTTCTGAACTTGTCTAGACACGATTATTGACAGCAATGATATTGCTGGCTGTGTCATGGAGCAATATTCACCCACTCACTATACAGTGTCTAGAATTGATTTTAACGCGCTAATTCACTTTTTTGTGAGTCTTTTATCAGCAGGAACTGATTATCGAGACTGATTGCGTTCACGTTTTGAATTACAATTGGCAACATTATATTTGTATTGATAATGTTGACATTTAATGAAAATGTCATTGGGGATTCTAAAATGTTTACTCGCTCAGATAACAAGTCAGCCTTAAGCCTGCTTCTACTGGAAATGATACTGAAGCTAAACATTCAAACCGTGTCAGGACTTTATCATCACATCGTGAATGTTTCTTGCATGTTAGATTTCCGTATTAAAGTAACCCGCCTGTGTTTTAAGCCGTTTACTTATTGGAAGCTGTCAGAAATGTGGACCTTATGGTATCTTAACTCTATAGTTATGGTGCAAGTAAGATGTTTAAACACAGACAAAATATAAAATATAAAATAAATGTCTGCATTGGTTTTCGGTTGTTTTTTGTCTGTTTGGTTGGTGCCAGTCGTTGACACATAACGATTTCGCTTTTCATGGAACACTTATTGAAACAAAACCCTGAGTGTAAACTTACTTTACTTTCTCCAGTCAAGTGCAGCCAAAACTTAGAAGTGAATTGGACCTTCTGTCCTGAGTGACTCCGTTTGGTTGTATTTTCAAATCTTCATCTCACAGCATAACATAACGTACACAGAAACTGGCCTGAAAGTTTTTACTGTTTCATCAAGATGAGTAATCTACTGTTTATTGACGTTCAGCCACGATGTATGTGCCCTTGTGCCAGGGTAGTTCATTGTGAATTTTTATGCAATTGGGTGTAGCTGAATTGGTTACCGCTGCTTGTGGCATTCTCTCTGTCATATCAGGGCGCTGAGGACCAATAATAGGCTTCACACATTGTTAACATGTAGGGAATCGAACCAGGCCTTCCGTTTATAGAGCCAACACTTTAACAACATGGCTACACTTTGACCCCCCAGTGCAACATTAGACGAAGAATTTAAGTGTTTAATGGTGGTATGTTTTCCAGTGATTTGCGAAATGAAATGCAATTGGTCGGCAAATAACATTTTATTAGTATTTTTTGTTATTTTATTCCATTTTGCCTAATTCAGAAATAGAAAAATGGATACTCAGTCTGCCGCAGTATTGGGTGAAAGCACTTTGCATATTCTTGATATAATAGGCTTTACTTTGGCTCAATTTGAAGATATTGGATCTTCCTTTCTTGAATACGAGGTTCGACAACAAATGGTGGGCCTCGTTCATGTATGCTTCAGGTTTATGGAATTTATTCAGAACACTGGATGTCCAGTCTCGAAGTTTAATCCTGAGTAATGAATTTTCAGGGGACGATTTATTTCCTGCATTTGAGTAATTATCTGCGACCAAAATCCGATCTTCTCCTTGCTACTGGGTGAAATGTGTAGAGTTTAATCACCTAGCAAACATCATTTCCGAAATCACAGGCTGGTGGCATTGTTTCCCCTGAGTGTTTGTTTCACGATTAGACAAGAATAGATAGGGCCGACATCACTGATGGGGCGTTTGCATAGAGAGTCTCCCTAAGTGGACATGTGATGTGAAACAATAATTTGTAATTAACCTTGTGGGGACTTGGTTGACTTCAAGTGCCGTGTATCATGTTGTCAATGGGGGTACAGTGGTTGACTTCAAGCGCTGGGTATCATGTTGCCAATGGATGTACAGTGGTTGACTTCAAGTGCCGTGTAGCATGTAACCAATGGGGGTACAGTGTTTGTCTTCAAGTGATGGGTATCATGTAGCCAATGGGGGTACAGTGTTTGACTTCAAGTGCTGAGAATCATGTAGCCAATGGGGGTGCAGTGGTTGACTTCAAGTGCTGAGAACCATGTAGCACACTGGTGAAGACACATGAACAATTCCCAGGTATTGCTTTTTATATTATAGGAGAGCTTCCAGCATTGTTGATTTCGCACTCATCCTTTGGAAGAATTAAAGTACATGTTTTATTGGATGAAAGGTTTGTGACAGCTGGATTGGACCACGAACAGATACAGGTCATGAACACGTTCAACTTGAAACACACGAGTGAGATGCCCACAAACCGAGGGTTTTAATCACAAAAGCGAAGTCAGGAGGCCTTACTGTAAGAAGTACGTCCGACACATCCAACCAGCAATATTGTGTAGCGACCAAACCAGCAATGCACAATTGACGTCAAACGTTAACAGATCATCTCTGCTGGATGTATTCCTTGACGTTCACCCTGTGTAGTCTGCCAATACGTGATGTTTACAGATGTCTTATGACAATTTGATTGTCTCTGAAAAGTGTCCTTAAATACTTTGTACTTTGTGTATTTTGGCAGAAGATAAACCTATACTTTTATCAATGGTCTGGGTGTCAAACTACGACCTGTCCACTTGAGTATGGATAAATAATAACCAACACAACGTCATTCCTGTTTACTTAATAAGAAATTGGGTGAAAGATCTACGTCAACTTGTCATTGATAATATTGTGTCCTTGGTGGTTTTGTTGATGCCTTTAATGATGTTTTTATTGATGCCTTTATTGATGTTTTTATTTATGCATAATTACCATGAATTTGTAGCGGCATGAGACATGAACTTGTTATTTTATCCCGTTGTTTTGAACTTAAATTATCTCGGGGTTTAAACTTAATGTAGTAGATAAGTCAACTAGTCCATATATATGTACCGCAATTGTAAACCCCAAGAATATTGTTGTTAGAAACCAAACCCAATCAGGGCGAATCGGGGATTTGAACGCACCGCGTTTGGTTCCTAACATGGCTCAGACTCGCAACTCTGCTTAGCAAGTTAGATCAATGACCATCATTTCCTCGTAAAAGGATTCCAACTTTAATTCCCATACTCGAAATATCCCAGGGACTTTTCAAATTGAAAGGAAAAGGAAGCAATTTGATCGTTACAGGAGTAGAGCACTGCTTAGCGGTCCATAAATTGAACAATTACTTGAGTAAAGTATGTATTAATGCAAATACGGAAATCTTTAGATCACTAACACGACATCACCTTATTTATGACGATAGTCTCATATGAGGAAGGTTTCACGGCAATACGTTACCAAGAGTGGCTTGTGCAATGTTGCCCGTGCACGTGTGATGTCCCACTGCTCAACATGAACTATTACAAGCATCCCAGTTCAGGCCCTGTCATCACGACCGGACTACAAATTGTCCGACGGTAATGGAAATTGATTCGGTTCCTCAAGTTAATATTGGAAGTGGTAGTTCAATTACATGAATGTCAATCTAATAAAATTCATAAGCACTATGATTCTGCTATTTCACTGCTGAATGTACAAGAATTCACATAGGAACGCATTTAAAGGTTCAGCTTGTTTTCATTTCAATAGCTAAATGACTTCCGAAACATTGGTTATTTGAGGTCCTGCAAGTATACCCTAACACCAAAGGCCCTTTTAATTCCAAGGACACATAAGAACACCCAGACTCAATAGGCCTGTAACATTTGGTTACCTGAGTTCCTGTAAAGATACCTTATCGCGTGGTAATATTGTCCAAGGACGTATAAGAACGAGCACGCCGACCAGACCAGCAAACATTTATGGTAACTGAGCCTCTGTAAACATATTTAGGGTGCAGGTTTATTTTATTCCAAGAACATATCAGGACAGTCAGTAGACCAGCAAACATTTATGTTAACTGAGCCTCTGTTAAAATATCTTAGGGTGTAGGTTTATTTTATTCCAAGAACATGTCAGGACAGTCAGACTGAGCAGACTTGAAAACATTTGGCTTCCTGAACTGTCGATGCAAGTTGTGTAGTGCTACCTAAGTAGCGCTGTCATAGGCTTGGACATTAGATGGAATAGAATGACATGTTTTCAGATGAGGTGAAATGGTTTTTTTAACGGCGCGTTCAAGATTATTGCACTTATGTAAACATATCTAAGGGTGCAGGTTTATTTTATTCCAAGAACATATCAGGACAGTCAGTAGACCAGCAAACATTTATGTTAACTGAGCCTCTGTTAAAATATCTTAGGGTGTAGGTTTATCTTATTCCAAGAACAAATCAGGACAGTCAGTAGACCAGCAAACATTTATGGTAACTGAGCCTCTGTAAACATATCTTAGGGCGTAGGTTTATTTTATTCCAAGAACATATCAGGACAGTCAGACCGAGCAGACTTGAAAACATTTGGCATCCTGAGTACCTGTAAAGATACCTTATCGTGTGACAAGGCCGAGTAGACCAGCAAACATTTATGGTAACTGAGTCTCTGTAAACATATCTTAGGGTGCAGGTTTATTTTAGTCCAAGAGCATATCAGGACAGTCATGTACTTGACACTGCAGTGTGTGTATGTGTGTGTGCGTGTGTTTTTGTTTGTGTATATGTCTGTGCGTTTGTGCATGTGCATGTATATGTGTTTTTATGTGTGTGTGTGTGTGTGTGTGTGTGTGTGTGTGTGTGTGTGTGTGTGTGTGTGTGTGTGTGTTTATTGCTTAACACCGCACAGTGTGCCATCTATATGACGGCGGCCTTTTAATAATCGAATCTGGACCAGACGTTTTGAGCAAGCATCACATCCATCGGGTTCAATGAGCCTAACCAACCGATCATTCTGACCTACACTACATATTTATCGATAAAAAAGATACACTGATCCCAAACATTCTTGAAAATGACAATATTGCTTCAGGCTGTTAAGAAATATTATGAAATAGCCTGCCACAAGCTTTTTTCATTAAAAAGAATTCAGGATCATAGCTTTAAATAAAAAATATCTAGTTTTGTAGCTGTCGCTGAGGAAATATCTAATCCCGATACAAACTCCCAGCCAATTCACAAAGACCAGCCTGTCCCAAGGGCAGACACGCCGTGGCTGAACGTCAATAACAACCAATGTATTACTACTCATCTTGATGAAATGAAGAAAAACAGTTCAAGTTTTCAGGGTTGTTTGTGTTAACGTTGGGTTATTCTGTGAGATGAAGAGTCGATCATACAATTAGCAGGAGCATCTGGTGGTATCAGTCAAATTGGAAAAGAAGGTCGTATTAACTACGAACTGCACTTGAACAAGGTAAAGTAAATTCTCGCTCAGGTTCATTTGCTCAATTTCTTACGGAAATGTTCGATGAAATGTTTGACTGACAACAACCACCCAACCAATCAGTCACCAACCAATTGAAATAATGCAGCTTCTTTTATTAGTGGTAATTAATGCAGATAAGTTTTTGTCTGTGTAAACGTTTTATTTAAACTATGACTCATCAGCTCCTCACTTCTGACATCTTCCAAATATGATACAGACCCGTGAAGATCAGGGGTAGAATAGGTCTTCAGCAACCTATACTTGCCGTAAAAGGTGACTATGCTTGTCGTAAAAGGCGACTCACGGGATCGGGTGGTCAGGTTCGCTGACTTGGTTGATACATGTCATCGATCCCAATTGCGTGGATCGATGCTCATTATATTAATCACTGGATTGTCTGGTCCAGACTCGATTATTTACAGACCGCTGTCATGTAGCTGGAATACTGCTGAGTATGATACCAACCAAATATGATACAGGCATACTATTGATACCAGAAGCAGATTTAATTTATTTTCTATTGCGTAGTGCAATTATTGTAAAGAGACGATCTTGTCTAGGTGTTGTTTTCCAGACCTGTCACGCCCACCCCCAGCCGTTCGACGGTACTTGTCCACAGTCGACAAATTACACTTTTTGATTTGCCCAACATTCGGGCAACTTGGGATTTTGACGTCCCCCTCCCCCATCTATCGTACCCACAATTTGACATTTGACATTGAAATACCGTCTCAGAGGAACTATAAGCGCGTGCGTAGTTCATTTGCGTAAGGGATTGTGAGATCCGCTATAAGTGCACACGTTGTGACGTTAGGATATCACAAAACTGAACCATGTTTCTATGATGGGAGGCTTGATTAAGACATCCACAATGTTGTACTCTACAGGAGGCCGACGTGAATTGAATTGATCTAGAACCTCGAGTTAAAATCGACGAAAATAGCTGTAACTGCACGAGTCTTCAACTCTTTCCTGATAATTGTCTCAGGGGCCTGACATTTGACAACGGAAATTTAATATACAAGAAACATTCACGATGTGATGATAAACACGGTTGGAATGTTTAGCTTCAGTATCATTTCTAGTAGACAGTTGGCTTAACACGCCTGAATGCCTGAAAGCTCAAGTCAGCATTTGAAAATTCTAAGTGATATTTTCATTAAAGGTCAACATTATCAATACAATACATATGTAACTAATTGAAGTTCAAAACGTCAAATAATCAGTATCGATTATCTGCCGAAACAGATTCCACTGGGTGTAAAAGGTAATATAGCGATGAAAATCATTAGAATGGATTACTGAATATCAACAATAACACGTGTGTGTTTGTGTGGCTGCTTGTACTAGTCCGGACTGATGCCGATTTATAGTGATAGCTCACTGAGATACCATGCCACAGTTTAATATGAATACCCCACTCAGACACAGTATACTGACTCCGAGCCGACCAGTCCTTGTTTTAGCCCCTTAACAACAAGTACCATCTTTTAACGTCTTTTGGTATGACGCGGCCGGGGATCGAACCCCGGACATTCCGCTCTCCGGGCGGACGCTCTACCACTAGACCACGGAGGCGGTCTTATCATAATATAACAAATGACTGACAGCTGCAGCTGGTGAACCACTCAATTGCACAATGGTTGGTTGGCTGGCTGGTTGGTTGGTTCGCTGACGCCGCACTCAGCAGTATTCCAGCTATATGACAGCGGTCTGTAAATAATCGATGCTGGACCAGACAATCCAGTGATTAATATCATGAGCATCGATCCACGCAATTGGGATCGATGACATGCATCAACCAAGTCAGCGAGCCTGACCACCCGATCCCTTTAGACGCCTCAATCGTCGCCTGTTACGGCAAGCATGGGTTGCTGAAGATCTATTCTACCCCGGATCTTCACGGGTCGTTGCACATTGGACGTGTGAGTGAGTGAGTGGGGTATGGTTTTACGCAACTGTTAGTAGTCCAGATATGCCATACAGAGGTGCCCAGCTTGGTCTCCCGCATTATTACCATGTGGGGAACGGCAGCCGTGCCTTGGACGTAACGAGCGAACGCGTTAAGCACGAGTTAACAAGACTGTCTCACCAAATCTACACTGGATAAAAGACATACTCGCTAATGCTTGCGTGATGTTAACTATTTTCAGCAGTTTGTGAAATGAAAACTTCCTGCAGGAAATAAATGTTGGCAAATGCAAAAACTAATTTAGATCCTTAAATTAAATACTGTTCTATTTTTTATTTCAAGAAAGATTCAATTGAAAGAAAATGTCAATGAAGTCTCCTGCTGATTTGGGATGAAGATATGTATAAGAACAAATCAATTTTGATTGACTGTCAAAGAGACATTGATTGGCTTTGCTTTACTGGAACCATTCGGTATTGGATCCTTCTTGATTTTAATGCAAACACTCGACAGTGAATCTTGAGCCTCCATCAGTAATGTTTACAGTTTATGAAATTTTCACATTCCATCAGAAAATTTAATGATTTCGTTTTCAGGATTCAAAGACACACAATCAGAGATAAAGGCTTGGATTTTGATACAGACTGATGGACACCCTTGAGAGGAATTTGCTCGATCTGAGGCGGTTGGGGAATAATGTTGACAGTTCAATTAAGCGACAAACATAATTTCCATATCACTGGCTGGCAATGTCCCTCTTCATACATTAGACTACAGCAGATGGCACTGACGTCACAGATTCCAAGTCTGCATGGAAGAGAGTATCTTTAAGTGAACCTGTAACGTGAAATAATGATTTATAATTTACCTTGTTGTGTTGTGGCTGGCCTCAGGTGTTGTGTATCATGTAACTAATGTCCCTTCCAGGCACCCATACATAACCTTCAGTTTAAACCTTCTTTAAACTGGGTACTTTTTGTATGGGTCTATCTATTGTGGTGGTCCGTATTAAAACACTTATTGATTGGTCATGATCCTGACCAGTGGTCCATGGGAGTTTTACCTTTGACACTGCAGTAAGACAACATCGAACACCTCCCGTCTTCATTGTTGAAACGAGATGATCCCAGTGATCCGTTATAAGGACGATATGATTACACTTCTAACCGACCCGTGAAGATCCGGGATAGAACAGATCTTCAGCAACCCATGCTTGCCGTAACAGGCGACTATGCTTGTCGTAAGAGGCGACTAAGGGGATCGGGTGGTCAGGATCGCTGACTTGGTTGAAGAATGTTATCGATCCCAATTGCATGGATCGATGCTCATGATATCAATCACTGGATTGTCTGGTCCAGGCTCGATTATTTACAGACCGCCGTCATATAGGTGGAATATTGCTGAGTTCGGTGTTAAACAACAAACCAACCAACCAACCAACACTTCTAACCGGCCTGACAGAGGAACATAAAGCACTGCACAAGGACAAACAGTAGATTACCCTTCTTCATGAAAGAATGAAAAAAAGAAGAAAAAACCTTTAGGGTATTTGTTCCTCACAGTTTGACATGCTGTTAGATCAGGATCAGCGAAACCTTGCCATGAAAGCATTTGGCAACGTCCTCTAACGATGCATGTCATGCCAAAACAGAAGAATCGGATTTACTACTTGACTGAATATAGTGCAGCATCATTGAGGGCGTATTAGCTATTGTGGCAAACGACCGATAAGAGTAAATTAATGATCCACTGTTTTTTCGCAGAATCAATTAAATCAATATTTCGAGGCAGCCTTTTGTTTATTTTTGTCTGTTTGTGAGCATTCACTTTTGCGCTCATTCTGGATTAAAAGACGTATGGCACACTTGAGATCTCGTTAAAAACAGTCATTTTACATTTGGTAAGATATATAGTTGGTTGGTTGGTTTGTTGTTTAACGCCGCGCTCAGCAGTATTCAAGCTATATAACGGCGGTCTGTAAATAATCGTAAGATATATAGACTGATACGGATTTCCATCTTAGTAAAAGGATAAATTCAATATTTCCTTGGCATACAATCGCCTAATTAGTAAAGACTAAAGGTTCTATTGTGGCACGTTTTTGCATCTTGCATGAGTGACAAAAATAATGTCTGATGCAATTCTAAATTTTAACCACACGTTCTCAAGTGATCAACTGAATTGTCTTTTCATGTGCATAAAACAATCCCAAGGTCCATTCGTCGGTTGCACACCGGATGTGTGAATGAGTGAGCATGCCTTTGCACGTGAGTGTGACGGTTGCCACGAGTGGGGCGGTAGTCCTGCACCATGACTGTGGAATATATGTCTATTGTGAAAACAAGTATAATCAGTTATATTCAGCATAAGGACATGGTTTTTTTCAGTTTTAGATGAGAGGAATGTATTGTGTAATAAAATATTTCATAGACTATATGTTAGTCTAGTGGGGCAGGTACGCTCCCCTTTAACCGAACACCTGGTGTCATTACTACTGCATAGTGGTTCATTTAACACATGCTTATAACGTAAAGTCAGAATTGTACAATGGAATGGTATGATTATGGAAATAGTTTGATTTGTGGAAGTTTGTTTGTTTGTTTGTTTGTTGTTTAACGCTGCACTCAGCAATATTCCAGCTATATGACGGCGGTCTGTAAAATAATCGAGTCTGGACCAGACAATCCAGTGATTGACATCATGAACATCGATCCACGCAATTGGGATCGATGACATGTATCAACCAAGTCAGCGAGCCTGACCACCCGATCCCGTCAGTCGCCTTTTACGACAAGCATAGTCGCCTTTTACGGCAAGTATGGGTTGCTGAAGACCTATTCTACCCCGGATCTTCACGGGTCTATTTGTGGAAGTGATAATGGTGTTATCTGATGTTTGAAAGTGTAATTAGGTACTTCAGCATTGGGACATTCACTCAGACCAAAATGTCGAGTGTAACAGTGTGACTGAAAAAGATCCCTTTGAAAAAGGTTATTTTGCCCTGATCAAAGTGTGTGTGAGGCGTCTCTCCATTGAACCCGTGAAGATTCCGGGGTTGAATAGGTCTTCAGCAACCCCTGCTTGCCGTAAAAGGTGACTATGCTTGTCGTAAAAGGCGACTAACGGGATCGGGTGGTCAGGCTCGCTGACTTGGTTGATGCATGTCATCGATCCCAATTGCGTGGAGCGATGCTCATGATATTAATCACTGGCTCGTCTGGTCCAGACTCGATTATTTACAGACCACCGTCATATAGCTGGAATATTGCTGAGTGCGGGGTTAAACAACAAACCAACTAACCAACCAACCTCTCTCCATTGAAGTCCCACCATGATGGCTCGTTATAGAATCTGCAGGCGTCGTTTTGTAGACTTGAAGTTTGGCTCAGTTACTCAGTTACTCTTCAGTGAGAGTTCTCTTCTACCTAACATCGAGAGATGTAACTGGTGATATCTGCCCGGAGAAGTAGTCACAACAGGGTATAAGTGTCACAGTTTGTAGACGTTTTGACCTTCGAGAAAATACACAGAAATGGTGCTGAGACATGAAGAATCCAAATCATATACCAATCCAAGGTACCACGGGTTGTTTCTGCCCTTTGGTAAAATCTAAAATCAGAATCATTATTTGCACAAAATTCCTAAGGTTTCTTACAGTAAGTTTTAACGGATTTAAACACTGGACTTCCGGTAGAAAACCTGTGCTGTCTACAGTCATTATACATCTGTGTGGAAAATATTGTATACTACACAAAGCTGTATACGTCTTGGTTTGTATTTGTACCTTCAATATATATTTTATACTTGAATGTTGTTTACAAAATATATATATTAATGTTTGTGTCTTGTTATAACCAATAGCTGTGTCTCCCTCCATCATCAGATCGGGTAGCCTAGTGGTTAAAGCGTTCGTTCGTCACGCCGAAGACCCGGGTTCGATTGTCGACATGGGTACAATGTGTGAAGCCCATTTCTGGTGTCCCACGTCGTGATCTTGCCGGAAAATTGCTAAAAGCGGCGTAAAACCATACTCACTCACTCCATCACCAGAGCATGTTCTGATGATGGAGTCTGCTTACCGGGAGCCATGTTGCTGAGACAGAACCTAACAGTCCCGACTTAAAGTATTTGTTGCGTGAAAGTAATGATGCCACACAATGTAAAACGCTAACGCCAGGGAATCGTTAGGTTTGTAATGTACACTGATACAACTGTCAAGTCAAACGTATTTACATAGTTCAAAGTAATGCTTGGCTACCACACTGACACTAATTTGAATCAATATCACAATCCCAAGAAATACAAATCTGCCTCTGTCATGTTTCATTGTCATTGATACTTTACAAATATACTTCCTGTGTGTGTCAGTCTATTTTGTAAGGCAGGTTCCTTTGATAGAGTTTAGATCAAACAAAGGGAGCATGCCCGGTCTTGTCATTCGTTCTTTGTAGAAGAAGGTTTCTGTTGATTTTATGTAGTGTTAAGGTGACACAATTCGATGGAGAACAAATTCTTTAATACTGTAAAAAGCGACGTTTCGGTATAGATCCTTATACCGTTGTCAAGCAGGACTGAATGAGGGTTACTTACTCACTTATATTGGAGATTTAACGTGCGCTTTCCGACTGCAAACGTATGTCGCACACGGGCCCGGCCAGGCCATTTAATGTGTTTCCGAAAAGGGGAAAAGTGAGTTTGTGCAACCCAGGAGGGGGGCTTTAGGGGTTGCTTATATAGAAATTTTGAAATTTTGAGATTTGAGTGTGGGACAATGTACAGAATATATATAGTAGGTGGAGGATTAACGGTAGAGGATAAACAGTAACAACAATAGCATACATGAGTGGGATAACATGAGTAAGTGTTGACAACAAAGGGATAATGCTGTCACAACACGATGGACAGAGAACACATAGGTGGAAGCCAAAAGGGACATGAAGCCAATTAAACAGGATAAGTGAGTATTGCTTGATGAGTTCATAGCAGGCGGAAGGGATGAAATAGCCTTGATCTCTGTTGATTGATGGCTTGTGGCGGCGAATGTTGAATGCTTCTGTTAGTTTTCTTTTAGTAAAGTCATGGAGGTTGTTGGAGAGGATTTGGACGTTGTCCCAGTTGATGTTGTGATTAGGACAGTTGCTGATATGGTCCGAGATGTTTGATTTACTGGCAAGTCAGTGACAGTACATCAGTCAATGCAAACTGTTTCAAAAGGCCTGCACACTTATGCCAAAGACGAAAATTGGCACGTACCTCAGAGACACCAAGTTGACCAATGTCTTGTCCGTTTGTTCCCTTTGCTGGAGAGATGAAAAAAAACACAGTTAAAAAAAATATCCAGGGATTTTAATGCATGATGGCCCTTTGGAAAGCTCTCCAAATTCTAAGACTTCTGATACAAACATCTCCAGTGTATCGAGGTCGTAAGTAAGCTATTTCTGGTCATTCTGATGGACAGAACCTGTGTGTAATGTGAAGTTTATTTGGCGTCAAATAAATGTGTGGAATGTGTTTGATATAAATGCTACACTTAAGCGGCCCCTGAAGATTCGGGGTAGAATAGATCTTCAGTAACCCATGCTTGCCGTAAAAGGCGACTATGCTTGTCGAAAGAGGCGACTAATTATAACGGTATCGGGTGGTCAGGCTCGCTAACGTGGTTGATGCATGTCATCGATCCCAATTGCGTGGACCGATGCTCATGTTGTCAATCACTGGATTGTCTGGTCGAGACTCGATTACTTACAGATCGCCGTCATATAGCTGGAATATTGCTGAGTGCTTAAGCGAGTCTGTGAGAGGACATGTATCATGGCTTCACACAGATGGGAATATACCCTTCTTTAGCTGCAATATATTGACGTTGACCTGTCATATGCAGGCTATGGTGTCACTGATTCGTCCTGCCATATCTCACCACACACAACTATTAATTTGCAACAAACCCCTTTTAATTAGAAATACTTAGGAAGTTATTGACAGTACAGTTTACACATTAGGTTCGTTCGGATGATTAACACGAAATTGTGTGGTTTTCAATATCAACATTACATTTCAAGAATATAAGAAAGGTCTTTTGCTTCAGTAAAATAAATCTAATAACACCTAGCTGAAGATGGGAATTGTTTTACAGCTTATGCTGTATATGTGGTTGGAACGAATACATTGATATCGGTTGTGTTTCACTGAGATTGGCATTAAGTTTCTGTTGGTTATTTATCCTTTTGAATTCCTTCCGGATCGTGACGTTATGTTATTAACCGCATTTCCTTCTAATTGAAATACTCAATTCCGCTTGAAACCCGATTAGATGTATGTTAAGAGGGTCTGAAAATTAAAAAAACGGGGAACGTGAGACCGGAGTGTGAAATACAGATGGTGTACTGAACACTTCGATTGTGCGATAACATTGTACTTGGTATTGTGATTGTGCCATGCTCGTTCCTTGTAATGTGATTGGCGAAATCACTGTCACTTACCAACGATATAGCCCCATAGAGACAAGTAGACAACTTCAGGGTATAATAGTATCCCCGGCTAATGAACTATCAGCATTGCCAATGTTCTGTATCCATTCGGACCGCCTCCGTGGTCTAGTGGTAGAGCGTCCGCCCGGAGAGCGGAAGGTCCGGGGTTCGATCCCCGACCGCGTCATACCAAAAGACGTTAAAAGATGGTACTTGTTGGTACCCTGTCCGGCGCTCGGCATTAAGGGGCTAAAACAAGGACTGGTCGGCTCGGAGTCAGCATACTGTGTCTGAGTGGGGTATTCATGTTAAACTGCGGCATGGTATCTCAGTGGGCTAGCACTATAAATCGGCATCAGTCCGGACTAGTACAAGCAGCCACACAAACACACACACGTACATGCACGTCGCTTTATAAGTGCAATAATCTTGGACGCGACGTTAAACCCCATTTCACCTCACCTCTGTATATATCCGTTCTGTGGTAGAATATGATTGAAACATTGCTTCAAGCGTGTCATCACATAATTATTACACTGCAATAGTCTAGCGTTGAAGAACGATGCAACTGAGCAAGTGAGTGAGTAAGATCTGTGTAACATTGCTTGGAACAGTATTTCAACTGCACCGCAGTGGGAGGAATCTTGTTGTGGGAGGAATCTTGTTGTGGAAGGAATCTTGTTGTGGGAGGAAGCGTGTTGTGGGAGGAAGCTTGTTGTGGGAGGAAGCTTGTTGTGGGATGAATCTTGTTGTGGGATGAATCTTGTTGTGGGAGGAAGCTTGTTGTGGGAGGAAGCTTGTTGTGGGAGGAAGCTTGTTGTGGGAGGAATCTTGTTGTGGGAGGAATCTTCTTGTGGAAGGAAGCTTGTTGTGGGAGGAAGCTTGTTGTGGGAGGAATCTTGTTGTGGGAGGAAGCTTGTTGTGGGAGGAATCTTGTTGTGGGAGGAATCTTGTTGTGGGAGGAAGCTTGTTGTGGGAGGAAGCGTGTTGTGGGAGGAAGCGTGTTGTGGGAGGAAGCGTGTTGTGGGAGGAAGCTTGTTGTGGGAGGAAGTTTGTTGTGGGAGGAAGCTTGTTGTGGGAGGAATCTTGTTGTGGGAGGAAGCTTGTTGTGGGAGGAATCTTGTTGTGGGAGGAATCTTGTTGTGGGAGGAATCTTGTTGTGGGAGGAATCTTGTTGTGGGAGGAAGCTTGTTGTGGGAGGAAGCGTGTTGTGGGAGGAAGCGTGTTGTGGGAGGAAGCTTGTTGTGGGAGTAAGCTTGTTGTGGGAGGAAGCTTGTTGTGGGAGGAAGCTTGTTGTGGGAGGAATCTTGTTGTGGGAGGAAGCTTGTTGTGGGAGGAAACTTGTTGTGGGAGGAAGCTTGTTGTGGGAGGAAGCTTTTGTGGGAGGAATCTTGAAGCTTGTTGTGGGAGGAATCTTGTTGTGGGAGGAAGCTTGTTGTGGGAGGAAGCTTGTTGTGGGAGGAAGCTTGTTGTGGGAGGAATCTTGTTGTGGGAGGAATCTTGTTGTGGGAGGTAGCTTGTTGTGGGAGGAAGCTTGTTGTGGGAGGAATCTTGTTGTGGGAGGAAGCTTGTTGTGGGAGGAAGCTTGTTGTTGGAGGAAGCTTGTTGTGGGAGGAAGCTTGTTGTGGGAGGAAGCTTGTTGTGGGAGGAATCTTGTTGTGGGAGGAATCTTGTTGTGGGAGGAATCTTGTTGTGGGAGGAATCTTGTTGTGGGAGGAAGCTTGTTGTGGGAGGAATCTTGTTATGGGAGGAAGCTTGTTGTGGGAGGAAGCTTTAAGAGATGCAGGTCTAGACGTGTACCAATTGGTGAAACTCCATGGCAGGGATATAGTGCTGCCAAACCAAGAAACAATCAGCACATCCAAAATATCTCAATTTTGCATCCAAACCCACGGTCATAGGTTTCTGAAACCTTGACGGCCTTAATCGCCCGAGCCATCCTTGCATAAGTTTACGTTTAAATGTCCAAAGAACACTTGATAACATAAGTGAGTTGTACATTCTATTTACCATCGTTTCGGCAATATCTTAGTCAAATAGTGACAATTGATGATATTGAGTCATGGTTAGTTACGACACATGCAAGGACCCAATAGGGGATTGAGTTACTATTATACTCAAACAGCAATACAGTAACTTATATATATAGGGAGGAAGCTTGTTGTGGGAGGAAGCTTGTTGTGGGAGGAAGCTTGTTGTGGGAGGAAGCTTGAAGCTTGTTGTGGGAGGAAGCTTGTTGTGGGAGGAATCTTGAAGCTTGTTGTGGGAGGAAGCTTGTTGTGGGAGGAAGCGTGTTGTGGGAGGAAGCTTGTTGTGGGAGGAAGCTTGTTGTGGGAGGAATCTTGTTGTAGGAGGAAGCTTGTTGTGGGAGGAAGCTTGTTGTGGGAGGAATCTTGTTGTGGGAGGAAGCTTGTTGTGGGAGGAAGCTTGTTGTGGGAGGAAGCTTGTTGTGGGAGGAATCTTGTTGTGGGAGGAATCTTGTTGTGGGAGGAAGCTTGTTGTGGGAGGAAGCTTGTTGTGGGAGGAAGCTTGTTGTGGAAGGAATCTTGTTGTGGGAGGAATCTTGTTGTGGGAGGAAGCTTGTTGTGGGAGGAATCTTGTTGTGGGAGGAAGCTTGTTGTGGGAGGAAGCTTGTTGTGGGAGGAAGCTTGTTGTGGGAGGAATCTTGTTGTGGGAGGAAGCTTGTTGTGGGAGGAAGCTTGTTGTGGGAGGAATCTTGTTGTGGGAGGAAGCTTGTTGTGGGAGGAATCTTGTTGTGGGAGGAAGCTTGTTGTGGGAGGAATCTTGTGGGAGGAAGCTTGTTGTGGGAGGAATCTTGTTGTGGGAGGAATCTTGTTGTGGGAGAAGCTTGTTGTGGGAGGAAGCTTGTTGTGGGAGGAATCTTGTAGTAGGAGGAAGCTTGTTGTGGGAGGAAGCTTGTTGTGGGAGGAAGCTTGTTGTGGGAGGAATCTTGTTGTGGGAGGAAGCTTGTTGTGGGAGGAAGCTTGTTGTGGGAGGAAGCTTGTTGTGGGAGGAAGCTTGTTGTGGGAGGAATCTTGTTGTGGGAGGAAGCTTGTTGTGGGAGGAAGCTTGTTGTGGGAGGAATCTTGTTGTGGGAGGAATCTTGTTGTGGGAGGAATCTTGTTGTGGGAGGAAGCTTGTTGTGGGAGGAAGCTTGTTGTGGGAGGAAGCTTGTTGTGGGAGGAAGCTTGTTGTGGGAGGAATCTTGTTGTGGGAGGAAGCTTGTTGTGGGAGGAAGCTTGTTGTGGGAGGAATCTTGTTGTGGGAGGAATCTTGTTGTGGGAGGAAGCTTGTTGTGGGAGGAAGCTTGTTGTGGGAGGAATCTTGTTGTGGGAGGAATCTTGTTGTGGGAGGAAGCTTGTTGTGGGAGGAATCTTGTTGTGGGAGGAATCTTGTTGTGGGAGGAAGCTTGTTGTGGGAGGAATCTTGTTGTGGGAGAAAGCTTGTTGTGGGAGGAAGCTTGTTGTAGGAGGAAGCTTGTTGTGGGAGGAAGCTTGTTGTGGGAGGAAGCTTTAAGAGATGCAGGTCTAGACGTGTACCAATTGGTGAAACTCCATGGCAGGGATATAGTGCTGCCAAACCAAGAAACAATCAGCACATCCAAAATATCTCAATTTTGCATCCAAACCCACGGTCATAGGTTTCTGAAACCTTGACGGCCTTAATCGCCCGAGCCATCCTTGCATAAGTTTACGTTTAAATGTCCAAAGAACACTTGATAACATAAGTGAGTTGTACATTCTATTTACCATCGTTTCGGCAATATCTTAGTCAAATAGTGACAATTGATGATATTGAGTCATGGTTAGTTACGACACATGCAAGGACCCAATAGGGGATTGAGTTACTATTATACTCAAACAGCAATACAGTAACTTATATATATATATATATATATATATATATATATATATATATATATATATATGTGTGTGTGTGTGTGTGTGTGTGTGTTTTGTGCCGATCCAGACATTAATTACAAGCAGCTTTGTGAACGCTGCACAATTTGGAAACTCAGAAGATATGACTTGTCAGCACATCTGGTGTGAATGCCTGGGACATGTGTCAATGATAATGTCAGTGCAGCACGAGAGGGTTGTCTCGATGGTTGTAAGAGTTGGACAGTGGGGGGTATGATGTAGTGCTAATGTGATTATTATTCATTATCTGATGTTTCATCTGTTATTGTAAATCTGCTGTGATAGTGATCGGTCCTCGGGTACATCGACTTAACACCTAACCTCTGATCTAGTCCTTCGGCAAAACATTTGTCATTGTAACAGACTGATTCCAGCCTCACAGGACAGCTCCTTTGTCAGTGTTTGGTACAGGCTGGTTCCAGCCCCACAGGGCAGCTCCTTGGTCAGTGTTTGGTACAGACTGGTTCCAGCCTCACAGGGCTGCTCCTTGGTGAGAGTTTGGTACAGGCTGGTTCCATCCTCACAGGACAGCTCCTTGGTCAGTGTTTGGTACAGGCTCGTTCCAGCCCCACAGGGCAGCTCCTTGGTCAGTGTTTGGTACAGACTGGTTCCAGCCTCACAGGGCAGCTCCTTGGTGAGAGTTTGCTACAGGCTGGTTCCATCCTCACAGGGCAGCTCCTTGGTCAGTGTTTGGTACAGACTGGTTCCAGCTTCACAGGGCAACTCCTTGGTCAGTGTTTGGTACAGACTGGTTCCAGCCTCACAGGGAAGCTCCTTGGTGAGTGTTTGGTACAGACTGGTTCCAGCCTTACAGGGCAGCTCCTTGGTGAGTGTTTGGTACAGACTGGTTCCAGCCTCACAGGACAGCTCCTTGGTGAGTGTTTGGTACAGGCTGGTTCCAGCCTCAAAGGGCAGCTCCTTGGTCAGTGTTTGGTACAGGCTGGTTCCAGCCTCACAGGGCAGCTCCTTGGTCAGTGTTTGGTACAGGCTGGTTCCAACCTCACAGGGCAGCCTCTTGGTCAGTGTTTGGTACAGACTGGTTCCAACCTCACAGGGCAGCCTCTTGGTCAGTGTTTGGTACATACTGGTTCCAACCTCACAGGGCAGCCTCTTGGTCAGTGTTTGGTACAGACTGGTTCCAGCCTCACAGGGAAGCTCCTGGGCCGGTGTTTGGTACAGACTGGTTCCAGTCTCACAGGGCAACTCCTTTGTGAGTTTTTGGTACAGACTGGTTCCAGCCTCACAGGGCAGCTCTTTGGTCAGTGTTTGGTACAAGCTGGTTGAAACTAACTGATGTCATTTGATTGACAGCAAATCTGATGGAAGGAAGTATCAAACTTAAAGATCCGAGCCACTTTATTTTGGACTGGTTGTCTTTTTGTATGTGTCGCCCGATGTGTTGTCCTCCACTCTTTGTTTATTTGTCTAACGGCGAGGTTTATTTTTCCTTTACCAAAGTGTAGTTTAATAATGGAGTCTCTACAGGCAAACAAATGGTTGATATTTTGAGCTAAGTCCCAACATTTCTGATACGATGACACGCACTTAATCACGTCACCGATCCTTGCCATCAGATCCTCATTTACGGCGCCTCTTATAACAAGCAATAGAGTGACGGTTGTCATCCTCTCCCGATCCTTGAAGCCTTCAAGACACTGCCTGTTATTGAAGTAAATACTTTACAAAGGATTGGATAAGCGATCGTCATTCAGTTTACAAAGAGTTAACCCTGGGAGTTTTAAATATCAACTGATGCATAGTTATATGCCAAGCCTTTGACGAAGTAAGACCGAACTAAGTGACGTGATTGATGCTTCTCATGTTTAACTCGGGGAGGTTGGGTAGTCTAGTGGTTAAAGCGTTCACGCCGCGATATTGCTAGAATATTTCTAAAAACGGAGTACACCTTACTCACTCACTCATACACGGACCCCCTCCGTGGTCTAGTTGTAGAGCGTCCAACCGGAGAGCGGAAGGTTTGGGGTTCGATCCCCGGCCGCGTCATACCAAAAGACGTTAAAAGATGGTACTTGTTGTTACCCTATCTGGCGCTCGGCATTAAGGGGCTAAAACAAGGACTGGTCGGCTCGGAGTCAGTATACTGTGTCTGAGTGGGGTATTCATGTTAAACTGCGGCATGGTATCTCAGTGGGCTAGCACTATAAATCGGCATCAGTCCGGACTAGCACAAGCAGCCATACAAACACACATACGTACATGCATGTCGCTATATAAGTGCAATAATCTTGGACGCGACGTTAAACCCCATTTCACCTCACCTCACCCACTCATACACGTGTGGGGAAATAGCTTCCCATGCATCACCGTTGAAAGAATTTTAAGAAATTCATTCGTCAACCCTGTCTCCACGTTGGTGTACCCGTGGTACAGACAAACCAAGGGTTATAACAGTTGCGAATCTGGGATTCGAACTCCACAGTATATCATGTTGTGACTGATGCTTCAAACAGAGGCGCCTCAGGCCACATCACATCGCGCCCCTATGTTTGAGAGTAGCTAGACATTGAACCAAGTGTGATTGGTTTACTGGATAATAAAACTACAGCCTAGTCACATTTGTCCGGGTCTTGCCTTATGAACGACTACATTTAATATGTATGTTCAGGTGTAACAACTTTAAACTTGCAGTTGAAACTGGAAGACATTCTAAAATCCCATATGAACAACGTGTGTGCATGTATTGCCACTCCAAAGGTTTAACTCTAATTGAGGATGAGTATCATGTATTGTCAATCTGTGACAGATACCGAACTGCAAGAAGAGAATGCTTTGCTGAAAGTGAAATCAACTTTAGGACATTTCAACAGTTTTTAAACCTTATGTCAACAAACTCAACAAGAACTTTAAAACACACTGGACTATTTCTATCTAAAGTTATGAATATACGTAACTCATGACTGTTCTAACGTATTCTAAAACTATTTGTCTTTACATAACGCCATAGTATATAAGCATGTATGATCTACATTATGTTAACATGTATTATGGGCTGGAGGCCTGATTACTGAATAAATCTGTCTGTCTGTCTGTCTGTCTGTCTGTCTGTCTGTCTGTCTGTCTGTCTACATTTAATCCTTCAATTTACACCATGATATGGCAACTGGAGACCGTTGATTGGATATAGGGACAATTGTATTCACAGTGGGCTGAGTTGATGATAAAGAAGTTAACATGAATCCGAATAGCCAACCGGACTTGGTTGAGTGTTGGTAAAGATCACTGGACGACACATTCAAACTAAACAGTTATTGGTTTAATGAACTGAATTGCTTCGATTTGAATTGCCCGTGTTGCTAATGGAAACCAGACGTACGGATCTAGATCCCACAGTACTTCAATCGTTTTCACAAGCAGACTCACACATTAAGTAAACAGATGTGACGGGATGGTGTTTTGACATTTAATTTTTGTGGAAGCTCAAAGTTACATAAATCGCGACATTTTTAAAACTTTCGTTTCGTAAAACCCATCTTAACCGTCATAATAGCTAGTCTTCGTTTCAAAGCCACAACCTGTTAGAGAGTTGAGACAGCGCAACGAGCGGAGGTGCTTTTGAAGACTGGTCCAACAACGTCTCTTTTTCTACTTTAGGTATGTTAGAAAATAGTTCAATTCGATTCTTCGACCGGCATTTTTTACGACTGACGGACGCAAATCTACACCACAAAGTCTCGAAACTAACACTACCAAAGATATGTTATACAAAATAGATAGATTACACAATTACACAATAATGTTAATAATACTCTGGTCTTTTCGTCCAAGAACAGCTGGTGAAATAAGATGTTCGATATAAAGCTTTTGGATCAGGCTAGCAACATTCAAGGGCTCATCAGTAAAGATTTCAAATAGTTTATGGTAGACATGTGGAAGACATTTCCAAATTGGACGCATCAGTGACAGATGTGCGATGAAGTTCCATATTTTGTCTTGTACCAAATGTTGGCATGGTTTTTTCAGATGAACAATCGACTTGCGTTTCAGTGTACGGTAGTAGAATACCCCCGACGTTTGACGAACACCTGGTATAGTCACTTTTTGACAGTGATTCATAAACACATGCTCACGATTAGCCGTAACCGTACAATGGATTCTGCTTTAACTTGAGATTCGGGGCGGTCGGGTAGCCTAGTGGTTAAAGTGTTCGCTCGTCACGCGGAAGACCCGGGTTCGATTCCCGACATGGGTACAATGTGTGAAGCCCATTTCTGGTGTCCCCCGTCGTGATATTGCTGGAATATTGCTAAAAGCGGTGTAAAACCATACTCAATCACTCACTACTTGAGATTATTTTTTTATGATTATGGAAAGTGTTTTGTCGGTTTTGCAAGTGTTTATGACGAGTGCTAACGGTGGTACAGAATACGCCCGACCGTTGACGAACACCTGGTGTCATCACCCTTTCTCGAGTGATTCATAAACACATGCTCACGATTAGCCGTGACGGTACTATGGACTCTGCTTTTACTTGAGATTCTTTTTATGATTTTGGAAATGGCTTTGTCGGTTTTGTTATACAGCAGTCAGATTAAACTGAAGTTCAGTGATATAGTTCATAAACAATCACCGACATTGTCGCCCCAAAGATCACAGGGATCACAATGACCCACAACTTTTAGTTCCTGGCATTGCTAAGCAACGCAACTCTAAACCTCGACGCCGCGACCCCAACCATTCATGTTTAACGCCGCACTCAGCAATATTCCAGCTATATGAGGGCGGTCTGTAAATAATTGAGTCTGGACCAGATATTCACAGAAAGACATCATCAGCATCGATCATCCACGCAACTGGGATACGATGACATGCATATCAACCAAGTCAGCGAGACTGACCACCCGATCCCTTAGTCGCCTCTTACGACAAGCATAATCGTCTTTAAGGGCAAGCATGGGTTGCTGAAAACCTATTCTACCCCGGATCTTCACAGGTCCGGTCCCAACGATACGAGATTGCTTAATGTGAATAAATGGTTTGTTGCTTTTATTTACACGGATACAATGCACGACTTTATTGTGAAAGCTTCCCCACTTGGCGGAGATTACCTTTTCCAGTCTCAATTATTTACTGACCGCCGTCACACAGCCTTCATAATGCTGAGGAGGGAGATAAACAACAAACAAGCTTTCTAATCACGTGACGGATAATGCCAGGTGAAGGGTAGACATATCAGACAGTCACGAGTATCTGAATGTCTTTGAATAACAATTTCCAACAAAACTACAATGAACAAGACTTTCAGAGTCCTTTCAAGATGATTGAAGTGTATTTACACTCGTGTTACGAATTTGAAAAGAGTTATTTGTGAACAACTGAACAGCGACATAACAATATATGGTCATGTTTTTTCTCATAAATAACGCTCATTCATACAATGTGTCAGCCATTGTTCCATCTTGTAATTGATCCAAAGACAATAGGCTCGAAAAATAGTTCTAACCGCCTACATTATTTTTGTGAGTGAGTGAGTATGGTTTTACGCTGCCTTTAGCAATATCCCAGCAATATCGCGGCAGGGGACACCAGAAATGGGCTTTAAACATTGTACCCATGGCGGGAATCTAACGACGAGAGAAGGCTTTAACCAATAGGCTACCCGACCGCCTTTATATATAGTGAAGGAGAAATACAAGTACCATTGCACCTATTAAATAATATAGGAACAGCAAGTTGGTTTTCAGTACTTGGATATAACCGCCAGGAAACTGAAAAATAACACAGTTTCCTTAGTAGTGATAAACAAAACTAACACACGTCTTAGGCAAAATCGATACAGCTGTCGGGTCAATTAGTGTGGAGGAGAAAACATGTCGTAATGATTGAAGAAGTGGATAAAGCAATATGATAAACACATCTACAGGCGCCATACCTTCATCCAACCATTTGCTCATGAAGCTAAAATGCATCCCGTGGGCTTGAGTCAAATTATCTGTGTCTTCTCCGGCTTAAAGATTGATGGTCAAGTAGATTCAACAATTGTTGTGCCATCAATCTTATTTATCTTTCCCACACTCATTTGCTGGACATGTCCAGGAATAGGTAATGTCGCGAGGTTAATTTGAAGGAAACTGACCACTTAAGTACCTAGTAATAATCAATACACCCAGACCCTTGGGTGAGTGAGTATGGTTTTACGCCGCTTTTAGGAATAGTCCAGCAATATCACGGCGGGGGACACCAGAAATGGGCTTCACACATTGTACCCATGTCGGGAATCGAACCCGGGGCTCACATACAACATTGACAACAGAAACAGCTGCATAATAGCATCACCGGTGCATTTAGGAAATAAATGTTGTTCCAAGCCGCAGGCAGCAATATTCCAGCTATATCAGCTGTATTATCTGTATACAATCGAGTCTGGACCAGACAATCCAGTGATTAATATCATGAGCATCGATCCACGCAATTGGGATCAATGACATGCATCAACCAAGTCAGCGAGCCTGACCACCCGATCCCGTTAGTCGCCTTTTACGACAAGCATAGTCGCCTTTTACGGCAAGCATTGGTTGCTGAAGACCTATTCTACCTCGGAATCTTCACGGGTCTCCAGAGGTAGCACATAACAGTATGACTGTCGCTTCCTTCGGTGGCAATGGTAACCTAATGGTTAAAGCGTTGGCCAGGCTTCGAAAGGGGTACAACATGATGATCGTTCTGATATAACCACAAAGCGGAAGGGGGATATAGGAAGGGGTGCTGTCCGTCCGTCCCTTCGTCCGTGCATCCGTTCGTCCGTCCGTCACGAACTCGAAAACCGTTCAATATCTTATCGCGAAACCTTTCACAAGAATCAAACACATGCTGAAATGGTGACTTTGGGTGTTTTGGTATTTCTTATTAAAATATGTTTGGTGTTTCCATGGCAACAAACTGGACTTAACCCAAATACAGGTCGCTTTCATTACCAGACCGTAACTTAAAAACCAGATCGGTTGTGGTGTTCATTTATGGATCATATATCCATATTGTCTTTAATAATGTATCCATGATATTTTTTTACCATATTAACAGCGTACTTAAATAGTCATGCTATTCTAGATTTTCTACCAAGGTAATTGGTGAAGTTGGGAAAAAACACAATTTACAAGTGGCACCAGAACCAATCTAAGTCCTCGCAGTCGGTTTAATATTTTTAGTGCTTGCAATTGAAGCCATTCACAAAAGGTTCCAGTGAACTTGTCAAGACTGAATTAAAAAATGATGCCGTAATTTTTTCTGGAGTTACCGTCCGGCGGTAGAGAACCGTCAACAAAATCAACACCGACATTGAAATTATGTCCCACACACTTGGCTCGTTTAATGAAACTGTGGAATGCTTTGTTTTCATCACGAGTCTTGACATACTTCACAGGAGGATCATCAGACAAATAAATGTGTGCAAAAGTGCACAATACAATTCTATCATGAAGAGCATCCACGTTAATCAAACCACTCCCTTGTATTATGATTGGTAAATATTAGCGAGGGAAGAGCGAGGGTGATGGGAGTTATTGTCTGACACGATTCTTCTTCATCTTCTCATTATTATTATGGAACGGAGCCCTGGAGTCATCACGGATTTTCAATGATCAATAAATGTAATTTCAACCGGTATTTTGCCGGTTACGTCCAACTGAATCTGGTTTCGGAGGATAGTCTGGTTGTTTTCTGGCGTTGACGTGTTGTATTCTCCCAGGAAGCGCTGCCTGGTCAAACCTACCCAGATCCTTTCGGAGAATGCGAAGACTCCCCAACACCGCAGCCTTCTGCATTACCCAGATTGTCAGAAGGGCTGTATTCCTGGTAGCAAAACCGGGTGCTCTCCCAATACCAGTCAACAGATTGGGAGGTACCAAACCTAAGGCACCGAGAACAATGGGGACTCGGACAACTTGGTACTTGGGATGCAAGCATGACATTTCGAAAGCGAGGTCTGCATATTTGCCATGGTTTTTTTACTGGCATCTTGTTTATCACATTAGTGACAAAAGGGACAGAAAATTCAGCGACATAAGTTATTTGATTGGATTTATAAAAAAAGACAAGATCAGGGGGAGGATAGTCTGGTTGTTCTCTGGCGTTGACGTGTTGTACTTAATACTATAAATCAAGACATACAATGTACTTTCACAACGTAATTTTAGCGATGAAACTCTCCTACACATTCTCACATATTTCTTATTGTGATTTCTTATCAGATCTCATTGTGCCAGAGCATTTGACACAATGCTCAAGTGGCGTGGAGCTGTTGAAATCACTGTGGATTAAACCTTATTCCAATGTTCCGTAAGGTTGGTTGGTTGGTTTGTTGTTCAACGCCGAACTCAGCAATATTCCAGCTATAAGACGGCGGTCTGTAAATAATCGAGTCTGGACCAGACACTCCAGTGATTGATATCATGAGCATCGATCCACGCAATTGGGATCGATGACATGCATCAACCAAGTCAGCGAGCCTGACCACCCGATCCCGTTAGTCGCCTTTTACGACAAGCAAAGTTGCCTTTTACGGCAAGCATGGGTTGCTGAAGACCAATTCTACCCCGGATCTTCACGGGTCTGTTCCGTAAGGGAATTGCTGCATAACTAGGTGAATATTGTTGTATGGCTTTTTATCTTTCCTGCATGAATCATTGAACTACTTTCACCCTGTTTAGTTGGCGTGTGCTGTGCCATTGGTGGCCATTGATCTAAGGTGTGGAACAGTACCTCTGACGTGACTAATGACACGTGACACATGACATAGGATGTCAACAGCAGTTATCACATCAAATACATTCATCATTTAGTTTAAACGATTCTTGATTTATTACGAAAAAATATAGTGACACATTTAAGACAGTAACACGTTATCTTCTTGTTAGTTCTGAGAGGTATCTTTGAAGTCATGTATCATTGCGTGCAGCTAACACCTTACTTAGACGCACACTTCACATTTACATCTGACAGTGTCTCATTTACAATTAAATTAACTCAGCATTCCGTTGAATTAACAGGGATGCAATACAATTTTCTGATGAATGACAAAAGAATGAAAGGACTTTGATTCAGCTGTAAATGTCTTAATGCTTTTATTTCCTTTCTGTCTTGTTTAGCAACTTTGCACTGACTGTCTGCATGACATACATAACTGTCATTTCGTTTGTAATATTGATGACATAGAACGGTCTCTCGATCGCTGTACTTTCAAATAACTACAGGGCAGAATGGATGCCTGAAACCCCATCCTCGCCATGATTTAATTTAAATCCGAGAGACCGCCTCCGTGGTCTAGAGGTAGAGCGTCCGCCCGGAGAGCGGAAGGTCTGGGGTTCGATCCCCGGCCGCGTCATACCAAAAGACCTTAAAAGATGGTACTTGTTGTTACCCTGTCTGGCGCTCGGCATTAAGGGGCTAAAACAAGGACTGGTCGGCTCGGAGTCAGTATACTGTTTCTGAGTGGGGTATTCGTGTTAAACTGCGGCATGGTATCTCAGTGAGCTAGCACTATAAATCGGCATCAGTCCGGACTAGTACAAGCAGCCACACAAACACACACACGTATGGTAAAAACACAGAAAACAGTACATCCATTCCCTGGACAGAGGCTTGCCTGGTACCCTTGGTGAGTGAGATTGAGTGAGTTTGGTTTTACGCTGCTTTTAGCAATATTCCAGCAATATCACGGCGGAGGACACCAGAAATGGGCTTCACACATTGTACCCATGTCGGGAATCGAACCCGGGTCTTCGATGTGAAGAGCGAACGCTTTAACCACTAGGCTACCCGACCGCCCCGGTACCCTTGGTTCTGGGATCAGACAGGTGTCGTATGTTGTCCTAATGTCCGTTCACAATTAGCACCAAAATACCAATTTATTATCAGTAAACATTGTAATATTGGAAGCTGTTTAAACTGTTTACCGAATCACTATCAAATTGAGAGGTGGCTGAATCTGGTTTTTCGCCGCTTGTAGCAATGTTCCAAAATTGGGCTTGACATATTGTACCTATATGGAATTGACCCAAGTGTAGCAGGATGGCCTTTTCGTTCTTCAGACAGACATCCCCACCCCGTATGATCTGAGGTGTGAAAGGTTTAACCAAGGCCAGATCTTAAAGGCAAACTGGATCATCGGAAAAATTTAATCTTAATAGGTAAGGTCGTTGAAATGAGGGACCACTTGGCTATCTGACGACTCCGTCATAACTGGCAATCTGATATGGAGTCTTTATAAAACTTCAATTTTTCAGTGATTTATCTCACATATTCCAGAGGGAGTCTGCTAATGTTTGGCTGTTCAAGATTGTATCCTTTGTTTAGATCGTTCTTTCTGTGGGACATTCATTATTATAAAACGTAATTTAAACTGTATGGAAACGAAACTACCATTGTGCGATGTAGTTTATGTAGTGTAATTAATGGTTGCATGAGCATAATAATAGAGGTATGAGTGATTGGGGGAAAATTTGGAAAAGGCCAACACAATGATACATACGGACATCTAAGGCATGGCACGGGGGGGCACGGGTGGCCGAGTCGTCATAGGAGCCGCGATTCGCTGTGCAGAGTTGCGTTCCTTGGGCATGCCAGAAACCTATGATTGTGGGTTCGAATCCCGGTTCTCCCCAATTATGTTGCTAGGTTTGTCAGCACCATACCCGTGCTCGTGGGTTTCACCGAAGTGGTAAACGTCTGAGACCTGCATCACTTTCGGCTTTCCTCCCACATTAAGGTGACACGCCGCGATATAACTGGAATACTGCCAAACGCTAACTCCCTCCTTAAATGCCTAATTTAAGTACAGTCACAGATTTGATAGTCAGTTCCAAATCTTCCATTCACAATATGTATGTTCAGAATTGAACACATTTCCAAAACTTACTCACTCACTCACTCACTCACTTTAAGGCATTCGACAAAGGTGAATCCATCATAGTACCTCAGACGTTAAAAGATGGCACTGCTCGGAGTCAGGGAAGTTGCTTGTAATATATAACATTAATCGCTGGTTTGTCTGGATATTATATATGAGCCACCATGATACAGCCACTATATGCCAGTCCCTAAACCTGCAGGGGTTTTCCATATTTCCCTGAGCTTACCTGTACACGTTCGACAGGAAGGATCCAGGCCAAATAAAATTAAAGAATTGGAAAGTTAAAATAGACACTGTGAATTTGAAAAACGTAAATACATGAAGCCGAATGACTGAGATGTATTGAAGACGGAGCCAAAAGTTATGTCTAATGCTCGAACCTACCTGTATGTCGAAGTTAGATTAATCGATTTGTTTGCTCTCAAAAACATGGGGATTCAGAGGCAGAACATAGTGGAGAGGCGGGAACGTGTTGATTGGAGTATCCTCAAGTGAAAGAGTTTGAAAGGGTTTGCTGCAGTCCAAAATCCACTTTCTTTGGCGGTTTATTACTTAACAGACAGGTCGGGACGAAAATTGTATTCCACATTTGTGAAATTTTGGGTTGCCCTCCCCCCCCCCCCCCCCCCCCCCCCCAAAAAAAAACAAAACAAAAAAAACAAAACAAAAAAAAACAAAACAAAACAACAACAACAACAAAAAACCAAATAATTAGATACTGTCTACACCGAGAACTCACTTGAGGTACATAAAGGTTCGTTTATAATTCAGAACATGTCTTGTAGTTTGCCTGTTTTGTTTGTTGTAGCCCTCAATGCCCTTTATCACTGCGTTATCTAAATAATCCAGTCCGGGTCAGCAAAACCAATGACTTATAGCATGACCAACGCAGTAAACTGTCGGACATGATGACACACAAACAGCCACGGTAATAGGCCATCGGAGTCCGGTGACACACCATCAGCCAAGGTAATCTGACGTCGAGGTAAGTTTACACACAATTAGCCAAGGTAATCTGACGTCAAGGTAAGTTTACACACAATTAGCCAAGGAAATACGACGTCGAGGTAAGTTTACACACAATCAGCCAAGGTAATACGACGTCGAGGTACGATGACACACAATCGGCCAATGTAATTTGACGTCGAGGTAAGATTACACACAATCAGCCAGGGTAATACGACGTCGAGGTAAGATTACACACAATCAGCCAATGTAATCTGACGTCGTCGTTAGTTTACACACAATCAGCCAAGGTAATCTGACGTCGAGGTACGATGACACACAATCGGCCAATGTAATATGACGTCGAGGTAAGATTACACACAATCAGCCAATGTGATCTGACGTCGAGGTAAGATTACACACAATCAGCCAAGGTAATACGACGTCGAGGTAAGATTACACACATTCGGCCAATGTAATCTGACGTCGAGGTAAGATTACATACAATCAGCCAAGGTAATACGACGTCGAGGTAAGATTACACACAATCAGCCAAGGTAATCTGACGTCGAGGTACGATGACACACAATCGGCCAATGTAATACGACGTCGAGGTAAGATTACACACAATCGGCCAATGTAATATGACGTCGAGGTAAGATAACACAATTAACCAAGGTAATACGATGTCGAGGTAAGCTTACACACAATCAGCCAAGGTAATACGACGTCGAGGTACGATGACAAACCATTTACCAAAGAGCCTGACTTAATCATACTTGGTCGACTTCAACGACCAGCAAATGTACTGGGACTGTACGTTTTCAAGCCACCTCCTTATTTAGCCCATGGGCTAAAACATAAATAAACAATAAAACGGGCTTAATTTAAATTGAAACATTGATTCATCTCCCTGACGAACTCTCGCTCCCCTAATAAATCAGTTCACTAACTACCTTGAATGTAGCCTACAACAGATTTGTGAGTGTTATATTGCTAATTAAATGTGTCTGGTGGATAGATGGATGTCGTTTTGGATCTAAATAGCTTCAGAGTGTATATCTAATTGGGATGTCTGTCATTGCGTGTTAGACAGGTCAGATCTCAATTAAGTGCGAGGGTGTTGTGTTGCCGGTCAGGTATTCTTGATATTGGAAGGGTATCTTCTTAATGGTTGACATTGCAGTCTTTTGTGATCATCTGCGCCAACTCATCAGAAAATCTAACACCAATTACGTGGTATGTCCGTATGTAGGCAATATTTCGAGACTAAGTTTATCTATCAGTGCTTATATATATATTTGAATGAGTTTAGGTTTTATCCACATTTCTTAATACACTTTCTTCAGTGGTAAACCGATCCGTGAAGATTCCAGTGTAGAGTAGGTCCTCAGCAACCCATACTTGCCGTAAAAGGCGTGTGTGCATGTCGTAAAAGGCGCTTAACGGGATCGGGTGGTCAGACTCGCTGACTTGGTTGATACATGTCATCGATCCCAATTGCGTGGATCAGCAATATTCCAGCTTTATGACGGCGGTCTGTAAATAATCGAGTCTGGACCAGACAATCCAGTGATTGACATCATGAACATCGATCCACGCAATTGGGATCGATGACATACATCAACCAAGTCAGCGAGCCTGACGACCCGATCCCGTTAGTCGCCTTTTACGACAAGCATGGGTTGCTGAAGACCTATTCTACCCCGGATCTTCACGGGTCAGTGCTCATATGAGGGGATACTGCCATATCCATGTTCAAGAAACCCACACCTGTTGTAGAGTTGCACAGGATCCTTGAGTGCCTTTGACACTCGTTCAGTTTGATTTTTCCTTGTTGGACATTGAACATTATTTGATGCCATAACTTTGGGATTGTTCCTATCGATGTTGATGTGTGGACGCTACCTGGATGGATTTTGGAGTTGCAACTTTCTGTGTTTCATGTTGGAGAGCTCCGATTTTAGTAACTTGCTTTGTCTCAAATTGGCCATGACAGATCTGTCTGACAGTGACATGTTGCGGTTTTATCTGTTTGTACAGGTTTAACGACAGATGCATAAGAATGTCCTGTTGTGTTAACAGATGCAACTAATTTTGGCTGTTTCCTGGCATCGAAGTAACTGATGTTTTGTTCATATTATGTTTTTGGACAACGGCTTGAAACTTATATTCACAGCAGTCTGTTGAGGAAGACATCATGACCCTGACAAATAGAGTATTTGAGAGGCTGAGGTGTTACCATCATGATCAAGTTGACCACATCTGAAGCAAGTGGCTTTACGTGTGCATGAATTCTGCCCACGTCCAAATTTCTGACATTTAAAACAGCTAGTAGATCGTGGTGTGTAGAGACGTGGGGAAAACAGAGGTGGGGAAACAACCAACTTTAATGCTTTGGTTTCAATCACAACTTGACTTCGAAGTTCAGATACAATTTCGTTAATGGTTTCTTAAGCCAGACTGTGACCGTGGTCTCGGATTATGCCCTTGCTGAAATTTGGGTCTTGCGAGCAGAACAGGTATATCGGTACATCATGAGCTTGTGGTTTCCAGGTGCATTTAATCAAAAGTTGTAATTGCTTTACCCTGGATATCCCTTTCGGAATCCAACAACCGGGTCACTGAATTGGGCACGGAATCAGATGCTGACAGTTGCCGGGGTTTTTTAAATTATTTTTTTATTGTGTTTACCCATTGTTATACATATTGGGGTTCAGCAAACCTACTCCCTGCCCACCACGTAGCACCAACAAGGGCGATGTCATATGTAAGCGGTATTCCAGCAAATGTAACACCATCTGGCTACAGGTATGTTATACTCCAGAGTGGGTTAAACGCCGCTTTTAACAGTATTCCAGTTATATCACGGCGTGTCAGCTTAATGTGGGAGGAAAGCCCGAAGTGATGCAGGTCTCAGACTTTTTGGTGCTGACAAACCTGGAAACATAATCGGGGCAAACCGGGATTCGAGCCCACAATCATAGGTTTCTGGCGTGCCCAAGGGACGCAACTCTGCACAGCGAATCGCGGCGCCTAAGACGACTGGGCCACCCGTGCCCCCTTATACTCCAGATGATTAACTAGATTGACCCATAAGCCACCGCCTTCTTTGTATACACTGTGGGCAAGTTTCATAAACTTGATGAATAGAAGACTATTTGAAAAGTATGCGGATTGAGTCAAACCATATCAAAAACTTCATCCACATGGCTTGACGTGATCAGCCGATTGATAAAACTGGGCCCATTCTACCACCCGTCCAGGTGAAGTCAGTGTCGTGGTGGTGTGTTGGGCAAAAGGAAAACTGTTCCTGGCCCCAGTGCCCGCAGCCACCAGACTACCTTCATCCACAGGAACAGGTTGCCCAATTTAGTCGCCTCTAAAGACAAGAAATGAGGTACTGAGGATACATTGTACACCAGGCCCTACGTGCGAAGAGCTATCAGCGTTACCCAGCACTCACCACGTGGAGGTTGCTCTTTGTGAGTGCCCTTCACACAAAAGCATTAGGGGAAGAATTACTGCTCTTCAAAACAAGCTTTCTACACTCAGAAATGATATGCCCTGGCTCATGGCAATATCTACAAGTAGGCTCCGACGAAAGTCAAGAAGTATCTTAAAATCCAACAGGAATAGAACTTGACCTTTTCGTCCACAAACTCAAAACCAGACTTAAAAACTAGGTCAAGGAAGGGATGAACTGTCCTTTCCAGATTTGTAACCATGCAAAATCCTGCCTGAAAACCCTGACTGCTTAAAACTCACTCTGTGAGTTAGCAAATAATCATCAGCCAAAGTAGAAGTCTGGTGTAACTGATCCACTTTTTGCTCATCAAGATATGTCCGAATGTCCGTTAACACACGGCTTAAAATCATCCAGCAAAAACAACTGCCTCAAACTAACAAAATTACCATTGACATTTTCATCACCTAGCAAACAAAGCTTACTTCTTTGTAACAAACTCAACAAAAGTAGAACCATCGTTTTTCTTAGCAGACCTAAACTTATGCCTATAAGCTTCAGGAACTAAATAACAAACCTTCAAAACTTCAGCCTTAACAACCTGATAAACAAAACTCCTATCAATAGTTGAGAAAGAATAAACTTCCTGAGCATTTCCCCTTAACACTCTTGCAAAACATTGTCCACTGGTTCTTAGGCCATTTCAAACCATCGTTTCGAAAGGTAACAAAAAATTCAAAATCACATTCAGAGAAGAGCGGAACAAGACTAATCTGCTTTGAGAGATCAAACGAGTTGTCACCAGTCGAATTTCTGAGACAGAAATAATCAGAGATCAGATAATCAGAGATGTAATTCAAGTTGTTTCAGCTTAATTTCTTTATGAATCCGAAATTCTCACTCTTCTTTTCATTTTCAGCGTTTAACTTCTCAGCTTCCAATCTCAATTTTTCTATCTCCGGGGTTCGATCCCCAGCCGCGTCATACAAAAAGACGATAAAAGATGGTACTTGTTGTTACTCTGTCTGGCGCTCGGCATTATGGGGCTAAAACAAGGACTGGTCGGCTCAGAGTCAGTATACCGTGTCTGAGTGGGGTATTCATGTTGAACTGCGGCATGGTATCTCAGTGAGCTAGCACTATAAATCGGCATCAGTCCGGACTAGTACAAGCAGCCACACAGAACACGTGCATGCACGTCGCTATATAAGTGCAATAATCTTGGACGCGACATTAAACCCCTTTCCACCTCACCTCAATATTCACGCGCCCATAATAACATCCAGACATGTTTCATATGAGCGCAACAGAATAGATAGACCATTTTCATTTCAGCCGATAATATGCTTGGGGAATGTTGGTTATCTGCGATCCTGGAACAGATTCTAGAAGGATGGCTGTACCTATATGAGGGCGACGAGAGGGAGATTGGAGATCTTCTCGACCTGACAGTTTTTCACCCGAAATGGGATCGTCTTGGAAATGATTCACTCCACTTTAGTTGAGTAGAGCTTAACAGGTTGTGTAGGAGGCACCCTATATGCTCCAGGGGAATAACCTACTTCTCATGAATAGAACAGGAGAAGAAATACCGCTCCACATCTCACCCTAACGTGACACGGCCTCGTTGAACAACGTGTACTGAATCACAGGAATATTTTAATTGAAAATGATATAATACTGAAAAATACAATTCACACCCAAGGAAATGTGCACAAGAGAATTGTTGGAGGCTATGCAAGTTCGGGAACAGTTGAAAAGTTCGATGCCAGATAGTGTTTTAAGAAATACCACACACACACAGGCACGCACACACACATACATTCTCTCACACCCGCTCATACGCACGCACGCATATATAAACACGCACCTACGCAAGCGCACACACTCATACACCCACATGCACATGCACATGCACATGCATATACGCACAATCATGTACTTGTGTCTTGTCAAGTGCGGATGAAACAAATCAACTGCTTGAAATTTTAAACGTCAACGTAAGTGAGTAACCAGTCTCGATTATCTGCCGGAACAGATGTCATTGCGCATAAAAGGTAAAGATAAAACGAATGGATTACTGAAAATCCCCGGATTCCCGCCAGCTTCCAACACTATTCTGGATTAAGGAAACAAACACAGACCTATTTCATACGGAAGCCTTTTAGGGACATTTGTTTTTTTTATAGTTTTTGTTTTGAATTTTCAAGATACTATGTTGAAATTTCAAGCTACTCAAATTAAATTTCTAGTTAGTATCTTGACGTTTCAAGTTAATATTTTTAAATTTCAACTTATTATCTTACAATTTCAACATATTATCTTGAAATTTCAAATTAGTATCTTAAAATTTCAAATTAGTATCTTGAAATTTAAACCAAAAAAACAAAAAACAAATAGCCCTTAAAGGCTTCCGTAATTTCAAGACATTCGGCAGTGACACAATTCTTGGCATTCGAGAGTGTACGACCCTCAATTATAGGGCCTGTTACTTACTGACGCTGCCATGTCTATTTGACCCATTGTATTTCCTTTGTTAATGTTAACCTGAGACTGTGTGTTTGCAGATAAAGCATTGATTATTCATTGATCTTGTGTGGTCATTTACTAATTTCACAATTTAGCTCTACCGATTTCAGGGTTAACCTTTGCGAAATCCCCAATCACAATGGTTTTTCTTTTTAAAAAAACTATTCAGGCTCATACACATGAAGTTTCAATTAAATAAATAATCTGTTTTTTGCAGCTTTAACATTACTAAGGCACGGGTGGACCAGGCGCCGCGATTCACCGAAGTGGTAAACGTCTGAGACCTGCATCACTTCGGGCTTTCCTCCCACATTAAGCTGACACGCCGTCATAAAACTGGAACACTGTTAAAAGCGGCGTTAAACCCAACTCACCCACTGACTTTAACATTACTGAAAATGTCTAATCTCCATTCCGAATCCCAGGAGAAATCCCGAATCATCAACAGTAATCCATTGCTGTCGAGGCCATCCATAAGGATTTCGGCATCGCTGAAGTGAACGTTGACGGCGATGATGTGTCCGAACAATGCCGTGGAATGGTCTGCGAGCTCAAATTCCTGCTTACCTCAAACGACTCCTGACAGTTTTGTCGGGGATTCTGCACAGACCTGTGGCTACAGAAATAGTAGAGGGGTGTTAAGAAGCGGTAACGGGGGAGACGCAAGCGGATGAAGTTGTCCTCCAGAATAAGATACATCCTCTACATTTCCAGGGCTCGCATCTCAGCAAACCTACGCTAACCACTGGATTTCAAATTCATGTTGATCAATAACAATAACTAATCGTCGTAATAATACTCTGTAGTGAGTGAGTGAGTTGGTTTAACGCCGCTTTTTAACAATATTGCAGTTATATCACGGTGTGTCAGCTTAATGTAGGAGGAAAGCCCGAAGTGATCCAGGTCTCAAACGTTTACCACTTCGGCGAAACCCACGAGCGCGGGTAGGGTGCTGACAAACCTAGAAACATAATCGGGGCGAACCGGGATTCGAGCCCACAATCAAAGGTTCCTGACGAGCCCAAGGGACGCAACTCTGCACAGCGAATGACGGTGCCTTAGACGACTGGGCCACTTGTGCCCCCTGATACTCTGGAAATGAACAACCTGTACGTGTGCGTTGAGGAAGATGTGGTCCACGCCTTCTATTGGGCCATGCACTAATAACAGTTAAATCAAGACACTTTTTTCTGTAAATATCAACAGTTTAAGGGTATTGTACGTGTGTGTGCGCTCTTGTTTGGGTGTACGTATCTGTACGTGTGTGTGTGTGTGTACATGATTGTGCGTATATGCGCGTGCATGTGCATGTGGATGTATGAGTGTGTGCGCTTGCGTAGGTGCTTGTCTATATATGCGTGCGTGCGTATTAGCGGTTGCGTAAGAATGCACGAGTATGTGAGAGTGCGCCTATGTGTGTGGTATTTCTTAAAACACTATCTGGCATCGAACTTTTGAACTGTTCCCGAACTTGCATAGCCTGCAACAATTCTCTAGTGTAAATTTCTATGGGTGTGAATTGTATTTTTCAGTATTTTATCATTTTCAATTAAAATATCCCTGTGATTCAGTACACGTCATTAACGAGGCCGTGTCTCGTTACGGTGAGATGCGGAGCAGTATTTTTTCTCTTTTTCGATTTGTTAAGAAGTAGGTTATTCCCCTGAAGGATATAGGATGTTTTTACACTTCTTGTTAAGCTCTACTCAACTAAAGTGAAGTGAATCATTTCCAAGACGAACACATTTCAGGTGCAAAACTGTCAGGTCCAAAAGATCACGAATCACCCTCTTGTCACCATTATGTAGGCACAGCCAGTCTTCAACAAACTGTTCCATCCCGAAACTGTTTGAAAGAAAATACCTGCAATGTTCATGGTTACACAAGGACAGATAACACTAAATTACTTCCTGTCTCCGGCTATTAAAATTTGGTCAAGGCAGCACTCGACATTTCTCTCGAAGTTCGATCATTTGCTAACACAGATACTTGCTACAAATACATTTACAACAGTTTCTAAAATTACTTAGAAAATAACAGCAGTCATTTCGTGTAAGTTCTGCAACAGGATAGGAATAGCATCCCCAGACAATTGACTCTTGTTGATTCCGTGGGTCGGCGGTATCTGGTCATACACGATATTAAAGTGTTGTGTCTATTTTTTTTAATATTTTTCAAATACTGGCAATCAAGACGATTATATACTTTTGTAACCAACCGTGCAGCTCTTTTTGAGAAAATTCGGTGTGTTCAGTTATGCCTTTAATTTCTAATAAGAAATTATATTCATCTTCCATTCCCAGATTTGACAAATTCGTAATGACCTATGTTCAGCCACCTCCACACGTTCATCTTTAACTGAATGAATATTTATTTCAGTTTTATCGGAAATATTGGCTGAAATAGTCATTAATATAAAATGTTCACATATGCGTGTGATGTCGTCATTAAAGATCAACACTATAATGAATGTTCTTTTTTGCTTCAACATTGTTTTTGGATGAACTGCTATCACACTTCAAAAGCTGGTTCTGGCTTGTAACACGTTTTTGATTCACATTTGTATGCATTCTTCTGGGATTTAATTATTAAATACAATGCATTGAAAGGAGCAATTTGGGCCCAAACGAGAAACTATGGAAATTTGAACATGATATCAATCTATCTAAGGTTGGGATCTCTGAGGGGTCACGGGTCGCCCAGTCGTCTAAGGCGCCGCGATTCGCTGTGCAGAGTTGCGTCCCTTGGGCACGCCAGAAACCTATGAGTGTGGGTTCGAATCCCGGTTCGCCCCGATTATGTTTCTAGGTTTGTCAGCACCCTACCCGTGCTCGTGGGTTTCACCGAAAAGGTAAACGTCTGAGACCTGCATCACTTCGGGCTTTCCTCCCACTTTAAACTGACACGCCGTGATATAACTGGAATACTGTTAAAATCGGCGTAAAACGTAACTCATTCGCTCGGATCTCTGAGGTGGTACAACGCCATGATGCTATTCAAGCTTAGGGAACCAACTGCAGGTCTAAGATCTCTATTTTACTCCTGTATCATGACTGTGGAATATATTATAGAAACCACCGAAGACCCGGCTTCGATTCCCCACATGGGTACAATGTGTGAAGCCCATTTCTGGTGTCCCCCGCTGTGATATTGCTGGAATATTGCTAATATCGGCGTCAAACCATTCTCACTCACTCACTCCATTCAATATATGAAATCTGCATCATGGAAAATGTTTTAGAGAAGAGATATGTATTGCATAATGTCATATTTTATAGATTACATGTCGGTCTATCCTTCGCATGTATTTAGGATGAAAATCGTGCTTGTTGCTTTTTCTACCAGAAGCTCTGTTATCAATGTCTGCGAGTCTACTGGGTCCGAATGTTCTGATTTGTACTTGAAATAAAATAAACCACACATGATTAGAGGTTTGTGCAGGATCTCAGATAACCAACATTTCGCAAGCATATTATCGACTGAAATGAAAATAGAAACTATTCTGTTGCGCTTATTTGTAACATGTCTGGGTGTTATCATGTGTTATCATGTGCTTCTTGAATATTCTGCAGTCAAAT
The DNA here is from genome assembly GCF_023055435.1 of Haliotis rufescens. Classification (NCBI taxonomy): domain Eukaryota; kingdom Metazoa; phylum Mollusca; class Gastropoda; order Lepetellida; family Haliotidae; genus Haliotis; species Haliotis rufescens. The sequence continues at coordinate 18,973,970 of NW_025964383.1, read as the reverse complement.
GTCAGTATACAATGCCGATTGATTATTAGATTCAAATAAATGCAATTTAACTATCACTTATAATTTTAACTCAGACACCGGATCAAATTCCATTAACGTCGGTCTTATTGTAACAAGCAAATAATACGACACTGCCCGTGGACCTCGTTATTATAAAACAATGCATGTTTCATGCAATGGTAATTATCCAGCAATATAAGAATCAATGAGACAACTTTTTACGTCAATTATGTCGTGTTTTTCTTGTTAATTGGTTGGTCGTCTCTGCTACATGTCTTAGAGTATCACTTTGCTACCAGTATCCACGGTCAGTGGGTAATTTCCCTCTTGTGCTTATAACCTTTATCTGTGAACATCTTACTCGTGTGGGGGCGGTCGGGTAGCCTAGTGGTTAAAGCGTTCGCTCGTCACGCCGAAGACCCGGGTTCGATTCCCGACATGGGTACAATGTGTGAAGCCCATTTAAGGTGTCCCCCGCCGTGATAGTGCTGGAATATTGCTAAAAGCGGTGTTAAATCATACTCACTCACTCACTCACTCTTACTCGTGTATGACTGAAACTTATTGTACGTCAATCAAAACAGTGTACTCTATTACTTCTATAAAATGAGTGCGCAATCAACAATGCTGGAAGCTTTCGTAAAATATAAAATTCAAGAACTCCCGAAGGTCTTGCTTCGGAATTGTTAATTTGTCTTCACCACTGCACCCATTGGCTACATGATACCCAGCACTTAAAGTCAACCACTGTACACCCATTAGCTACATGATACCCAGCACTTGAAGTCAACCACTGTACACCCATTGGCTACATGATACCCAGCACTTGAAGTCAACCACTGTGCACCCATAAGCTACATGATACACACCACTTGAAGTCAACTACTGTAACCCCATTGGCTACATGATACACAGCACTTGAAGTCAACCACTGTACACCCATTAGCTACATGATACACAGCACTTGAAGTCAACCACTGTACACCCATTAGCTACATGATACACAGCACTTGAAGTCAACCACTGTACACCCATTAGCCACATGATACCCACCACTTGAAGTCAACCGCTGTGCACCCATTAGCTACATGATACCCACCACTTGAAGTCAACCACTGTACACCCATTGGTTACATGATAACCAGCACTTGAAGTCAACCACTGGACACCCATTGGCTACATGATACCCAGCACTTGAAGTCAACCACTGTACATCCATTGGCTACATGATACACAGCACTTGAAGTCAACCACTGTACACCCATTAGCTACATGATACACAGCACTTGAAGTCAACCACTGTACACCCATTAGCCACATGATACCCACCACTTGAAGTCAACCGCTGTGCACCCATTAGCTACATGATACCCACCACTTGAAGTCAACCACTGTACACCCATTGGTTACATGATAACCAGCACTTGAAGTCAACCACTGGACACCCATTGGCTACATGATACCCAGCACTTGAAGTCAACCACTGTACATCCATTGGCTACATGATACACGGCACTTGAAGTCAACCACTGTACACCCATTGGCTACATGATACCCAGAAGTTGAAGTCAACTACTGTACACCCATTGGTTACATGATAACCAGCACTTGAAGTCAACCACTGTACACCCATTAGCTACATGACACACACCACTTGAAGTCAACCACTGTACACCCATTGGCTACATGATACACAACACTTGAAGTCAACCACTGTGTACCCATTGGCTACATGATACCCAGCACTTGAAGTCAACCACTGTACACCCATTGGCTACATGATACCCTGCACTTGAAGTCAACCACTGTACACCCATTGGCTACATGATACCCTGCACTTGAAGTCAACCACTGTACATCCATTGGCTACATGATACCCTGCACTTGAAGTCAACCACTGTACCCCCATTGGCTACATGATACACAGCACATGAAGTCAACCACTGTACACCCATTGGCTACATGATACCCAGAACTTGAAGTCAACCACTGTACACCCATTGGCTACATGATACACGGCACTTGAAGTCAACCTCTGTACCCCCATTGGGTACATGATACCCAGCACTTGAAGTCAACCACTGTACACCCATTGGCTACATGATACACGGCACTTGAAGTCAACCACTGTAACCCCATTGGCTACATGATACCCAGAACTTGAAGTCAACCACTGTACATCCATTGACTACATGATACCCAGAACTTGAAGTCAACCACTGTACCCCCATTGGCTACATGATACCCTGCACTTGAAGTCAACCACTGTACACCCATTGGCTACATGATACACGGCACTTGAAGTCAACCACTGGACACCCATTGGCTACATGATACACAGCACTTGGAGTCAACTACTGCATCCGTTGGCTACCTGATACCCAGCACTTGAAGTCAACCACTGTACCCCCATTAGCTACATGATTCTCAGCACTTGGATTCAACCACTGTACACCCAATAGCTACATGATTCTCAGCACTGGAAGTCAACCACTGAACCCATTGGCTACATGATACCCAGCACTTGAAGTCAACCACGTCCCCACGAGGTTAATCAGACATCTTTGTTTCACATCACATGTCCACTTAGAGAGACTCTCTCTCATGCAAACCCCGCATCAGTGATGTCGGCCCTATCTATTCTTGTCTAATCCGGAAAAAAACACTCTGGGAAACAATGACACCAGCCTGTGATTTCGGAAATGATATTTGTTAGGTGATTAAACTCTACACATTTCACTCGGTAGCAAGGAGAGGGTCGAATTTGGGTCGCGGATACTATCTTATGCAGCAAATAAATCGTCCCTTGAAAATTCATTACTCAGGATTAATCTTCGAGACATCAGGTTCTCTGATTTAATTGCATAAACTTGAAGCATACCTGAACGAGGCTCATTATTTGCTTCCAATCCTGTGTTCAAGTAAGGAAGATCTTTTCTCCTCGAATTGAACCAAAGTAAAGACCAGGAAAGTCTCTTCAAGAATAATTAAGTTTTCCCCCAATTCCGAGGCATGCTGAAAGGTCATTTTGCTGAATTTCATCTGATATCTCGAGTTAAAATCGAAGAAAATAGTTATGAAAATCTTCAACTCTCTCCTGATAATTGCCACAGGGGCCTGACATTTGTCAGCAGAAATCTAATATACAAGAAACATTCACGATGTGCTGATAAAATCCAGACACGGTTTGAATATTTAGTTTCAATATTATTTCTTGTGTATGGCGGGCATCAAAATGTCCGATTGAGTATCTGAGCTCCAGTAAACAGTCTTCGGTAATATTTTCATTAAAGGACAGAATAATCAATACAAACAATTCGAACTATTGGAAATTAAAAACGTCATCAACTGAGAATAACCGGTCTCAAATATCCGCCGATACAAATTATGTACAAAATGCGATACAAAGTGATGAAAATTTTATGGCTGGATCACTGGAAATTGTGTCAATAATTCGGGTACTCAAATCTGCAAAGCTGCCCTATGGTCTGATCATACTGACATCAGTTAGCGCGTTATATCAGTTGCAGACACTGTGTAGTGAGTCAAAGTTGCGCAATGACACAGTCAGAAAAATCACTGCTGTAAATTATCGTGTCTTGGAAAGTTTAAAGGTCAAAATTAGAACATACACAATTCTAACTTTCTAACCGATCGTCTTGAAGGTCAACCTTATTCATATAAGTATCCTAAAACAATTTAAATTAGCCGACTCACAAGCACCGTGCACTTGAAAGCAAGCCATGACTAAAAACGCATTCAAGAGACATTCACATTCACAGCAATGCTGAAAGTCTTGATAAACTGAAATACACGTCCAGGGTCTTATTGTCTTCAAAGTCATTGTCAGGAAGATATAATGGAGACAGTCGTGCCACTCGTAACAAAGGATAAGCGAAAATGGACATTTTTTAGTTGTGATCTGCTTTGTGGAATATTCCAGGCAGCATTCTACAATGGCACTGAAGACTGCTTGATTCTGATTGGTCAATATCAGGTACCTCCCTTTCGATACCTCATGACAAACACTGTATGGGTCTAGTATCAGAGGTTCTGGTCACGCATAAGGTTCTGTCTCTCGAGATCTGGTCTTCAACTAAAAACAACCGGCGGTATTCAGCACTACTTCAGCCAGTGGTTCTATTGACAATGGTTGTGCCAGTAGGCTCATTTCCACAGGAAATCACCAGGTTATTGTTGAACATAACTACAGACCAGGATTGTACTCTGGCTTCATGCAACTGTAAACAACACTGTCTCCGTCAACAACGACTTTGGCAACCCTGGACAGCGAATTTTAACGGAAGTCAGGCAGTCAGGCCTGTCACCCCTACAATGAGAGATGTTATGTTGATTTCCAAGCAGCTACCTTAGTTGAGTCCAAGCAGTGCCAAATATGCAACAGGTCACTAATTACTGCAAGATATTATCCTTGAACTTTTGTAATAGTTGTACGTTTTTCACTGCATGTAAGACCGCCTCCGTTGTCTAGTGGTATAACGTCCGCCCGGAGAGCAGAAGGTCTGGGGTTCGATCCTCGGTCGCGTCATACCAAGACGTTAAAAGATGGTACTTGTTGTTACCTTGCCTCGCGTTCGACATTAAGGGGCTTAAACAAGGACTGGTTCGCACAAGTACGAGCAGCCACACAAACACGTACATGCAGATGGCTATGTAAGTGCAATAATCTTGGACGCGACGTTAGACTCCATTTCACCTCACCTCACTGACTGTACCCTTATCCGGCATGTTCAGACAGCTGACCTACTTACCCATGTGTTGCGCGAGCCAAAAGAGTACCAACCTTTTCGTCATGGTAGAATGGCGATAAGCCTACTGTGCTTTAGGCAAGTTTCATTGTAGTTTAGAATCCTCTTAATTTGGAACCTGGTACTCTAGCGTTATCCCCTAAGTGACCCATATGACGACAGCTGTTTGGACGCCACGCTGGTCGTTGGTCGTACTGCAAAGAGTTCGTGGTGAAAACTTATACCACATTAAACGGGTTAATTAGGGAAATAAATTATTTCAAACAAGAATTACGATATATACTAATTTTGAAACAACCAATATCATGGTAGACAATAATTAACTAAACTTCGTTTCCTTTAGTAATTACATGGTAAATGCATTAGTGCCACGCCGATTCACAGTTGGAACATACCGTGGTTTCTTATTGAAAGAAATTACGAATATGAGGTGGTTTATTTCTGTTTGGAATCAATAGGTTTATTTATCATGACACACGGAGCCCTATTGTACATGATGGTTGTATTGTTAGAAAACCACATGTATTAAAAAGTTTTTGACGGGCATTTTGAAGCTGGAAGAATATGAAGACATGAAACTTTTTATTGATAACAACCGTTACTTCTTTATTATTTTAACGTGGTTTCAGGGCTAATTCTTGCCCTGGGAAAGCGTACTGAGCTATTATATATATAGAGAGAATCTCATCTGATATATCAAATATATCAACACGAGTTGATAAAAGTAGAAACATTTACGAAGCTTGCCGAGAATTTTTGCCACTTTTATCAACGAGTGTTGATATATTTGAAATCAAAAGACACGAGGGTGAGATTTTATTTATCATCCAACATCATTCTTCAAACTTTTTCAGTTTGTAGACAGAAATTAGCAGTGTCTTCAGTGTAAAAAAGTACTGCTAACAGCTTCAGTAGCAGAGCCTTTAGTGATGTCATTTGATTGTGACGTCATGGTAACCAGTGACGTCACAATGGTCTGCAAAGCATTGTGATGCAATTTCATTGCAGCGATATCTACAGTGTAGATATCGCTTGATCTCATCCAAGCGATATCTCCTGTGGGAGCCAGTTTTGATGATAAATATATATGCTGATATATTTACACAAGGGTAATTAATGTACAATGACAACGCCATAACGAGGACGTTGATGGGAATCGTTGAAGAGAAGCCATTCAATAAAATGAAGTCGTAGTGATATGTGATTCCACGTTGTATTGTTAGCCATAGAATATTTCATGTCCACATGCATTACAGGTCTAGTTGATATTCTGAAGTAGTGTTGATCTCGGGAAAGTCGCATATATATATATATATATATATATATCTCAGGTCAACAGACTGACAGGATGTCTTAATGAACCTTAACAGCTGTTCTACCATCTCGCAGGCTAAGGAATGATGATGGTCTCTAGTGCAGTAAGCGTTAACAATCAATGACAGCCAATTTATCTACTTTACAGGAGTTAGCGTGAATCTTGCAGCATGCGTCGATGAGGTTTGTTGGAGTGGGGATGGCGGAATGTGGTGCTAAGAGAGGTAATGAGCTGAGTCAGCATCATGCTCTCCTATCTGCCTCAGTGTGCAATCTGAAAGTGTGCCAGGATATATCACTTCAAGTCCGTGGGGAATAGATGACACAGCAGTTCTAGCCTGTTGTTCCTGATAACGCCAATCGATGTGCCTTACACCATGCGCTGAGATCTCCCAGACCTCCTTATTGCAACTACCCAGCTAATGTGTGTCCTCCAATGGGTTCTAATGAATAACACAGAGGGATTCTGTCTCTTGTAGCCTTTGATAATAACATGCATTTGAATGAGAGCGGTACATGCCAGTTCCTGTGACCGAGGTTTACCTGTCTTGATTAATGGTAATAGAAGCTAACATATTTTGGAAAGTTGTTGCTAATTTGACCAGTCATTGTTTTATTCCCTAAAGTTTATATGCCGAGCGTCTGGCAGGGCAACAACAACTATCTTCTTGTAATGAGTTTTGGTATGACGCGGTCGGGGATCGAACCACCGATCTTCCGCTCCCTCTTGTCTAATGATCATCAGGTAAGATATTTCAGAAAAGGTTGACTTTTGTAATGCAAACAGAGGGTATATAAAGGAGTATTTAATAGATATGGTTTTATTATACGGGAGAAGACATTTGCTCTAAAACACAAAAGAAATCAAACAACTGAATGTTTGTTGGTGATAATGAAAGTTTGTTTGTTGATTCTAAAAATATTCGTATGACATAAACTGAGGGGCAACGGAAAGTTAATCGAGTTTTTTATGTTGTTGCAAATTGAAAGAACTGTTGTTTTATTTCATGGTCTATTTAACCATAATTCATTCCTGACAGAGGCTGTAAAATGTAATCTGTGGCTGAATAATTTTATGAAAAGTAAATCGGTTTATTAAAGACTGGGGTAGGAAATGAATGTGCAACAACATGACCTCTACCGTGTTTGACATGTTTATTTGTGCCGAAAAAAAGCAGATTTATTTTTTTTCCAAAGATCAGATGTTTCAGATACCTATCAGTAGTTGTGTGCTATGCGAAGAAAGTTTGTTTTTCTTGAAGATTTAAATGAAATTATATTTAAAAACTAAAACCATGTAGAAGTATTATTTACGTGCTGACTGAGCTCCAGTTCAGTTAATGCTTTTGACATAATATCGCTATGGTTTTGTTGTGTTATTTATAGAACAAAATATTTTATGCATATTGATATCATTATTTTTAAATCTGATTGCTATCATACATCAATGATGCACGATTTGGTAACACACTGTGAAGACATGGGACCGCTGTAACACTTTTTTATCAGTGCATACGGTTTTCTTTAGTTTATATTATATTTATTTTTCGTACACCTGAAGTGGTTATAACCGCGACGTCAGCTTAATTTACGTCACTGAGTAGTATGCAAGCTGGTTGTCGACCAAGCACCATGAGAGTTAAAGTTATATTTAGGCCATATTGTAAATTGAACATTTCTGTACATTATAGTTTATAAGACGTCGTCTAACCACAATGCAATAACTAGTAAAAGATCAACGATTTACTTTAAAACGAGTTTTAAAACCAAAATATAAATATAAAAATCAGGCTATTGATCTCCAGCAACAATAGGTAGACCACCACACTCGGGAGCTAGAGGACGTCCGATACCTCTTTAACCTGAACGCTTCCCCAGCAGGAATGATATCACCCACTCAGTCTCTGGTGATTGATTATAGGTTACATACCCAGAGTCTCATTTCAAATCACCTGTGCTGCTATCTAATTCCACAGATCGTGATATCACAGACTTCGGTTTAGGCTATCCTCTAAAATGACAACACACTCGTCGAACAAAATGGCCAAACATTAGAAAGGGAAGAAACATAAAATCGATCTGACTGTTATAATAGATAGTTTTAAGATAAATGACCCATAAACGATGTTTATTTCAGATAATTGGCTCATAAACTTTCATTCAGATAACAGGGAAGAGCTCGAATTTCCTTTGACATTCGAGTGAATAATTCTTTTCAAAGCGCTTCCTTTAGGGGATTAGAGCCCATGCCTCTGTCTGTGATAGTCTCTCTGAGATCTGTAATACAGTCATCAATCTTACAACAAGCCATGCTTGTCCCCTCTGATTAAATCTAGCAGTTTCTGAAAACTCTGAGCAAACCTGGGCCAGGTTGACACCTCGCTGTGGCATTAGAGCAAAGGAAATGGCAATCCTCTGGAACTTGCCTACAATTGAATATGATCAAGCAAAAGTTGGAGGATGCTGTATTCATAACATGTGAAATATTAGATAACGAGAAGTAGGTTTTGATTGCAGTAGGTCTTGGAAGTCTTGAATAGAAAATAATTAGGTATTAAGTAGACAAGAAAAGTAGTTATCATTTAACATGTCAGGAGGCATCTAGCTATGCAATTAGGTCATTTGCATGAAACGATAATTGCTGGTATCAGGCCACTTTCAGTGACTGTGAAGACAGAAATAGGTCAGCTGTCCCAGGAAATTACTTCGTTTATCTCTGCATGTTAAACAATTTGAAGGAGACCCAAAATGGTTTAAAGAATGGATAAAGTCCCTTGACAAGCATGTTAGTTTTGCGGGTATTCCCAAAGACAAAATAACATTAGTGGCTTTGTAAAGTAGCTGTGGCCTTGTTAGTGATTTCTTTACAAAGACTCTGCAAGATAACCAAAGTAGTACCTGGCCTGTTGTTAAAATAGAACTTACCTCACGAGTCACTGACTCACAGAATGCCTTTGCACTATTGCAAAAACTGAGACAAAGTAATGAGGAAAGCGTTCAGATATTTGCAGAGAGGTTGTTAGCATTAGCAGAGGAAGCATATGTAGGCCATGGCCAAACTTCAAATGCGGCAATAGAGCACCAGTAGGTGGGTTTCTGTGTAGGACTGACACATGGGTATTTGAAAATGAAAATAATGAGGGATAACCCCAAGAGTTTTGTGGAAGAAGTCAAAATAGCGATGAAGGAACACAACCTTAGGAAAAGGTTGGACTTAAGGTTAGGGATTATGATGGGGACTCACGAACGGGTTGACAGACCAGATAGGGCTACTCATGACCCAATGGAAATTGACCATTACATGTCACAACGAAAATGTTATAAATATGGCCTAGCTGGGCACAGAGCAAAGAATGTCTAATGGTCAATGCGGTTAGTACTAACAACAAACACCATTAAAAAGTCGTATGCTGGTATTGCAACCGACAATGGTGCTGTTGTACAAAACAACCTAAGCACTACCCCTGTAAGTCTATGTTAAGATATGGGAGTTACGATCACCTTATCGCTAAGATCGCTTTGTACTAAGGCACCCTGGACATTATAGATATGAATGCCCTGATAGGATAGTATGATGATCAATTGGAGGGGAACCCAAACTCATGTGTTGTATCAGTAGGCAGACGTAGGTATAGCGCTTTAGTTGATTCGGGGGCAGAAGTATCCTTAATCCACCTAAGAGTGTTTGAAACTTTGAAAGGTGCTTCCAAGTCAACTTCAGAGAAAATTTCCTTCAATCAGGTCATGGAAGTCCGCTTGCTGTGAAAGGATGTGCGACAATACCATTTAGGATAGGGAAACAGCTCATAAAGCATAAATTATATATCGTTGGTGACAGCAACAGAAACAGAATTCTCAGATGAGACTGGTTGGCCGACAATGGAGTGAGACTCTACTTTGACCTAGGAAGACTAAAAGTAGGTGACGGTTATGTCCCCTTAGAAGAAGACATACAAATAGCATCAATCCTCAGACTAAGCAACAGGTCAATCCTAAAGCCCCAAACAGTAGATGTGATAAAGATTAAGACAAAGAAAAACTATTTTGACCGACAACGTTGTATGAGATCCAGGGTGAAGAGGGACATAACATTAACTCAGAGCCCGGGTTGATGGTAGGAAACTCACCAGCCAGGTTGAACAAGAAAGGTGAAATACTGTTCATATTGGTAAATAAGACAAATAAAATATTCCTTCTCAGGAAAGGATGTATCACAGGGACGTAAGAACCTGAAGCTACAGCAGTGTTATTAAAATACATGACAGATAGAATGAACCTCAAAATGACCGAAGGAGATAACAGAATACGGGAGGCACATATTGATGCGCGTTTTGAACACAGGGAGGAAATTACCAAATTACTCAGTAGGAACAGAAACCTCTTCGCAAAAACCGACATGGAGTTAGGTCATACAGACAGTTGAAATGAAACTAGACACAGGCGACCATGCCCCAATCCAACTCCAGCCCTATAGGACTCCCTTAAACAAGAAGAAGATTATTGACAAAGCAGTTGATGACATATGTTGGCTTCGGGGTTATCAAGAGATCTAGGTGACAATAGAGTTTTCCTATTGAGGACAAAAAGGATGGATCCAAACGGTTCGGTGTATATTAGACAATGGAACAAGGTCACGAAACAAATCTCCCATCTTCTGCCAGTATTTGATGATATTTTGGCATAATTAGTAATGCATCATACTTCAGCTCATTGGATTTTAAACCAGATTATTGGCAGGTCCTTATTGATGAAAATGATAGTGAAAAAACAGCATTCTCACGTCATCGAGGTTTCTTCAATTTCTCAGTAATGTTATTTGGTTTGAGTAACGCAACTTCCTTACTCATGCAGCTCAGGAATATTATACTTCAAGACCGTGAAGCTTTTGCTATTGCATATCTTGATGACATTCTTATATTCTCACCACAGAGCACATGAAACACTGTGGCATAGTACTAGTAGAATTGAGAGAAGCCTTAAGTTGAAATTGAGTAAAGAAGGAAGAGACAAATTACTTGGGTTTTAGTATCAGCAAGGATGGGGTAAAACAAGACATGGGTAAAGTAAAGACAATAAGGCAGATGTCCCCTCCTTCAGCTTTCAGGGAAGTCAGAAGTTTTATGGGAATGTGCAGCTATTACAGAAGGTTCATACCGAATTTCTTAAAGGTAGCTGAACCCATAAAAACATTGACAAAGAAGTATGCTAAGTTCAAATGGTTCACAGAATGCCAGGAAGTATTGACTTTCTAGCAGTCTAACTGTTGTCCTATTACTGGCATATCATGACAACAAACCATACGTGTTGTACACGGACGCTAGTGTAGGTGACTGTCTAACTCAGGCATGTGAAGATGGTACATAATTTCTCCCAGGTATTTGCAATGAGAAACCTATCTGTGTCCTATCCAGTGATTCGAGTGGTTCCCAGGTTAGGGGATCTACTATTGAGAAGGAGGCTTATGCTATCAATTTTGCCCTATAGAAATTAGACTATTACTTGCGCAATGCAGATTTAGTTATTCGGACTGACCACAAACCCCTCAAGTATTTGTTAGAATCACCAATGCAGAGCAGAAGAATTCAAATGTGGGCAATCGGGATTAGTGGTTACAATTGCAAGATTGAGTATATCACAGGTACTGAGAATATTTATGCTGACGTACTGTCTAGACTGCCAAGTGACAAATCTAGACATGAAGACATGACAGTTACTGGCTTTGACCTCAGTCAGAAGGACAAAGTTGACTTCAGTGAGAACAATTTGCAGATTAATGCTTTGAATTCAAATAAGTTTGACCCTAAGACATTTACTAGTTGTGACGTTACAGAACAGGAATCCCCTGTACAAACCAAAGTAGTTATGTCTAGTTGCAACATGGTAACTGAAAAAGCAACGGATGTCACACTTATAGAAGCAAAGAGAGCCATCCAAACAGGACAGGCAGGCAACGTAGAGCAAAACAGGATGATTATCATGGAAGATGTGGTGTGCTTCATATCTGACCACACTGATGATCCCATCACCCGCGTGGGTACCAAAGCAACTACAGAACTTAGTCATTAAACAATATCATGACGCCAATGGGCACATGGGCATTGATAAGACATATGATTCTATGTACAAGCATCTCTGTCAACCAGTGTGTCCCTTGTCAAGGGCGAGTCATGTAGAAACAGAAAACGCCTATTTAAGAAACAAACATTCCCCCATATCCATTTGCAAAAATAGAAATAGATCTGTCAGGGCCCTGTCCTAGATCTCTAATTCGCTAGATCCTAAAGAGATCAAAGCATAGGCAGAAGGCCTATGACAATTAAAGTTGGAGACCAAGACTACTACCAGCCTCATCAGCTTTGAAGCAAGCTCCAAAGTAAGTGGGTTCCTATAGGGTAGTCGAACAAAAGCCTCATCTTACTTTTGTAATAAGCAGTCACTTAGACGCCACTACTATCCATGCACATAGAGGGAATTTAAGGTTGGCAAAAATCGATGTATGGGAAATTCCCAAATCAGAACCATTAGGAGAGCGACCTTTGTTGTATCCCCAGAAAGCAGCCAGTGACGATGACAGCGTGACACGCCTTGATAAGATAGCTAAGAGGTATAGGAAAGAAAGAGATGACTCTTCCTACTAAGAAAGATATATTTGTGTTATTTAATGGACTAAACAATGGTGTCGTGTTGCAGATAAAACTAAAAGAAATGTTTCAAGACATTAGGGGAGTTAGGAGAGATCAAAGCGTTTCGTATCCCCCTTTGTAGAAAAAGCATTATTTTTTATATTTGGCACAGTATCTGAAGAGGATTTCGAAGAAATACATAAAAATGTTGAAATGTTTTTTTAAGAATCAGAAAGCCTTATCCAAAGCTTGCAGAAGAAAGTCTCTCTATATTGAATAGCTCGGATAATAGACACAGGATCTGGCAGTTGACTTACATAATGTGAAATTCCTTAACATAATGAGAACTTTACAGGACAAGATGTTACAATTAGAGCATTACGTGTCTACGTATTTGGGGTGTTCATAGTTGTCAGGGCAATTAGTGAAATTATCCAGAAAACAGAGTTCTATCTGCAACATCTACAGTTACAGTTAAACATCCTCGCTCTGAGGAGGTTGACACCTAGTACTATCACCCCTTTTAATTTAAGGAAATTACTCATTGACATTAGAACGTACTAACCTCGTACTGCACAGTTACCACGAGATCCTAGTAAGTTGTTGTGGCGTTTCTTTTGGACCTTACTGAGTACTGCAGTTACATATGAGCATAAAATCTTAGTGATTATGAGTATCCCTCTATCAGATGGAAGGTAGGAAGTTCATAAAACCCAGAATTAACCTGTCCCATGGTTTGGGGGTAACCTACAATCGAATGATTTAAGTAACATGTTTGCGCAATACCAGCTTGAAGACAATACACTGGCTGTAAATAATGAGTAAACAAAATTTGCATTACTTACCTCAGATGAGTAAAAAGTATGAACTAATCCATTGATGGGTTACTGTTTCATTCAAAGCCCTGTTTCTCCTATGAATCTCTGTAAGTTATGCTTAGCCGCATTACTTGTAAACAAACAAGATGATTTTAAAGAGCAATGTCAACCTTTTTTAGTTCGAACTCTCTAGCAGATTTGTTAATTGATGAGTTTGTGGAAATACGTACAACAATGTCCATATGAATTACCTATGCGTGTACTACTACTAATGATTAGTTGACTCGAACATGTTAAATTGGCTCGAATATATTGATTGGCTCGAGGAAATCTCCACGGTATATTTCTAATCGGTCGGGGGCAAATGTGTGTGTGTGTGTGAGAGAGAGAGAGAGAGAGAGAGAGAGAGAGAGAGCGAGAGAGAGCGAGAGAGAGAGCGAGAGAGAGAGAGAGAGAGAGAGAGAGAGAGAGAGAGAGAGAGAGGGGGGAGGAACAACTTAGGTAGACCAACAGGCAAACATCACCAGCAGAACACAGTGAAACAGTCTCGGGTCGGGGCAGAACAAAGATACGTGATCGTACTGAGCACTAGTCCAATTCAAATTGTAATTCTGAGACATATAAAATGTCAATATTAGAAACTAAAATAAGTTTTTGGAAAAACATTAGCTTCTCATTAAGGCTGCCATTTACAATCTCGAATTCCTCTACTTCTTCAGTTCTATTTCATTTGAAGAACTGCAGCTGGAATATTAAATCGTAAAAATAATCGTCTTTGACTACGTCATCGTTTAATTACACGTATATTTTTATGAATCATAAGGCACGGTATTTGAAGTAAAGAATTTACTGTTGTACGCTTGCGTGAACTGTAATGGGCACAGTTACTACGCTCTTCAACATGATATTCTGCAGACTACAAGAATGTCCACAATGCAAAAACATGCCCAGTGTCGGATATTTCAAGGTACTTATTTGATTAACTGTCAGAAAGCAAGACAAAATATCCCTAAGATTAGATTGGATATTGGATTACATAGTTATGATCTTCGTCCAATTTGACAAAAATATGGCTCAGAATGACTCTCACACCCAGCCTTTTGGATGTGAATTAATCTGTGACATCAAGGGCAAACATGCCGATCCGTTGGAATGCACACAAAGATATATTGCATGCATTGTACATAGTCTTGATAAAAGATCTCCGTCAGAATCCACTATTGCGAATCTTGGACTTCGGACAATTACTGAATGTATTGATAAATGCATTTTTTTATTTCTTGGTCTTTTATGCAACCTAAACTGTATGAACTTTGCAAAATATTTTTGTGTGCGTCCATTGCAAGCCCTGTCAATTCAAAGACAATCTGTGGAGAACGTAAATCAACACCTGATGTACAATTTGGGGGCCTAGTATTGTACATATGCTCAATATGGTACTTTCCCTCCAAAGTCGAAATGAAGAAATCCTGTTAATGAAACTATATGCAAATACGAAGAACAATTATGGCTCACAAATGTATCAAGTAATGCAAGCATACGAGGGATGATAAATAGGTTTTGCAACTTCAATATCAGACCAACTTGCAGAATATCTTTTGCACTTTTATTTTTCAATATAATCTCCATTTACCTCAATACACTTATTCCATTTGTCTTCCAAGCTTTTAATACCACTTTTTATAGAAATCCGCAGATTGGCCCTCTAACCATGCTTTTGTGGCAGCCTTTATGTCTCGTCATCCTGGAAGCATCTTCCACGTAGGGCAGATTTCATTTCAACTCTCCGGTTCGAAAGAACAGGTCGCCATATGTGAATGTGGATACGAGCAGTTAAATCACCCACCCTACAGCCCAGACTTAGCCCCTAGTGACTATTTCCTGTTCCGGCAAATGAAATCTGTCCTACGTGGAAGACGCTTCCAGGATGACACTTCCTCGAATCTGTACAAACTGAAGCATCTTTTTATATGCCGTTTAGTATATATCTGTCTTCGTATGGGTATTTGATAAGCTGTTTCGAATTGTAAATATATGTCATGCCCTTTTGTATTGTCTTAGCCGCGTCTAAATTAATATATTTTCATTGCAATCTTTGAGAAAGTCACACATTTCTTGCTTAGGTGACCCGACTAAATCAAATCATTTCAGAAAAAGCGTGTCGACCATCAGGCACCGGGGACCAGAATGCAGACTTTAGTTATACGATGTAATTTGTTGTGTTGAAGTGCGGTCGCATGCGATACTGTGTCTTGCGTTGGGTTGAAGTGCCGTGGTATGTTGTGCGATGCTGATGATGTCTGTTGTTGAAATATGGTCATATGTTATGCAATACTGTGTTTTGTGTTGTGTTGAAGTGCCGTGGTATGTTGTGCGATGCTGATGATATCTTTTGTTGAAATATGGTCATATGTTATGCAATACTGTGTTTTGTGTTGTGTTGAAGTTCGATGGAAGTGCACCAGGACATCTTTTTACGTCTTATGGTGTCACGCGGACGGAGAATATGAACCGGGGACAAAAGAAACGCCACCAAAAATATAATGGTCGTCAGTTTGCCAAACAGCACGAAAACAGTTGGGAACACATAGCTGGAATACAACTTTAAATAATTATCTGGAGCAGTAACTTGAACCAGCTGACCATCCACTGCGGTAATAATGATGGTGGGCCCAGAGGCAATTGAAATCTCCAGATCCACTGGCTATCATCCGAGATTATCAAATCAAGATTAATACTGTTTAGCCGTCGCTTTTCCTATTAACCTGAGGTACACTGTTAAAATTTGTTCAGCGTCTTGTCTGTGCTTAGTACTGTATTACGGAAGTTAAAAGTTCTGAGATGGCAGGAGGTGCATGCTGGGAATTGTTTGTTGGTCTGAAGTTTTGTAGTTCAAGGTAACTGACTTCTTATCACGTGTCCGGACATGTTGATTAGTCGCAAGGTGTTTTTGAAGAGTGTAATATGAAAAGAAGATTTAAGAGTTCTTGGTCTAAATGTTTACGACGTTGTTTGTTCAGATGCGAAAATAGAATTCGTGTCGTATGTTGAGAAAACTGTTTTTCAATGTTGAAATCTATTTATATTTTAATATGATTTTTTTATCTGCTAGAATAACAAACAGTGACTGAGATAAGTGAGTGAGTGAGTGAGTTGGGTTTAACGCCGCTTTTAACATTATTCCAGTTATATCACGGCCTGTCAGCTTAATGTGGGAGGAAAGCCCGAAGTGATGCAGGTCTCAGACGTTTGCCACTTCGGTGAAACCTGCGAGCACGGGTATGGTGCTGACAAACCTAGAAACATAATCGGGGCGAACCGGGATTCGAACTCACAATCATAGGTTTCTGGTGTGCCCAGGAGACAGCGAATCGCGGCGTCTTAGACGACTGGGCCATATATATATAGTCATTAAGCTGTATATGATAATTTTCAAATGACGATTTCATCAGTGCAAATGAATTCAATATGTTTGAAATATGCTTGACATGTACAAATTGTATATATGTACGGAATTCCGGCGTTTCAATGAACTAACCAGTTGAGTTGTGGCTTGTCTGGATAATCTGTAAGGTCACAAAATTATTTGAAAACATATATAACTTGGACGGTCTCAGGACACCCTCAAGCCTGACATGTTTCGCGAACACCCCTTGGTTACAGTGTGTATGTATATATCGACATATAGCTGGAATATTGCTGAGTGTAACAAACAAAAATATAATTTGTTAGTGTAGGTCTGCATTTTTTGTCACTCCATGTTTGTTTTGACGCATTTCTCTTTATCGTGTGACAGTGAGTGAGTGAGTGAGTGAGTTGGGTTTAACGCCGCTTTTAACAGAAATCCAGTTATATCGCGGCGTGCCAGCTTCATGTGGGAGGAAAGCCCCGAGTGATGCAGGTTTGCCACTTCGGTGAAACCCACGAGCACGGGTATGCTGCTGACAAACCTAAAAACATAATGGAGGCGAACCGGGATTCGAATCCACAATCATAGGATTCTGGCGTGCTCAAGGGACGCAACTCTGCACAGCGAATCGAGGCGCCTAAGACGACTGGGCCACCCGTGCCCCCTTATCGTGTGACAGAGTTGTTGGCATGGAGACCAACATGGCTATAATGATAATCTCAACAAGTACAACAAATCGAGTTAGTAGACAAGTTTGACATCTCATACCGTATTCATCCAGGTTACAGTATATCTAATACATTTTTTTTTTTTTTTTTTTTCAGTATATCTTATACATGGTAACACACGGAGACGACAGTTCACGTTGATGGTGAAAACTTTCAACCAGGCAACTGATTACTACCATGACTTAATTTAATGCCATTCTCATTCATAGCTAGGGGCACGGGTAGTTTAGTCGACTGAGACATTACACGTTTACACCTGATTAAGCTTCCACTTTTGTTGCGCCATGCCGGTGCTTGTGGATTTCGCCAAAGTCATAAGCTTTCAAGACCTGCATCACGTCCGTCACGGAAGAATACTACCAATGTAAAACATAAACCTAATATTTTATTTGCTTTATTAACTATTTGCTGCTCATAAATACTTCCGATGTCCTGGAGAGGGATGCCAATGGTGTTATTTGCCGTGTATCAATGATACACTTCTCATCAAATGATACACTTCTGGAGGAGTGACGTTTCCGCTTCACACAATTACAACTGGCGTCGTGTGCTTTGTTTGTTTGTTTGTTGTTTAACGCTGCACTCAGCAATATTCCAGCTAAATGACGGCGGTCTGTAAATAATCGAGTCTGGACCAGACAATCCAGTGATTAACATCATGAGCACCTAAGCGGTTGGGGTACAATGACATGCGTCAACCAAATCACCCGAATATTGCTAATTGCGGCGACACGATTATTGACAGATCGTATATATGAGTTACACACCAAACAAACAAACAAAAACAAAACAATCCAAACGTAGCCCCCAGCAACCAGCAACAAAGGGACGCTTCTCTTTACATGCCTCTGATGACGGGTACATGTACAGGCGAGTTGTGAATATAATAACCTACGATCCTGATAATGTCTTCAGCCGCAAAACACCGCAACGCATAACGTCTTCTAGAATCTGATAGCAGCGGAAGGCACACCAAACTACGCCATGCGGTTTCATACCACACATATCACATCACAGTCCCATCCACACCCCTCCGCACCGTGATTTGAGTCAGTCGGATTGTCTCCCTTGTAGCCTCTGCCACAAATGTGACTTTCACAAAGTGAGGTGGTGAGGTGAAATGGGGTTTAACGTCGCGTCAAAGATTATTGCACTTATATAGCGACGTGCATGTACGTGTGTGTGTGTGTGTGTGTGGCTGCTTGTACTAGTCCGGACTGATGCCGATGTATAGTGCAAGCTCACTAAAGTACCATGCCGCAGTTGAACATGAATACCCCACTCAGACACAGTATACTGACTCCGAGCCGACCAGTCCTTGTATTAGCCCCTTAATGCCGAGCGCCAGACAGGGTAACAACAAGTAACACCTTTTAACGTCTTTTGGTATGACGCGGCCGGGGATCGAACCCCGGACCTTCCGCTCTCCGGGCGGACGCTCTACCACTAGACCACGGAGGCGGTCCTTTCACAAAGTAACCACACGGATTATTTCTTTGGGGTGTATTATAGTTTCACGCAATACTAATATCGTGTTCATGTCGTATAAAGTCGACCCTCTGTGCATAGGATTCATTACACTCTTAAACATCTTGTAAGTTATTGTTTGGCAAGAATCGAAATTAATAAAATAATACCCTATCGTATTATTCGATGCATTTTAAAAGAAACGGAATTAAATTTCAACTGCAAAATTGTATAGCTCAAGTACATGCAATCTCATTAAAATCAGATCTTAGTTCTCGCTATCGCTAAACAAAGATCTGAGGACATCCAATTACGGGTCACCTCAGATCGACCTTTCATCAGACCAATCAAAGCGTCGCTTACCAGATCATGAAAGTGACAGTCGGAATGTGTTTTCTAATCATGCAACCTCGAAAAGGTTAACCCGGGGTATTCCGAACGACAGTTACGACCCTTACGACTGATTCCGTCAGAATAATCGTCTGTCCCTCGCTTCCGTGGGATGTTTGAACGGAGGAGGCGTTGAACAGCACGTGGGAAGCACTGCCATGCAATCTCAACCATATATTAGACATTCCGGAATGTTCGTTTGTTCAGTTTTCAAAAGTTTAATTGAGAACTGTGTCAACATATTCTTCAAGCGTAGTCTGAAATGGAAGTCGCCAGGTTGAAACGAATGCCGTAAAGCTCCAGAAAGCTGCTTTCTAATTGGCTGATGTCGACTTCTTGTTGGTCATTTCAGTGGTCGGTCAAAGTTCGCGACAGTTTGTTTTGACGTGACCCGTAATGGGATGTTCTCAGATGTTTGTTTAGCGGCAGCGAGAACTTAGATCTGGTTTTAATGAGATTGCAGTACATGAAACTGTACCTTATAATTAATAAAATATACTTGTCATTAAAGGACGAAAGACCATTATTTTGCGATTTAATGTTCCCGCAGCGTTTCATCAATTGGAAAAGAACTCAAGTAGATGAATTCGAGAAATGTAACGACAGCCTCTATAAGAAGCTAATGAAGATGCTTTGTCAAGATGAGTTATAATTTCAAATCTATTTCATGTGCGCCCCTACTATTATATAATCTAACAGATTTGTGCAATGGGTCACCATCTCATATTGACATTTCACTTCAATCAGACTAGTGTTTGGTCTAAAAAAAATTAAAAGTTATGTTATTTATACAGCTTCCTCCAAACTATGCTTGATCGAATTCTCATTAAAGGCGGGTTCCAGAAGATTAGCGTCTCCTTTGCTCTAATGCTATAGCCAGGCGTCAGCCTCAGCGTTAACGGATACCATTGGATTTAATCAGAGGTGATCAGCAAGGCTCGTTGTAAGACTGATGACTTCATCACAGGTCTCAGAGAGACTATCACAGGCAGAGGTATATAGGCTCTAATCCCCTAAAGGAAGCGCTCTGAAAAGAATTATGTACTCGATCGTCAAATAAAAAGGTCTCCTTGTTATCTGGGTAACCGTGCTGAGGAACCGTGCTGGTAAACCGTGCTGGGTATCCGTGCTGGGGAACCGTGCTGGGTATCCGTGCTGGGGAATCGTGCTAGGGAACTGCTGAGAACCTTGCTGGGGAACCGTGCTGGGTATCCGTGCTGGGGAACCGTGCTGGGTATCCGTGCTGGGGAACCGTGCTGGGTATCCGTGCTGGGGAACCGTGCTGGGGATCCGTGCTGGGGAACCGTGCTGGGTATCCGTGCTGGGGAACCATGCTGGGTATCCGTGCTGGGGAACCGTGCTGGGGAACTGTGCTGGGGAACCGTGCTAGGGAACTGCTGAGAACCGTGCTGGGGAACCGTGCTGGGGATCTGTGCTGGGGAACCGTGCTGGGTATCCGTGGTGGGGAACCGTGCTGGGTAACTGTGCTGGGTATCTGTGCTGGGGAACCGTGCTGAGGAACCGTGCTGGTGAACCGTGCTGGATATCCGTGCTGGGTATCCGTGCTGGGGAACCGTGCTGGGTATCCGTGCTGGGGAACCGTGCTGGGGAACCGTTCTGGGGATCTGTGCTGGGGAACCGTGCTGGGTATCCGTGCTGGGGAACCGTGCTGGGTATCCGTGCTGGGGAACCGTGCTGGGGATCTGTGCTGGGGAACCGTGCTGGGTATCTGTGCTGGGGAACCATGCTGGGTATCCGTGCTGGGGAACCATGCTGGGGAACTGTGCTGGGGAACCGTGCTAGGGAACTGCTGAGAACCGTGCTGGGGAACCGTGCTGGGGATCTGTGCTGGGGAACCGTGCTGGGGAACCGTGCTGGGGAACCGTGCTGGGTATCCGTGCTGGGGAACCATGCTGGGGAACTGTGCTGGGGAACCGTGCTAGGGAACTGCTGAGAACCGTGCTGGGGAACCGTGCTGGGTATCCGTGCTGGGGAACCATGCTGGGGAACCGTGCTAGGGAACCGTGTAGGGGAACTGGGCTGGGTATCCACGCTGGGTATCCGTGCTGGGGAACTGTGCTGGGTATCCGTGCTGGGGAACTGTGCTGGGTATCCGTGCTTAGGAACCGTGCTGAGGAACCGTGATTGGTAGCCGTGCTGGGGAACTGTGCTGGGGAACTGTGCTGGGGAACCGTGCTGGGGAACCGTGCTTGAGAACTGTGCTTGGTAACTGTGCTGGGGAGCTGTGCTTGGGAACCGTGCTGGGGAACCGTGCTTGAGAACTGTGCTTGGTAACTGGGCTGGGGAGCTGTGGTGGGGAACCGTGCAGGTATCAGAGGTATAGTTGGAGGTTAGTCCGGAGTGTGCTTGATCAATAGCTTGATTAGTATATTGTGTCTTTGTGCATGCAATGAAATATTGTTTCGTTTTCAAAAACCAGTTTTAGATTAAATCGTTGGTCTGTTACTAGTGATTGAGCTGCGCTCCGACGACGGTTTTATTTATAAAATATGAATGTACAGAAACTTTCACGTTACAATGTGGCCTGAATATAACTTAAACCGCCACGTGGAAAGCCTGTACAGAGTCAGGGAATAAAAATACATCGAACCAGCGTCTTCCTGAATCTTGTCTCACCACACTCGAAACACACAATGTTACCACGGTCTGGGCACACAATAACGGGCTTCGTCAAATGTAAGAAATAAGGGAAAAGACGCACACAAGGCACTTGCGTGAAAATATGGAAATTTATTTTTGACAGCTATGTACCTTGTGAACAAGAACAAACACAAAATACACACAGAACAATCACAACAGAACATTTAATAATGCTTGGAA
This sequence comes from Haliotis rufescens, assembly GCF_023055435.1. Classification (NCBI taxonomy): domain Eukaryota; kingdom Metazoa; phylum Mollusca; class Gastropoda; order Lepetellida; family Haliotidae; genus Haliotis; species Haliotis rufescens. Next base: position 18,951,611 of record NW_025964383.1, on the reverse strand, counting down.
TGATGCGTGGATATGAAGGAATAGTATTACAATGTGACGGTCCACCATGTTGGAACTGCCCGGCTGTAGTGTGTGATATCTGTCCCGTTGTAGCGTGTTATATCTGATCTGATGTTGTGTGTGATACCTACCCCGTTGTAACGTGTTATATCTGAACTTCCAAAGTGTGTGATATCTACCCCGTTGTAGCGCATTTGCTCTTCTGCAGTGTGTGATACCTACCCCGTTGTAGCGTGTTATATCTGATCTTCCAAAGTGTATGATATCTACCCCGTTGTAGCGCATTTGATCTTCTGTAGTGTGTGATACCTACCCCGTTGTAGCGTGTTATATCTGATCTTCCAAAGTGTATGATATCTACCCCGTTGTAGCGCATTTGATCTTCTGTAGTGTGTGATATCTGTCCCGTTGTAGCGTGTTATATCTGACCTTCTGCAGTGGGTGATATCTACCCCGTTGTAGCGTGTTATATCTGATCTTCTGCAGTGGGTGATATCTACCCCATTGTAACGTCTTATATCTGATCTGATGTTGTGTGTGATACCTTCCCCGTTGTAGCGTGTTATATCTGATCTCTAAAGTGTATGATATCTACCCCGTTATAGCGCATTCGATCTTCTGCAGTGTGTGATATCTACCCCTTTGTAGCGTGTTATATCTGACCTTCTGCAGTGGGTGATATCTACCCCGTTGTAGCGAGTTATATCTGATCTGCTGTTGTGTGATATCTATCCCGTTGTAGCGTGTTATATCTGATCTTCTGCAGTGGTTGATATCTACCCGGTTGTAGCGTGTTATATCTGATCTGATGTTGTGTGTGATATCTACCCCGTTGTAGCGTATTATATCTCATCCCAGCAGGGTGTGATATCAACCCCAGCTTGTGGTTCCTACACTATGTGATACAGCATAAGCCACACCCATCTCCAACCCTCCCTCGGATAAACCTGCATACATACAACAGACTTACTTGATAGTTGTTGTTTTTGTTACATACAAAATCGTCCAGTATACAAAACAACTAACACAGCGAAATGTTAGAGAACGAAATCTCTACATAATCTGACATTCTCCGGTTATATTCTGGATACGTGGGGGCGGTCGGGTAGCCCAGTGGTTCAAGCGTTCGCTCGTCACGCCGAAGACCCGGGTTCGATTCCCGACATGGGTACAATGTGTGAAGCCCATTTCTGGTGCCCCCCGCAGTGATATTGCTGGAATATTGCTAAAAGCGGCCTTACACCATACTCACTCACTCACTCTGGATACGTGCAGACTTTCCTGCCAAACACACGATTCCTGCTGTATTCGTTGCCTTATTTCTTTCCAATGGTATATATACTCCTGGTAAAAAGTTAAGGATTCCCAGAGAAAATGAATGTGCAGCACGCCAGCATTAATTTCAACTGTAAATCAATACTAGGCACAATTAAGTCGTGCCTATATAAATATTCAACCCTTTTGATAAATTATACACATGTTGTGCCCATGACTGCGCTCTGGCAACTACGAGTGGATACCCTGGCGTGGTCTATTGCGCGGCACACACAACTTTGGAGAATCTGAAAACGTGGTTGTTTAGCAACATTGGCAGTCCATTCCATGTCACCTTACGCAGTTATATTTGAGGAGTGTCGACTTAATACAAGGATATATTTATAATGTTAAGTAAATGTTTTCATTCATACAAACTCCTGATAGAACTGCCATATAGAGTTACTGGTTGTACCAATGGCTCATCCAAATCCACGTTGCAACTACAGAAATTGATAATTTTGAGCCTGAGTAATATGCATTATGAATACTCAAACACGAGCATACAAATATATGTTTTATCATATGGTATGAATAAGAAAAACATACAGAAACGGTACTACGGTGAGAAACGGTACTGCATGTACGAAAACAATAAGAAAAACAGTTATGAGAAACGGAACTGTGAACATCTATGAAAGAATAAACGGCTGATGTACGCGATTGTTAATTTTACTCACTCTCTCCCTCTCTCTCTCTCTCTCTCTCTCTCTCTAGTAGTTTTGTGATTGTAGAAGTCATTTTGACACGTGTTTTTCTCACAGTTAGATATTTTCCCGACGTTCAAAAACGTATTTACTCTTTAAGTCCAAAACTGCAAGTGTAAAAGATGACAAAGACTATTTGCCAGTCATTTGAACGTGTCTAATAACAGTCAACCCAATATTTAAAGGTATTATGTAACTTTAAAATTTGGCTTTTCCAAGAGACCAGAAAGAGTCCTTATCATACCTTGTAAAATATTTAAACATTGGTAAAACGCGAATAAATTGATATAAATGAGTAACCATTCGTAAAAATGGATAAACATATGTAACAATACATAAACATTGATAAACATGCATAAACATTGGTAAACGTGCGTAAACTCTCTCTCTCTCTCTCTTGGTTGTACCAATGGCTCATCAGAATCTACGTTGCATCCACAGATGCATCTCTCACACACACATACTTACATACATACATTCATACTATATGTTCCTATATACAAGTAAAATGACAATCTTTAATAATTTGGTACTACTATCTACAATACGTCCTTGTGTCCTGTTGGTTATAAACCAGGCAATCATGTGTCTGCCCTCACAACGGCTGTAAAATGGAATATCCGGCAGCTCTTCATCGCCTTAAAAGTCACATTGGCTCCTGCTTGAAACTCAATATTTTCGCTATTCAACCAAGACATCGGCAACGCCTGGGGATTGTTTCTAGTCTGGCACGTAGTGTAGGACGCCCCCCCATATTTATCTGTCAACGACACCCCTATGAGGTCTCCCTCCGTCACACTGATCTGCTCTGACGGTTGGACGTCCACCACTTGTGACATGTTATTGACTGTAGTGATCATGTTCTGGCCAATGAACGTGTACCTGGAACATTGAGAGTAGCATGATCAGTGTGGTGAAATAAGGTGGGGTATGGTGAGGTGAGGTATGGTGAGATGAGGTGAGGTACGTATGGTGAGGTGAGGTATATTGAAATGAGGTGAGGTACGTATGGGGAGGAGAGGTATGGTGAGGTGAGGTATATTGAGATGAGGTGAGGTACGTATGGTGAGGTGAGGTATGGTCAGATGAGGTGAGGTACGTATGGTGAGGTGAGGTATGGTGAGGTGAGGAATGGCATGTTGAGGTGAGGTCTGGCGAGGAAAAGGTATGGTGAAACGAGGTATTGCGAGACGAGGTATTGCGAGGTGAGGTATGGCGAGGTGAGGTATGGTGAGACGAGGTATGGTGAGGTGAGGTATGGTGAGGTGAGGTAAGGTGAGGTGAGGTGAGGTAAGGTATGGTGAGGTAAGGTAAAATGGGGTTTAACGTCGCGTTCAAGATTATTGTACTTATGCTGCTGACGGACCAGGGGTCATAATCGGAATGAATCTGTGACATATGAATGGCCTATCTAGATGGCATGATTCATTTCTACAATTTCGTTACTGCGATTCACTGACCACGACTGGTCAAGAGGGAATAAGTGAGTTTAGTGTTATACTTCTTTGAAGAGTATTTCAGTAATATCATATCGTGCAGTTTGATTTTGGAGGAAAGCCAAAAGTGATGCAAGGGTGAATCGAGGATTCAATTCCATTATCACAGGTTCCTGTTACGCATAAGGGACGCAACTCTGCACAAGCGACCAAGACGACTGCTCCCCTCCCCCTGAATGGTCAAAAAATGAGATTACGTACGTGTTTTCTCCGACAGCTCGCCACACTTGAAGGCCAATCCTGCTGATATTTGGCGAAAACAACTGCCACTGCACCAGCGAGCCATTGACACGGATCCTGAAGTAGGCGTTGTTCCCTGTGTAAGCTCGGTCAGCTACCCTAATGACGTGCTTGCCATATATGATTGGGATTTCATTCGTGCGTGATAGTGCTTCGTACGTCTGAAAAAAAATATTCACTTGCTTTTGTTGTTTTGTTTTTTTTTGTTTAACGCCTCCCTCGGCAGTACCCCAGCTGTATCATGGGAGTCTGTAAATAATCGAGTCTGGACAACACAGTCCGGTGATTGACATCCTGAGCATTGATCTTCGCAATTTGCATACGATGACATGCACCAACAAAGTCAACGAGCCTGACCACCGGATCACGTTAGTCGCCCCTTTCGGCAAGCATGGGTTGCTGAAGGCCCATTCTAACGGTAAGCGCTTCAACTAATTGTACAGTTGCCAAAAGTGTGTTTGAAAGAAACTTTGCCTCTGATAGACATTTACTTATAAAACAGACAAAAACAACACAGAAATGATAAAAAAAATATAATAAAACATAAGAGAACATATACACCAATGTTTGATGGTGGTTAAATTTTTTTATATAAACAAACAAGAAATAGTTATTCGATGGTGACGTATTGGATACGGGTATCATAGGCGATATTACATGCATCATATATCAGTGGGTATTTGACACCAGACGACTGTTCCCAGCCCATAAACGTTTTATTTTTTGTCTCAAATCCGATACTTTGTATACTGTATACTTTATAAAGTAAAGTGTATACTTTATTTTGCCCGGTAGTTTACTTAAAAACATAGCTATCCAGTTGGGAATTAAAAAGATGAATGAACATTGATTGTAATCAGACCGGTTATACAAAAAAAATAAAAAAATTCAAGAATTCATGTCAAAGATAAATGCCCCCTTAATGCCCCTGACCCCCATCCCCACCCTCAAAACACACACACACACACACACACACACACACACACACACACTCTCTCTCTCTCTCTCTCTCTCTCTCTCTCTCTCACACACAAATGCACACGCACGCACACACACAACATATAAACACGCACGCACGCACGCACGCACACACAAACACACACAAACATATACACACACACTCTCTCGCACACACAAATACATATGCACGCACACACACAACATATACACACGCACGCACGCACACACAGACACGCACACACACACACATCGAATATCAAATGTTCTGTCCATAGACTCTGACCTTATTGACGTAAGCTGTCAATGAAAAAGTTCTGCACGTCAGATCTTTCCAGTTATAGACCGTGTCCACTTCAAAGAAAGACGCTGTCGTCATGTGTTTGTCCAGAACGAGGCTGTTTTCTCCTTCCGGGTACCCCTCCTCAAGTCCACACGAATTCCACATGATTTGTGACGCAACATGACCCGACCAGATACCAATGAGGTCACCAGGAATCACCTGGATTCTGCTTCCGCGAGGAATGTCAACGATATTTACCCGGTCAGGGCCGTAGTTGACCATGTTCTGTCCAATAAACTGAAATCTGTAGAAAAATTAGAAACCAGAAACTAGACCAATTCGCTCAGACATGTGTCGACTTCCTGATTTGGCCTTATACCAAAGCGAGGCCAACCATCACGTGATACGCGTTTGCTATTGGTCAATGTTATTTCTTAATGAGTAGGTGCTAACACTTCTCAACACAAACCATTGATGAAGCAAACATTTGTTCAAACTACCACACTTAAGAATTAAAATTCAATGTGTGACAAGGGCCATTTTAGGCCCAAGGGATCCTTAGGTGTGTTCATATACAGTAAACTACGGTTATAACGAACTCAAAGGGACCACTAACTTTAGTTTGTTATAACCGTAGTTTGTAATAAGCATATATACAGTATAACAATAGCAAATAGGCGGGACAAAAAAAATCAGTTCGTTATATCCGTCAGTTCGTTATAAGCGTGTTCGTTATAAACGTACTTTACTGTAGCACTAAACGAATAGATGAGGTTAACATGCCGTTGGTTAAAATGTGTCAATAAGAATGACTATAGAGGTTAGGAGGAAGTAGTTTTGTGATTGTAGAAATCATTTTGACACGTGTTTTTTTCTCACAGATAGATATTTTCCCGACGTTCAAAAACGTATTTACTCTTTAAGTCCAAAATTGCAAGTGTAAAATATGACCAAGACTTTTTTGCCAGTCATTTGAACGTGTCTAATAACAGTCAACTTAATATTTAAAGGTATTAAGTAACTTTAAAATTTGGCTTTTCCAAGAGACCAGAAAGAGTCCTTATCATACCTTGTAAAATATTTAAACATTGGTAAAACGCGAATAAATTGATATAGATGAGTAACCATTCGTAAAAATTGATAAACACATAGGTAACAATACATAAACGTTGGTAAACATGCATAAACATTGGTAAAAATGCATACTGTTGGTAAACGTGCGTAAACTTTCACTTTATACCAGTAAAGACATGAATTTTGACATCCAAGTGTCCATTTTTCTCTGGCACAGTGTAGTTCAGGATTGTATCAGTAAACATTAACAGTAGTTACAGTGGGCGGACCTAGGGTGAAGTTTAAATTTGTTTGGCTTACTGAAGGGGTCCAACATCTGGTCGCGGACGCCATATCTGAAGAACAGTGCTTCCGGCACCGCGCGTGTAGAATCGCCATTGGGTTATCTCCCCTTCTCGTTGTATGCGATGTAAGCTATTGTTGCCTATGTAGGTGGTGCTGACGGCGCAGGTGTAGGCCCGCTTGATAATGTCAACTTGGCTGACAGGGGTGACTTGTTCATTCTCGTCTGGGTTTGCATTGAAAAGAAAATTTATCTTTTTCAGTGAAACATTCAATCTGTCAATCGTTCGACCATTCAATCTTCAATCGTTCAATGAGCAGCATTTCCCTGTGAACAATCGTTTCAGTTAGGCGGTAATTGTTTTATAAGAAAACATACAGCTTTATGGATAACAACTTCTGGTTAATTATCCCCGCCGCGAAATGGAATGGGGGTTATAGGAATGGGTGCTGTCCGTCCGTACTTCCGCTCGTCCATCCGTTCGTCCGTCCGTCACGTTTCGTTTCCGGAGAAGACATCAAAAACCATGAAATATATCTTAACCAAACTTGGCACATAGATAGGTCTTGTGGTGAACTGGTGCCTTTTGATAGTTTTGGGATTTAGCCCAGTGGTTAAACACGGATGTTCTGGGTTAGAACCATGAGAGATATCTTAACCAAACTTGGCACATAGATAGGTCTTGTGGTGAACTGGTGCCTTTTGATAGTTTTGGGATTTAGCCCAGTGGTTAAACACGGATGTTCTGGGTTAGATCCCTACATGATTGCAATGTATGCCGTCCCTTCTTGATTGTCCAAGCCGTGACCAAAACCTAAGTGTGACAATTACATGTATTTGGAATTTTGGGTGTGAGGGGACATGAACGAACGATCAGCCTTTCGTGTCGCGGAATCTAATGAAATCTAGCCTGGCTGTACATTCGATAGCATTAGAAAATTTCCATGTTGTCCACCTTATCGAGACGGCGAATTTAGTCTCGGAATATTCATGTTTTACTAACCAATCCATCTGGTCCAGTCCATCAAGGTCGATGTGTAACACGTTTTACTTGAAGCAAAAGTAAGTCGGGTCAGTGTGCAATACGTTTCACTGGAGGCAAATGTACGTCAGGTCAGTGTGTAACACGTTTTACGTGAAGCTAATGTAAGTCAGATTGATGTGTAACACGTTTTACTTGAAGCAAAAGTAAGTCAGGTCAGTGTGCAATACGTTTCACTGGAGGCAAATGTACGTCAGGTCAGTGTGTAACACGTTTTACTTGAAGCTAATATAAGTCAGATTGATGTGTAACACGTTTAACTTGAAGCAAAAGTAAGTCAGGTCAGTGTGTAATACGTTTTACTAGAGGCAAATGTACGTCAGACTGATGGGTAACACGTTTTACTTAAAGCAAATGAAAGTCAGACTGATGTGTAACACGTTTTACTTGAAGCAAATGTAAGTCAGGTCAGTGTGTAACACGTTTTACTTGAAGCAAATGTAAGTCAGACTGATGTGTAACACGTTTTACTTGAAGCAAATGTAAGTCAGGTCAGTGTGTAACACGTTTTACTTGAAGCAAATGTACGTCAGGTCAGTGTGTAACACGTTTTACTAGAAGCAAATGTACGTCAGACTGATGGGTAACACGTTTTACTTAAAGCAAATGTAAGTCAGACTGATGTGTAACACGTTTTACTTGAAGCAAACGTAAGTCAGGTCAGTGTGTAACACGTTTTACTTGAAGCAAATGTAAGTCAGACTGATGTGTAACACGTTTTACTTTGGGCTAATGTAATTCGGATCCATGTTTTACTTGAAGAAAAGGTAAGTCAGGTCCATGTTTTATTTGAAGCAAATGTAAGTCAGGTTTTACTGGAAGTGAATAAGATGAGGAACATACAGAAGATGGATGTTTTACTTGCAGTAAATTAGTGAGGACCTAAGAACATATGCTTTATTAGCAGTCTATGTTAACATATTACATATTTTAACAGGGCCTTATCTTATGATTCAGAAATATTTTGATATTTGACGTACGTTATTGTCTTGTTAGTATGATATTAAAACTTGGGAATGCACAGCTTGTATTGCCTTTATTGAAAGAAGGTGAAATAATCTCACCAACGCAGACTGGTTCCGACCCTGACAGCCAACCGCTTTCTTCGCATATTCTGCTGAGCTGCCCGCTAACCAAGACGGTTCCCGGTATGCACGTGTAGGTGATGACATCACCACGAGGTATGTATGTGTACGTGACGTCACTAGAGGGAGCTGCGTTCATTGGGGGTGTCGTGACTTTGCAGAATGGTGCTAGAATGTATGAATATATATTTTAGGGTCAAAATAATATTAAAATTGAAAACAGATACATGCAGAAAATGATTAAGGTATTGTTGACATCTCATCTACATGGACTACCAAGAAGAAGTTAAGAACATCCAATTGTTAATATGACTATAGTTAATCTGTCATGGCTGGTGGGTATTGGACCACAGTCTTCTAATTGTATGAGGTGTGTGTGTGTGTGTGTGTGGGGGGGGGGGGGGGGGGGGGGGGGGGGACACGGGTGGCCCAGTCGTCTAAGGCGACGCGATTCGCTGTGCAGAGTTGCGTCCCAGAAACCTATGATTGTCGGTTCGAATCCCGGTTCGCCCCGATTATGTTTCTAGGTTTGTCAGCACCATACCCGTGCTCGTGGGTTTCTGCGAAGTGGTAAACGTCTGAGACCTGCATCACTTCGGGCTTTCCTCCCACATTAAGCTGACACGCCGTGATATAACTAGAATACTGTTAAAAGCGGCGTTAAACCCAACTCACTCACTCCAATTGTCTGTGTTCTTTAACTTGTTTTGAGTAGTACAAAACACAGTTATACATACTTGTCAGATAGAGTAAAGATAGATTATTTTTTTATTTCTTTTCCACATACGTGTGCGGCGAAAGATATACCACTACGCTTCATTATAAACACATGGTCGACCGTCCACAAATAAACTTCGATGTCATTGATATTATTAGCAAAAAACATCGAGTGGTTTTATTTTCAAGTGACATTGATGAATCGCTTCCATGGAAAGTTATACCCATTCAGATACTATTAACTGTCACAAAAACAGCACACTGTGCAGCTCCAGCGGAACAACACTGGCAACAAAACGCTGCGTGGGTCTGATCGAGAGATATGCTTGAAGGTCAAAAGGCGGTGTTGTTAATTCAGGTCTCGATGACATGCCGCTTTTCTGGCCGTCGTATCAATAGACTTCCCGTTAACACGTTCAAACTGAAGTTTAATTCCTATTTTCGAGCATTCAGTTATGATAATGTGACAATTGACAGCAAAATGCGTTAACATGAAATACGACAATTGTATGCATCCACATCATTTCAATTCGTGGTATCTGCATTTACGCCAATCGAGAAGACATTTGATTGATTGATTGATTGATTGATTGATTGATTGATTGATTGATAGGTTGACCCTACTCCGCGTTTTGCAATATTCCAGCAATTTCTGACGATTGATTGATTGATTGATTGATTGATCCTACTCCGCGTTTAGCAATATTCCAGCAATTTCTGACGATTGATTGATTGATTGATTGATTGATTCTTTTCCGCGTTAAGCAATATTCCAGCAATATTCCAGCAATATCTCGACGATTGATTGATTGATTGATTGATTGATTGATTGATTGATTGAATATTCATAATTGGCAAATAATTGTTGTGTTGATTAATTTTCCGAAAACATAAATAATTTCTAGATGTACTGTAGAGTAGGGGTTTATGAAAGGTTCCAAAACTTACGAAATGTTAACTAAATGATAGGATACAGGTCTGTTTATTCTTGAAAGTCGATCCATGTACACGTGCTAAACTGCACGGTATAATCAGTGAAAGATAACAATGCATTTATACTACCCATGCATTAATGCAGTATGCGTTATGCATTTATACAACAGGTGATTCTTCACAATATTCTAACATACATGCATTGTTAAGCCCATGGGCTTATTCAATGTGGACATTATGAATATATTTTTTTCAGCGTGACAGAACAGTCTGATGTCATTCTACGACTTGACGGCATCTCGCCGGACAACAACCAAGATGTTTTAACCATATATATCATCACATCAAACCCGACGAGACCATTGTTCACAGCGAATATTTAGTTAATATGACGGTGGGCCAGGTATCCCTCTCGGAACAAGGCGAACGTCCATGGTCGTTTGGCAAGCACGTGCAATACAACGCCGAGACGAACATGTTCCTATTTCAACCTATCCAAAAATAGAGCAAGTAGATCGGTGGGTTGGTGGGGGTGAGAGGGCGTTGGTGTTTTTCTTCTTTGGAAAACGGTAACTTGCAGTATGTCAGTAAAAGCGCTTTCAAGTGAAGATAATAACTGGTTTATCGTTCATGAAGCGCAAGAAATTACGCTAATGGCATAAAATACGGACAATACCGGATGGTCATTTACGTCTCGATAAAAACGAGAAAAAGGTTAAAAGTCGGGTCTCTAGATTAGGTTCGGTCCGGAAACCGGAAATTCACATATTTCGCTTTTGGGCCATTTAGCCCAGTAACAGTGACATCTGTGCTATGAGAACCAGCTTCTCGGGCGTCGCCGTAGGGACGACGCAGCATTGAACGAGGCAGGTTGCTGTTTCCTATAAGAAGCCCTACCAATTGCCTACTCTGTCCTATTCCACGTGGGGATTACGGGCTGAACATCTATTAACCTGTCTATGTATGTATTACTTCACATCATATACTGGTCACTTACAGTCAGTGATATTTTTCCTAACTACAAAGGTCAGTGTGATAGCCTCGTGGTTCAGGCGTTCGCGCATCACGCCGAAGACTCGGGTTCGATTCCCCACACGTGAAGCCCATTTCTGATGTTTCAGTGGTATTGCTGGAATATTGCTTAAAGCATGTAAACTCGCTTATTCTATTGAAGCCGTGACGACCCCGTCCCGATTGTTCGACATAAAAAGGGTGGTCTGGTTCAAGGACATGGTGGATTGCGTGTTCCCCGTAGGATATTTGCTCATGTTTTCAGTCATTGGTTTGCCTGGTCTAGACTTGATTTGTACAGGTGAGGTGAGGTGAAATGGGGTTTAACGTTGCGTTCAGGATTATTGCTCTTATATAGCAACATGCATACACGTGTGTGTGTGTGTGTGTGTGTGTGTGTGTCTGCTTGTACTAGTCCGGACTGATGCCGATGTATAGTGCTAGTGCAGAAATAATTTTTAGATGTACTGCAGAGGTGGGGTTTATGAAAGGTTCCAAAACTTACCGCAGTTTAACATGAATACCCCACTCAGAAACAGTATACTGTCTCCGAGACGACCAGTCGTCTGTTTAGCCCCTTAATGCCGAGCGCCAGACAGGGTAACAACAAGTACCATCTTTTAACGTATTTTGGTATGACGCAGCCGGGGATCGAACCCCGGACCTTCCGCTCTCCGGGCGGACGCTGTACCACTAGACCACGGAGGCTGTCGTAATCACTGCGATGGAGTGAGTCCAACAGGCAACGAAGGGCTCATTTACACATCACACAACCCTTCAACTTACTGGTGAATGGTTGGCAGAAACCGCAGGAGAAGGGACACTGATGGCGGACAAACTCGGGGTAGTCCCGGCAGACTGTCGGGTTCCTCCTCAACACAGCATGGCAGTCCCAACGTTGGTTTATACACGCACGTCGACCTAGGGGAGATAACTCCGTTCAGTTTACAATTATAAAATAAACACCCCTCGAGGAAACAACTGGTTGTCCTTTGTTTAAGACTGATGTAACGGTTGCCATAACAGCGTCAGGAGTTTTCAAGACGGTAATAGTCTCGAAACTTCTTGACTCTGAAAAAGCAACCGTTTTTTATTGAATAGAAAAAGCCATTAGCAGAGTTATTCCCCCTTTTCAAATTTCCGGACAATCACATATTTGTATTAGGGCGGGCAAGGTGATAGATGGACGGATATATAGTGTAGGGTAGGACAGGCGGAAAAAGAGAAACATCATATATATACTGTTATATTAGTATATACTTTGACGTTATTAATAATCATAAATCTTATTTTGGGGACCTCTAATTTGATATTATAGTTTACTATATAGCTAATTGTTCACTGCGAACCGTTCACAAAGCGATCTCAGCACTAAGACTATCGTCGTTAAACTTAATCCAAGTTTAATTATTGGAGTTACGACAGTCGTTATTAAAAATATTATTATTTAAAATAATGGCCCTGGTCTTGGAGAAGTGACGTATTTCACACTCACACACACACTCAGAATAACCATAACGCCCCTCCCCTCCCCCTGCAAACCCAATCCCCCAGTTGAGACTCGATCCATCCTCTTTGCCATGAATTCTACGTCAATACCAACATGTACAAGACAGGATATAGTTCCAGACCACAACACACAAGCAGTACAGTGGAGTTGGAAATCTCCTTCGGAATTTAGAGATCTCCTGTGGAAGTTGGGTAGAATATTTATACTTGCGTTTAAAGGTAAAAATGCACCCTAAAAATCTTAGAAAAAAATTACCAAATGCAGCGTTCAAAATGGCGGATACTGTCTACAACAGAATATAACTTCACTCCACCTGGTATATTTGGAATATACTGTTTATTATTATGATTCGATTTGTGAACGTTGAATGCTTACTATTTGGCAGATATTTGCAGACAAACGGCATCACGCCGTTACAACTCTCTTCCCGTATGGTGTTGCCCCGTTCCTCCGGATTTATCACCAAACAAATCTTTTCTTCTTTAATTCTGGCAGCCCCTGAAAGAATGAAAAAAAAAAAGTTAAAATTTCAATAAAAGGGTATTTTAACTATCCTTTATTTAAAATAAGAAAAGTTGGGGAAGAAATAGTTTGAGTTTCCGTCTTCTATTCCAGTGAAGGTCAAGGTCACTACTCACCTTGAGCCCAGTTTGTCAAGGTCAGTTTAGATCCATCATTGTTGGTCCAGACGTTCGTTACACTCTCCCTGCTGGCGCCTAGCCACATCCGCCATAACTTCCGCCTGCAATAGCATCAGTTGACAGTACCATTATAGCACAGTACCTTGTACATATACTGAACAACAAAAGTTCCTGTGACATTGAATAAGATTTAATGCAAATACCTTGTATATACTTCACAGAAACGTGAGTGAGTGAGTTGGGTTTAAAGCCGCTTTGAACAGTATTCCAGTTATATCACTGTGCTGGCTTGATGTGGGAGGAAAGCCCGAAGTGATGCAGGTCTAAGACGTTTACCACTTTGGTGAAACCCATCAGCACGAGTATTGTGCTCACAAAACCTACCGCCGTGATATTGCTGAAATATTTTACTTGAGGTTGTGTAAAGGTATTCTCATCCGATCACAGAAAACATCTTTAATTTGAAGACACTTAATTCGATATTTCGTTTAAGACAATTTAGCTTTTAGGTACTGGTGACATTTGTATCTACAGACTCCCTCTGTTTCGAATAACAGATTACTCGAAATATTTCCGCTGGTCACCAGAACTCTGAGTTGACAATGTCGCCGTATTTCAATTTAGAAAAATCTACATCTAGATGCTACCAGTTTTTGTCTTAAACAAAATTTATAAGATTGTTTTCTTAACTGTAAAAACAATGCCTTGGTACATGTTTCCAGAGAAGGATAAAGAAAATATTTTTAAAAAATACAAAAATTGTATGTTCCCGTAGGATTGAGCTTGTTCGTCGGTCTACGTACACAGAGTTAGGACCATACCAAACAAACTCTAGGCACACAGTAACACGGACCATACCAAACAAACTCTACGCACACAGTAACACGCACCATACCAAACACATTCTACACACACAGTAACACGGACCATACCAAAGAAACTCTACGCACACAGTAACACGCACCATACCAAACACATTCTACGCACACAGTAACACGGACCATACCAAACAAACTCTACGCACACAGTAACACGCACCATACCAAACAAACTCTACGCACACAGTAACACGCACCATACCAAACACATTCTACGCACACAGCAACATGGACCATACCAAACAAACTCTTCACACACAGTAACACGCACCATACCAAACAAACTCTTCGCACACAGTAACACGCACCATACCAAACAAACTGTACGCACACAGTAACACGCACCATACCAAACACATTCTACTCACACAGTAACACGGACCATACCAAACAAACTCTACGCACACAGTAACACGGACCATACCAAACAAACTCTACGCACACAGTAACACGGACCATACCAAACAAACTCTACGCACACAGTAACACGGACCATACCAAACAAACTCTACGCACACAGTAACACGGACCATACCAAACAAACTCTACGCACACAGTAACACGGACCATACCAAACAAACTCTACGCACACAGTAACACGGACCATACCAAACAAACTCTACGCACACAGTAACACGCACCATACCAAACAAACTCTACGCACACAGTAACACGGACCATACCAAACAAACTCTACGCACACAGTAACACGGACCATACCAAACAAACTCTACGCACACAGTAACACGCACCATATCAAACAAACTCTACGCACACAGTAACACGAACCATACCAAACAAACTCTACGCACACAGTAACACGAACCAAACGAAACAAGTCGGGGAACCCGTGTTCGAGGGGGAGAGTGCAGAATTTTGACAATGGTGCCGGTACTTCTCCATGTCAGTAAAGTTACACCTTGAAAGAGATATGGAGTTACAGGCGTTCTAGTTTACGAAGTTTCGCTGTTATTTAAAAGGCAGCGCAAAAGCGACATCAGTTGTGACATTAAAGCACATTACCTCAACGTAACAATATACTCGAGCTCTGGGATGTCGTCGGCCCAGGCGAGGTGGGCATTGTGGGTGGAGCAAACGTCTGAGGCTCTGCTCTGGGTGACGAGGCTGGGATAGAACTTGTAGCAGGCAGACCTAAAGGAGCTCCAGCCGCTAGGGCAAACTGACGTACAAAACATTTCACACCATGGTTATATTTAATTTCTTTCTTTACGTATTTAATAACAAACATGGCAAAGATATATTATTTCTTTGTTTGTTTGTTTGTTGTTTAACGCCGCACTCAGCAATATTCCAGCATTATGACGGCGGTCTGTAAATAATCGAGACTGGATCAGACAATCCAGTGATTGACATCATGAGCATCGATCCACGCAATTGGGATCAATGATATACAGCAACCAAGTCAGCGAGACTGACCACCCGATCCCGTTAGTCGCCTCTTACGACAAGCATAGTCGCCTTTTACGGCAAGCATGGATTGTTGAGGACCTATTCTACCCCGGATCTTCACAGGTCGCAAAGATGTATTCAAAAACGTGAATTCTTCAAAATATTTTTAGGCGGACGATAAAAAATAAAATAATGCATGGGATGAGTGTTCGAATTTAAGTCCAAGAGTTCCCACCCTTTCCTTATCGTTTTATTACCAACATGAGAACTTTTAATTCAAATTTTTAACGTGTGGTCGACGAGTCTGTCACAAGTGTCGTTATTAAAATGTCAGACTGATATTATATAATTTGGACAGATGCCAAGGCCTAAGCGTTGGCGAGTGAAATGGGTTTACCGCGCCTTGGGGAAGCTTCAGGCGAAAGTGAAGCGGTTTCTATTTCTTGGGCGCGGTGTCAAATCTACACAAGGTTTATCTTGGTGTGGCATTTTTTTTCTGAATGCTGATCTGGCTTATTTCCCAAACATGTCATTCATATATAAACAAAAATCTTTATTTCTAAAACAAACAGCAGCATATATTATTTTGAACCTAACGTACCCGCAATAAAGATTAAACTTATTCTGAGCCCTATCAAGCCAATCGGAGTGAAGCAAACATCATTACTTTCAGCGCTCCTTACTAGTGGTTATTACTAAAAGTGGGTAATTTTGGTAGAATTCGATACCTATTAAACAAATGTTTAGGATACGTTACCTCCACACACGTAGTTGGCGGGTGTCCATGATCCGTCGCTATGGCAACGCCTCGTTACTGCATCCGGTCCATACGGGCACTTTGTAAGTACTGTTTCGCCGATGTTGTACCAGTTCTTCTCGAACGTGAGCAGGCCGTCCGCGGCAGGGGGTGGCCGGCTGCAGCTTGATGACACTGGGGGAAGAAGAGAAAATATACACTGATGCACAAAGTGTGATAATCGTTTTCTGTTTATACACTTCTGTTCAAAACAGATGTTATCTCTATCGCTTTTGTAGAGTTTGCGTATTCAGCGAAATGTCTCCTAATATTTCGACCCGGGAAGATCCGGGGTAGAATAGATCTTAGCAACCCATGCTTGCCGTAAAAGGCGACTATGCTTGTCGTAAGAGGCGACTAACGGGATCGGGAGGTCAGGCTCGCTGACTTGGTTGATGCATGTTTTTGATCCCAATTGCGTGGGTCGATGCTTATGATATCAATCACTGGATTGTCTGTTCCAGATTCGATTATTTACAGACCACCGTCATATAGCTGGAATATTGCTGAGTGCGGCGTTAAACAACAAACAAACAAACAAACAAACAAACGTTATAATTGTGAATGCTGCCCTCGGGAAAACTGTAGTGTTTACCGTGTTGCTGTGTGGAAAATATACGCCATTAATTAATAAGTCTCTTACAACCCATATCACACTCTCAGCATCCGCCGACACACACACACGCACCCAGGCACCAATACTGGTACCTACTCCCATCTCCCCCCCCCACACACACACATACACGACAGCAACAAGACCACGCCCACGCCCACGCCCACGCCCACGCCCACGCCCACGCCCACGCCCACGCTCATTAGTCGGTCCCTTACTGTCTTTGACCAGTTTAACGTCGCAGGTCTTGGCACAGCGGGTAGCGGCGATGATTTGGTCCCCCTCACACAGACCCTCCTTCTTCAGCTGGTCACAGTCAGGGAAGTTGTCATACTTGTTTTCTGCACGGAAAGGTAATGACTAAATAGGATGCCAAAACATATAAAACGTAACCGTATTATCATTACGATTTTGTAGGGAACACCACAAAATAGATTTGCCAAGGCTCGTTGACATGAGTTTCCAAGAGTGGGCAAATCAACCCTAAGATGAAAGTCCAGCCCTTTTAGAGCCCCCGGAAGTGACGACTTCGTTTATTCCTGTTGCACAGCGCCATACCTTTCCGCCTACGAATAAGGGGATTATCAAAAGGAAATATTGATTCCAGAATGTGTTAAAGAGTCAATTAACTTCATACACTTCCAACGCATCATCAGTCACCTTATCACAAAAGACACACGTACATGGTCTGTCGAAACGACGGGATATTTCCGTTATGCCCCACGTATGAATGTTTATTGAGGGACAATTAAGACGAAGGCTCCAAAAATGAGCAAGGGACAGGTAATAGGCTAATACCATGGAGAGACGAAACTGATTTAGAACATTGTTTACCGAGTCCGCATACATCACAGTAGTCGCGGTCACACTGGCCTTCGTAGGTCTTCGTGTAGCACCATGGCCGGAAACTGTTGTCAGGGTTACGGCAGAAGTTCTCCTCCAACACTGCGTCAAAATCTCTGTCGAAACGTGATTAAATGAGACTTATTTCTGATTTGCAGCATCCACAGTTATCTGACATTTCAGTAAGCACGACAGGCCTCTCATCACCAACACATCAGACAAATGGCATCCAAATGAACTTTTCTTTGTCTTTTGATGCGATTCCCAGAAATGTCGTCCACGTGAACGGAAACTTTCGGTTTCGAAGAATTGGGTTCAAAGTGAAATGATCCCATGAGTTGTCCTCAAAATAAACCTAAAAGTACCACACTTTGTTGGCAAATGTACTTAGAGGCCAGGAAATTCCTATGACATTTTAATTAATTCGCCATGTGATGGTGCATGAGGTCTAACCCCGACATGGCATCTGCACTGTCAATATTCTTATATTTTATCTTTAATACGAACACATCTTAGTAAGGGTAAGAATTTATGGATGAACAACTTCTTTATTACAATTAAGAGCGACGTTTCGGTGTAGGTTCTAACACCGTTATCTAACAAGTGAGTGATCACGCTTGCTTGATAACGGGGTTAGAACCTACACCGAAACGTCGCTGTTAATTGTGATAATGAAGTTGTTCATCCATAAATTCTTATCCTTACTTAGTACTCCAACTTCTAAATTCCTATCAAAGACTTTCATCTTGAAGTTATTTATTTAGTGTACTTGCTGTTTCCGATATGAACGCCGCAGTGACTGCAGCGGTAGTTGTATGACGTAGCGGTAGTGGTAGTTGTATGACGTAGCGGTAGCTTCAAAGGTAGTTGTATGATGTAGCAATGGCTGTAGTGGTAGTCGTATGACGTAGCTGTAGTGGTAGTTGTATGATGTAGCAATGGTTGCAGCGGTAGTTGTATGACGTAGCTGTAGTGGTAGTTGTATGATGTAGCAATGGTCGCAGTGGTACTTGTATGACGTAGCTGTAGTGGTAGTTGAATGAAGTAGTAATGGTTGCAGCGGGAGTTGTATGACGTAGCTGTAGTGGTAGTTGTATGATGTCGGAATGGTTGCAGTGGTACTTGTATGACGTAGCTGTATAGGTAGTTGTATGACGTAGCAATGGTTGCAACGGTAGTTGTATGACGTACTAATAGTGGTAGTTGTATGACGTAGCTGTGACTGTGGTGGTAGTTGTATGATGTCGCAATGGTTGCCGTGGTAGTTGTATGACGTATCTGTAGCGGTAGTTGAATGACGTAGCAGTAACTGTAGCGGTAGTTGCATGAAGCAACAGTAGCGGTAATTGTATGGCGTAACGTAACGTTGTGGTATGGTGTTTATATAACTGTTACGGTGGACACACATACCACGGATGACCACGACTTACCCAGGGCTGAACAAATGATGCGGACAGCCCGTGACTCTGTCCCAGGGCAAGCAGGGCTGCAGGTCTCGGGTCATGTTTACCCTGCCTCGGTAGCTCCGGCCGTTGTCCGCCACGTTGAAGCAGTGATTCTCCGCTGGAATCCACAATACAGTGCTGTGCATACACAAGTTACGCAAACTAGAAATTAAGACCATAGCGCTACGTCTGTCGGAACTCTCATATTTTAACAAAGACGTACGCTCGCCGCAGCGGTGAGGTCGCGCTGGAACGGGATCTCATTTAACAGAGTGATTATTGCTTAAGACGACCGTAACTCCCATACTTTATCATAGACGTACGACAATCGTACGAAACGTTTGCAACGAGTGCCAGGGCGTCATTGTTCATTACACGATAACGCACAGGGGTCCAAACACTGCGTTCCCAGAACAGGGCACGACCGTTTGTTATCAAACAACACTCACAGCCCTTGGAACTCGGCATACGTTTGGGAAGATGCTCTTGATTGATCTAAATTAAAAGGTCAAAACCAAATCAAGGGAGATAACCTTGCTGGCGTGTAACGATTAAGATAGCAGTAAGTGTGCATGGCAATCGCCCTTTTAGCAATGAGATTCAAACATGTGGGAATTCTAACCTGCCTACAAGATACCAGGTTTCTTATCACACAGCTACGTTATAAATACCATAAGAGGTATTTTTTAAATTGTCTCAAAACGTTATCTTACTTCCGGCACCAAATGAAGCCATTGTTCCGAAAGTTAACTTTACGACCATCATGTTGCTAAGGTTTGTGGATCATGCGCCTGGTCAGTACTTACGAAGGACGACATCAATCTTGGCCTTGAAGCCTCTGTAGTGGTCAGTGAGGTCAGTGTTTAGCTGGAAGGTCACCGTATTGTTCAGGGTCCGGAAGGTCCGGTCCAGGCCTTGACCGCATCTCCTTCAGTAACAAGAACACGAACATGTTTGTTTGTTTGTTTGTTTGAAGTCGCTTATTCCGGCTAAAATCCCGATGGCACGCAATCAACCAAGTCACCGAGCCAGACACCCGAACCTGGAAGTCGTTTCGCACGACTAGAATTGTTCCCGAGGGATTATTTCTAACCCGGAATCCCCACATTTTGTAATGACGGAGTTATGTGACATGCACCATAATTTAAGAATTTTGCCGGCTGTTTAAAAACACCATTGCTGGGATCTTCCACCGTCAAGTTCAAATGGTCGAAAAATATTGAATATAACCTAAAGTGTTTTATACGGCCGAGCACCTCGGGAGTGTTATTCATAATATTTTTTGCCACAGCGTTAAAAGTTGTAAGAGGCGACTAACAGGATCGGACGGTCAGGCTCGCTGATTTGGTTGATGCATGTCATCGTATCCCAAATGCATGGATCTATGCTCATAATGTCAATCACTGGATTGTCTGGTCCAGACTCGATTATTTACAGACCGCCGTCATATAGCTGGAATATTGCATAGTGCGACGTTAAACAACAAACAAACAAACAAACTTACGTGGGGGCGTTCTGCCCGGGGTAGATATAGCGGATGATGAACGAGTCGCCCCCACACTGCCCCGTCTTACCCACGTCAAAGTCTTCAAAGTTTATGATCATCGTGGCGCCTAGCGGAGCCTGGAGATGAGAGCACGGAGATCAGCTTCATGAAACGAACGGAATTAAAATTGGAAATGTGAGTCCCATTATCAACATGTTTCTTATCATGAGTGTCGATACATTTGTAAAGCCTAAAGTACTATCCAAATATTTATGAAATATTGAAATTATGAAATAATGATTATGAATTATGAAATAGTTTATGTGTAATCATAAAAATGGGAATTAATAAAAGACGTCGAACATATTGCAATGTGGTTGTCGAACAGGCAATCAAATGAGTTTTTTCAAACTTACAATTACATAACCTCATAAACACTTTATACACAGAGATATATAAAACGTTCGCAGAATTTCCTGTTGTGTCCATGTTTGCACACTATCTGGTGCATCTTGGAAACCAATTGACAGATGCTGCAGCGGTGACAAGCTTGGAGTAATGGGATCTGTGTGCCCGAAATGTCCCTGAATTGACAACCATTTGGACAACAAGGACCTATTCAGTCCGAGACCGACCGCCTCCAAGGTCTAGAGGTAGAGCGTCCGTCCGGAGAGCGGAAGGTCCGGGGTTCAATCCCCGGCCGCGTCACACCAAAATACGTTTAAAGATGGTACTTGTTGTTACCCTATGTGGCGCTCGGCAATAAGGGGATAAAACAAGGATGGTCGGCTCGGGGTCAGTATGCTGTGTCTGAGTGGGGTATTCATGTTAAACTGCGGCATGGTATATCAGTGGGCTAGCACTATAAATCCACACACACACACACAGTGCAATAATTTTGGACGCGACGTTAAACCCCATTTCACCTCACATCTGTCCGAGACCCCCTCGATATGACAAGACTGAAGTACTTGGATCTCTATTTCTTTCAGAAATCTCCTCCAAGTGAAACTACTGGGCAATGGGAACCCATTCGTTCTGGTATTCCATCACAGTGACAGGCAAGGAGTACTTGGGGGACTATATTCCCATGGACTCTGTTATGGATGATTGTTTCAGTATGTTGTTTGCTACCTTGATCAACCAGTGACAGTCCAGCGACGGACGATAAGGAGATGGGTAACCAGGGGAGGTAACCACTGTGGACGGATTGTCACTCGACAGCTCTATCACATCGCCGCAGTCTGAAAATTGAATTGTCTGTTCATAGATAGTTTGCATACAAAATGACATTTTACTTTTACTCTATATCCCTATATTCATCTAAACTCTCAATTTCATTCTAAATTCGGGAGGCATGGGGGCCCAGTGCATCAGTTGCGTCCCTTGACCGTGCCAGGATCCGCTACTCTGTGGTTCTAATCCTTGATTTGTACCGATTATTATCAATGTTCTGTCAACCATACCCTTCCTAATTGGGTTTCGCCAAAGAGGCAATCGTCTAAAACGCTTTCCACCCACATTAAGCTGATACGCCGTGATATAACTGAAATTCTGTTCGAAGCGACTTGAAACTTGAAACACACACTCACTGACTCTAATAGTGATTTGCTGGTGAAACTGACCTACCTCTATCGTACTTTGAATAATAACAGAACCCCATCGTCAGGTCACCCCTGCTGTCTTTCTCGAAGGGGACGCCAGACTCTAGCTCCAGGCTCGTGTCCCTCGTGGCTATCTGCAGGCTTTCCAGCGTGCTCATCATCCCTAGAAACAGTGTCATGTAGCAGTAGAGATTGTTGTAGGTGAGGTGAAATTGGGTTTAACGTCGCGTCCAAGATTATTGCACTTATATAGCGACGTGCATGTACGTGTATGTGTTTGTGTGGCTGCTTGTACTAGTCCGGACTGATGCCGATTTATAGTGCTAGCTCACTGAGATACTATGCCGCCGCAGTTTAACATGAATACCCCACTCAGACACAGTATACTGACTCCGAGCCGACCAGTCCTTGTTTTAGCCCCTTAATGCCGAGCGCCATGAAGGGTAACAACAAGTACTATCTTTTAACGTCTTTTGGTATGACGCGGTCGGGGATCGAACACCGGACCTTCCGCTCTCCGGGGGGACGCTCTATCACTAGACCACGGAGGCGGTCAGAGAGATTGTTGTAAGCTCCATTGCAGTGATTATCGATGGCAGCACCGACTGAAACGCTCGAAAAATATCGAGTGTTGTGGTGGCCAAATTGCAACAGAAAGAGTTACCTCTCTTAGTTGTTGACACAGGAGAGGAATTGATCGTTCGAGAAGTTTCGCAAAGGGGCAGTTACTAGAAGGCTGCATGGTGGCGTTTTGAGGCCCTTTACGGCCAGACTTATCTACTTACCACTAGCGAGGGGGGTTCCTATCCAAAAACACCGAATCCCTGATAGATTCCAAGACTCTTCCAGATTCTCAATCAAAGTGAGAATGTTCTGGACATTCTTCAGGGCACTCACATGTTGTGTAGGGCCTGTTGCGTGTTGGTACCGTCACATATTTGACCCAGTGTACTGCCTTTTTGTATTGTAAACCTAAAACTGTCTGCTTCCATGTAATTTGTTGATCATTCATTGATCTTGGGTGGTCATTTACAGATTTCACAATTTAGTTCTGAAGAACCAATTTCTGGCCTGTTTTCAATTTGGAATTCGTCTCGTAACAACATAGAGGGGCCGTTGTGTTTAGGGTCATAATTGGGGGTGTTGTTTCTTCCCATCCTCCTTTCTTAATACTTATATTAAAACCTCGATCTATACCCAGACTCTGTGAGTGGATTCAAAGCAATTATCGGCCGAAACAGGACCACATTCTGTAAATATTTAAGTCCGTTCGTGAAAATACAAGTTTTTTGCCAATCGTACTAATATCTAATCAAAGTTCATACGCACCGTTTACGCTTTGACATGGTCCCTGCTTTCCAAGCGGAAATAGAATAAATGGCGTGTCGGTGGGAAGGTAAAGGACATCCTCGATGAACCCGTCGTTACGTAGACACAGCCTTAGGGTAAAGCTGGGTGTTGATACGTTTTTCATCGAGAAATCTATACAGAAAGAGGGGATTTCTATCAAGATATTGTGTCGCAGGGAGTGGGTGAATAATAACGCCGCACTCAGCAAAATTCTTTATGAGTGAGTGAGTGAGTTGGGTTTAACGCCGCTTTTAACAATATTCCAGTTATATCGCGGCGTGTCAGCTTGATGTGGGAGGAAAGCCCGAAGTGATGCAGGTCTCAGACGTTTACCACTTCGCTGAAACCCACGAGCACGGGTATGGTGCTGACAAACCTAGAAACATAATCGGGGCGAACCGGGATTCGAACCCACAATCAAAGGTTTCTGGCGTGCCCAAGGGCCGCAACTCTGCACAGAGAATCGCGGCGCCTTAAACCACTGTGCCACCCGTGCCCCCTCTACTCAACAGTGAAAATGACATGATGTTCATGTATCTAAAACTAAAAAAAATCGCAATTGTATGAGTGGGTGATTGTTTGAATGTGGTAGTGAGTATGCATCTGATCTTACATTCAACGACCGCTAAAAAAACATTTATTGAACACAGAATTACGTGATGACATATATGTGTATATATCTATTTACTGACCCATTGCCAACGTGATGAGGGTGGGAGAAAAGAGTACCCTCCCCTGAACAAAGTTAAAATGGAACTTTTTTCGCGATGCGTGTGTTTGGAAAGTTTAACACCGCACTCAACAATATTCAAGCTATATGACGGCGGTCTGGACCACACAATCCATTGATTGATATCCTTAGCCACACAATGGTATACGATGACATGCATCAACCAAGTCAGCGAGCCTGACCACCCGATCCCGTTAGTCGCCTCTAACGACAAGCATGGGTTGCTGAAGATCAATTCTAACCCGGCTGCAAGGAACTAAATATCTCGTGTGTTTGGAAGGTTTTTTGTTTGTTTAACGCAATTTTTCCAGCTATATGACGGCGGTCTGTAAATAATCGAGTCTGGACCAGACAATCCAGTGATTAATATCATGAGCATCGATGCACGCAATGGGGATCGATGACATGCATCAACCAAGTCAGCGAGCCTGACCACCCGATCCTGTTAGTCGCCTCTTACGACAAGCATAGTCGCCTTTTAAGACCTATTCTACCCCTCACGGGTCATCAAACATAGGAAGCTATATATATATATATATATCACAACCAAACCTTTAAACTGAAATGAGTATGGGTTGAGTTTTTAGAATATATATATAATTTGTTGCCTAGATACTTATTGACATTAATTGACAGTGTGCGTACCGGCCGGACAGTCCCCGCTGTCCGCCGCAAGAATAGCGTATCCCCCAGTCTGCCATGTTGTCACCTCGGAGGTGGAATACTTCAGACAAAATGTCAGGCCTGTCAGGTTTTCCCCCAAATGAAAACTGGCGCCAGGGCTTGTCAGCTCTACTCCTGGTTGATAGGTTCGATTTAAGAACTCGTTCGACGGACATCCGGCGGAAGTGCTCAGAACGCCATAGGATCCAGGCGGCCAATCGGGAACAGAGGCCACTGAAACAAAGGGGAGATAATCAATGAAGCAACAGTGTCCACAAAAGCAGTGTAATGCCGTGTTCATATTTGTAACTAATTAATGTCATTATTTTGACCACCAGTAGCTGCTGTGTCCAAGGTCATTCGTGTGTTCCTCGTTGGCCAGCTGACCATCAGCTGTTTCAAAAGACACACTTAACTCTTGGACACTCGGAGCGAACGTTCTGCAACCGCGGCCGACCCACTATTAAGGTCGGGGATCAAAGTAATGTCGTTTACGGGCCAACACATTTAGGATTTACTGTGTAATTTGTTTGTTGTTTGACGCCGCACTCAGCAATATTCCAGCTATATGGCGGCGGCCTGTAAGTAATCTAGGATGAAACAGTCATTCCAGTGATTGAAATCAGAGCATCGATCCACGCAATTGTGACATAATAAAATGCTTCAACAAAAGTCAGCGAGCCTGACCACACAATGCTAACCAGAATCTTCAAGTGTTGTACTGTACAAAATATTACTAAACCTTATACAAAGACGAGTGACAATGCATTGCAAGCTCATTGCTTTATGTATTCCACTACGATTAGTTTGGGAGCACAATGTCCTTTTAGACTTCTAACCTTGGGTGTTCTTTTCTTCATGGGGTTTCCAAATTGCCTAAGGCGTTGTAATTCGCTGTGCGGGGATAAAAAGCATGACCGCGGGTTCGAATCCCGGTTCACCCTGAGTATATTTCCAGGTGGGTCATACTCCTTCTCGTGGGTTTCACCAAAGTGGAAAACAGACGTCTGAGACCTGCATCACTTTGGGTTTTCCTCCCACATCAAGGTGACACGGTGATATAACTGAATACTGGATTAATTTTATAAATTACTCCCTCACTTATAATTTATTTAACGGTATTGGTGAAAACATTTGACTTTCTTCATTGCCATTGTATCTCTGGTCCTCATGGCCGGTTAAAATTATTTTAAGAACTAGCTGACATGATGTCATTGAAACTATTGGCGGCATGGTGTTTCAAACCTGCAGAGATTATTCAAAAGCTTTGTTTGTTTGTTTGTTGTTTACCGCCGCACTATTCAAACCATATGACGGCGTTCTATTAATAATCGAGTCTGGACCAGACTTTCCAGTGATTGACATCATGAGCATCGATCCACACAACTCGGATACGCTGACATGCATAAAAAAAGTCAGCGAGCCCGACCACCCGATCCCGTTAGTCGCCTCTTGCGACAAGCATGGGTTGGTGTAGATCAATTCTAGCCCGGATCTTCACGGGTCTCCCCGATTATTACTGATGGATTAGCCTGTTCGTGGGTTCTATAAGCTGAATTTGACAACTTGGGATGAAGTACCAGACTTGATGACAGTCCCACAGCCAGTCTGGGGGTCGAGCCCGGGGGGACACAGGCATTGGCACGCCCCCTCTACGTAGGACACAAAGCCGTCGTTGACACACTCAATGGCGAAGTCAGGACACATCCGGGCTGCAAAACAGAATGAGATGGTATTTTTTACGCGGTTTCAGCAATGTTTCAGCAAAATCAAGGCGAGTTCATCGAAAATAAGCTTCAAACATTATATCTGTGTGGGGATCGAATCCAGGGAGATCGAACGTCTGTACGCTCCCAAATGATTGTTTGTTTATTTGTTGTTTAACGCCACACTCCAGCTGTATTCCAACTAAATGACGGCTGTCTGTGAATAATCGAGTCTGGACCTGACAATCCAGTGATTGACATCATAAGCATTCGAGATACGATGACATGCATCAACCATGTCAGCGAGCATGACCACCCGATCCCGTTAGTCGCCTCTAACGACAAGTATAGTCGCCTTTTACGACAAGCATTTGGTTGCTGAAGACCTATTCTACCCAACTGACAAGCCGACGGAGGGTACCAAACAATATAAACGTTTTTTCGGTGATTTTAATTTTATCTGTGACAATTACATTTATCGGGGGACAACCATTGGACTTTCAGTATTTGCAACATCGCCTCCGTGGTGTAGTGGATAGAGCGTCTGCCTGGAGAGCGGAAGGTCGCGGGCTCGATAACCGGCAGCGTCATACAAAATGACGTTAAAAGATGGTGTTACCCTGTCTGACCTTCGGCACTAAGGGGCTAAAACAAGGAGTGGTCGGCTCGGAGTCAGTATACTGTCTGAGTTGGGTATTTATGTTAATCTGCTGCATGGTATCTCAGTGGGCTAGCGTTCTAAAATCGGCATTAGTACAAGTAGACACACACACACGTGCATGCACGTCGCTAAGTGCAATAATCTTGAACGCGACGTTAAACCCCGTTTCACCTCACCTTACCAGTATTTGCAAACCGAAGTACAAGCACAGGGCATATACAGACTCCCCGATATACTAACCAGGAGAGTACACTTAACACTCAACACTTAGTACACTTGTACCTTAACAGTTGTTCTCGACCTTGACGGAACACTTTGTTAACAGGGCACCTGCGAATACAGGACAGGGGTGAAGTATGTACCTTGACATATGTTCTCGACCTAGACGGAACACTTTGTTTACAGGACACCTGCAAATACAGGACAGGGGTGAAGAATGTACCTTGACATATGTTCTCGACCTTGACGGAACACTTTGTTTACAGGACACCCGCGTATACAGGACAGGAGTGAAGTATGTACCTTAACACTTGTTCTCGACCTTGACGGAACACTTTGTTAACAGGGCACCTGCGTATACAGGACAGGAGTGAAGTATGTACCTTGACATATGTTCTCGACCTTGACGGAACACTTTGTTAACAGGGCACCTGCGTATACAGGACATGAGTGAAGTATGTAACTTTCCATTAGTTCTCGACCTAGTCTGAACCCTTTGCTGAAGGGACACCCCACGATACAGGACAGGAGTAGGTATGTACCTTTACACTGGTTCCCGACCTTGACAGAACACTTTGCTAACAGGACACCCGCCTATACAGGTCATGAGTGAAGTATGTAACTTTCCATTAGTTCTCGACCTAGTCTGAACCCTTTGCTGAAGGGACACCCCCACGATACAGGACAGGAGTAGGTATGTACCTTTACACTGATTGGTGACGGATATCTCCTGCCAGTTGTAGAAGACATTATTCCGCATGTTCGTAAGCGACTCCAGGTCCTTGAACAGCACGGTCATTGAGGGCCACGGCCCTTGTTTAAATCCCTGGAAAACAGGACATCGCTATGAGGAAATAAATGTGTTTATATATGTAAGCGTTATATATGAAAGGTGAATGCTCGCCTGACAAATACACACAAGCCTTCAGTATCGCCCATCAGAATGCTTCGATTGATGGACCGCCTCCGTGGTCTAGTGGTAGAGAGTCCGCCCGGGGAGCGGAAGGTCCGGGGTTCGATCCCCGACCGCGTCATACCAAAAGACGTTAAAAGATGGTACTTGTTGTTACCCTGTCTGGCGCTCGGCATTAAGGGGCTAAAACAAGGACTGGTCGGCTCGGAGTCAGTATACTGTGTCTGAGTGGGGTATTCATGTTAAACTGCGGCATGGTATCTCGGTGAGCTAGCACTATAAATCGGCATCAGTCAGGACTAGAACAAGCAGCCACACACACACACACACACGTACATGCACGTCGCTATATAAGTGCAATAATCTTGGACGCGACGTTAAACCCCATTTCACCTCATCACCTCGATTGATGCATACTTTGTTATTGAAAAGACTTGCATTTGGATTTACGGTGGGCAGTGCTTCACTGGGTGGTCTTACGTATACATAAGGTAAACGCCCAAAACGTTCAAATACGGTTTATACTTACATACTCGTACCGGCTACCGCCGATACATGCGTGAATAATGCTGCGTTGATACTAGCATCCGGGTGCATTACTTTTCCCATCTTCCCGAGGCAAGGGAACTGACTATAAAAGTCCACTTTCCACCCTTGCCGAACTAGGCTGGAATTATGGAGTTATGTTTTGACTGTCTATGCATAGTCCAATCAAAATGTCACAACGAAAGTGACATCCGGTTCGTAAACTGCCGTGCAGATTTCGGTCGATTGCAGGTTTCGCAAAAAAACATGTGTATCGGCGTCAACAGATATTTTCCAAATCTTTTCATGTTTAAATAAAGGTGCTCACGTGATTTGAAGTTTTCTCAAAATATAGATCTTGATTATCGATCAGATCGTCTTGACTAGGCGCCGCCATTTTGTTTGAAGCAAATGCAAGTGATATGAGAGGTGGAATCTGACTGGTCAATAGGTCATTGAAGGAAAAAAAACTCCACTGGAAGTTCTACGTTCGAGCCTGGAAATTCCAACAGAGTTCGGTAAGGGTTGAAACTTGGAGTGTACAGTCAGTGCCTCGGGAAGATGAATTTTTCCAAGATATACTCTTCCAAAACAGAAACGCAATACGGATACTTTTGGCCATAAAAGCAAAATTAGCGGACCAAGAGGTGCAAAATGAAGAGGTTTAATGTGTTATAGTGTCAGTGACAAATTTCCCGGATCAAAATGATCACATCAAGGACATGCATACCATTAGTCGGGAAACACGTTAGATTCGAAAAAAACGCAGCCAGTGCATTAACTAAAGGGCCATGGTGCTGCACGTACTTCACGTGCATCAGCACTATGAACGGTATTAAAGAGCAGGGTTTTTGATTGCCTGGCATCTGCGTCAATCGAACAGTGACAGTTCAACAACATGCCAAGATAAACAGAAGTGCAAAGAAACAACGTCATCGGCCGCTTGCAGGCAGGGGAATCCCGATCAGCTGTAGCCAGGGTTCTCAATGTAGCCCCCCAGCACCATCACAAGGTTATGGGATCGGTTTCAACAGCATGGGTCAACACGTGATCGGCCAAGGTGGGGACGACCAAAAGTAGCCACACCCGCCCAAGGTCGCTACATTCGACCACAGCCACCTCAACCGCATCCCAAATACCCGGACTGCGCAGAATCTCCGACCAGACCGTACGAAACCGTTTAAGAGCAGCAGGTCTATGAGCAAGACGTCCTGTTCGACACGTCACATTGACTCGACAACATCGTCAACAACGACTGCACTAGTGTCGTCAACACAGGGTATGGCCTCAACTGCGAAGGAGAGAGGTCTGGTTCAGCGACGAATTTAGATTTCTCCTCCGTCGAGGGGATGGAAGAGCCCGGGTCTACAGACGTCTGGGAGAACGTTACGCCGCAAACTGCGTACAGGAAGTGGACAGGTTTGATGGGGGGAGCGTTATATCCAGGTCAATCTTACGGCTTCTACCACACGTTCCCCTAAGTGCAGCCAATGGCAACGGTGTATTTAGGCATGACAACGCTCGACCGCATACATCACGGATCACAAGAGCCTGTCTACACAACAACAACGTTGATGTTCTCCCCTTGCCCTCCAGATCACCGGATTTGAACCCGATAGAGCACCTGTGGGATGAATTGGATAGACGGCTACTCCGACGTCAACCACAACCCAAGACGTTGCAGCAGTTGGCTTTTTCGTTACAGGCCGAGTGGGCTACATTCCCTAGGATGTGATTCGCCTACTCGTCTCTTCCATTGGAAGGAGGTGTAAGGCCGCTTTCGATTCCAACGGAGGACATACGCGTTATTGATGGTAGCTGACCTTCACCTTGGACTTTTCCTATGTACCGATAACTGAGATGACTAGAATCACCAAGTGTTCTCTCCACAACAATTTGGCTCAATACCTTGTACGGTTCCTCGTATAAATGTATTGTCCTACCTCACACAAATCTGGCTTTGCGTTTCTTTTTTTTAAGAGTATATTTACAATCGAGTCCAGAAAAACGAGTAGATTTGTACATTCGTGTTCAGTGTACCGCCTAGATACAGTCGACTAGATACTTACGCCGAGAGCATAGTGCATGATGCTGGTCAGGTCAAACCGGAAGAACATGGTTGTTTCTTGGTATTCTTCCATGAAGATCGCCCAGTTATCTGAAACAAGACAGCTCACGTGTCATTCTCGGCGTTTATTGTCCGAGTGGTCTAAATCGCTGTACCTAGTTGCGTGTCTCGGTAAGAAACCTTTGATCGTGGGTTCGAATACCGGTTCGTTGTATTTCTAGGTTTATCAGCACCATACTCTGCTCCTGGGTTTCACCGAAGTGGTAAACGTCTGAGACCTGCATCACTTCTGCCTTTCTTCCAACGGTAAGCTGACACGGCGTGATATTACTGGAATACTGTTCAAAGCGGCGTTAAACCCAACTCACTCACTCACTGTAGTGCTTAAGTCATGCTCATTATACCTTTATCGGCGTTTACCAAATACATGGCCACCACGATAACTCGAACTCTGATAACACGGAATATATAACTTCAGACAAGATTTGTAGATTTGCTGGTTTTGTCTGGCAAATTTATTTTTCCGAAAAATCGATGTTCTGTCTGTCATACTATGGAATTCTAGAAGGGACATTGTCGCGTTGTCGCATTGTCGTCAAAATTAACTAAAGCGACACAATGCTGCGATGCCAGAACGCGACATTTTGGTCCATAGTCCAATTGTCGCATTTTCGCGCTTTCAATATTCTTTCTTATTTTTTCAAAGGGCGACAATACGACAAAGCGACAACTCCAGGATTCCATATAATGAAGAAAAAGAGAATAACCTTACCATACATATTGCTACGTGATATATTTCATACATAAAATGTTTCATGTTACATATCAGCACTCTGCTTATCTCGAATTCCGGTAGATTTCATAAGTTGATGATGATCCTAACGACTTCGGTGGGGTAGCCTAGTGGTTAAAGCGTTCGCTCGTCACGCCGAGGACCCGGGTTCGATTCCCAACATGGGTACAATGTGTGAAGCCAATTTCAGGTGTCCCCCGCCGTGACATTGTTGGAATATTGCTAAAAGCGGCGTAAAACCATCCTCACTCACTCGAGTTATTGGGACCATCGAGTTTGAGGTAGACAGTCTTGCGCAGACCGCCGTCATATACGTGGGGTATTGCTAAGTATACACGGTTGGGTATTTATTTCTTCATCCACCCCCCACCCCCCCACCCCACCACCCCCTTACCCCTGAATATTTCTTCATCCCCCGACTTACCTAGCTTAATGTTATTCCAGTTGATTCTGATGAAGCCGTGTCTCGCAGGACTGACGTGGTCGTGGAACACACCAAAGGCGTGGGACAGCTCATGGACACACGCACCCTGGAGAAAGAAATGTAACTGTCCACGTGCAAAAAACTAAGGGAAAGCTTTTGATTTAAAAAAAATAAAAATACTGTCAAATACGTTCACGAAATGCCATGTTGACACAATCATACACAAAAGGAAACCAACAAGCAATGGTTTTATGCGGGTATACGTGTAGTGGTTTGAGCCTGCAGTGTTTTGGCGACTGTTTTCACCTGATAACGTTTTGATAACACTTGTAAATGTTTAGTAAAGTCCAGGTTTCAAGTTGAGTCTTCAGGTGGCACGGGTGGCCCACTCGTCTAAGGCGCTGTGATTCGCTGTGCAGAGTTGTGTCCCTTGGGCACGCCAGAAACCTATGATTGTGGGTTGGAATCCCGGTTCGCCCCGACTATGTTTCTAGGTTTGTCAGCACCATACCCGTGCTCGTTGGTTTCACCGAAGTGGAAAACGTTTGAGACCTGCATCACTTTGGGCTTAACTCCCACATTAAGCTGACAGGCCGTGCTATTACTGGCATAATGTTAAAAGCGGCGTTAAACCCAACTCACTCACTATAATCTCTGACAGAAACTCTGAAAGATATGTACACAGTAGAACCTTCATACGTATGATACGTACACAGCACCACTCTTAAACGTGCATTACATGTGCGATTCTAACACAGTTTGATGCTGATACGTATAAAGTTTATCTTGATAAGTATACCGTAGAACTGTTGTGCGTATGTTACGTACACCGCAGAACACTGATACGCGCAAGATGCCCCATAGTATTACGTACACTGCGGCACTCGCATACGAATTATGTTTCTAGGTTTGTCAGCACCAACCGTGCTCGTGGGTTTCACTGAAGTGGTAAACGTCTGGGACCTGCATCACTTCGGGCTTTCGTCCCACATTAAGCTGACACGCCGTGATATAACTGGATTACTGTTAAAAGCGGCGTCAAACCCAACTCACTCACTCACTCTGGTACGACGATAGGAAAGATCCAATCTGATACGTGTGGTACGTACATCGAACCACTCTGATACGTATGAGACGTACATCGAACCTCTTACGTACACATCGGCACTCTGATACGAATGACCAAATCTGATACGTATGGTACGTACATCGAACCACTCCAATACGTACCCGGCTGCAGCAGCTTAGTCTTTGGCCATTAGGGTTGTGGACGTTACCCAGTAGCGACCAACACCTGCAAAAACAGTACAAGCATCATCGCAACATACTTCATCTAAACCCTTCATCACAGGTGACACTCTATCTAATACTAACATTCCTAACATCGTTTAAAGTGAGTAAGTGAGTGAGTTGGGTTTTACGCCGCTTTAAGCAATTTTCAAGCTATATATCGGCGGAGGACACCAGAAATGGGCTTCACACATTGTACCCATGTGGGAAATCGAAACCGATTTGGGGGTTTGACTAACGAACGCTTTAACCACTAGGCTACCCGACCGACTTTTGACTCGCCAAGAAGTTAAATAACACTCGATTTTTAGTATTTCATTGTAAAAACTGCAGTGTGGCATTGCGTCAATATATTGTGCCAGGATCTGCTGTCATTCCTAGTCTTATGGTTTTGTCTGCCTAGTCTTATGGTTTTGTCTGCCTAGTCTTATGGTTTTGTCTGCCTAGTCTTATGGTTTTGTCTGCCTAGTCTTATGGTTTTGTCTGCCTAGTCTCATGGTTTTGTCTGCCTAGTCTCATGGTTTTGTCTGCCTAGTCTCATGGTTTTGTCTGCCTAGTCTTACGGTTTTGTCTGCCTAGTCTTATGGTTTTGTCTGCCTTGTCTCATGGTTTTGACTGCCTAGTCTTATGGTTTTGTCTGCCTAGTCTTATGGTTTGTCTGGCATATGTTGTAATATGTACCTCGTAAAACTATGATGGAATTTTCCAGAATGTCCACTTATCCGAAAATCAGGCACTGTTGACCATCTGATAATAAACTAGACTTCCTCATAACAAAAGGCACCCATTGAAATGTTGAAATGACTCTGGAGTGCAAACAAACGAAACCTGTCGGTGCAGGTTACCCCAATTATTTTGTGAAAGGGATTACTTTTCTGTGTCAACACTTTATGAATTGAACGTGTGGATACACATATCATCTTCCCGAGGCAAGGGCGTTACCTGACTATAAAAACCCAGTTTACTGGACTTTCAAAGTCAGCTAACGCATTTGCCTCGGAAAAATGTACATAGATCTATGGGGACCTACCCTTGTTTCTTGATCAAGCGCACGTGGCTTTCACTCGAGAGATTATACTCATATCGCGTCACGTTCTCCACCCAGGGTACAAAGCGCACGCACGTGAACCGCTCGTGACGTTTCATGGCTGTTCGTGTCTCGTGTTCCTCATCAGGTGCTGAAAAAAAGTGACTAAATGTGCCTTACACGCACAGAAAAAATATTTTGATTCCCAAAACCAAATTGCCAAATAAATACTTGTCCTTTGAAGTACGAGGAAATCCCGTTTTGAGGGTTAATGTCAAAACACTTAATGTCTACGCCGTTACTTGATAGTTGGCAATGACGTCATTGACAGAGATTAATAGTTCTTGTCTAAAAGAGATGGGATTCTTGAAAAGTAAAACCTATAAGATAGATATGACATACTTTAAACCCATCTCTCTCTCTCTCTCTCTCTCTCTCTCTCTCTCTCTCTCTCTCTCTCTCTCTCTCTCTCTCTGGCACAGTATAAGTGTTGGGGAGATATTCCCAACCGACTGGTCTCTCTCTCTCTTTCTCTCTCTCTCTCTCTCTCTCTCTCTCTCTCTCTCTCTCTCTCTCTGTATTACTGTTGGGGAGATATTCCCAACCGACTGGTCTCTCTCTCTCTCTCTCTCTCTCTCTCTCTCTCTCTCTCTCTCTCTCTCTCTCTCTCTCTCTCTCTCTCCCTCTCTCTCTGGCACAGTCAGGCTGGTTAGCTTTCTTATTAATATAGTTGTTGTTGCTGTTGTTGTTGTTGTTGTTTAATGATTATTAAATGACTTACGCACATCGGCGTCGAACCTGTAGGGGAGATAGGCGCCCTCCCAGTACAGCCACTTCTGAGACGTGATAGCTCTCTTGTGTCGCCTCTTCTCCCTCTCGTCACGCTTGTGCTCCAGGATCTGCGTTCATGTTCACAAGGTGTATATCATCAGAATCCATGACAAAAATATGAAGTTATACAAACTGTGCTTATCAACAGAGAATTCACACGCCCTCGGTGTCATCGAACAGCTGCCAGCTGACTGTGCGACATCAACCCAGGTGATTATCCGTAGGGCATCACGTGAGGCTTTATGATCAGGTAAAATTATGTAACCAGGTATTAAACGAAAACAAACCCAGCATGAAACCAACCATTCACACGTACAGGTTTGTCCTACTCAACGGCCCATTGATAATGCAACCATTAAAGTACATGCATCCGTGCACCCGTTCGGGTATTCATACACTCTCCTAAAAGTCCATTGTCCCCTTTTCACTATCCTCCTATTACCTCTATCATCCAACCCCCTCTACAATCTCCCCACCCCTACCTGCAGCCTACCCCCACCTTCACCATCACCTCGCCCCCACCCTAAGCCCCTACACAGAGCGTACGTGTGCCTGTCACCTTGATCCCTTGGTCCCACGTCTCGAGGGGTGGTCGGGTAGCCTAGTGGTTAAAGCGTTCACTCGTCACGCCAAAGACCCGGGTTCGATTCCCGACATGGGTACAATGTGTGAAGCCCATTTCTGGTGTCCCCCGCCGCGATATTGAGGGAATATTGCTAAAAGCGGCGTAAAACCATACTCCCTGACTCACCCCCCACGTTTTGGATACTAAGCGGGCCTTCCGTGGTGTCATGTTTTACACTGGGGTACACAGCCTACCACATTCACAAACAACCCCACCACTCGGCCCACCACCCCACCTCAGTTCCTACCCTCACCCCTCACACATCTTACGGCCCATGCTGGTGTAATATCTTCAATGACACAGCCTATCACCCACCCCCGTCCCTACCCTCACCCCTCACACATCTAACGGCCCATGCTGGTGTAATAGCTTCAATGACACAGCCTATCACCCCACCTCCATTCCTACCCTCACCCCTCACACATCTAACGGCCCATGCTGGTGTAACAGCTTTAGTGGCACAGCCTATCACCCACCCCCGTCCCTACCCTCACCCCTCACACATCTAACGGCCCATGCTGGTGTAATAGCTTTAATGACACAGCCTATCACCCACCCCCGTCCCTACCCTCACCCCTCACACATCTAACGGCCCATGCTGGTGTAATAGCTTTAATGACACAACCTATCACCCACCCCCGTTCCTACCCTCACCCCTCACACATCTGACGGCCCATGCTGGTGTAATAGCTTCAATGAC
Organism: Haliotis rufescens; assembly: GCF_023055435.1. Lineage (NCBI taxonomy): Eukaryota > Metazoa > Mollusca > Gastropoda > Lepetellida > Haliotidae > Haliotis > Haliotis rufescens. The sequence continues at coordinate 18,914,718 of NW_025964383.1, read as the reverse complement.
ACAGCCTATCACCCACCCCCGTCCCTACCCCCCCCCCCCCCCCCCCCCCCCCACACACACACACACTAAACGTTCCACAGTGGTGTAATGGCTTTAGTGGTTACTGCGTTCGCTTGTCACGCCGAAGATCCGGGTTCGATTCCCGACATGGGTACAATGTGTGACGCCCATTTATGGTGTCCCCCGCCGTGATATTGCTGGAATATTGCTAAAAGCGACGTAAAACCATACTCACTCATTCTCTCCTACCCTCACCCCTCACACACTGAAAGGCCCATGGGGGTTGGTGCAATGGCTCTGGTTCTTGAGATATCGCCTACCACCCCACCTCCGTTCCTACCCTCACCCCTCTCACACCACACGTCCCGTAGTGGAACGAAGAATGACTTCAGTAGTACAGCCTAGCACCGCCACCCCCTTCCCACTCCACCTCCACCAACACCACCGCTCACACACTAAACATACCACAGTGGTATAATAGCCTACCTGATCCATCTGAGGACGACCAATGGCGAGTTCCTTAATCTCCGTGCCGTACAGAGCCTCTGCTATCTGCAGTCCGCTCCGCTCGCCCTCCTCCACACTGCCATATACCGGCAAGGGGTACCCGGTAGTCTGCGAATAGAAAGACTTGAGGTTTGTCTTTGAATCATCTGGTTATTACTGTATTCACGATACATGTTACCATAAATGTCATTGGACACCAAATCACAATAACCATCTCTGATTGAAACAGCTGCTTTGACAGCTGCACCAACGCGGAAGTTGAAATTTATAGACAAGAACCTCATTCCGAAATGGCATATACAATTATAATTACAAAATGCAGATGCGTGCTCAATAAAATGCTCAAAACATTTATGTTGATGTATTTTCTACAGAACGACAGTAACTTCAAGTGTTTTCTGAGTCTGTAACATTATAAGGGCTATCTTTCCGAGGCAAGGGAGTCAACTGACTATAGAAGTCAAGTTCCAACCCTTGCCGAACTAGTCTGGATTGTTGGAGTCATAGTTTGGCTGGACTAACGAGTCCAATCAAAATCGCGTAACAAAATCGACATGCCGTGCAGAGTTCGGTCGATTTCAGGATTTGCAAATTATATGCACCGTCAACTTGGCGTCAACAGATATTTTCCAAATCTTTTCTTGTTTGATATCAAGGTGATCACGTGATTTGATGCACATCGTGAAGTAAGACCCCTTATTTCACAATATAGATCTTGATTATCGATCAGATCGTCTTGACTGGGCGCCGCCATTTTGTTTGAAGCAAATTATGTAAGTGATATGAGAGGTGGAATCTGATTGGTCACTAGAAGGGACATGGAAGGGGCGTAACTATTAATAGCCACTGGTGGCGTTACGATCGAGCCTAGAAATCTTCAGCCTAGTTCGGCAAGGGTGGAAACTGGACTTTTATAGTAGTCAGTTAACTCCCTTGCCTAGTGAAGATGTGTATGGGCCAGTTGTACCACTAGAGAACTAGAACGAAGCTAGACCCTGTTCATCAAAGCTTTCTGTGACACAGATTTATATGACAGTAAACTTGATAATAACTTTTGTACATTAGACGAAATAGCATTATAACCAGTTGGGTGACAGACGGACCTGATTGATATGATATAAGACTAAACCCACATCAATGATGAGGTCTGAACACTGCTCTAAAGTCGAAGCGTTATTAGCACCGTGTGAAACAGAACCCCGGAGAAAGAGGAAATAACAATGCGCGTATTATTGAGGTATTACTCACCCCGTTATAGCACTGAGCACTCTGCTGCTCGTAGTGTAACGTGTGTCCTTTGCATGAGGTCGCCGAGAACAGAACGACGACGATGAGAACATTGAACGTCATCTTCCAAATTCCTGAAAAGTATGCAACTTATATAAAATACGATAATGAATTATTATGATCAACAGGAAAATGGTATCGAGTGTAGCCTTGTAATCAAATCTACGAGCAGCATTTGATAACAGGGCAAATTTAAGATATATCAATATGATCTTTTGATGATGATGAGGAGGATGGAGTGGTGATGACGTAGTAGTGGTGATGATGAAGATGATGATGATGATGATGATGGTGATGGCGAGGAGGATGAGGAGAGTGGTGTGATGATGATAGAATGGTGATGATGATGATGATGATGATGATGATGATGATGAAGATGATGATGATTATGTTGAGGAGGATGAGGAGGAGGAGGGTAGAGTGGAGTAGTGTAGTGATGACAAAGTAGTGATGATGGAGTGGTGATGATTGAATGGTGGTGGTGATGATGATGGTGAGGAGGAGGAGGAGGAGGAAGAGGAGGAGGGTAGAGTGATGATGATGATGATGATGATGATGATGATGATGATCACGACACAACACAACACGATACAACATACTTCCATGCTGGTGTCAACACAACCGAGCGATTAGTACGTTTCTTCGACCCAACGAATCCAGAAACACAACATACACCACGACACAACACGACAAAACACGACACAACACGATACGACACAACAAGCTACAACAAACTTCCCTGTTGGTGTCAACACAACGCAGCAACTAGGAACAGGTAGTGTCAACACTATCCGTGAAGTAACGTACCCCCTGTCTCCTTATACCGACATTACATCCAATCAGTCCAACACTTCAGTCCCGTGTGTCGAACGTATTAGATCCCATGTGTCGAACAGTTTAAATCCCGTATGCCAAACACGTTTTCATCCCGTGTGTCGAACACGTCTGACTTAAGAAGCTGTACGAGTTTGGAGGCCACATGAACGTCTGTCATGCTCCAATTCACTGTCGAATATACAGCTGACCTCATGTTGTACTTTGGTCGTGATGGCGGAAACAGAAGGATGTGACACTTGTACTTCCGCCATCAACGTGACAAGCCCGCTACATCACACCACTCTCCGGGTTTCAGTGTGGTATATCTGATGCCATACGTCCACACATATTTGAAATTGACCGTGCGTTCGATTAGTCGGTATCGACTTCATGTGTGTTACCATCTGTCGCCTAGTCTGCTGATTCTAACACTCAGTACATCACGACCGCCTCTATGGTCTAGTGGTAGAGCGTCCGTCCGGAGAGCGGAAGGTCCGGGGTTCGATCCCCGCCCGCGTCATACCAAAAGACATTAAAAGATGGTACTTGTTGTTACCCTTTCTGGCGCTCGGCATTAAGGGGCTCAAACAAGGACTGGTCGGCTCGGAGTCGGTATACTGTGTCTGAGTGTCTGAGTGGGGAATAATCTTGGACGCGACGTTAAACCCCTACCCAAGTTGATCGCGATAAGCAATGTGATATTAATAGGACAAAGTGTGTGGGATCGTGACAAGACAAACTATATCTGCATCTTTTATATAGCGAAACCCTGGCTAACCGGACCGGACCGTTCCTGGCGAAATCGTCCGGATTACGAGTTTTGCTGGATTAGCAACTTTCCCGATTAACTAAGTAATCTCATCATTTCAACGCTGTAATGTAAGGAGAGGTGAAATGGAGTTAAACGTGTGCGTGCGGGCGTTCGTGCGTGCGTGCGTGCGTGTGCGTGTGTGTGTGCGCGTGTGCGTGCGTCCGGACTTATACCGGTTTTATAGTGCTGGCTCACTGAGATACCATGCCGCTGTTTAACATGAATGCCCCACTCAGACACAGTACACTGAATCGTTGTATCAACTTAATGATTACTTGTTTTGAAATCTCTTCGCTCTATAAGTGCAATATTCTTTGCCGCGACGTCAAACCCCAATTCCACTCCCCTCATTCGCTGTGCAGAGTTGCGTCCCTTGGGCACGCCAGAAACCTATAATCGTGGGTTCGAACCCCGGTTCGCCCCGATTATGTTTCTAGGTTTGTCAGCATCCTACCCGTGCTCGTGGGTTTCACCGAAATGGTAAACGTCTGAGACCTGCATCACTTCGGGCTTTCCTCCCACATTAAGCTGACACACCGTGATATAACTGGAATACTGTTAAAAGCGGCGTTGAACACAACTCACTCACTCACTTACTCTCACCAGGTTTGGGACCAACAGACGTGGTATTTTGTGACATCTGAGTATATTAACAACATAATATACCCACACACTCTTATTCGTATTGTAAAACTTTGAAAATAAAGCAATCAATATCTACCTGATTGTCGTCTAATTTCTCGTTTACAGTAAACTGTATTTCGTCAGGACATCCCACTTCTTAACCACTGCTTTCATAACCTCAGTTATCTACACGTGGACGGTTTACTGGGGTTAGTCTACATAATGACAACTACACATAGGGACTGGTCAGAATGTTGATAGAATCTAAATGCAAATTACGAACATCAAACTCAAATGTTCTCGGAATACCGCAATCCACATAACTCAAATCAGTAGCCCAGAACGAAACATATTCGCCTTAGTCATCAATCATTAATGTTTACACGTCACACCGCCAGAATACCACACGCCCTATTACCAAACCAATCCTAAAAACTATTCATCATATAGCGAAACCTCGTTAGTTCGAGGGGCGGTCGGGTAGCCTAGTGGTTAAGTGTTCGCGCGTCACGCCGAAGACCCGGGTTCGATTCCCGACATGGGTACAAAGTGTGAGTATAGTTTTACGCCGCGTTTAGCAATAATACAGCAATGTCACGGCGGGGGACGCCAGATATGGGCTTTACACATTGTACCCATGTAGGGAATCGAACCCGGGTCTTCGGCGTGACGAGCGAACGCTTTAACCACTAGGCTACCCCATCGCCCCTCTCCCTCATACAGACAAGTTGTGAAGGGTACAGTAAACTACGGTTATAACGAACACGCTTATAACGAACTGACGGATATAACGAACTAACTTTTAGGTCCCTAAAATTTGCTGTAGTAATGCTGTATATATGCTTATAACGAACTACGGTTATAACGAACTAAAATTAGTGGTCCCTTTGAGTTCGTTATAACCGTAGTTTACTGTACATGTATATGGTAATAAACAGGCATATGTCAAATGGAGAATACACATACATGTACTTACTTAACTCACATCAAAACTTGAATGATACAGAAACTTTCCTAAATTACATAACTGTTTTACATTCTGTAATATTAGTAATTAAATAAGTTTGAATACAGATGGTTTATTTTCAATAAAGTGGTCTTGTATATTTCTTTCTAAATTCTAAAGGGGGGCACGGGTGGCCCAGTCGTCTAAAGCGCCGCGATTCGCTGTGCAGAGTTGTGTCCCTTGGGCACGCCAGAAACCTATGATTGTGGGTTCGAATCCCGGTTCGCCCCGATTATGTTTCTAGGTTTGTCAGCACCATACCCGTGCTCGTGGGTTTCACCGAACTGGTAAACGTCTTAGACCTTCATCACTTCGGACTTTCCTCCCACATTAAGCTGACACGCCGTGATATAACTGGAATACTGTTAAAAGCGGCTTAAGCCAAACTCACTCACTCACTCTAAATTCTAAATGTAATGGACATGAGTGTCCAAAATAAAACTCACCTTTAACATCAATACAAACATTTTCTGTTCAGTAATATTTAAACCTTTACATCTTCCAGTTTCTATTGCTAACATAAGTGAAGATGGTCTGAATTTAGTCAAATATTATCTAAGAAAAAAAGGAAATTGATTTCCTAAACCATAATTAAGAAATGATGATCATAAAGGTTGTCTGTACAAAACACAGTTTGAAGTTGATATATGAGATCGTGTCTGAATACCTTCGTCAAATATTCGGTGCTTAATAACAGGCAAAAAACGTTTAATGAAACTCTTGCTTCAAGCAAATATCATTGTAACCAATACTGTTTAATAATATCTTCTTACATCTTGTTCCTATTTGCAAACATTTTCATATCTAGCTTTCATATTAACAAATTCAAAACAAGTTTTTAGTATACAATTATCGATAATACACCAACATTTAACCATATTAAACATTCTGATATATATTAAAGGACATCGCCAAGTTCGGAACACGTCCGATCAAAACATGTAAACCTTTTTAATCCAAGTATATTTTCATTATAATCAAGATGTACTTTTTCAATATTACTATCCTTTTAACATATCAAAGTATCAAAGTATACTGCCGATATAACAGTCAAATAATGATTATATGGTTAAGAATTACTATTGCGACAGACACAAAATAATGCTTCCCTACCCTGATCCGCCAACTGTTTTTTTAACACAAGTAAATCTTTTATTATAATAATTTATTATTTTATTTATATTATAATTATATTTTTTTCATATTACTTATCGTACCCCCTTTCCAAACATTATAATTTAAGTCTTTTCTACTTCTACTCTTTTGAAAACTCTGAAAGATCATCTAACTCGTGTTGAAAACATTCGACTGTCAAATTGTGTTATTCATTGCAAACTGAAAGGCCATAGGCCCATAGTTCAACGTATTTACAAGGTATGGGTGTTTCTTCTAACTAACAATGCACGATGTGTGTACAATGCAATATTTTGTAATAAAGTAATATTTGAAGTTGACATGAGTATGCAAAACAGATTAATATTTGGGTAAGTTATAAACTTCTTTGGAATATACTTGTTTCTTAATTGACGATGGACTTTACACACAAGCAGAAAATGATACTCATGTTCTACAACATTAAGGTTACAAGATGTACAGATAGTGTTAGACTTTTTAAATATACCTTTATAGATCTTTAAATCATAATATCCTGCTCTGAACTGAGCTAGCAATACTCGATTTTTTTTTTATTGTAACAGATATTAGATATTCTTCGAGTATAAATTGTTGTTTGAAGAGAGAATACGTATATGTACATTTGCTATTTCTTAGTTTTTCTATCCACATTTGCTGAAAACTATCTTTAGCTCTTTGGAGTAATAATGACATAAACATCTTGACATTTCCAACACCCTGATCCATCCATTGTATCCAAGGCCTAAACTGAAAAGGGTGATTTTGATATTTGTTGCCCAACTATTTTTATTGCGTGAGTGACTGGCATTTTGATCCAGATAGAACATCATGTTATAGGCTTTTACTGGGTATCGCGTGGATGGAGGAGTCGTTAGTTTTAACCAAAATGTTATACAGCGCTTAAGCGAAAATATATACAATGGATACCTGCCACATTCCCCAAGTACAATATCATTTGGGGTGGAGGGTCGAACCCCAATTACACGTTTACACGCATAAAGATGAACTTTTTCTATACACTCATATTTTCTTTAACCCCTTTTTCTGATCCATAAAGTAAAATTGGCATTATCTTTGTATCAAAAATTTGAAAATATAAATTACAGGACAGATTATCATATTTTAACAAGCTTTGTAGGATTGACATCAACACTTTCTTAGCTTTAACAGATGTAGATTCTAGATATTTATTCCAACTCAAAGTCCTAGTAAACAATATTCCAAGGTAAGTATAAGATGAAACTACCTCTATATGTCGACTGATTCAGGCATAAAGACACACAAAGGGCTGAGCTATATTTCGTTAATCCGGAAATATGTTAATCCGGTGAATCAGTGGGATTAGTACCATCGGATAAACGGTATTTCCTATAAATATACAAAACTGTACGAGTACTAGTATTTACCCAAGCAACCGGATCCTCTGGTGATCAGTCTTCCGTGTTGGCCCATCAACGTATGGCTTAATGTAATGGGAGTAAATTATATGACACTCAACGTTTTAAAGAAATTGCCCTATCGCGAAATATACGAGCTGTCGTTATGCTTGTAATATAATACACCGGCTAAACCGGTTGCGAGTCATGTATTGCTCAACTAAACTTCCAAATTACGAGGCACGATATGCCTACCATATGAACATGCATAATACACTGTTAACGGTCAATGAAAATACACTAAACGATTAGTGACCTATTCTTTGCTGCACCATGGATTCATTGTATTAAATTGAAGAAGGTGTATATCCTACCCTATATATCCCCGAGTTCGGCATATGTCGGGTAGGCTGGTAGTTCAATAGTGAAAGGTGACGTTTGTTTGCCTCGTGTTTACAAACAGTACCCTGAGGGCTTGTGTCCTTCTTGTCGATCATTCAAACTAGGTCACCTTGACCTGGGTTAACATGAAAGTGTCTAGTCCATGCAACATGGTGTCAACTGACGAACGACGCCCGTGTGTTGCCGCGTGGTGTCATCCACCTGCGATCACATCCCTGCTGTCATTATCCCGAAACTGCGCATGCAGCGCTGATGACACTGAGGTTTACAATTTGTATAACCTGTTGCCCCGGGAGCTAGTCGTGCAAATAGTGGTGTGGCGGTGAATGCGGGTCCTTTAAGAAGGTGGGCGGCTTGTCGGTGGAGAAAAGGGTAACGGGGGTACATGCGTGACGGGGAGAGTGGACGGGGAGTGGGGTACTAGCGACACTGATGTGATGGGAAAGGGGAGGGGATAGCGGGGGACTAGCGACACTGATGTGATCTTAAAGAGGGAAAGGGGAGGGGATAGCGAGGTACTAGCGGCGCTGTTGGTTTTTTTTCTAGGGAGAAGGGAGGAGATATCGAGGAACTAGCGGCGGTACTGTTTTTTTTCCCTAGAGAAAAGGGGGGCGGGGATATCGAGGTACTAGCGGCGCTGGTGGCTTTTTTCTAGGGTAAAAGGGAGGGGATAGCGAGGTACTAGCGGCGCTTGTGGCTTTTTCTAGGGAAAAGGGAGGGGATATCGAGGTACTAGCGGCGGTACTGTTTTTTTTCTCTAGAGAAAAGGGGGGCGGGGATAGCGAGGTACTAGCGGCGCTGCTGGCTTTTTTCTAGGGAAATGGGAGGGGATACTAGCGGCGCTGATGGTTTGGGTTTTTTCTAGGGAAAGGGGAGGGGATAGCGAGGAACGTGGTCACACAGAGACATACTGTCTACATATACACGGTGTTATCAGGACGTTGTCAGACAGAGACATACTGTCTACATATACACGGTGTTATCAGGACGTCGTTAGACAGAGGCATACTGTCTACATATACACGGTGTTATCAGGACATTGTCAGACAGAGACATACTGTCTACATATACACGGTGTTATCAGGACGTCGTTAGACAGAGGCATACTGTCTACATATACACGGTGTTATCAGGACGTCGTTAGACAGAGGCATACTGTCTACATATACACGGTGTTATCAGGACATTGTCAGACAGAGACATGCTGTCTACATATACACGGTGTTATCAGGACGTGGTCATGCAGAGGCATACTGTCTACATATACACGGTATTATCAGGACGTGGTCAGACAGATGCATACTGTCTACATATACACGGTGTTATCAGGACGTGGTCATACAGAGACATACTGTCTACATATACACGGTGTTATCAGGACGTGGTCAGACAGAGACATACTGTCTACATATACACGGTGTTATCAGGACGTGGTCAGATAGAGACTTACTGTCTATATATACACGGTGTTATCAGGACGTGGTCAGACAGAGACATACTGTCTACATATACACGGTGTTATCAGGACGTGGTCAGATAGAGACTTACTGTCTATATATACACGGTGTTATCAGGACGTGGTCAGACAGAGACATACTGTCTACATATACACTGTGTTATCAGGACGTGGTCAGACAGAGACATACTGTCTACATATACACGGTGTTATCAGGACGTGGTCAGACAGAGACATACTGTCTACATATACACGGTGTTATCAGGACGTGGTCAGACAGAGACGTACAGTCTACATATACACGGTGTTATCAGGACGTGGTCAGACAGAGACATACTGTCTACATGTACACGATGTTATCAGGACGTGGTCAGACAGAGACATACTGTCTACATGTACACGGTGTTATCAGGACGTGGTCAGACAAAGACGTACAGTCTACATATACACGGTGTTATCAGGACGTGGTCAGACAGAGACATACTGTCTTCATGTACACGGTGTTATCAGGACGTGGTCAGACAGAGACGTACAGTCTACATATACACGGTGTTATCAGGACGTGGTCAGACAGAGACATACTGTCTTCATGTACACGGTGTTATCAGGACGTGGTCAGACAGAGACATACTGTCTACATGTACACGGTGTTATCAGGACGTGGTCAGACAGAGACATACTGTCTACATGTACACGGTGTTATCAGGACGTGGTCAGACAGAGACGTACAGTCTACATATACACGGTGTTATCAGGACGTGGTCAGACAGAGACATACTGTCTACATATACACGGTGTTATCAGAACGTGGTCAGACAGAAACGGACAGTCTACATATACACGGTGTTATCAGGACGTGGTCAGACAGAGACATACTGTCTACATATACACGGTGTTATCAGGACGTGGTCAGACAGAGACATACTGTCTACACATACACGGTGTTTTCAGGACGTGGTAAGACAGAGACATACTGTCTACATGTACACTGTGTTATCAGGGCGTGGTCAGACAGAGACATACTGTCTACATATACACGATGTTATCAGGACGTGGTCAGACAGAGACATACTGTCTACATATACACGGTGTTATCAGAACGTGGTCAGACAGAGACGTACAGTCTACATATACACGGTGTTATCAGGACGTGGTCAGACAGAGACATACTGTCTTCATGTACACGGTGTTATCAGGACGTGGTCAGACAGAGACATACTGTCTACATATACACGGTGTTATCAGGACGTGGTCAGACAGAGGCATACTGTATCAATGTACACGGTGTTATCAGGACGTGGTCAGACAAAGACGTACAGTCTACATATACACGGTGTTATCAGGACGTGGTCAGACAGAGACATACTGTCTACATATACACGGTGTTATCAGGACGTGGTCAGACAGAGACATACTGTCTACATATACACGGTGTTATCAGGACATGGTCAGACAGAGACATATTGTCTACATATACACGGTGTTATCAGGACGTGGTCAGACAGAGACGTACAGTCTACATATACACGGTGTTATCAGGACGTGGTCAGACAGAGACATACTGTCTACATGTACACGATGTTATCAGGACGTGGTCAGACAGAGACATACTGTCTACATGTACACGGTGTTATCAGGACGTGGTCAGACAGAGACGTACAGTCTACATATACACGGTGTTATCAGGACGTGGTCAGACAGAGACGTACAGTCTACATATACACGGTGTTATCAGGACGTGGTCAGACAGAGACATACTCTCTTCATGTACACGGTGTTATCAGGACGTGGTCAGACAGAGACGTACAGTCTACATATACACGGTGTTATCAGGACGTGGTCAGACAGAGACATACTGTCTTCATGTACACGGTGTTATCAGGACGTGGTCAGACAGAGACATACTGTCTACATGTACACGGTGTTATCAGGACGTGGTCAGACAGAGACATACTGTCTACATGTACACGGTGTTATCAGGACGTGGTCAGACAGAGACGTACAGTCTACATATACACGGTGTTATCAGGACGTGGTCAGACAGAGACATACTGTCTACATATACACGGTGTTATCAGAACGTGGTCAGACAGAGACGGACAGTCTACATATACACGGTGTTATCAGGACGTGGTCAGACAGAGACATACTGTCTACATATACACGGTGTTATCAGGACGTGGTCAGACAGAGACATACTGTCTACATATACACGGTGTTATCAGGACGTGGTAAGACAGAGACATACTGTCTACATGTACACTGTGTTATCAGGGCGTGGTCAGACAGAGACATACTGTCCACATATACACGGTGTTATCAGGACGTGGTCAGACAGAGACATACTGTCTACATGTACACGATGTTATCAGGACGTGGTCAGACAGAGACATACTGTCTACATATACACGGTGTTATCAGAACGTGGTCAGACAGAGACGTACAGTCTACATATACACGGTGTTATCAGGACGTGGTCAGACAGAGACATACTGTCTTCATGTACACGGTGTTATCAGGACGTGGTCAGACAGAGACATACTGTCTACATATACACGGTGTTATCAGGACGTGGTCAGACAGAGGCATACTGTATCAATGTACACGGTGTTATCAGGACGTGGTCAGACAAAGACGTACAGTCTACATATACACGGTGTTATCAGGACGTGGTCAGACAGAGGCATACTGTCTACATATATGATACAACGTCGACATTTATAAATAGTATTGTAAAAGCTCCAGAGATCAATAATCGGTTTGTCGCTTGTCTGATATTTCCACCCAGAAATTCTTTGATGCAGTTGCTGACACAGTTCATACAAAAGTAGAAACGGAACATGGACGGATTATGCATCTTCGACACCCATTCTCTCATTAAGTGAGTAAACACGATACTTGATGCACAAAATATCACGAATGCGTACGTTTTTGTATTTAGTGTAAAGAAATAACGAAATAATCTTTGAGGCTTATGCATTTGACATTTCGCGTGTGTTAAACGCAAATTGGATTCGCTTCAAAAACATTTCCCATTTCTTGAGAGTGACCAATAAAAAGTTTAAACGTGGTTCGTTTCAGTTGCCTCGGTGCAGGTTTTGTGCGGTATCACTTCCCATGATGGATCAAGTCTCGAGCCAATACAGTGTTTTTCCTCATATGAGCGACATACCTCTTTCTATTATCACAAGAAACTCCGTTTATTGATTCCGAGTATATCATTAGCATTGTTTATGAATAATAAATCAAATAGTGATGATTCCAGGTGTTCGGAAAAGGTGAGCACATCCTGTCCTACCTGGTCGCACCCTTCAAAAACACATGCAAAGGCAAATCAATTGTTCACCAGAAACATCGCGAGAACATATGGTTAAAGTCCAAATGGGTAATTGCATTGAACATTAATTGCTGCCTCTGATGCGTTAAATTGCCTCCACCACTAGAAATGAACCTGGTTCTGGTTCTGGTTCTGGTTCTTATCTGAGCACGCCGAAAACGCGGGTTCGAATCCCGACATGGGTACAATGTGTGAAGCCCATTTCTGGTGTCCCCCGCCGTGATATTGCTAGAATACTGCTAAATCCGTTGAGAATTCACATATAAATTCCAACTATTTTCTTGATTTTATTAAGAATTAAGTTTATGAGACAGGGCTTTTGTGGTACATTTTCTGTACCCTGCAATATATCAATATGTGGCATATTTTAATATGATGTCACTTATGCCAAGTCCTTTCGTCAACAGCTAATGTCGTGATGCTTACACATGATTGCTGCATTTGTTGGTATTTGAAGTTTTGTCTTTAGGAAAAACTAGAAACTTTTCATGTCAGGCAGCCAGGGTTTGGGTGACAGCTGTCTGGAACAGTAGCGGTTTCTGTTGTTGTTTTCATTGTTTTTCTTTTTCAATTTGTGCATTCTACCAATGATAACATCATGCACTGACTTGACATCATGCACTTACAAATTCTGAAAGCCATTCCACATATCCATCTCTTAGGCAGCATCCATGATTTTAAAATTGTACACACAATTAATAGCTAGATTTTCGCGAAAACTTTGGCCACATTTGTCGACAGTTTTTATTGTCAACTAGCCACATGGGATCATAAGTTGCTGAAGTCGTTTGATTTCTTTCAACCACACAGAGTAGTCTTTGTGCTTTCCCAATGGTTGTTGAAGAGTGAAAGAATGAGTCGGGTTTAACGCCGCATTGAACAGTATTCCAGTTATATCACTGTACGTCTGCTTAATGTGGGAGGAAAACACGAAGTGATGAAGGTCTCAGGCGTTTACCATTTTGATGAAACCCACGAGAATGGTGCTAACAAACACAGAAACATAATCGCGGCGAACCGTGATTCGAGCCCGCGATAAAAAGGTTTCTGGCGTGTCCAAGGGACGCGACTCTGCACAGCGAATTGCGGCGCCTTAGCCGTGTCCACCCGTGTCCCTGGTTGTCCAAATCACTGGTACGATATTGCCTTCGTCCTTTCTTGGGCGGTGTCTTGGAATACCGCAAATGGTCTAAATATATCAACGCTGGCATTCTTGGCTGGAAGGACTGACAACCGTTGTAAGTCTTCGAGCAAGGCTTCTTTACTCAACTGCGAGTTGTTGTTTTTTTCGGGCGAGAACCTTTCAAGTCGATGTGGTCGTCCACAAGTTGTGGAAGCTGTCACGGACGTGCCGTAGAGTATTATTAGCTCTTCTAACGAAGGTCGATTTACGTAACGAAAGTTGCATTGTAAGAAGAAGACCCTTTCAATTCGTTGAGACGAAGAAATGTTTTTTGTCAATTGACATTCAATGAGATAGATTGAAATCTTTGGGGTGATTTTTTATCTATTGAATAACACACGTGTGCGTTATCAGTGTTTTTAGTGGGTCATACTGCCTGTATAATCAGTTTATGTTTTTTGTTTTCTAAAGTTAGTTTCAGGAACAGTAAATCAGGTTCAGACTTTCCGACGAGTAGGAAAGTGCATTGTGAATAATTTGTTCAACTTATAATCTGTTCCATGAACCCTTAATTACATTTAAATTTTGTGGCAAAAAGCGTTAAATTAATGTGTTTCGTTCCACATATACATGCGTTTAAATCATTTGCTTAATTTAGCCATGATAAGAAATGACACACAAGGATGCTGCTCAAAGGAAGATGGTAAACGCATTTTGCGATTTAGCAATTCGTGTTCAGTATATTTGTTGACACAATATCACTAAATACATCAGTAGTAGTGTTGTTAACGTCTACTTTTACTTTATCCGATCACCATGACAATGGAGTAATCTCACCTATGCCTCCCAATGTTTCGACCCGTGAAGATCCGGGGTAGAATATAGGTTTTTAGCAACCCATGCGTGCCGTAAAAGGCGACAGCGCTTGTCGTAAGAGGCGACTAACGGGATCGGATGGTCAGGCTCGCTGACTTGGTTGATGCATGTCATCGTATACCAATTGCGTGGATCGATTGATCGTATTCGTTGATGCCATGTACCAAGTGCTCTTTGAAAAGAAGTAAAGGTTTGGGGTCTCCATTAGCTGTGTTATTTTTTTAGTTAAACTGTCTAAGATTCGTTATAAAGATAGACAGAGCATCTCCCACTCTATATTAAGCATATCAACACGAGTCAAACAGGTCATACAAATCAATCCTTTCATGATTAAAATGAGTGAGTGAGTGTGGTTTTATGCCGCTTTTAGCAATATTCCAGCAATATCACGGCGGGGGACACCAGATATGGGCTTCACACATTGCACCCATGTCGGGAATTGAACCGGGGTCTTCGGCGTGACGAGCGAAAGCTTTAACCCCTAGGCTACCCGACCGCCCCCTTAATATGAGAAATTAACCATAATGGCCACATCGGCAGAGTATACTACATGTGTATGAATTAATACAGAAGAAGATCGCATTGATATAAAGTTTCTGACAATGTTCAAGTTTCTTCAAGACAAAGTTACTTAAGACGAATCATAACTGTATAAGATCCACGCTAACAACAATATACAAACCAGCTATTCATATCTATTTTAATCGAGTATGGACCAGACAATCAAATGAATGACATCAGGAGAGTCGATCTACGCAACAGGCCACCCGATCCCGATAGTTGCCGTCTACGACGAGCACAGGCTGCTGGGGACCTATTCTAAACCTGATTCCCCGTGGGTCGGTGACATGGAGAGATGATTGAAATGACGCCATGATCACAAGAGTGAGTGAGTGAGTTGGGGTTAACGCCGCTTTTAACAGTATTCCAGTTATATCACGGCGTGTCAGCTTAATGTGGGAGGAAAGCCCGAAGTGATGCAGGTCTCAGACGTTTACCACTTCGGTGAAACCCACGAGCACGGGTATGGTGCTGACAAACCTAGAAACATAATTGGGGCGAACCGGGATTCGAATCCACAATCATAGGTGTCTGGCGTGTCCAAGGGACGTAACTCTGCACAGCGAATCGCGGCGCCTTAGACCACTTGGCCACCCGTGCCCCCCATGATCACAAGACAAACAACTGGTGTTTTTTTTACCCCATTGCAAATCGTACGGAAACGTCACAATTACCGATATATACTGAGGAGCAAAAGAAACTATTCCTCCCAGCTGTTTTTATCCTATGTGTGATTTTAAAATTAAAACATGTTGTTAAGTAAGCGATATTATATCCAAAACATGAACTGTACTGGCGCTTTGTCAGCACTCTCCATGGTTTTATTGTATTATATATAATTTGACAAAAAAAGATTATAAAAATATTTCGCATAATACACAACTGCAGACGCCGTAGCTTTGAAAAACACTAAACTTGCTTATTTTCGGGACAAATTAACCACATTTTTAACATGGTAGGGGTCATGAGTTCATTTCTTACCCCGCCTTCATCAATTTATTTTTACACTTAATTACCCAGCCACAGATTTCTTTTCGCAAACTGTTACAAGAATGAGTGATGGTTGAATAGATGTAATCAAATGTAACAACAGATCTTACAAGTTTCAAATACATAAAAAAAAAAACTCGGTACACATTCTTTTGCCCCTAAGTATAGAAGTGTCGAAAAAGAGGCGATGCCCGAACGTCAAGAAATCATCAAACCATGACAAACTCAGTCACCTAAAATGAATTTTCGACCATTTCACGTGCTGTACCTATTAACTTCTCTATAAAAACAGCATGTTTCCGTATGTCCATAAGTCCAAAAACATGCAAGCGTAGAAAAGAACACATTTTAACCCGGCAGGATGAGATGGTAATGTGGCTGATAACCTTCCAGCTTGGGTTGTATACCCCCCAGGGAGATGAGAATGTAAAATTGAGTGCACTTTAAACATGATTTAGGGTGTGGATTTGGCGCATCATAAATATGCACTTAATTATTATTATTATTATTATTATTATTATTATTATTATCATCATCATCATCATTATTATTATTATTATTATTATCGTTGTTGTTGTTGTTGTTGTTGATGTTCGGGTTTTTCATATGAACACAGAAGATTTTCTTAAAAGGCCTCTTAAATAAAACAAATCTGGTCGCCTCTTTTGCAATGATGTTTTCATTACAGCTATATTACGAACGTGTCGGCGGTTACCGACACTAGTTTCGGTATTAGTTTGAGCTTCCAGCTTCCTGGGTCAAGTAAGTGATCAATTTGACCCACATATTGCATCCATAATCTAATTTAAGAAAATCTCTATAGCATCTGTACTGAGTACGAACAGCTCAAAACGTGTCCTTATTCTATTAACTGACCGCCTCCGTGGTGTATTGGGTAGAGCGTCTGCCCGAAGAGCGGAAAGTCGGTGGTTCGATCCCATGTCCGCCTCTGTGGTCAAGAGGATAGAGCGTCTGCCCGGAAAGCGGAAGGTCGGTGGTTCAACCCAGACAACCCCCGTGGTCTAGTGGATAGAGCGCCTACCCGGAAAGCGGAAGGTCGGTGGTTCGAACCAGACAGCCCCCGTGGTCTAGTGGATAGAGCGCCTGCCCGGAAAGCGGAAGGTCGGTGGTTCGAACCAGACCGCCCCCGTGGTCTAGTGGACAGAGCGTCTGCCCGGAAAGCGGAAGGTCGGTGGTTCGAACCAGACCACGTCAAACAAAACATCTTTAAAAGATGGTACTTGTTGTAACCCTGACTGGCTCTGCATTCAGTGGATAACACAAGGCCTGGTCGGCTCTGAGTCAGAGCTGTGACGTGGTATCTCAGTGGGCTGGCACTATAACACCGGCATAAGTCCGACTAGAACACACAACCACCCCGACAAACAGACAATCACATACGTCCCTATATAAGTGAAGTACTCTTGAACGTCACGTTAATCCCTATTTCACACCAACTCATTATCTTAACAGGGGTTTCTTACATTATCAGTCGGGTGCATGGTCGGCTAGCCTAGTGGTCAAAGCGTTCGCTCTTCACGTCGAAAACCCGGTTCGATTCCGTACAAGGGTACAGTATGCGAGACATTCTAAAATGATCATTCACACAAATCATGTTGTATATTACATCGCTAAAGACAATCCTGACAGCAGTAACATCACCCAAAGCTGACAAAACACACACACAAACACAAACTACCCGTCTGTGTGCGTGCGTGCGTGCGTGCGTGCGTACGTGCGTACGTGTGTTCATTGTAGCCGGCGGCGTGGGACGATGTGCCTCGCTTTAAATTTCTCAAAATCCTGACTCGGGAATTTACAGACTGTCGTCCTATAGCTGGATTATTGCTGAGTGCGGCGTTCACAACACACAACCATTAGTATGTTTTAAACCCAACTGGATCATTGACAGCGGCGTTAAACAAACTTTTCTCCAACTCCAACACACGTATAAACGAAATAAATCGTTCAAAATCTGTCGATAATGTCATATGCGTCTTACCTGGTCCACCGTCTTCAACTTGTTGACATGTACACGTTTCCCCTAAAGTCACGCTCCCGGGGGCAGTAGACCTATAAACACGAACAGTTACATACACGAGTTATTTCAGAGCAGGCCTTCGACGCTGTTACCTGCAGCGCCCGCCTGAAAACGTGAGTAAAGTAGTGTCGTGAGTCATTCCCACCCGCTAAACCAGTTTCTTTTACACAACAACAATATCACTTCTCATAAGACTTCTCAGACTCGGTAATAATTTGGAGTCCTTTCTTTTCATACACTGACTAAAGACACAATCTGTTGACGGAGTGTGAGCCCGGAGCGTAATAAAAGCAAATCGGTGCACACAAGGGGTATGGTAGCGGTAAATGCGCGGCGGTGTCACTCAAACAGAGTCACTTTGTCCACCATTGACCCCTTACTGACTGGGGTTTCATACGCCACAATGGTGATCTAAAAATGATCGAAAGTCCATAGAGCTTAGGATTTATGGCATACATTTGACAGGGTATGACTTGACTATTCCACTGGGGAATTTTAATACTTTAAGCCTCTCAGAACGGCGAGAGCGTGTGAAAATATTTTTTGTTACGTTCAACGTGTCGTTCAACTATTCATGAACAAAGTGATGACTAGCAGAGAAAAAAATATCTCAATTTGATCAACCATCAATTCAGTTATTTAAAAGGCGTTTGAGATATTAATATTTGTTACGATGTACTATTGCGTCAGTGTCAATGAGTATATTATTTTCATTGCAGTTTAAGATCGATGTGCGTAGATAATTGTTAAGGTCCATGGTGTGCGTTGTTACACGGGACAAAAGAAGTATACATTTGAAAATTGCATTCGACGAAAAAAATAACAATGTTATCAACACGTTAGTGTAAAAAATGGTGCCGTAACACTGCCAACGTAGGATTCATCAAACACGGATGTACATCTTCTTTTGCCCCGCAGGTTAGATTACTAAACGAGTTCCGTTAGATAACGGTTAATTTAAAGATGTCCCGTACGATGTTTGGTTAGAATAGGTCTTCAGCAACCCATACTTGCCGTAAAAGGCGACTATACTTGTCGTAAGAGGCAACTTACGGGATTGGGTGGTCAGGCTCGCTGACTTGGTTGATGCATGTCATTGTATCCCAATTGCATGGATCGATGCGCATGATGTCAATCGCTGGATTGTCTAGTCTGGACTCGATTATTTACAGACCGCCGTCATATAGCTGGAATATTGCGGCGTTAAACAACAAGCAAACATTTAAAGGTTTAAACGTATCGAAAAAGAGTTACATACGTTTTGAAGTAAACGAGTTACATACGTATTGAAGTAAACGAGTTACATATGTTTTGAAGTAAACGAGTTACATACGTATTGAAGTAAACGAGTTACATACGTTTTGAAGTAAACGAGTTACGTGTTGAAATAAACGAGTTACATACGTATTAAAGTAAACGAGAGAGGTGCGAATTGAAGTAACGATAGTTACGGGTTTAACGACTGAATCCATACAATCTAGACCATCTATTAGCTATTCCAGAATGTTCTTTTTTCAGGTTTCAAATTTGTAATCGAGAATTTGTCAAAAATATGTTTCGAAGCGAAGTCGCCAATTAGTTCGTGCCGTAAAGCACAAGAAAGCTGCCTTCTGATTGGTCATTCCATTGGTCGGTCAAAGTTCACACAAGGTCGGTCTGACGTGACCCGTAATGGGATGCCCTCAGATCTTTGTTTAGCGGTAGCGAGAACTAAGATCTGATTTTAATGAGAGTGGTAACAGTACTACAATACACGTCTGTGAGGCCGCATGTTCTCTTAATTTTCAGTCAACCTTCCCAGTCATCGTTGAAAGGCGCTGTGAACAAATTACATGTACAATTGTAGGTCAGGTGAGGTGAAATGGGGTTTAACGTCGCGTCCAAGATTATTGCACTTATGTAGCGACGTGCATGCACGTGTGGGTGTGTGGTTGCTTGTACTAGTCAGGACTGATGCCGATTTATAGTGCTAGCCCACTGAGATACCATGCCGCAGTTTAACATGAATACCCCACTCAGACACAGTATACTGACTCCGAGCCAACCAGTCCTTGTTTTAGCCCCTTAATGCCGAGCGCCAGACAGGGTAACAACAAGTACCATCTTTTAACGTCTTTTGGTATGACGCGGCCGGGGATCGAACCCCGGACCTTCCGCTCTCCGGGCGGACGCTCTACCACTAGACCACGGAGGCTGTCTGTACAATTATAAGTTACATACTTCAGATAACTAAAATATCTAAAAGACTTGTGGCAATACGTTTTGTACAGAAAACACGAAAGGCGCTGTGAACAAATTACATATACAATTATAAGTTACATAATGCAGATAACAAAAATATTTAAAAGACTTGTAGCAATACGTTTTGTACAGAAAACACGAAATAATTCGACTAAGAAAGTGTTTAAATTTCAGGGACAACAGAGAAATCTGGCCTATTTCTATATCTCACTATGACGCCACATCTTTTGTGTCACAGTGACCGGTGTGTGAGTTTCCAAATTCTATTTAGCGCGGTTAAATCTACAGGTTACTTCGCTCTACATTGAAAATACAGTATGTTTATCTCCTAAAAAATAGTCCGTCAAAGTATGTTGCAATACACCACACGGAAGCCGTTGGGCACTCGGGACATGTCCCCTACGTCATTAAGGTACAGTTAAACCGTCCTGAGTGAGTCAGGGAAGTGCGCCGCTTTCTGCGTGTCAGCTTAAAGGACAAGTAAAGTCAGCATAGCAACTTTGTAGATTTTAATACTTTAGGGCATACTTAATCACAACTGCTTGAATCATTTTTGAAAATCGGATATAGCGTAAAACGACAGGTTGAAATCGTCCCCCAAACGAAAGATTCCGCCACTGAGGGGATTCCCCTTACTGGGGTTAAAACGGGTGTTTGACGCGCTGCGCAAATTCAACGATCATGGCGATCGGCAAACGCCCAGTCTGTCGGCTTCAGCCTCGGATTTTTAAATATATTTTGTTTTAACTCAGTAGAGACTGAGGTCCACTTCTTAATTGATTGTAACATGTATGATGATTTACGTTATGATGTAATGAACGATATGTGTGAATGTATGCCAGATTTTAAAAACTTATCTTCAACCGAGAAATTTATATCATTACTCAGATGTGAATTCGGGTGTTATACTCTTTGTAAGCTAATTGATCAAATGTTCCAAAGACGCTTGTCACTCATTTGAGTCTGTGTGCGCTTTTCTGTATGTATGTCATTATGCTTGCGAATTGTAGTATTTCTTCCTGTGATCAATGTTATACTTGTAATGCTTATGTTGAGTGTCGGTGAGGATAAATGCACCCCTGTGTTGGGTGTGTGGGGGGTGGGTGTGTGTGTGTGTGTGTGTGTGTGGGGGGGGGGGGGGGGGGGGGGGGGGGGGGTGCGTATAATCTACGTATGGTATATGTGTACGTGTGTGCGTAGTGCGTGTGTGTGTGTGTGTGTGGGGGGGGGGGGGTTATAATGTACGTAGGGTATGTATGTGTTAGTGCGTGTGCGTGTGTGTGTGCATGGTATGGTGTGGGGTGTGTGTGTGTACCTACGTGTTTGTGTATGATCGTGTGCGTGACTTTATAAGTAATTTGGCGTGTGAGTGTGAGTGTGAGTGTGCGTGCGTGCGTGCGTGTTCATAACCCAACCTTAATTTTAAACATTGTGTTAGTATATGTCTTATTTTACCTTACCCAGATCATGACGTTATAATTTGCTTTTATGTCTAGTGTCTCGTAGGCCATACCTGGTCGGATGTTATATTTTACTGTTCATGTACGTGTTTTAGTATGAAGTGTATATAACATGTGACACTATAATAAACATTATTCTCTCTCTCTCTCTCTCTCTCTCTCTCTCTCTCTCTCTCTCTCTCTCTCTCTATATATATATATATATATATATATATATATATATTATGTTGGTTTTCTGTCTACTGAAAATGCGTTCAGTTGTTTATTGGGGGGAATTAATCCCCGACAAGCTTTTATTGTGTGGCATAGGGCCGAGGGCAGCTCGTGCTTCTTTACCAAAACAGGATGTTAGTAATTATTCACAAGATCAAAGGTCGTTTCATACAGTTAACAATGTATGCAATATTGTTATTTTGTAAGATAAATAGTACTTACAGAAATGGTATAGGCATAACAAGTGAGAATCACAACATAGATAAACGCGGCAAACATATTAGCCAATGACCGCTAATAAAAATGATGCAGTTCTCAGACGTTTACCACTTTGGTGAAAATCGCGAGCGCGTGTATGGGGCTGACGAAAGCAGAAACGTTAACATTCGATTCAGGAAGTCAAACGTAAAGTAAAGGCTGGCAAGCAGGTTAGAGTTACCTGCCCTTGGTTAGAAAATACGGAATACGAAAACGCCAAACGATGGGGGTTTAAATAATGACGCGGGCGGGTACAAGAAATAAAATACTTATTTTTTCACCTAAACTGACATTTAAATTACCCCTTTGGTGAAACCCGAAGCGCTGGTATCATGGTGTCAGGACAAGGAACATTATCTGGGATTCGAACCCATGAACAGCAGACACTAACAGGGACACGACTCTACACAATGGGGTCAAACCTTGAGACACTGCGCGAAGCCAGCGCACGGAGCACGTGATGAGGAACTAGCAACAATAATGGAATTATGACAAGAGAATATTACATTCTGGTTTATGTAAGACCACCTCTTTCAAAGTACATTTATTTCTACCTCTATTTTAACTGCAGAATATTTGTTGATTTTAATCTCTGGCTAAACTTGCAGCAATCACCAGTAACTTGGGTAAAGGTGTAAATCCTGCTGGGGAACCATGCAGGTAGCTGAGGTACCGTAAGTCCCCTTGGTCCCCAGTATGGTGATCTTAACCTTGTTGCTGGCGATCTATAGCCCTATTTTTATATCGTATCGTATCCTAATAATCAGATAGTTTTAATGTTCTACAACTAGTTTTAAGTCAATCTGTGATATATTGCTAGTTATTATACTGTCCTTCGTTGACAGTTTTTTTATTAATATTGCCTAACTCGTTCAAGTCACATTATGGCTGAAATGTTGCCGACGTGACTTTAATTAAACTCACTCACTCACTCATTCTGGTTTAACACTGATTGACCTATTTGGATTAAGAATCTAACGCTCTTAGTTCGGCGTTTCTTATACTTCGTTTGCAGAATCCATCAAATGTTTTTGCTTTTTGGTTATGTATTTTGCAACGTTTAATTATATTTTACCGACGCTTTCATCAATATAGAATGTTGAATGGCTCGGTTCAAAACGTGGAAACTGAAGTTGGGTTTCAGGAGTTGTCTCCCTTCAGTGGTAGTCCCGCATCATTACGTCAGGCAACCAGACGAACACAAACGCTGCGGGATGTTTTCAGTTCAAAAAATATAAAAGTGATGTAACAAGACACCGCCGACAAACAACTGACCCGTGGCTTGCACTCCCTTTTGTGTGTTGTGTGTGTGAGTTTATCCAGGCTGGACCAGACAAACCAGTGATTGGTATAATGGGAGACGGCCCTCACCATCGAGCCTGACCAGCCCATTCATTAAGGCACCTTTTACAACGAATGTGGGTTCTTTGGGTTTTTTTTCTAATCCCCACGGTGATGCTACTTCCTCAGCTCAAACTCTCCATCCCTGCCTATATTTCATCCAGATGAGTGAGTGAGTGAGTGAGTGAGTGAGGGAGGGAGGGAGGGAGTGTTTCGGCGGGTGGGTGGGTGATCTCTTCCTTCAAGTGACATGGCACTTAAATATTAGTATTACATTGAACTGGGGAACAATGCGTGATGTGCCTGTATTGCCTCCAAAATATCTGGGGACACAGGTGGCCCAGTCGTCTGAGGCGCCGCGATTCGCTGTGCAGAGTGGCTTCCATTGGGCCCGAAACCTATGATTGTGGTTTCGAATCCCGATTCGCCCCAATTATGTTTCTAGGTTTGTCAGCACCATACCCGTGCTCGTGGGTTTCACCGAAGTGGTAAACGTCTGAGACCTGCATCACTTCGGGCTTTCCTCCCACATGTTTATTAGACGTTCTTTTGGAATGCTACACCTGTTTAGATTTTTCTTCAGCAAATACTCGGACATATACTTCAAAACTACAAAAGTACTGTATATCTCAAAATTCCGTACAGGGAAATAAACAACAAATATATAGCAAGAACACACTGAATACACAATCTCTTGAAAACCAAACATGATACACAGAAGTGTTCACTGAAACTTTTAAAAGGCAAATGAGAATCACAGAAAATAACCCAAAAAAAATCAAAATATACAGAAAACCGAACTATTTCCACGCGCCTAATATATTGCCACTGCGGCGAGAGATTTTCCACATATTTTGAGTTTTCATTTCATTTTTCGTGATTCTCATTATATTTTTGGCGTTTCGATTAACGCTTTTCTGTGTCTCATGTTTGTGTTTCAGGAGCCTTTCCTGCAATTTCCTGTTTCCTTATTCCGTTTCCTCTTTTAAAAGATGTGTAATACACTGCTAGGCAAAAGAAAGTATACACCCATGTTTGAGGGTGGCTAAAATAAAACAACCAAAAAATGGTTATTCGATGGTGATGTATAAGATACGTAGTTGTGTTTTAAACCCTTGGTGTGTAGTGTTTTCGGCGACTGTTTTCAGCCTAGTAACAATTTCATAACGATTGTAACGTTTTAGTCAGATCAAATTTTCAAGTTGTACACGTTCCTTTGGCCGTTAGTTTAATTCGAAAAATGTGTTATACTCAAAACCTGTCGAAAACGTTTCCATGGCCACCCGGGCGGTCGGGTAGCCTAGTGGTTAAAGCGTTCGCTCGTCACGCCGAAGACCCGGGTTCGAATCCCGAGATGGGTACAATGTGTGAAGCCCATTTCTGGTGTCCCCCGCCGTGATATTGCTGGAATATTGCTAAAAGCGGCGTAAAACCATACTCACTCACTCACTCCATGGCCACCCTAGTGGTGGAGAGTTTATAACACAAGATGAAGTCGTGTTAATCTCATTAAAATCAGATCTCTGAGATCGTGTTTAAGTCTTTCTCACAACCTGCCAATGATTGCCTCAGTGGTTTATGCAGATTATTAAAACGTTAACAATTACGAAGGGTTTGGTAGGTGCAGCCACCAGGGGCTACCATGAATTATTCATTACATTAAATGTAACTGAAGAAAGCAATACATTGACTCCAGTAAATGTCCCCATATATAAGCACTGAACAGCATCATTGAATGTGTCTGATTCTGTGTGCGTGCAAACATGTTTGTGTTTGAATCGAATTTAGCAATTGCTCTGTTTGCTGCTGGGCCAAAAATGAACGTCTTGTTGCAATATAAATCACTAATTATCAATAGTATTGACTTTTACTCTCAGTGCTGGTGTTATGTTTGTGTGGATGTATCGCAAATCGATGTCAAAATTATATCAAGCGGAGAACCGGTTACACGACTTAGAGGATGGAGACGCTTTGGGTGTGTTTTGGCGATGTGTTCAACACGACACAGGAACTGTTTGTTTTTTACACCATTGACATCATGTGAACAATCTTATTAAAATCAGAATATTTACGAAAACGATCAAGGTTTGGAATCAGCTACACAAACAACATGTTGTACAAGCAAACAATAACAACTAGAATCTACAGTAAACTACGGTTATAACGAACACGCTTATAACGAACTGACGGATATAACGAACTAACTTTTAGCTCCCTAAAATTTGCTGTAGTTATGCTGTATATATGCTTATAACGAACAACGGTTATAACGAACTAAAATTAGTGGTCCCTTTGAGTTCGTTATAACCGTATTTATGTATTTTGTTTGTTGTTTGTTTGATGTTTAACGCCGCAATCAGCAACAGTTTAACTTTATGACGGCGGTCTGTAAATAATCGTGTCCAGTGATTGATATTATGAGCAACAATTCACGTCGTCGGTGTAAGAAGACATGCAATCAGCCATGTAACCAAACATGACCACCCATTTAGATGCCCCGGAAGGTCCGGGGTTCGATCCCCGGCCGCGTCATACCAAAAGACGTTAAAAGATGGTACTTGTTGTTACCCTGTCTGGCGCTCGGCATTAAGGGGTTAAACAAGGACTGGTCGGTTCGGAGTCAGTATACTGTGTCTGAGTGGGGTATTCATGTTAAACTGCGGCATGGTATCTCAGTGAACTAGCACTATAAATCGGCATCAGTAAAACGGAATATCGACAGGCGTGTTTGCGAAAATCCCATGTCAGTGGTAACGTAATGGAAGATTGCAGATTCACAACACAAACAAAAAACAATCGCCCGAACGCAACTTTATGAAATTATTATGACGCAGACCAACTGTGTGAACAGTACGTCGTTATCGACAGTCCTGCGTGCATCACCATAGCAACGCATAACGCCGCTTGGTGAGTGAGGCACTTACGTGGTTTAAAGGTGCAGGTAAATGTTGAACTCTCTCACCTGGGAAACACTGAAGTCAAGACCCGCGCGGCGCCCGGGGGTGCGGCACGGTGAGCCAGGCATCACACCGACCTCACTACACACAGGCAGCGGATGTAAGTATTGCTTTTACCTATATTGATTCATAAATGCATACCTTGAACTGTTTGACCCGTGAAGACTCCGGGGTAGAATAGGTCTTCAGCAACCCATGCTTGCCGTAAAAGGTGACTATGCTTGTCGTAAAAGGCGACTAACGGGATCGGGTGGTCGGGCTCGCTGACTTGGTGGATGCATGTCATCGTTTCCCAATTGCGTAGATTGGTGCTCATGATGTCAATCACTTGATTGTCTGGTCCAGACTCCATTATTTACAGACCGCCGTCATATAGTTGGAATATTGCTGAGTGCGGCGTTAAACAACTAACCAACCAACTAACCTTGAACTGAACTTGAACACCTTAGTAATGAAAACATTGCTGGTGAAGTGAAACACTCATATTGAAAACAACATATGCTGATATACATGTACTTCCATTCATATTTAACTCGACCCTGTCACTGTATCTATATAACTAGTGACATGATATTGATTGTTCTCAGTGACATCAAACGGAATAACAAATTAAGTACTGGGACCCTTTTCACAAAGTAGAATAGGTCTTCAGCAACCAATGCTTGTCGTAAGAGACGACTATGCTTGTCGTCAGAGGCGACTAACGGGATCGGGTGGTCAGGCTCGCTGACTTGGTTGATGCTTGTCATCGTTTCCCAATTGCGTAGATTGATGCTCATGATGTCAATCACGGGATTGTCTGGACCAGCCTTGATTATTTACAAACCGAGGTGATATAGATAAATATTGCTGAGTGCAGCGTTAAACAAACAAACAAACAAACAAACAAACACAAAGTGAAGGTACTATGACTGCCATAAGTCTGTGTTAATGTAGAGGAGAAACGCTAGTCGTTGTACTAAGAACGATTTGTGAAGGGGACCCAGTACGCATGATTATCCCAGTAAGACTGTATAGTGCGGAACCAACAGGGTCCGCACTAACAGGGTTCAGTGTATACATTTACACGAAAGTTGATATTTATGCGTTATGAAGGCAGGGGCAGTCGTCTTAGGCGCCGCGATTCGCTGTCCAGAGTTGCGTCCCTTGGGCACGCCAGAAACCTATGATTGTTGGTTCGAATCCCGGTTCGCCCCGATTATGTTTCTAGGTTTGTCAGCCCCATACCCGTGCTCGTGGGTTTCAGCGAAGTGGTAAACGTCTGATGCCTGCATCACTTCGGGCTTTCCTCCCACATTAAGCTGACACGCCGTGATATAACTGGAATACTGTTAAAAGCGGCGTTAAACTCCCTCACTTGCATTAATGTATATAACTACTGAGGTCATGGGATCTGCATAAAGCGTTCACCTGTTTCATTATAGCAAGGCGTTATAAAAATGGCCCCTCAAAAGACAAGCTTACTTTCATATATTACACATCTAAATCATGTGTGATTTACAAAGGGCGGGACCGCCTCCGTGGTATAGAGGTAGAGCGTCCGCCCGGAGAGCGGAAAGTCTGGAGTTCGATCCCCGGCCGCGTCATACCAAAAGACGTTAAAAGATGGTACTTGTTGTTACCCTGTCTAGCGCTCGGCATTAAGGGGCTAAAACAAGGACTGGTCGGCTCGGAGTCAGTATACTGTGTCTGAGTGGGGTATTCATGTTAAACTGCGGCATGGTATCTCAGTGAGCTAGCACTATAAATCGGCATCAGTCCGGCCTAGTACAAGCAGCCACACAAACTCACACACGTGCATGCACGTCGCTATATATAATTGCAATAATCTTGGACGCGACGTTAAACCCCATTTCACCACCTCACCTACTAGGGACGGACGATACGATATAGACACACAATCCTCGCCAGAACAGGTTTTCCAACAATTGTTATCAGTGCTGGAATGTGGGTGGTACACAGGCTGGTCGACAAGGTGAAACACTCACTTCCTGCGCGAATATTGACATACTCCGTAAGTTTTCATTTATATATCATTTTGACAAAACTTATTACATTACGATATAGTGTGGATTTTATTTCGCAGTTTGTTTAATGTCAGCATTCTGAAGACACATTGACATTCGGCTGTAAATAATCTGGGAGGACTGTCAACGACGATTCTGTGTTGTCAACGGTATAGCTTTGTGGGTGTGTTATTGCTTCAATAGTCATGGTTTACAGCCTAACGAGCTCTGGGAATCCGAAATGCAAACGCGACCCTTACTTGGCTGTACACCGAACTAGTGGGTTAGTTGTCAAGCAGATACTATATGTAGGAGTAGTAGTGGTAGTAGTAGTGGTAGTAGTAGTAGTAGTAGTATGAATACACAAGGCCATTTAGAAAGTGGTCAAATGTAACAAATGTTATATTTGGGATAACACTTTCTTAGTAAAGTACAGATTCTCGTACTTTTTTGGGTTGAGTCCCGTCTGGGATTCGAACCCACACTTGTGGGAAGTAGTAGTAGTAGTAGTATAAGGAGTAGTAGTAGTAGTAGTAGTAGTATCAGTAGTAGTAGAAGTAGTAGTAGTAGTAGTAGTAGTAGTAGTAGTAGTAATAATAATAATAGAAGTAGTTAGTTGGTTTGTTATTTAACGCCGCACTCAGCAATATTCCAACTATATGACGACGGTCTGTAAATAATCGAGTCTGGACCAGACAACCTAGTGATTGACATCATGAGCATCGATGCACGCAATTGGGATACGATGAGATGCATCAACCATGTCAGCGAGCCTGACCACCCGATCCCGTTAATCGCCTCTTACGACAAGCATAGTCGCCTTATACGGCAAGCGTGGGTTGCTGAAGACCTATTCTACCCCTGATCTTCACTGGTCAGTCGTAGTAGTAGTCGTAGTAGTTGTACTAATAGTAGTAGCAGCAGCAGAAGTGTAGCAGCAGTAGTAGAAGAACTTGTAGTAGTAGTATATAAAAGAGGCGACATCGTGCTAGTCCTGCCAGGAGTTACCTCCCCCTGACCAGCTAGGTAGTACGTTCACAGCAGGTGCGTGCACATCTCTAGAGGTGTCTGTTTTCTTGGCCACGAGAACCAAGGATGAAGGACTGGAGGAAAACACCACTCTCGGATACAACTGTTCGGAGAAGGGATATATTTTGGTTGACAGGCCAGCATGAAAATGATAATGAATGCAAATAATTCACGAAGTAATTTTTGTTTGGTAGTCGTATTTTTTATGAAAACATTCTATACCATATTAGTTATTGTAATACATTTACTGTTATCTTGAATATGATTTTTCCATATAAATGTGTGGTAAGCTCCTACCCCCAAGGATCCCTGTATTGACATTACAGAACCAACACTCCTGCTAATACTATTGTCGTGGTGCAGAAAGTTGAATTGTTTATAGGTATGCTATTCGATACGACTGATGCTGAAAATATACAAATGCTTTCTTTCTTTGAAGATTCTCCCAGCATGCAGCTGCAATGTTACACCATGATCGCCGTGATATCTGCAGGCAAGTATTATAGACATATTGTATGACCTCCCAGGCAGAATAAAACATCCACTTAAAAATTGATTTCACCACATTACAAACGTTATCAAAACGACACTAGGCTGGTGTCAGTCGTCGAAGCACTGCTACCTCAACGTCCAAGTGAGTGAGTGAGTATGGTTTTACGCCGCTTTTAGCAATATTCCAGCAATATCACGGCGGGGGACACCAGATATGGGCTTCACACATTGTCCCCATGCCGGGAATCGAACCCGGGTCTTCGGCGTGACGAGCCAACGCTTTAACCACTAGGCTACCCGACCGCCCCTCTCAACGTCCAAAACACACAATGATGCCTGTTTCAAATACACCCCCATTTAATAACCATTTCTTGTTTGTTTCATTTTTAGCCACCATCAAACAGTGTATACTTTCTTTTGTCCGGCAGTGTATAATACAAGTGTGACATTTAAATAATCCACAAAAATAAACAATATGAAAGTGACACACAACACAACACATAAGCCGCACTCAGCAATATTCCAGCTATATGACGGTAGTCTGTAAATAATCGAGTCTGGACCAGAGAATCCGGTGATTAATATCACGAACATCGATCCACGCAATTGGGATCGATGACATGCATCAACCAAGTCAGCGAGCCTGACCACCCGATCCCGTTAGTCGCTTCTTACGACAAGCATAGTCGCCTTTAACGGCAAGCATGGGTTGCTGAAGACCTATTCTACCCCGGAATCTTCACGGGTCCAAAACAGAAGTATATGCGTACAATAAACATATATCTACTTTAATAAACAACACAAGTGTCTCCACTGGTTCTCTACACACGCCAGTCAAGCCATCAGTCTGAACCCTCCAGGCTCCTACCAGGAGTATGGCTTGTATTATTGTTGAAACTATTATTCAAGTCTTTTTTTCTGAGACATTTAACCTCAAATCAAACCGGGAACATGCCAATATCATTACTATTATGACCAGGAACTCAACTCAACTGCACGAATGAGTATCTGATCTGAATTCGTCACAACAGGAAAAACAGTTTGAGCCGTATCGTCAGTGTATGCCTGAAGATAACATTGAATCTGCATGTACAATGCGCTACGTTTTTTGTCACGGGGACATACATCCTCATAACAAGGTCAGGCTATTCAGAGATATCGGGCGAATGAGAACATACTTCCCCTTGCGAAATTAGTGAGTTCGTGAGTGAGTTGGCTTTATACGGAAGCGTAGTAGGGCCACGGTGAAAATGTTTTTTGTCTAAGTATCTCCTACGTAGGACTTGTTATCTCCTACGTAGGACTTACTATCTCCTACGTAGGACTTACTATCTCTTACGTAGGACTTAGTATGGCCTAGAATCACTGTCTCCTTCGTACGACTTAGTATCTTCTACGTAGGACTTACTATCTCCTACGTAGGACTTTCTATCTCCTCATGAAGTCCTACGTAGGAGATAGTTATTCTAGTCCATACTAAGTCCTATGTAGGAGATAATAAGTCCTACGTAGGAAATAGTAAGTCCTACGTAGAAGATAGTAAGTCCTTCGTAGGAGAAGTAAGTCCTACGTAGGAGATAGTAAGTCCTACATAGGAGATAGTAAGTCCTACGTAGGAGAAAGTAAGTCCTACTCAGGAGATAGTAAGTCCTACTCACGATATAATAAGTCCTACGCAGGAGATAGTAAGTCCTACGTGGGAGATAATAAGTCCTAGGTAGGAGATACTTAGACAAAGAAAAATTCACCGTGGCCCTACTACGCTTCCGTAGCTTTAGGCCACTGTGAACAGTATTTCAACAATATCACTGCGTGTCAGCGGGGAACGACCTTTAAATATTCTTTCCTCTGTGTGTTGGGAGTGGGTGAGGGCGGGTTCCGGTGTGGACATTTCTCGCAGTTAATGAGTGAGTGAGTATGGTTTAACGCCGCTTTTTGCAATATTCCAGCAATATCACGGAGCGGGACACCAGAAATGGACTTCACACATTGTACCCATGTCGGGAATCGAACCAGGGTCTTCGGCGTGACGAGCGAACGCTTTAACCACTAGGCTACCCGACCGCCCCCGCAGTTAATGATATCAAAAGAAGGATGTATGGTCCTTCATAAAAAAAGAATACGGGACATGCAAACCATCTATATATTATTGATGTACAACAAGACCAATAATGTTAGTCGAATACTATTTTGCCCCATGGTGTTATTTGATTGTTACAGGAAATGAAACTGATGTTAGTACACTCACAGAGAAAGTGCAATATTTACAATTGATTGTTTAGCATCGCAATGTTGACCAAGAAGCAGACAATGACTTTTCACTCGTCTAGCCATACAGTCGCATTAGGATCAGGGCCCACTTGCACAAAGCGATCTTAACGCTAGGGTTGCTGGCGTGTGTGGGTTTGATTTTACGCCGCTTTTAGCAATATTCCAGCAATATCACGGCGGGGGACACCAGAAATGGGCTTCGCACATTGCACCTATATCGGGAATCGAACCCGGATTTTCGGCGGGATGAGCAAACACTTTAAACACTAGGCTACCTGGCCGCCTGGGAATTGCTGAAAATGTAATATTATTTATAATATTTCAACAATATATAAGTTTTTGCATGTGCATCCCCGAGGCAGGCGTCTTAAGTAACTAGGCTTTGGTATAGGCTAGTGGACACTCTGGCCTGGGGAAGATGGTTCTGGTGATGTTATCTAACAGAACCATATAAATGTGATACATTGAATTTTAACATTTTATTATAGGCTTGCTACAAATACCTATGTAACCCTGTATCTAAGACAGACTTACAATAGGTGTTGAGCTAAAACTGCTTTGTGCAACTGGCGCCCTGTACTTAAGATAGACTTACAATAGGTGTTGAGCTAAAACTGCTTTGTGCAACTGGCGCCCTGTACTTAAGATAGACTAACAATAGGTGTTGAGCTAAGACTGCTTTGTTTTAGGGGCCACTGAATAACAATTTCTTGTATTAACTGGTCGTGTTTATATAAACTTATGTTTATGATAAAAAAATCGATCCCATAGTAGATTTTTTCCTTTGGGTGAGATTAATTGATATCTACATTATAGATATCGCTGCAATGAAATTGCATCACAATGCTTTGCAGACCATTGCGACGTCATTGTTACCATGACGTGACAATCAAATAACATCTCTTATTACTTGCCCGTGAATAGATCACCCGTTTAATAAACATACAGCTGTATTACACATTGTGTAATACCAAAACGCGTGCTTTTGTACTCTCGGAACACGTTTCACGAACAAATATTGAAAGCTCTCAACATCCCTTGGCTTATTCAACGACATTGTGTGTGGAGTTGATAGATCACTGAGAGGAGCTTATGCACACTCGATGACCCCAGCAACCTTGTTGCTAGGCTGACGTCACATGGCACTGTTTCGCCGATGGATCTTGCAACAAAATTCCACCAATTACGTCATCGGGTATTGTGACGTTATTGTAAACTTTGAGATGCAAGACCCGTTCCACAAGGCGATCGTATTGTAGCGCAACGACAGTCGTTAGTCTAAGTTAAAGTATGTGAGTTGCGATATTCTTAGCCCTACGATAATTTTGTGAATTCTAAAGGTGGATCGTTGTATGGTATTAGATTCATACGTTTCAACTTTTGACGTGTGTGAAGTATTATTCTGTTAAACTCAATTGGACTATGCCATGGATCGTGTAGATGTCGGCCTATTCATACTCAACAGTATAATTCTAAAAACGTTATAAATAGCAAGTAATAAATAAAATACTAAACTCGCTCCCATGTAAAACCAATTTTATGAAACGAGTGAATAGTTGTGGTATCTGACGAGCGAAAGCAATTGGTATTACACGGGAGCTTGTAAAGTATTCTATATCTATATTTATGGCTCTGCTGCTGAAGCTGTAAGCAGAACATTTTACACTAGAGACGCTGCTTATTACTGTCTACAAACTGAAAAAAAGTTGAAAGAATGAGGTTGGATGATAAATAAAACACTCGTTGATATATTTGATATCAAAAGACACGCGGTGAGATTCTCTATATGGATAGGGACAGTGCGTGGAGTAGCCGAGTGGTTAAAGCGTTCGCTCATGGAATATCACGGCACCAGGGCCCCCTTGCACAAAGCGATCTTAGTGCTACGACTATTGTAAGCCTATACTATGTTAAAGTATGGTGCTTACGATCATCTTAGCGCTAAGAACCCTTTGTGCAAGTGGGCCCTGGTGCCATGATATTCAAGGAATACTGTTAAAATCGGCGTCAAACTCAACTCACTCACTCATTTATATGTATGTTATCTTTGTTGTTGTCTTCAGTCTTCTCGCTAGCAGCCAAGACAGTATCAGGGCAGTCTGTCAACAGCCTGGACACATGTAGACTGACGACGCCGTCTCTCGGGGAACAAGTTGTCACCGACGCCGTAT
This sequence comes from Haliotis rufescens, assembly GCF_023055435.1. Classification (NCBI taxonomy): domain Eukaryota; kingdom Metazoa; phylum Mollusca; class Gastropoda; order Lepetellida; family Haliotidae; genus Haliotis; species Haliotis rufescens. The sequence goes on along the minus strand of NW_025964383.1, from coordinate 18,879,932 downwards.
CGGGGTTCAAATATTTCTGGGTGACGCAATGTGGTTACCACAGCGTGAACACCAGCTCCCCTAGTATTGAAGTAAGGGGGACGGAACACGTCAGTGATGCGGTGTTGGAGAAGGTAGGACCACGTCAGCCTCTCTCATCCTCGATAATCCAGGGTATTATATCACCCTTCTATTATGATACCCAGTTCCTATCCACCAGCCATAGTCGGTCAGCACGACGCTATAAATAGCCGTCCAGTCAAATTACCCTCACGAGCCAGAGATATTCTATGCCAACTTGTAAGCTTGGCCCCGTCTCTAGTATCAAAAAACCAGTATTCCTTCTTTGCATGTTCAGGCTAATCAAGATAAAAAAGAAAGGTTAAATGAGTGCAGTGAAAATCATAGGAACTATCCAAATAAAGAATACTTGTCAAAAATGTAATTTGATTGTAATATTATCAAAACAAAAGCATTGTTGAATTTATCGCATCAAACAATACAGAGAATTATCGGTATTACCAGTGGTGTGTGTATAGATATGGGCGTGGTGGTGGATTACGCATATGAACATCTAGTGTAAACAATTTACTTCGTATACGCTGCTATTTTTCGGCTAAAACTATGAAATGTTCTCTTGCTCTTGTGTTCTTTGTAATGCGTTCAAAATAGAGGGAGTGGTTTAGGGCTGGGGTGGGTAACTCGGGTACCCGGGTCGGGTGGGTACTGAGTAAGGCCCGGGTACCCACAGGACGACCCGGACCCGTGGTTAGTGACGTGATCATATTGTTTAATGGCGAAAAATATCTAGAACTCTATGGTTACACTATAAGTGATAAATGTTCACATTTCTTTCTGACTTTGCACACATTCCTTCTGAATTTATATGTCAACTTCAGTGTGTGCATGACCAGATCGGTTTATACGTGTATCTAAATTTATTTTGACTGGAGTACGGTCAAACTATTCCCAATCGGACATGTTTTACCTATCTCTTGAGATTTACAGTTGGTACCAGGGTAGGGTCGGGTAATAGGGGGCGAGTACGCGGGTAGTAAATTTGGACTCGTCCCAGCTTTAAGTAATTCAAATCTGCCGTTCATCGATGTCATACCGTGAAAGAGTTCGCGTTATATTCAGTCATAGTAGAATGGAAATTCATTACGCGTAAAGACTTTTAAAAAATAAGAAATCCAGACATGGAGGCTTGCGCTTAACGCACTTGTAGCTATTTTACGCGTAAAGATGTTTTTTTATTATCTTGCGCGCAAATGTCGTAACTGTTGTTTTACGCGTAAAGCTAAATTCACCACTTGTAAATACTTTGACCAATGAAAATTCAATGTATGACGATGCGTGTGATAATGCGATACAGTAGTGTTTAGTCATCATGTAATAGGCCATGGGCTCTTTGGTTTGTTTGGTCTGGACCAGACAATCCAGTGATTGACATCATAAGCATCGATCTACACAACTGGAATACGATGACATGCATCAACCAAGTCAGCGAGCCTGACCACCCGATCCCGTTAGTCGCCTCTTGCGACAAGCATAGTCGTCCTTACGGCAAGCATGGGCTGCTGAAGACCTATTTTACCCCTGATCTTCAAGTATATATAGATGTTATGTACATTAATTATACAGATGTAGCTATAAATGCTGCTTGGTGTGACGTGGTATGTTCATAACTTTTGATCTACAACCAAGCATGCCCTTTTCCGCGAAGATTTCAAAGAGCGTCATGCGAATGGTTGCTCAAATCTTGTTCCACAACATTCAAGGTCTTAGTAAAACTTTCACAACGTTTTATGGTAGACATGTGGAGATATTTCCAAATTGACGAACCAGTGACATAATGCTGTCTGATTCAATTCTACTTGGACGAAGTGTGCTTTGCAAGTGAACAGTTGACTTGCCTTTGCATGTGTTTGTGATGGGTGCCACCGCTGGGGCAGGATACTCTTATCTTTTCGCGAACACCCGGTATCATTTCTATTTTATAGTGATTCATTTCCACATACTCATGATATAGTCGGAATCGTACAATGTGCGACCTGTGAAGATCCGGGTTAAAATAGGTCTTCAGCAACCCATGCTTGCCATACAAGGCGACTATGCTTGTGGTAAGAGGCGACTAACGGGATCGGATGGTCAGGCTCGCTGACTTGGTTGAAATTGCGTGGATCGATGCTCATAATATCAATCAATGAATTGTCGGGTCCAGGCTCGATTATTTACAGACCGCCGTCATACAGCTGTAATATTGCTGAGTGCGGCGTAAAACAACAAACCAACCAAATACAATGTGCATTTTGCAGAGATTTCTTATGCCCATGGAAAGTGTTTCGTCCCTTTTGTTTTCAGGCAGCTCGTCTCACTCATCTGATTGTGTCGTTCATGTCGCCCACGTTGTTCCGGCGCGTTGCTGCCAACGTTGCTGTGGGAATCTACTACCGTCGCACCGAGGACCCCTCCGTCTTCCCCGAGTACACGCCGGCTCCAAACTGTAGAAGTAAGTGAATGTTGTTTAATGCCGCAGTTGGCACGTTTCAAGCATTGTCACGACAAACTGCAAATCATCAAGTTTGGCAGACATGTGAAAGAATGAATAGCGATCCATTCGAGTAGGGCAGGAAGTGACGCAAGCAGCCAAGTCGATCGAAAATAACGGAGCAAAATGACAAATAGTCAAGTCAGACATCTTGACCACCCAATCCTCATATGTTAAGTCGGCTCTAACGACAAGCTGGGACCTTCATTACACGTGCAGAAGGGGACCGCCTCCGTCGTCTAGTGGTAGAGCGTCCGCCCAGAGAGCCCGGAAGGTCCGGGGTTCGATCCCCGGCCGCGTCATACCAAAAGACGTTAAAAGATGGTACTTGTTGTTACCCTGTCTAGCGCTCGGCATTAAAGGGGTAAAACAAGGACTGGTCGGCTTTAAGTCAGTATACTGTGTCTGAGTTGGGTATTCATTTTAAACTGTGGCATGGTATCTCAGTGGGCTAGCACTATAAATCGGCATCACTCCGGACTAGTACAAGCAGCACACACGTGCATGCACGTCGCTATATAAGTGCAATAATCTTGGACGCGACGTAAACCCCATTACCCCTCACCCCACCTCATGCAGAAGGATGGACCTTCTCTCAGGATATCCAGACATGACATATTCTTCAGGCTTAAGGACCGCCTCCATGGTGTAGTAGATGGTGCGTCTTCCCGATGAGCTGTTGGTTGGTGGTTCGATCCCCGGACAGGTTATATCAAAAGACGCTCAAAGATGGTACTTGTCGTTACCCTGCCTTGTGGTCGACATTAACGGGATAAAACAAGGACTGGTTGACTTGAAATATAGTAATATATTGTGTCTGAGTCGAGCATCCATGTCAGTGGGCAAGAAAAATAAAATAAAACCGTTTTAGTCCGGACAAGCACGTCGCTATGTAAGTGTAATAATCTTGGACGCGATGTTGAACCCAATTTCACCCCACCAACCAATATGTGAGTGAGTGAGTATGGTTTTACGCGGCTTTAAGCAATATTCCAGCAATATCACGGCGGGACACCAGAAATGTCAACCTCATATATGTCCACATGGGACCTCCTGTATTTCTATGAACAACAATGCCTACCTTCTGTTCCAGACGTCTGCACCGGCAACTGCAGCCTCACCTGCTCCGACCGCGGCCTCCCTGTCGCATATGAGATCGCCTACGGTGGCCGCTTGGTCGTTGTTCCAGCTCAAAATGTCGCATGCTCGAGTTCGAATCCCAATCAGTTTGAGAACCTCCTCGTGGCAGAATTCAGTAGAGCCCTGTACAAGTATGGCCTCACGGAGACTCAGAAACTCAAGGTAAATACAAATAATGTTGCCATTTATGATACAGACTAATCTGAGTGAGTGAGTGAGTTGGGTTTAGCGCTGCTTTAGGCAGTATTCCAGTTATATCACGGCGCGTCAGCTTGATGTGTGAGGAAAGCCCGAAGTGATGCAGCTCTTTGACGTTTACCACTTCGGTGAAACCCACGTGCACGGGTATGGTGCTGACAAACCTAGAAACATAATCGGATTCGAACCCACTATCATAGGTTTCTGGCGTGTCCAAGGGACGCAACTATGCACAGCGAATCGCGGCGCCTTAGACGCCCCCGCGGATGAACATGACGATGTTCACAAAATAGAGCAGTTTGAATGTAATGCCATGACTTTCATAAACTAGAAAGCTGTAGGAAGATGTGTGGTAGAGGTGCTTACATCTCTCTCCTGCATCAGCTGCTGTCCCTCTGCTGCGTACAGCTGTTCTGTGGCATCCACCAAGTGATGCAGGTCCTACCCGTGTACCACTTCGGTATGGGTACGACAAAAATGGTTGCCAAAAACATAATACGACTGGCCTACCTGTCATGTGTGTAATTGTAAATGTTATGTACACTGTAATACGTGTATTTTGGTATTAAACATGTGACGGAAATGTTCTATGAAGTATAATATTAACAGAAAAGTGGATAACATGTGTATAGAGTGGCATCCCATTGTTATATACTCTGTCGGGCAAAATAAAGCATACCCTTGAAAATTGGATTTGATCAACAAATTACAAACTTTGCAAGGATGTAAATGTCGCCGAATCACCAATTTAAGGTCCAAAACACAACTATAATACCCCTATGAAATACATCCCCATCCGGGGCGGTCGGGTAGCCTAGTGGTTAAAGCGTTCGCTCGTCACACCGAAGACCCGGGTTCGAATCCCGAGATGGGTACAATGTGTGAAGCTCATTTCTGGTGCCCACCGCCTTGATATTGCTGGAATATTGCTAAATGCGGCGTAAAACCATACTCACTCACTGACATCACCATCCAATAACCATCTCTTGTTTGATTCATGCTCAACAACCATCAAACACAATCGGCATGACGAGCGAACACTTAAACACTTATTTACAGACCGCCGTCATACAACTGTGATATTGCTGAGTGCGGCGTTAAACAACAAACAATCAAACAAACATGGCATACTATTTACCTCGCTACCTCACTGTTTCAGCTGGAGGATGCCAACAGGGACGCCCAGTCTGTCTGGGGGAAGGAGATCCCAGTGACGGACTACTTCAGGCAGGCCACTCTCTCTTGGTTCCAGTCCACCAAACTCAACTCAGGCACAACATGTAACTATCCTGTATCATTGCAGTGACACCTTGAGTCATTTTACAATTATGTTTCGATTTATTATATTATGACAACGAATCCCAAACATGTTTTTGCTCTATCATCTCCAGGTGATTGAAAAAGATAGGATTAAAAGCAGACGAAATATATTGTTTACAAACATTTTAGCTTCTATTCCCAGCATAATTAGTGTATCGTGGTGTTTTAAGCCCTTTCGGACTCCTTTATAACTTTTAGTAAATCTGACGGAAAAATAATTGTAAAATGACTAAAATATTTTGGCGTTAGTTAAATTGCCTAAGTGAAAATTTCAGTCATTTTATACAGCGATTGATATTTGATGTAACATACATTAGTTTAAAAACCGCTCGTGCCATTCCGAACGGCAGCCCATGTCATCGTACAAGGCAACTTGAATGTTTGTGAGGTGGGGGGAGGTGAAATTGGGTTTAACGTCGCGTCTAAGATCATTGCACTTATATAGCGACGTGCATGCACGTGTGTGTGTGGCTGCTTGTACTAGTCCGGACTGATGCCGATTTATAGTGATAGCTCACTGAGATACCATGCCGCAGTTTTAACATGAATACCCCACTCAGACACAGTATACTGTCTCCCAGCCGACCAGTCCTTGTTTTAGCCCCTTAATGCCGAGCGCCAGACAGGGTAGCAACAAGTACCATCTTTTAACGTCTTTTGGTATGACGCGGCCGGGTATCGAACCCCAGACCTTCCGCTCTCCGGGCGGACGCTCTACCACTAGACCACGGAGGCGGTCTGAATGTTTGTATTATTGCACGTGCTTTATTTGGTTTGGGTTTGAGAAAGTTACATGGGGATGAGTCAGAGCGGGAAAGATGTAAACAAGCTATTAATAGAAACCTTATCTTCATCTCGCACATGTATAAATGACATATGTGTACATACGAAATAAATAAATAATTATGAAAATATTTTTTTAAATATTCCTAACTGTAAATTATTACACGAAAAATGTTTGTGTTAGATACACAATGTTTATAGGGAGTCAAAGTTTGTCACGGGGACATGCGGGAAACATTGACCCACTTTCCGTGTGGCGAGCTATGAGCACTTTTGTACCTCGTGAATAATAATAAACACACACTTTGCTAAGGGGGGCACGGGTGGCCCAGTCGTCTAAGGCGACGCGATTCGCTGTGCAGAGTTGCCTCCCTTCGGCACGCCAGAAACCTATGATTGTGGGTTCGAATCCCGGTTCGCCCCGATTATGTTTCTAGGTTTGTCAGCACCATACCCGTGCTCGTGGGTTTCAGTGGCAAACGTCTGAGACCTGCATCACTTCGGACTTTCCTCCCACATTAAGCTGACACGCCGTGATATAACTGGAATACTGTTAAAAGCGGCGTTAAACCCAACTCACTCACTCACTCACTCACTACGCTAAGCAAGAGGGAGGTAACTCTCATAGAGAAGTAGGATTCATGGTCATATAAAAACTACGCACTCACAACGTTGTGGGTTTCATTTTTAACAATATATGCAAGGCTCCACTGATCTAGTTCATTATAAAATAATATTACAACAATGTTACTATTACTTTGAAAATATTAATTATGAAAAAGTATTAATAACTTTACCACTGTTGATATACAAAACATTTGTATGCCATTCCGTCCAGCCATTGTGTCACTGGCCATGATTGTTCTTTCAGTTCTACACAATGCAACATATGGTCCTAACATATGATGTGCCAACAAAAAGAGATTTTATGCTATTCCATTCAATTAAATTTTTAAACATTTATCACAAATACCATTATGATTGTGTGAACTTAATACCTTTTGTTCCTTGAAAGCAATCACAAATGTTTCCAGAATTCATTGATGTAGTTTTGTTTTCATTATGTGTTTGTTTTCTATTTTTTATATTACATATTTACTTAAACACAAATGTGTCATGCTCTCATTCCTGATTCTGAAGGTACCACATTTATTTATTTATTTGTTTGTTTGTTTGTTTGTTCATTTATTTATTTATTTATAAATTATTTATTGATTGATCTATTTATTTATTTGTAAATTTCAATTATTTATTTATTTATTTATTTACCTCGAAAATAATTAAGCCCCTCACTAGATATTTCCATTTAAAATAACCATTTTTAAATCATATGTTGTTTCCCATGTTCCAGACGGTATGAACAGTTGCCAGGGCTCGGCGTTGTGCCCCAGTGAATGGTACTCCAGGAATAACATCAGACAGAAAGACCACAGACTCTATGATGCTCTCAACGATATATACAACAACGACCGTGCCTACATACACGGGGGTATCACGCTGTGCGAGTGGTGATATGGGAATATGGCCACCGTGTTGTCTGTGATGTCAATACTGAGGACAATACAGACCAGTATACACATTGCGAGATCTCGGGTGGATTCATCGGCTACGACAGGACATCGTCCAAACTTCACGGGTGTGTATGCACTACAACCCGTCATCACCTGTGAATACAAATAGGCGGTGTTATAGTGACGCGTGTATATTTTAGTCAATTGATGACTGTAAAGCTTTAACGCAAGACTAATCTTGATTTTCCGCCGAAGCAGATTCCATTTGTCGTAAAGGGCAAAATAGCTGTGAAAATTATATGAACGGACCACTAAAAATCAGTGATGACACCAGGTGTTCCCGAAAAGGGTAAGCACGTCCTGCCCTACCGGTTGCACTCGCTATTTAAAAGTTAATATTTATTGCTTGACCCTGCGATGCGACGGCGGTTTGTAAACAAGCCAGACAATTAAGAAATCGATGGACCAGAAAATCCGGTGTGCGAATCCTACCGATATTCAAACTGTGTGTGGAGCAGTGGCCGCAAAATGTGCACATGTTGCACGTGCAACATTGCCGTTTGTGCGGTGTTATCTGAGCGCTGATTGGTCTAAGCATGGGTTGGTTTCCCTCTCGCTGAAACCAGGCCGTAGCTTGATTCGTTGGCTAAAACGAGCGATTACACTTCAAAGCTGCCGTATGTATTCACGGGTGATGGGGTTACGTGGTGTATATAAATAAATCTTGAAACCACGTGACACTACTTTGTGCGGAATAACAAGGAAAGTACTGTCGAAAATGTTAAAAAACTGCCTTTTGTCCGTTAAAACAAGATAGAATGTTTTTTACAGACTGTTGCTATTGAAACATGGAGTAACTACCGATCTACCTAGCTGTGGTTTGAAGTATTTCAGTCACAATGAGTCCCATTTACAATTTTATAGAAGAAGAATTCGAAAGAAAACTACAAGTGCAGAGTTTAGTCCCTTGAGGGACTGTAGAAATATGCGCATTCGACTCCGTTCTAAATACGAATACCGCCTCCGTGGTCTTGTGGTAGAGGGTCCGCCCGGAGAGCGGAAAGTCCGGGGTTCGATCCCCGGCCGCGTCATACCAAAAGACGTTAAAAGATGGTACTTGTTGCTACCCTGTCTGGCGCTCGGGAATAAGGGGCACAAGGACTGGTCGGCTCGGAGTCAGTATACTGTGTCTGAGTAGGGTATTCTTTCTTTCCTACAAGTCTACCGTATGTTAAACATAATAAAGAAGGCAGGGGTCGTCTCAAAACCAAAACCGGTGGCAAAGGGTAGGTTAGGCGTGCAGTGTACAAGCTTTATGAGCAGAAGGTACCCTAGACTAGGTGTAGAATTCGCGAGGAAAGTAAAGACACAATTAATGTTCCCCGAGCTGTACGTGAATTATTCCTCTTCACGAGATGGGATTTTGATACAGTGAGTGAGTGAGTTGGGTTTAACGCCGCTTTTAACAGTATTCCAGTTATATCACGGCGTGTCAGCTTAAAGTGGGAGGAAAGCCCGAAGTGATGCAGGTCTCAGACGTTTACCACTTCGGTGAAACCCACGAGCACGGGTATGGTGCTGACAAACCTAGAAACATAATCGGGGCGAACCGGGATTCGAACCCACAATCATAGGTTTCTGGCGTGCCCAAGGGACGCGACTCTGCACAGCGAATCGCGGCGCCTTAGACGACGTACTTTATTGAGATATGCGTTGACGCGGGGAGCACTTAAGATATGTACTGCAGTACTTCATTTGCTTGGGAAATGATAGAATAGTTAAAGCTATGAAACGGGATCAGTATTGGAAGGTTGTTTTTTTTAATCAAGAAGTATTTGTTGTTCTACAACTGTTCCAAGCTGACACGCCGCGATATAACTGGAATACTGTTAAAAGTGGCGTTAAACCCAACTCACTCACTCACTCACTCACTCAATAAAGTACAATAACAGCAATATTTTGAGACCACCCCCAACTCGGGTGACATTTGCACCTGTGAGAATGCACGGGGCGGTGTGAGGTCATCACCTCGGGACAGGTGTTAGGACCTCAGGCTATGCCGTTTCTGTATGCTTGACAACACACTAAAATTTTAATTTAAGTTTATCTTCATTTTAGTTGTAAAGAACCTTTTTAGGCCAATCAAAGAGTCATTTAGGATAAATTAGTTAGATTTGAGTTTTTTTATTGCCCTATGCTTCGTATTTATCAAATAAAGCCAGACAAGCATTTTGCTAGCATTTCCGACAGTACTTTAGTTATCCCGATTAGGGTAAACGGACCACAAGGGTATTTCAGGGAACATGTTACGCCAGCTTATATAACTATGTATACATATCGAGGTATATTTCACTAACTGAACATGATTTGTTTTGTGTTTATAATAAAAGGTATGTTTAGCAATTTCATGGAATGTACTTCATGCCTGACCGAGCAGGAAGGTACAGAACATTGAATCCAACAGCACTAATTGATGAAGTTTGAAAATAGAAAATATGTTGAGAGAGAGAGAGAGAGAGAGAAATGTTTATTTTTGTGTCACACGCACAAGCCGTCATGGTAAAAACATTTGGCATAGTACGATGTCAGAACAAAAGCTTGTACATCCAGCCTATTAGGCTTATGAGACACATTAAAATACAAGTGTATCCATTGTGAAATAATAATAAAAATAATAAAATAAATAAATAAATACAATATTATATATACACAATACTGTGATCATTGTAATGTTTGTTTGTTGCTTAAGGACGAACTCAGCAATATTCCAGTGTCACAGTACAGGGCTAACGATTACACTGCCTGTGCTGGAGTAACGCCTCGCCCAAAGACAAACCGACTCGTATTAAATTGTATAGAGTGATGTATTAAATTGTATAGAGTGACGTTGAGAAAACCAATAACAGGCATACCCATTGCATTAAGGCGTCTTGTTGACTAAGGTAAACTAAACTGACGTCTAAGGAGTTTATAACACTAAGTTATAAACCAAGTTTAAGCATTAGGCAGATACAAGACTTTTAGTAGAGTGAGTGAGTATGGTTTTACGCCGCTTTTAGCAATATTCCAGCAATATCACGGCGGTGGACACCAGAAATGGGCTTCACACATTGTTCCCACGTCAGAATAAGAACCCGGGTCTTCGGCTTGACGAGCGAACACTTTAACCACTAGGCTACCCGACCACCCCAGATCCAAGTAGAACTCGCACAACCTGAGATACGCCTAACAGTCGAACAGTCACTAGTAAGCAACACTCGTAGTATGTGTTGTTGCTTGTTGTTGAACGCCGCACTCAGCAATATTCCAGCTACATGACGGCAGTCTGTAAATAATCCAGTCGGGACCAAAGAATCCAGTGATTGACATCATGAGCATCGATCTACGTAATTGGGATACGATGACATGCATTAACCAAGTCAGCGAGCCTGACCACCCGATCCCGTTAGTCGCCTCTTACGACGAGCATAGTCGCCTCTTACGACAAGCATGGGTTGCTGAAGATATAGTCTACGCCGGATCTTAATACGTGCATCACGCATCTCGACACTGCCTATCTCAAACAACGGATAACGCGACACGTTTCGACGATACCAAAGATTTCGAGTTAACAAAACATGAAGTGTCTGTCGAGGTACAAATTCTACCTACAGCTCCGGACATTTCCTACGTCTTGTATCCACATCAGTGTTCACCGCGTTATCATCCTTAGTATTAGTTTTAAAATCTTGTTTCTGTTGAATAAGACACCTATTTCAAGTAGTCATACACTTTAATTCATAAGTTGCTTTATATATTTCCATTGCTTCATTCTACCTATTCAAGGGGGCACGGGTGGCACCAGTACGTCGAATACGGCACCTGACCTTGGTCTTTTTTTGACCGATCCGAATCAAGCATTATTGTGTTGGTAGAATGTAAATGTGATCTGAAAAAGATGTTTATGTGATTGGTTGAGATAAGTGTTGTCATTAACCTAACTTATTCATACTTCATCTAGTTAAGTCCCACATACCTCTGGGGGCACGGGTGGCCCAGTCGTCTAAGGCGCCGCAATTCGCTGTGCAGAGTTGCGTCCCTTGGGCACGCCAGAAACCTATGATTGTGGGTTCGAATCCCGGTTCGCCCCGATTATGTTTCTAGGTTTGTCAGACTATACCCGTGCTCGTTGGTTTCATCGAAGTGGTAAACGTCTGAGACCTGCATCACTTCGGGCTTTCCTCCCACATTAAGCTGACACGCCGTGATATGACTGGAATACTGTTAAAAGCGGCGTTAAACCCAACTCACTCACTCACTCTACCTATTCAATGCGTAGTGCTATAGTAAACTCATTCTTGTTACATGTCATTTTAACTGGTATATGTATTTATTTTTTCATGTATGTATCTAAAATGTAAACCAAATCTCAAAATCGGGTAATAAAGTATTATCTTACCTTATCTTATCTTATCTTATCTTATCTTATCTTAAATACAATTAAAATATTACAACGGATGCCATCAACCAAAAGTGTATCCTTTCGTTTGCCCGGCAGTTTGCTATAGATATAAGAATCAATTATAGATAAACGAAAATATATGTCACTCTATGACCTTGACACAGTTTTCAACACTGCAGATCGTGCAGAACACGGGTTTTCTAAAATTCCGAGCACAACATCGGCTGTACTAGAAGCTCTCGTAAAATCTCCGATATTTTATTTCTTTATTTGTTGTTTAACGCCGTACTCTGCAATATTCCAGCTTTATGACGGCGGTCTGTAAATAATCGTGTCTTGACAGACAGGTGATTGACATCAGCATCGATCTACGCAACTGGGGTGCGATGAATTGCATCAACCAAGTCAGCGAGCCTGACCACCCGATCCCGTTATCGCCTCCTACGACAAGCATGGGTTGCTGAAGACCTATTTTAAACCGGATCTTCACGTATCCGAGAAGTCTACAATTCTACAAGTCCGTGAACTTAAGAATCATCATAATCATCATTATCTACAACTGATTTAACGAATACATCGTGACACTTATTTCGTAAAGCGGTATAACAACATACTCATAATACCGTATTACCTCCACTAGACGACAGTATATAATAGGCGCTGGGGAAAACACAAACTTGGAATACATACTCCGGTATCTGATACGTGGCACATCTCCATTTAGAAGTCATGGGTTATTTCCATTTACAAGTCAAGAACTATCTCCATTTTCAAGTCATAGGTGATCTCCATTAACAAGCCATGAATGATATTCAGTTACAATTACGTCATGAATGATCTTCATTTACAAATTGTGAATGACCTCCATTTACAAGTCATGAATGATCTTCATTTACAAGTACATGGCGTGAAAATGGAGATCATTCATGACGTACTTGTAAATGAACATCATTCATGACGTACTTGTAAATGGACATCATTCATAATTACGTCATAAATGTTCTTCATTTACAAGTACGTCATGAATGATCTCCATTTTCACGTCATGGATGATCTTCGTTTACAAGTACGTCAAGAATGATCTCCATTTACAAGTCGTGGATGGTCTCCATTTAGAAGTCATTCAATGAATAAAACACGGTAAAGAAATGGAGGACTAGACGCTTCTGTCCCAAAAACAATCAGCATCGTTGGTGCCATCCATTAGAGTTTAAGGAGAAAGGGACAACACATGAGGAACAACGTCTATAGAACCTACATCAATGTAGACATCGGACTTTCGTGCCCAGTTTCCCTGGAGTTGAAGCATGACGCGGAGAGTATATCATAAGGGTAACGCTATTTTTCGGGGCATTATCATTTGCAGAAGCCCGAGGTTTTCCATTAACTGCCCGACGAAGGAGGGCAGTTGAAAAGATCGAGCTCTTCTGCAAATGGTAATGCCCCGAAAAATAGCGTTACCTTTATTATAGCCAAAATGGATGGAATTTGTTATCAAATAAAAAGAAACAACAATATCGGTTTTCAAACATTTACTGCAATCAACACGAATGTCACTGACCCACTTTTACAAACATGGAAACGTCATAGAACAAACCAGATGACGTCACTATTGAAAGAGACGTCACCTATCCCTATCCTATGACGTCACACAACAACAAGAAATATGGGGGTATTATCAAGTTACAGTTAAGTTAAGTGGCCCGCTCATTTTTGATAACATACGAGTGGTTTAAGTAGAGATTACTACAGGAGTGTCTGTCAGATACCATTGATCTTACAACGAGTTGTTTCAAAACGTATCTAACGAGCGAAAGCGAGTTACATACGCTTTGTAATAACGAGTTGTGAGATCAGTGGTGTCTGACAGGCACGAGTGCAGTAATCTGTTTCTTACACACCCTAAAATCGCACCTTTTTGGCATCGAACCGATGCATTTTGTCTATTCTCATGATTGCAGTAGCGCATTAATACATAACACCACTGTCATAAGTGACGTCATCCTATGTACTGCTTACTGCTCATAAATAATGTGACCCTACACAAAAAGGTTTCCGCCATATCTGTAGATTATCAAGGCGATGGTAATGCAAACTAGACAAAAACAAAGAACACTCTGGGTGCCGAGTAAAAAGTGTACACCTCAAAGAAATTACCAAATACGTACAACAATGTTTACTTCCGTATGACATCACTACCGGTGACCGACTTTTACAAAATGGCGTGTTCACTGACAACCGTATGCGGGATTTCCAGAGGAGGATTTTCGTTGATTGAGGGATCGTATATACATAAATGTGTCACGTAAGTAATCAGAAACATTCTGACAATCTGCGTACTGTTATTTGTTTACCATGTTTTCCAATGTGACAATGGGAATTAGTCAGAAATGCAGATAACTAGTACCGTCGTCGTGCGTGATTTAGCGTCAGTCATGGCGTCACACAGGACGGAAAGCTTTACGGCTTCTGAGTTTGAAATATACGTGATCTAATAGATGAGTTGCAGCAGACTTGCTGTTCCGTCTCCGGTCGCGCATGCGCATCGTGCGTGCGGCAAAAGACCACGGAAGTGAACCGCGCTGTCAAGGTCAGAGCTGTCAAACTTCGCGCTGCCGTATTTACGTTCCGTGTTTACACATTTATCATGAGTACCTACTACAAACATCTTTGTGCAGTAGACAAGCTTCGTTACGAAGAAAAACTTAATTTACTTGGATTTTCGCTAGATTGGGAACCATATATCATTAATAAGTACTGGATTGACGACGTTTCACAGTGGCCAAACTTGCAGTATGGCGACCTGTACACGTATCTAATAGATTCGCCTGGTCCTTTTACCAGAAAGAGTTTGCGATGTTTTCGTTCACTAGAGGCCTATACTTTGTTTGAAAGTGGATGGGTTCATACGTGTCTCATCAGGTACAACTCTTCACAGACCAAGTGCATAATTAAGGTAAGTCATCAATGTTAATATTTTTATCTGAACATGCATTATATAAGGCCTATATATCGTGGCATATAATTCTATGCGGCGCCATAGTATGTGTTTTCCATGGTCAGTGTACTCTTAATCCATAGTTTGTGTGTAAACAAAAAAAAAGATCTTATTTAGAAACCACTGAATATCAAATATTATAATCAACCAATCGCATGAATGTCTGTGACAGCAATATATAATTTTTTTAAATGTTGATTGATTTTTCAGGCCAAGGTTCACAGATCCCAAGCTGTGACAGAGAAGCCCCATGAAGCCTGGGTTGGTCTGGATAAGAGTGGCAGGGTGGAGTGTGCACACTATACATGCATGGCAGGGTATTAGATTTATTTATTTAATAAATATTTCTGTAAATAGGTTTTCTTTCAAATATGATCATCTGTTGTGGTAAATAAATCCCATTGTACTCAATTTCATATATTTCAGAAAAAATTTGTAAATTAATTGTTCAAAGTTTAGTTAAATGTTTGTTCAAATTCAGATTGGGTGAAGTCTGTTCACATGTTGCTGGTATCCTATTTAAAGTGGAGGCCTGTGTACGATTTGAGTACAACAAAGTTTCCTGTACGTCCATGCCCTGTTCCTGGAATCAGACATTCACAAAGAAGGTAAAATGCAAAATATGAAAATTGAAAGAACAATATATTGGTGTTGATTTTAAACCACAGTTTGTCCCATATTCCTTTATAACGTTTTAAACAAATTGGTTATGGAGGTTGAAAACTTTTTCATTGTTGAATTACATTACTGACTTAGTCTAAAAAAAATAATAGTGTTGGTTCTCAGGCACCGCCCGCATTTTCATAAAGTTCGCTGTATGTTTCGTGTTTATTTCAAATTTTTTATTTAAGAAATCCAACTGTATTCCAGTATTTTACTCATCAAGGAATACAATTATGTAGGGAGGCCATTTCCCTGGTTGATTGTACACAATTGTATTATTGATTACACAACTGTTTATTGGTCATATACTAGTTTGTACAATAACAACAACAAAAAAGACACCGCCCACCCACACTATATTTTCAAAAACCATTGCCTGAGAGCCAATTCTTTTTTCTTTTTTTAAGCCTTATAAAACATAATTTAGAATATTTGCAAGTGTGTGTTGGTGGTTTAAATATCAGGCTGATTTGTATTTTTCCTCAAGACAGACAAGTTTGAAAACATGTCAGTATTTTATAACTGTGTAATGTGATTTTTTAACTTAAATGTGAAATTCCTTTCAGCAACTGTATGTGAATATTTTTTTCAGGTTGAACCAGCTATGGTTGCAGACATAAACTTCTCCAAAGTCAAGAAGGTGCACTTGGCACCACCTCTGGCCCAGAGACAACCAGTTAAATTTGCAGATAGTTCTAGTCTTTTAGTAAAGTTGAGAAAAAGTGTACCCTCCGCAGCCATATTTACTATTACTAACCCTGTTATTACCGACTGGTCCCAAGAAGAACATGCCCAACTTCCTTCTCCACTATCACTTTTATTTGATGAGAAATATAAACATTTGACTGAGGCAGAGTTGAAATGTAAATGTGAGAATGTTTTTTCTGATGAGTTAAAAATAACACAGCAGGAAGCTACAGTGTTGGAGAAAGAAACCATCTGTCAGAGTGGATCAGCTACCTGGTTTGAGTACAGAATAGGACGTTTAACTGCCTCTAATTTTGGGAGTATTTATCATTGTCAGTGTAAACCCAGTCAGGTTTCATTATTGAAAAAGACAATGCAATATGACCAAACTACTGACTCTGACAGTAATAAACATGACCAAGCTAGAGTGTATGCTCCCTGTGGGTGGGGTTTGGACCACGAAAATGACGCTCTTGATCAATATAAAACTATTATGATGTCTGGTCATACCAACCTTGTCTTACAGAAATCCGGTTTTGTCATCAACCCAGATTTCCCCCACTTAGGTGCTACACCTGACTCATATGTGACATGTGACTGTTGTGGTAAGGGTCTTGTGGAGGTTAAGTGTCTCTTTAAATACAGAGACCAGCATCCTTGTGAAATTTGTGATAATCAGTTCTATCTAAAACCTCATGTAAAATATGATCCTGTTTGTATAAACTCGCTTCAAACCAGCCACAATTATTATCATCAGGTGCAAGGCCAGTTACATGTCTGTGATATGAATTATTGTGACTTTGTTGTCTGGTCCAGAAAGGGTATCCATATTGAACGTGTCATAAAAGACACTACATTTTGGAACTCACTGAAAGTGAAATTAGATTTCTACTTTTTGAGAATTGTTTTACCTGAACTACTGACTAGAGCACATGACCATAAGATGAACCATGCTCACCCAGTATCCAGAGAAAGGCGTCGCTGCATAATGTATGAATAATACAATGCAATGTATGTACATCAATGCTTGTGGTAAGAGGCGACAAACGGGATCGGGTGGTCAGGCTCGCTGATTTGTTTGAACTGTGTCATCATATCCCAATTGTGTGGATCGATGCTCATGATGTCAATCACTGGATTGTCTGGTCCAGACTCAATTATTTACAGACAGCTGTCATATAGCTAAAATATTACTGATTGCAGAGTTAAACAACAAACAAACAAATGTACATAAATGCATTTTTAATGTTACTGTCCATTTATAGTACCCTACAAAGCCAAAGTACACTAAATTAAATCTCAAAGTTCATCAATTAATTTTTTTCCCATTTGTCTACATCATGTTCAGTTGTTCATGAACTTATTGTTACACATCACACATCAATAATTATGTTTGGAAGCACTTAAGTTGTAGCACTTGTGTGGAAAGAGTGATATGCAGCAAATATAAACACCTAATTTCTTAGTTTGTTTATATGTGATAAATAATTATAATAATAATATGCTATTTATATTGCACATGTTTCCACCCCACTCAGGGGCATGCTCAAAGCGCTATTACCCTGGTCACTGGGTCAATGTGCACTCAAGAATCATTCTCAGCTCCCTGGGGATTACTGTAAACAGCTTTATTTCTTCGCCGTTAAAATATTCCGAATACCACACCAAAGACAATACTGCGACGAGATATTTTTGCGAGTTGATGTGTTGATAATTGATTACTGTGAGGTAACAGTGACACTAATTGGTCTGTTAACACTGTCATTTGTGATGTATTGTGTGACCATTCTGCATTCATTTGTGTTTTTAACTTATTGAGTAACTTGTGGTTCTGGTTGAAGATTTCAACGTTTGATGACGTGTTGCAATGAATAAAGTATGTATGTATTATTTATACTTATTTTTGCTTTTTTAATTTTTGCGATTGAGTCTCGTTCGCAAAACTCGCAATAATAAAACGGTCGCAAAAAATTCCCTGTTTACAGTATACAACCCAAGCTGCCTTTTAGGCGATAGAAGGTTAACAACCACATTGTCATCTCATCCTAACGGGTAACCATTCACTGCTAGGTGAAGAGAGGCACATTTCAAACAAAGTCACTTGCCCAAGGAGACGCCACACGTGTTACATGTGCTTCAATGCGTATATAATTCACCTGTCATGATAAATGAAATATTAAGACAAAAAGCTGAATATATCTGTACATTAATAAATGTTGATAACATCAACAGTTCCTTTTTTTTGTATCAAAAAGTGTTTACGATGTACCGGTAATTTAACATCTACTTGTTCAAAACTAACTTAGCAGAACAAGGATATAGAACATAGCAATAGTACTAGGATCAATTATGTTTATCATGTCAACTGAAATTGATCCACTACTCAGCACAACTTCATTACCAATACTTATGTTATATACATGTATACTATGTAGACCACTATTCTAGTATTGGAGGACACAGGTTCACAAGAGCTGCGCATACTTGAACCATCTTTCCAACAGTGGTCTCTGTTGAAGTGTTCGCTTTCTTGACAAGAGTGATAGGGAGAGGACCTTTCATCACACCCCAGTCTTTCAAACGGTTAATCACTCGCTCTACATGTATCCGCACATTGGAATATACTCTGGATGTTTCAACTTCTTGTCTTGACAGCTGGTTCTTGCCTTTTGTGTACGCTGGTACCATAAGCTGTGCCCCTCGAGTTGCTAATTCAGTGTCGATGAAAAAGCCCCTGTCAGCCAGAACAACATCACCTGTAGAAATGTATACAACTTCTAGTTATATAATAATTACTGCCTACATTTATACATGCACAAATACACATCATATTTTCAAAATGTACTATGCCAAGAATGTAATCAAAATATATTCAAGATTCCTTGGAACATTTGCACTAATTATTTTATGAAATCTTAATAAAAATGTCTCTAGCTAAAACTATCTATATGCAACCCTGATTCAATGCTTCATTGATAAAATACCAATTTCCTCGCGAATAAAACTATATCAGGAAATATATATCCAAATTATTTTACAAATACCATTGATTCATGTGTACCTGGCACAAACTTGTCAATGATGCCACTTGTGAGAGTTATGATCTTGTCACTGGCTCGTCCACCCCATACAGGGGACAGAAAGATGATGGCTCCTGATGGACTGATACCAATAAGGAACTTCACTGTGTTGTGCTGCTTGTACCTTGAGTAAGTCTGGGATCTGGCTTTGTTGTTACTGGCTCTCTCGATGAAGATTTCTGTACAGTCAATGATGCATCTTACTCTTCTGAAAATCTTGTTGCGGAAACACTTGGGTAGGTGCATTTCAATAGTATCAGGCCACAACACTAGTCTTCCAAGGTGGATGTACAGTACATCAAGCCATGCGTGAAAGATCCTCGTAGCCGATGACTTAGATATACCAAACCTGTATGCCAAGTCCTGCATGCATAAATTCTTCCTCAATTTCATCAGAGTTAGGAGGAGTTCATCCTCATCAGAAAGCTTGTTCTTCTTCCTATTGACATGATGAGAAGTTTCGCTGCAAATGTCCATAAATACACTAACATTCTGTAGACCTGTATAAAATGACAACTGTTTGTCATTAGTTTTTTTAATGTTCTTCATGCAGCATACTCTGGTATTTTCCACTTTAAGCTCTGATACAGTTTTCTTCAATTTACATATGTCAACTTGTAAGGACTGAACTAGGGTCTGTGTGAGGTCAACTTGCTTTTCCAATGTGCTGATGTACTTCTCCTGGACACGGTTGGTCATCTCAAGATGCAAGGCATATTCTTTCCAGGAAAGCAGGTCTTCGATCTCGCGGTTCTGTATGTTAGTCTGCGATGATGCAGGATAGCAAGATCGAGCTGTCATCATTGGATCAGTCTGGACACTCACACTGACAGGGCTGTTATCATCATCAATCTGCAGAAACAATATAAGTCTTTACAACTTAGCACAGACATGCTTTGTAATTATGCACATTATCAAACTCTTTTGTGATACACATACTGTCTTTTACAATCAAATATTTGTAGTTGACAAAAACAACATAATTTACAATTGTATTTTTTTTTACATAATATGTGTATTTTTAATTTAAACAGTACAAAATTATCTTCAACATGTTCAAGAAAACAAGTAACTGTGAGAAGATCAGGGTTCACTCTAGGAATTTTCTGACATGGGGCCCTTATGTGAAAATTTCAAATAACTAGAGGTACAACCACACTGGCCCGTACAGCACAATGTTACAATGTCCCATTATATTTGAAAATGTGGTGGTTTTTTTCAAATTTAGGAGCTAAAAGCACAAGGCCTCACCCTGGAAGATTACTATAGTATGTAAAGTATAATTTTACTTACACTAAACTAAAAGGTATATGGTATTCCATGAAAGTAATACATCAGTGAACACTTACACTAGCAATAGACAGAAGAGCTGATGCAGCTACACTGCGCTGAGCGTTCTCTTGCCTCTCTTTCAAACGGTTCTGCCTGTTTATTCTCTGTTTTGTGGTAGCAGCATTCTCTGTTTTGAAGGAAAACAGACTTGGCACATAGTCCGCATCATTTGGATCCTTTGAGGGACGACCTTTGCAAGTAAAAGAAAATGCACAATTTATAAGAAAGTCTTAAGACAAACGTACATTTAATTCTAAAATACCAGGTAGATCAATATAAAAATCCATTTAGATATCTACCCAACCTTGATCTATTAGGCAACCAAAAACAGTATGTCATTGTTGTTAGTGTAATAAAAGAATTGATTAAATGTAATTAAAGCTGCGTCATAACAAACATAAGTTAACTACAATTATACATAATCTTCTTCAGTTCCTAACACTCTACCGTAGCCACGGGCCCAGCTAGCAAAGATGTTCATGAGATACCAACTTTGGAGTTACTTCCCTTCACGTCACTTTGAACGCCAATGTGTCATATGATCTAGGTCATGACAAAATGAGTTTTGTTACCAGACCTTCATTTTATGAAAATATCTACCTTTTAGATGACGAAAAGAATGTACCATCAAGTCAAAAGATAAAAAATATATATATTGCCATACCTTTCTGAAAATGCTCGTTGCAAATGCGGGAATATTCGGTTGGTGTCCAGTCTTTGCGGCGAATGGCAAAAATCCATTTCTTACGAACATCTTCCTCTTTCGGAATTCGAAAGAATTTATGGTGATTTTCCCCACCCCCACGATTACTGCAGCCGATAGCGCAGCAACTGGCAGGCATTTGGTACGAAGAAATGATACAATAGAATCGCTGGTGTGACGTTGATTTGTGGCGGAAAAAACGTAGGGCACTTCCGTGTGTTTTTGCCGCACAGCGAAGTACGCATGCTCGGAAGTTCCTGTTCTGCGCGTGGGTTACTATGGTTAATGCTGAGTCATTGCGGATCTGCAACTCATCTATAGGCGTCTCATAACCGGCATTTTGTAAACACAATCCAATATGGAGGAACGTACACTTCGGCGTTCGTGTATGCGTATTTTCCAAAACATTCTAAACGATTCTAGGCTTATCAGCGACGTTGCAGAATTGTTATTAGATTTGATACCCGTGATCACTAATATGCTATTTTTCTACTTTAATTATTCGAGTAAATATCCGATGTTTAGATTTTTAAACACAGTAAATAACGCCGTTAATTGTGATTTGGCGAGATTTACAATGTACCCAATTTTCATAAGTCACTTTCAGTAATTCTGCTTTGCCTAAAATGACAGTAGAAATGATAAACAGAAGCGTTGATTCAAAACTGTGAAGTGTATTTAGTTTTCGTGATGTTTTTTTTAATCTTATTCGACTTCGAAGTGAGGGTTGAAGAGGGGAGACATATCTGTCGCTGTGGCATCCAGGGGGTTGGTTTACACTCTGAAAAACGATAACGTTGACATAACAACAGATAATGTAACTGATAATAATAACAAACAAACTCGCAGACGAGGACGAGTTTGTTTATTTTTATTATTAATTAGATCTACACGGTCCTGTTGTTCAATCCAGACGTTGGTGAACATTCGACTGAAGCACGAGCAACTTAATAATGACTTTCACTAAAGAAAGTAGTCCGTCATCATCTGACCTCATGTCATCACCATGGAGTAGCCAGTCACGGGCCTGGAATTCGATCTCACACACTCCGTCGCAGTGGTGACTCAGCATAACACCACTGCCACAGGCTAATTTGCATATCACGTGACCGGACTTTTCTCTTGTTTGTAAACAAACGCGCTTTTTCAGAAATCAGTATAGAACGGACTAATGTAAGTATTTGGGGGCGCTTTACATATTGTTTTGCATAACTATATAGATATGCTACTACAACTGCGACAGTGAGTTGCATGACAATATGTATTTATGCATCACAGTGACCGTGTCGCTAGCTCTCCGTTGCGCTTCGATGACAGCACGTGGAGCCGTACAACCAATGTAAACATAGGATAACTACGCAAAAACAAGTAGATTTTTGCGTATTTGCATACTTTCTCAATGAAAGTTAACCATTCTTTGACATTTGTTTATGAAAATGTGTAGACTTGTCAAACATGAAACGGATGAAAAGCATATGCAATATCTTGAATGGACTGTGAAAGATGTGACGAATCGTCACATGGCGCTGGCCTGTGGCAGAGGTACTATGCTAGCTGGCGGCCGGTCGCATGGAACTCTGGGTAGGAGAGTGGTTTGATACCAGTTATCTCACATGGGTTTCTCACCCACAGGTGTGTAAGAATTATAATTCTATCCATTTTAGCTATAATAACGGTAACGCTATTTTTCAGGGCATTACCATTTGCAGGAGAGCTCGATCTTTTCAACTGCCCTTCTTCGACGGGCAGTTATGGGAAGACCTCAGGCTTCTGCAAAGGATAATGCCCCGAAAAATAGCGTTACCGTTATTATAGCTAAAATGCATAGAATGTGTTATCAAATAAAAAGAAACAACAATATCGGTTTAGAAACATTTACTGCAATCAACACGAATGTCACTGACCCAGTTTTACAAATATGGTAACGTCATAGGACAAACCAGATGATGTCACTATTGAACGTGACGTCACCTATCCCTATCCCTATGGCGTCACCTAACAACGGGCGTCATAATGGCCCGTCGTCAAGCAATATGAGGGCATTATCAAGTTACCTGGGGTCATTTCTGACACCAGGGCAGTTTAAGGTAATTCTTTCTATTTAGTTATGCAGGACAATAAAACGGGTTATAGCTATAACGCCACCTCAGCAAAACGTCACTGGGCGAAAACGGCACCGATTGGCGAAAACGTCACCTCGCCTCAAGCGAAAACGGCTACTATTTCCTGGCGAAAGCGGCACCTTATAATTGTGAAAACTTACATTAGAAATAAGCCTCTACTCCAACTATTTTCAAACTTAGCCTGTACGCAACTCAACTTATTGTGAAAACATAACATGCTTTGAAGTAAAATAAATGGAATTAAACTCACATCGTCACTTACAAACACAAATAATTATGAAATGTTAAAACAAGCTAACATTTCAATTTACACGCCGACTCTGATTGGGAGGCGCGACTAACTTATTGTGGAATATTATATGCTTTGAGTGTGAGTGAGTTGGGGTTAACGCCGATTTTAACAGTATTCCAGTCATATCGCGGCGTGTCAGCTTAATGTGGGAGGAAAGCCCGAAGTGATACAGGTCTCAGACGTTTACTACTTCGGTGAAACCCCACGAGCACGGGTATGGTGCTGACAAACCTAGAAACATAATCGGGGTGAACCGGGATTCGAACCCACAATCATAGGTTTCTGGCGTGCCCAAGGGACGCAACTCTGCACAGCGAATTGTGGCGCCTTAGACGACTGGGCCACCCGTGCCCCCTATATGCTTTGAAGTTTTAGTGAGTGAGTGAGTATGATTTACGCCGCTTTTAGCAATATTCCAGCAATATCACGGCGGGGGACACAAGAAATGGGCTTCACACATTGTACCCATGTCGGGAATCGAACCCGGGTCTTCGGCGTGACGAGCGAACGCTTTAACCGCTTGGCTACCCGACCGCCCCCTTTGAAGTTTTAAGTACCTTTAGTCAAATTAACTTAATGTCAAGCTTAAACTGTATCACAATTATTCGCAATGACTTTCAATGTGTTGCATGCGAGAAGAATGTAAGAAAAAATCAACATGCTGTACCATGTGACATAAATCGTTCTTATCGTTATTAAAAAATAGATGTGCCGTGATCGCCCGACACAAAGTAGCCTTTTTCGCCAAATGCGGTGCCGTTTTCGCCAGAGAAATCGGTGACGTTTTGCCGAGGGGCCGTTTTAGTCTGCACCCCAATTAAACATTTTATGAAAAAAAGCTAGATTTCTACGTATTATAAAGTTATAAAGTTATCGACTTCACTTTTGTAAAATGTAGTCGTTTGTCTCGCTCTATTCATTTTAAACAAAGTCGCACATATTTATAATCTGTTCCGTTACAGTTGCCAAGGTGTGCCAGATATATGTAGATGTGATGTTTGTAACATCAACTAGATCTACTCCATACTTGTAGACTTGAAAACCTTGTTAAAAAAGGTATATTTAAAAAGAAAACACTGTGGTTTGGTAACTACGATTTTTTTCAACAAAAAATAGCTATTTTTGCATATTTTGAATCATGGCAACTTATTGTTGTGTCAAGGCACGGATTAACCAGCCACAGGTGAGTTAAAAATAGAGAAGCAAGTGATCACAAGATAGAGTTACCTCCCCTTCGCGAGAACTCACACGAGAATTTCCGCCATATTTGTCTAGTTCAGCTGGGAAATCTTATTCTTCGTCTCCAAATAATAACAAACTTTCTTTCTTGGGGAATTTCAGGCCAGTTTCTGGCCTAAAGCGTAATGCATGCCTCTCTCAAGCGCAAGCAAGCGTGCTCTTACAGATCAAAACAAGGGTGAAGACGCTTCCAATCATAAACGACGCCGAGTTAGTCACGAAAATAACTCTCCTCCAAACAAGAAATTAGAGGACAGTTCGCAATCAACAATGACGGATTCGCAAAGAAGACCGAACTTCTCAGCCCTCACAAGCCCCAGTAATGGGATCGCTAGACACGCATCTCCGCTTGCTAATAATAAACCAGGGGCTGCAAAGAAGTTGGTCATCAAGAATTTCAAAGGTTGGCATCACCAATCAAAACAAAACATTTTCCAATCAGAAAGTTGAGACAGGAGTGACTAATCATTTGTTATGAAAGCATAGATACTCAAATCATGAAATCATAAATGATTTGATAGTAAATTATCTATCAAATCAGCAGGGAAATTGATAATTATTCTTTGTAGTTTTTGAACATGTTTTGATACAGATTAGTGTGGCCAGTGTAACGTGTTCTCTGCTGTCAGTCATATAGGCTATGTATCCATGTTCTTGAGCTGACAGCCCACTTATGGTTTTAGCTTTGATGTGGGTTTGTGATAGAAACTGGCATTGCATTAATCATATTTAGGTCCTGTTCATGATTTGTTACAGTGATTGTGCTTCTGATGGAAAGGAGTAAGATGTCATTATGAACACAGGAGAACGAGGAAGCAATTTCATATATCCGACATCTATCCTTCTCTGATTATTTATGTGTAATTTTAGTTGGGTTCCCATGTATAGTTTAAGCATTAACATTGGTCTATATTTTGCAAATCCTGAGAACCCTCGGTAATAAATATTTGGTGTCCAAGGCATTAGAATTGTTCTCCCAGGGTGACTAATGTAACAACAGCAAACAAAATAAAAAGTATGTCTGATGCTTCATGCTTAGTAGGGAGGCTGTGGGCGAGTTTGTAACCAAACCAATTCGTAGCCATGGAGAATTGGTAGCCACTCCAAACTTGTAGACAATATTCACGGTGAATTTTGTAGAAAAACCAAAACCAATAGAGGAATAGAACTGAATTATGATTTATTACATATAAATATTGAATTATTACGTGGCAAATGTATTTCAAATCTAATAAGATATAATTCCATACTCAGCTCACCAATTGTCCGTCTCAGCTTGGACTTATTTACCTTATTATTACCTGAAAACAAAATAGTAATAGCAATCAGCAATAGAAACTAACAGGTTTAGTCCACTAGTCCTTATAATCATAACATATAGCAAAATCCTTAAAAATGGCAAATATCTACTCGGCCTTAGGATACCTTAACTATTGGGCAGTTTGGCAAGGACTACAGGACTAGTGCCAATTTCTAACGCTGACAATAATAGTACAGTATTCCCGTATTCCACTCACCAATTGTGTGTCTCAGTTTGGATATACTTTCCTGACTACTATCTGAGAACAAAAAATACCAACACCATTATATAAATGTGTCTATGAATTTACTCCAGGGTTATCTACAAATTCACCGTAAATTGTGTCAACAACTGAACAAGGTGAGAGTGGCTACGAATTTCCTATTATGTGTGGGGATTTCTTTGTTTGAATCAAAATTTGGTGATAAAGTGCATTAAATCTGGTAAGGACTTCCAGACATTAACTTTTTGTTATAGAACTGAAATATCAGATAAATCATATTTGCGTCATATTAATTTGTTTCAATCATTCCAACATCCATACTTGTGAGACTCGCATTGGCTCTGTTTTGCATCCATTCCTAATTTTTATTCATGTAACACAAGATCTCCTTCCGGTAAATCCCTGTTTAGTAACTATTTAGTAACCATAGTTATTGTGAATTTTAGAACAGAATATACATTTATTTCATGACCATTATCACAATAGTTTGCATTCGTACAATCAGATTTCACTGATAAAGGGACTTACAATATGACATTTACACTGATGGAATAAACTGTCTTTACCAAGAATAGATTCCTGAATGTCTTGAATCACCAGAGCTCCAGATAAGCTTACTCAAATACGCAAAAGAAATCACCAATACTCAAGTAATTTTGAGTTGCTTGAGGACAAATGCACATGAAAAATGTCAAAATAGTATAACGACACGCTTGATTACCCAGTGTATCCTTTTCAGCTAGTGTACATGCATTTTTCTATTTACTGATCAAATTAAGGCATCACACGTATTGTGAGCTAGACCTCTATGTCACTGTTATGAGTTTATGTAACATGTTACACACTTTGAGCAGTACACAACAGATACAAATTAGAAGCCATGTGAAACAGCATTTTGAGGAGAATTATTTATGAAATGACTGTAAACACCCATTAGATCGGACCCAGGGGAGTGAAAATATACTGAATACCCAATGAAATCTATGACAGTAAACTATGTTTATAACACACACCCTTATAAAGAACTGGCGGATATAACAAACTGGTTTTGGGGTCCCGGCCATTTGCTGTATCTATGTTTATAACGAACTACGGTTATAACAAACTAGAATTAGTGGTCCCTTAGAGGTGGTTATAACTGCAGGGTTAGAAACTAACAGTTTTTGTCGACTAGTCCTTATAATGATAACATATAGCAAAACCCTTAAAATGGGTCAATTTCTACTAGTCCTTAGGATACCTTTACTATTTGGGAGTTTGGTAAGGACTACAGGACTAGTGCCAATTTCTAACACTGTAACTGTAGTTTACTGTCGTACCCAAAGAATGATGAACGTGTAAGTAAATACTCAGAGGCTCAGAATATTATCTGGAACCCTGAATAAGGCAGTTATGTTTGTAGTATCTTTAGTGGAAGCAGTTGTCTCACTCATTTGAGAGGATGTATTTTGAGCCTTTTGTTGATGCTGTTTATTCTGTAACAGTAGGTTATTTGATGACTTGGAAATTGGACATTATGGCCAATTCATAAACAAAAGAATCAACATTATTTGCCAATGTGTGAAGTCGTTTTCGTGGCTCCCACTTTGATGTGAGTGGAATGGGCAAGAAACAAGACTCTTTCACTCTAAAACTGTGAAATGAAAGCTATACAATGATATATACAGCGCACAGTTTCCCATATGGAGGAATCCCCATGTTGTAAAAAATGAAGGCATGTGCATCAATATTGATCAGGGATCAAATTAACCTAGAAAGTCTACTAGCACAACTGGGGATAATAAAAACACTGTTCAAACAGCTGTTTGAATACCTATTACATTTATTAGTGAAACATTTAGACCATGTAGACTAGCAAGCTGTTTCTAATTTCCATCCCTGGTGATGTGGTGAGATTGTGTTGATTATACAGTGAAAGTTAAGTCCTTTGACCAAATACATTTTGAGTCGGTGAATACATTATAAAGAACCATGCTTATAAGGATTGCTGTCAGGACCACTAGGTACAGGGTTTTATCTAGACCTGCTGAGAGGCTGACCTTCGGCCTCAATTTTCAGCAAATACAGTGATCCTTGCTACAATGCTACCTTTGGGGACCCAATAATTGATGGGCGTTATAGGCCATCCGAGGTGGAGTTGTAGGGGGCTTTACCATGTGCAATAACTGAGTTAGCGCTATACTGAAGAGCGCAATAGCGAGGGAACACTGTATTCACTATTGGTAACAATTCCCAAATTCGAATTTTAAATTTGCCAAGTCATGTTGTTGCTTTGCAGAGGCAACTTGCATTTCACTGATAACAGAACCATTAGACATGAAGAAGCTGTCCTTTTTAGTGTTAAAATACATTTTTTCATTGATGTTAATATATATATGAAAAGAAGTACTTTTTAGAAAAATCCCCAAATTTGAACAAAATTACCTTTTTTTCCCCCAATTTGTCTGTCAAGGGTACTTAGTTTGGAATCGAAGATAAATCCCTGATGTAGCAGGATATATCGAGAATCTCACTCTTGTTTCTTTTTATATCAAATGTGTTAACACATGTTGATATATGTTTAATACTCTGCACCAAGTCTCAGAGGTTTAAACTTTTATCAACTCATGTTGATATGTTTGATACTAAAAGACGTTGATGAAATTCTTAAAAAATCATGCTGCCAGCTTTTTCAGTTTGTAAATAGTAATAAGCAGTGTCTTTAGCATAGAAAGTACCAGTAACCAGCATCAGTGGCAGAGAGATTAGTGATGTCATTTGATTGTGATGTAAAGGTAACTGATGATGTCACAATGGTTGGTGGGTGGGTGTCTGGATTCACAGGGTACCGTCTGGACTATCAGTGTATCTGTGGGTGCAGGGGTGGCCCAGTTGTCTAAGGCGCCACGATTCGCTGTGCAGAGTTGCGTCCCTTGGGCATGCCAGAAACCTATGATTGTGGGTTCGAATCTCTGTTCCCCCGATTATGTTTCTAGGTTTGTCAGCACCATACCTGTGCTCGTGGGTTTCACCGAAGTAGTAAACGTCCGAGACCTGCATCACTTCGGGCTTTCCTCCCACATTAAGCTGACACGCTGTGATATAACTGGAATACTGTTAAAAGCAGTATTAACTCCAACTCACTCACTCACTCACAGGGTATCTGTTATTTTTAGTAGTAAGTTGTCTTTTGTAGGCCAAAGATTGTGTGCTTATATATTTTATTTATCCTCTGCAACAATAATGTTAAGGTTTCTCAAATGCTGTCATGACTTCCAAATTTTGTACTATACTCAAGATAATACTAATAGTATGAGACCACAATCACTTTCCAGCTATTAAACCTTGTGAAATCCTGTCTTAAGTCTCCAATTAAGAATTAATATTTTTTTGCAGAAAAACCAAAGATGCCAGAGAACTTTCAGCAGGAGACTTGGAAGAAGTTGGGTGAGGCTGTAGATGCTATCCACAAGAGCTGCTCTATCCGTTACAGCCTGGAGGAGCTGTATCAGGCTGTGGAGAATATGTGCTCCTACAAGATGTCAGCTAGCCTGTATGACCAACTCAAACACATCTGTGAAGATCACGTCAAAGCCAACCTGAACCAGTTCTTGGGATATCCTTTATAAGGGTTTGACCTAAAGTGGGGGTCTTTGGGTCCTTGAACTTGTTATGGGTACTGGATCTTATGTCATTTAAGAATTTGACAGAGATGTTTTTTAAAGAATGTTTTTAAAAAGATAAAACTTACTGTTTTTGAAATTTTGGGTAATCGAACTGTAGATTAGATACCTCTTATTTTAACTTGGAACAAGACTTTTACCATTGCCAATGGAAATATACTGAAGTATAGCTGAATCCTGCTGTTTTGTATGAAAAGGCATGTTAATTTTGAGGTATCAAATGGAATAAGATACTGTATTCGACGTAATAAGCGCCCGCTCTAATAAGCGCCCACAGCGATATTTGTTAATATATTGGCTAGTGAACAATCCCAATTAGCACCCCTTCCGATTGATCAATGTACACAAGACTTATTTATTCGTGTGTTATATGCAACCTTATTTATGGGCAATTAAATTCTGGAAAAATATATCTCTTGTATATAAACATTGCAGGCTGTCAGCATAAATCACAAAATTTAGGATCTTTCAACTCTGTTTTTTTTTCACAAAAATTGTAATAAGAGCCTCCTATTTCTAATTTTGAGAGCGCCCTGGGCGGTTATTACGTCGAATACGGCACCTGACCTTGGTCTTTTTTTTGACCGATCAGAATCAAGCATTATTGTGTTGGTAGAATGTAAATTTGATCTGAAAAAGATGTTTATGTGATTGGTTGAGATAAGTGTTGTCATTAACCTAACTTATTCATACTTCATCTAATTTAGTCCCACATACCTCTGGGGGCACGGGTGGCCCAGTCGTCTAAGGCGCCGCAATTCGCTGTGCAGAGTTGCGTTCCTTGGGCATGCCAGAAACCTATAATTGTGGGTTCGAATCCCGGCTCGCCACGATTATGTTTCTAGGTTTGTCAGCACCATACCCGTGCTCGTGGGTTTCACCGAAGTGGTAAACGTCTGAGACCTGCATCACTTCGGGCTTTCCTCCCACATTAAGCTGACACGCCGTGATATGACTGGAATATTGTTAAAAGCAGCGTTAACCCCAACTCACCCACCCACCCACCCACATACCTCTCTGAAATAATGATGAATGACCATCAGCATGAACATCAGTACTTGTATCTGAGATGGTAGCAATGTTTCCTTAATGCGGTGTACAGACACATTGGATTATGAACAGTTTCTTAAGCTGATAGACAATTGCTGGCAAAACCATTGTCGACAAATGGTAAGTTGATGAAGACTGTTGTAACTGAATAGTAACAAAATAGTAATAAATGATGCTATTGAGTAAATGATTGCCATGTCCATGTATTACTGATTCCAGGGTAGAATAGGTCTTCAGCAACCCATGCTTGCCGCAAAAGGCGACTATGCTTGTTGTAAGAGGCGACTATGCTTGTTGTAAGAGGCGACTAACAGGATCAGGTGGTCGGGCTTGCTGACTTGGACTTGGTTGGTGCATGTCATTGTATCCCAATTGCGTGGATCGATGCTAATGATGTCAATCACTGGATTGTCTTGTCCAGACTCGATTAATTACAGACCGCCGCCATATAGCTGGAATATTGCTGAGTGCAGCGTTAAACAACAAACAAACATGCAATCTTGAAAGTTTCAGGGATCCTATTCTCTATTATCTTTTCAGATAATGATTCGCAGTATATTCCTGTTCCTGGATAGGACATATGTACTTCAGAATTCTGCAATTCTTTCAATTTGGTGAGTGTAAAATGATTTCGATTGTATTTGAATGAATAGATAGAGTTGTGTAAAAGTCTTTCATCGAGGGTCAAGTATTAACCATGCATGTGTGATTCCAGGGATATGGGTCTTGATCTCTTCCGCGCCAACATAATCAGTCACAAGACGGTGGAGGCACGGACTGTTGATGGCTTGTTGAAGCTGATCGAGAGGGAACGCAATGGCGAGGCAGTTAACCGACAGTTGCTGAAAAGTCTCCTCAGGATGTTGTCTGATTTACAGGTATGTAATGGTCATACTACCAGATTATTGGTATAAGCTGATGTGTATAAATAACATGCTGTCTCATGTTAATTCCCATCTTTCCGAGGCAAGGGAGTTAACTGAATATATTAGTCGAGTTTCAACCCTTGCTGAACTAGGCTGGAATTATGGTGTTATATTGTGGTGGGGGAAATGGGGTTTAACATCGCATCCAAGATTATTGCACTTACACGTGTGTGTCTGGCTGCTTGTACTAGTCCGGACTGATGCCAATTTTAAAGTGATAGCCACTAAGATACCATGCCCAATGCTATGATCGAGCCCAGAAATTCCAGCCTAGTCCGGCAAGGGTGGAAACTGGACTTTTAGCCTCAGTTAACTCCCTTGCCTCGGGAAGATGGGTAATTCCAGGTCATCACACATGCCAAGATAGTTGAAGAATTTTGTCCAGATGTCTACTACATGCATCCTTTCACATCTAGATGACACTGTGTGATACAACAGAAATACTGATCAAACTGTTAATGTGTTCAACAATAAAGGAAGGTCCTGGAGGCCTTCTATAGTACTAAGTAAAACTAGGATCCCCTTAATATTTGACTTTTAACAAGAGGGCAAAGACCCTTTGACTTTCATGGTTAAGTTCAACTAGGGCTGGGACGGGTAACTCGGGTACTTGGGTCGGGTGGGTCCTGAGTAGGACCCGGGTACCCACAGGACTACTCGGACCCGTGGAAAGTCACGTGATACATTGTTTAATGACAATAAAACTCCATGG
The DNA here is from genome assembly GCF_023055435.1 of Haliotis rufescens. Lineage (NCBI taxonomy): Eukaryota > Metazoa > Mollusca > Gastropoda > Lepetellida > Haliotidae > Haliotis > Haliotis rufescens. The sequence goes on along the minus strand of NW_025964383.1, from coordinate 18,847,019 downwards.
TTACACTACAAGTCACTAATGTTCACATTTCTTACTATGCACACATTCCTTCTGACTTTTCTATGTTTGGGAAACGATAAAGCTTCCGTCAACTTTAGTGTACGCATGATCAGATCGTATTACACATGTATCTAAATAGTTTTTACCAGGGTTTCAGTTAAACAGTTTCCATTCAAACATTTTGTGCCCAATTCTTGAGACCTACAGCAGACTCCCGGCTAGGGTGGGGTACCCAGGTAGTAAATTTCCCCAGCACTGCTATTCCAAGAAGCTTCAAACCCACATTCTGACTTATCTAAACTCGTGACTTGCAGATCTACCATGATTCCTTTGAAAAGAAATTCCTGGATGCCACAGAACAGCTGTACGCAGCAGAGGGACAGCAGCTGATGCAGGAGAGAGATGTAAGCACCTCTACCACACATCTTCCTACAGCTTTCTAGTTTATGAAAATCATGGCATTACATTCAAACTGCTCTTTTTTGTGAACATCGTCATGTTGATCCGCGGGGGCACGGGTGGCCCAGTCGTCTAAGGCGCCACAATTCGTTGTGCATAGTTGCGTCCCTTGGGCACGCCAGAAACCTATGATTGTGGGTTCGAATCCCGGTTCGCCCCGATTATGTTTCTAGGTTTGTCAGCACCATACCTGTGCTCGTGGGTTTCACCGAAGTGGTAAACGTCTAAGACCTGCATCACTTCGGTCTTTCCTCCCACATTAAGCTGACACGCCGCGATATAACTGGAATACTGTTAAAAGCGGCGTTAAACCCAACTCACTCACTCACTCATGTTGATGTGCACTAGGGACTCTGTGACAGAACATGTACTTGTACCCGTGCTTGACATAGACCCGTGAAGATCCAGGTAGAGAATAGTTCTTCAACAACCCATGCTTGCCGTAAGAGGCGACTATGCTTGTCGTAAAAGGCGACTAATGGGATTGGGTGGTTAGGCTTAGACTAGGAAGCAGTCCCTGCTTTATTCCGTGGCCAAAAAATTTGAGGTCAGTTTTTGTAAATTCTGCAACCAATTTTTGATAAATCTGTGCACAATTGTGCAAATTTTTAAGCTAAGTGAATTTCATAGTTTTGTACCTGTTTGACCTGTGGCAGGCATTTTTATGACAAAGTTATCCACGGCTGGAGTTGCTTATTGAAGTGAATCTTGAAATCACTAGTGTAAACATACAGACATGCATTTGCAGTAAGCAATAATACATGTCAACTTCACTCCAAAACGACATAAATATCCATTTACACATTTAAAACCAGCTTTTGACTCACATGTTAATATTCTGATGCAGATAAATGCAAAATTCTGCACAAAATGTGATTTTCCACAAGATAGGTACATATCGCCAACCTCATTTAATTTCTAATGCTTCTCCAATAAGTAACAATCATGTGATACATGCACCCAATCGCATTAAGAATACTTTGCACATTTGCAGCCTTTGAAATTTGCGCTAGCCCGCTGGCCTACTAGCCCGAGACTACTAAATTGTGCTGAAGATGTCCACTGATGGTAGTCCTCTTTGACTAGTAGCATTTGAGGATAAGTCTGAACCAGTTCTTTATGCTCCAATTTTGCTACAAATAGGAACTGAATAAAACTGACAGAAAATGTAAACAGTGTAAACATTGTTCATGCAGACTAGCTGCAAACAAGACCGGTGAAATATGGTTTCGACTAGTCCTCTGACTAGTCTTTAGAGAAATTTGAATGCTGAATTTGTCTGTTGAGGAATATTTGAAGTAGTTGATGGTGTATGGTGTGTCTACAGGTGCCTGAATACCTTGCCCATGTGGACAAACGTCTCAATGAGGAAAATGAAAGACTCCTCCACTACTTGGACCAGTCAACAAAGTAAGACTCAGCATGTGGTATTAATTAGCCATTGTTCCTGGATATTGTCAATAGTTGGTTGATGTATATGTGAATGAGTACTGGTCACAAATTGTACGGGGGGCACGGGTGGCCCAGTCGTCTAAGGCGACGCGATTCGCTGTGCAGAGTTGCATCCCTTGGGCACGCCAGAAACCTATGATTGTGGGTTCAAATCCCGGTTCACCCCGATTATGTTTCTAGGTTTGTCAGCACCATACCCGTGCTCGTGGGTTTCACTGAAGTGGTAAACGTCTGAGACCTGCATCACTTCGGGCTTTCCTCCCACATTAAGCTGACACCCCGCGATATAACTGGAACACTGTTAAAAGCGGCGTTAAACCCAACTCACTCACTCACTCACTCACAAATTATCAAATTAATGTTTTTTAACTGTATACATTGACTTAACTCATATGATTTTCAGTTGAAAGCCAACTGGTTTGTAAGAATCAATTACTGATTAGGGATGGGTGGCCCAGACTCGATCTTCCAAAGTCGTACATGCTTAAATTACTTTGTTCTTTCCCAAAATGACACTGGACCACCATTTGTTTAATTGTACTGGTCATTGATAAAATATACTAGACTCGGACCAGTGTTAGTGTTAAGCACTGATATCAAGTGTGGAGATAATAAGGTCAGGCTGACCCTTCCTATCCAGTTAGATGCCAGACACATCTCTGTTCCCTCCTGCCCCTTGCTTGCTGTAACAGGAAACTCACCTGTGTGTCATGGGTTCACCCAGATACATCTCTGTTCCCTCCTGCCCCGTGCTTGCTGTAACAGGTGACTCACCTGTGTGTCATGGGTTCACCCAGATACATCTCTGTTCCCTCCTGCCCCTTGCTTGCTGTAACAGGAAACTCACCTGTGTGTCATGGGTTCACCCAGATACATCTCTGTTCCCTCCTGCCCCGTGCTTGCTGTAACAGGTGACTCACCTGTGTGTCATGGGTTCACCCAGATACATCTCTGTTCCCTCCTGTCCGTGTTTGCTGTAACAGGTGACTCACCTGTGTGTCATGGGTTCACCCAGATACATCTCTGTTCCCTCCTGTCCGTGCTTGCTGTAACAGATGACTCACCTGTGAGTCAAGGGTTCATCCAGATACATCTTTGTTCCCTCCTGCCCTGTGCTTGCTGTAACAGGAGACTCACCTGTGTGTCATGGGTTCACCCAGATACATCTCTGTTCCCTCCTGTCCGTGCTTGCTGTAACAGGAGACTCACCTGTGTGTCATGGGTTCACCCAGATACATCTCTGTTCCCTCCTGTCCGTGCTTGCTGTAACAGGAGACTCACCTGTGTGTCATGGGTTCACCCAGATACATCTCTGTTCCCTCCTGTCCGTGCTTGCTGTAACAGGAGACTCACCTGTGTGTCATGGGTTCACCCAGATACATCTCTGTTCCCTCCTGCCCCGTGCGTGCTGTAACAGGTGACTCACCTGTGTGTCATGGGTTCATCCAGTAGTGGATATTAGTTTGCAATGATAACTGGGAGACATGCTCAATTACAACCTGGCTAGGTCAGTGTGACATTGATCTCCACTATCTGTATCAATCATCCCTGAACATTTCATGCACTTCTATCTCATGATTCAGCTGCATCAGCCCAAAATGGTGGTCCTATTAGTTCACAAAGAACTATTTGGCTCCTTAAATTCACATTTCAACATATATTATACAAAATCTCTTAATATGATCAACATGATCCCAAATAAACATTAGTGTATTATTTATGCTGCATCAGTAAAAATCTCCAGCTATACGACGACGGTCTGTAAATAATCAAGTCTGGACCAGATAATCCAGTGATTGACATAATGAGTATCGATCCACGCAATTGGGATACGATGGTATGCATCAACCAAGTCAGCGAGCCTGACCGCCCGATCCCGTTAGTCGCCTCTTACGACAAGCATAGTCGCCTTTTAGGACAAGCATGGGTTGCTGAAGACCTATTCTAACCGGATCTTCATGGGTCTAAATTTGACAAAATCTGTCAGCACATCTTTTTATTTTAAAAATACCTGAGGCCTCCCCCTGGATAGTTTACAAATAGTATTGCTGAGGAAGCAGTTTGATATGTCAATAACTATTAGGAGATTAACGAAATAACTATGTGATGCAATTGTTTGCCCCATGATGGTACTATGGCAATAGGAATATTTAAACTCCACTGGTAGTGTTGATAGTATGCATAACAGTCCCTAGTTTCAATTGTCAAGTAGTCAGATTAAAACTTCAACTATGTGTAAGAAAACAGTCAAATTTCAAGCCTGCCGTGTGTTGATTAGCAAGGATTACAACTGCAGATTAGATTTACATCCTTTTGATGTAAATCGCAACAGGTGAAAATGGCTGACTTTGCGATTTTCATAACATTGATTAATATAAATACCCAGCCTTAAACTTGGTTTAACTCTATCAAATACTGTTGTAAAAGTTGACAAGTTGACAAGTATTGCAATAATGTAGGGTAGTATTGCAGTACAATCATAATAGTTAAACTAACCCAACAGTCACCTTTATGATTGTACTGTTGCAGGAAAGCCTTGGTGATGTGTGTGGAAAGACAGCTGCTGGAACAGCATTTACACCAGATACTGCAGAAAGGTAAGTACATTGTCCCCTGGGGATGCCATCTTCCCGAGGCAAGAGAGTTAACTGACTATAAAAGTCCAGTTTCCACCTTTGCCGAACTAGGCTGGTATTATGGAGTTACGTTTTGTCTGGACTAACGAGTCTATGCATAGTCCAATCAAAATCGTGCACCGAAATCAAAATCTGGTTCGTAAACTGTCATGCAGATTTCGATCAATTGCAGGATTTGCAAAGCATGTGCATTGCCAATTCGTTGTCAGCAGATTTTTTCTAAATCTATTCATGTTTTTAATCAAGGTGCTCACATGATTTGATGCATATCGCGATGTAAGACCAGTTTTATCACAATATAGATCTTGATTATCAGTCGGATCGTTTTGACCGGGCGGCACCATTTTGTGTGAAGCAAACGCAAGTGATACGAGAGGTGGAATCTGATTGGTCCATAGGAGAGGCTTAGAAGGGACATAACTGGTAATAGCCATTGGTGGCGCTACGATCGAGCTCAGTAATTCCAGCCTAGTTCGGCAAGGGTGGAAACTGGACTTTTAAAGTCAGTTAACTCCCTTGCCTCGGGAAGATGTGGGGATGCCAGCTTAGATGTAGTCCCCAGCATTCTGTGCACAGTTTGACAATATCAGGGCTCCGTCCAACAAAGTGAACGTAGAGCTACAACAGTTGTAAGTCTATGTTAAGTATCATCTTAGTGCTCTGATCCCTTTGTGGAACAGACCCTAGAACTGTAGCCCAGAGGCACATACTGATGCCAGTACTCGTGAGAATGCCTGTGAAAATGATGGCCTGAATGGCAGAAATATAGGCCAGGGAACCATTTTGTTCGTTAATGGAGTGCTGTTTTCTTCAATAAATGTAAATAATTATTTCTAATATTTGCAATGACTGACTGACTGAGTATAGTTTTACGCCGCTTTTAGCAATATTCCAGCAATATCAAGAACCGGGCGAATGCTTTAACCACTAGGCTATCTGACCGCCCTAATATTTGCAATGAAACTAAATGACTTGGTAAGTTTAAGATGGCATGGATTTCGTGAGATGAATTCACTCAAGTTTATGTTTCTGATATGAGGTGGTAATACAGGCCATATTTGACATAGTGAATATCAGTAGCATCTTTAAGTGGCAGTGAGGATGTGGATCTGTTATTGATGACAAGATAGAGGATGTGGATCTGTTATTGATGACAAGATAGAGGATGAACTTCTTACTCTGGTTACTCACTCAATATTATAATTGTGGCTATCGTGTTAGTAACTGTTAGCAAGCAAGTATCATTATCAGTAGATTGCAAGTTTCGTCATTTTAACTTTGATTACCTGTGATTTTGTGACATTGGCTGTGTTTCCCTTCAGGCTTAGACCAGCTTCTGGACGCCAACAGGATTCCGGACATGACCCTCCTGTTCCAGCTGTTCAACAGGGTCCGGGACGGTCTGCGACAACTCTTCCTGTCCTTCGGACTCTACATCAAGGTCAGGTTACATCCTGAAGTTGACCTGGGAAGATCCGGGGTAGAATAGGTCTTCAGCAACCCATCTTGCCGCAAAAGGCGACTATACTTGTTGTAAGAGGCGACTAATGGGATCGGATGGTCAGGCTCACTGACTAGGTTGATGCATGTCATCGCATCCCAATTGATGCTCATGATGTCAATCACTGGATTGTCAGGTCCAGACTCGATTATTTACAGACCACCGCCATCATATAGCTGTAATATTGCAGAATGCGGTGTTTAACAACAATCAAACAAACAAACAAGAACATCCTGTTGTAAATCCTTATGGATATTAGGTTTAATAAGCAACATTAAGGACAATTCAGTCATGGAACACTAGACACTAAACATTTTCTTCAACAGCCTTTGTGCAAAGGCAGCAATAACTTTTGAGCAAGAAAGCTTACTGGGAGGTATCCTTGATTAGAATTAAATATATGGAAGCGTACCCAAGACTGCTGTGTGGTTGTGTGTTGTCTGACTGGGCAATATGTATGAACCATCCAGAAGTCATGATGCTGGAGTCAGGGGAAGTGACGAAGTAGAGATTAGATGGCGACCTTGATAAAATTAATACCGTATTCGGCATAATAAGCGCCCAGAGCGCTCTCAAAATCAGAAAAGGGGGCGCTTATGAGAATGCAATCTTGGTTAAAAAAAAGAATTGAAAGATGGTAAAATGCTTTTTTTGGCGAAGGCAGAAAAGGATCTGTGTACGTATTTTACCCTTGAGAGATATGCCTCTTACAAATAATACTATGTGCATGCTTAGCAAATACCGCAGTGGGGGCTTATTAGAGAGGGGCCCTTATAAAGCCGAATACAGTAATTATGTTTATGCAAAGATTACTGCCGAGAAGTTGTCAAATATCATTGGACAGAAACACATATTGACTCTATGTAAGGTCTAATAATTTGATGTATTGAGTTACTAAAAATAGAATGGGATAAACCCAGAAGTGGCATTCCCCAAACCTAAGCCAATCAGATGTCTCTGTTTGTTGAAAACTCCTTATGTTAGCTAATATACTATTGATATCTTGAATCTGCTTCTGTCTCTTTATGATATGATAAAACAAATGTAGACTTTATATGGGGTCAAAACCTGTTTTGTATGGATCCCAACCTCATCCTCCGTCAATACTGCTTTCCCCCCATAAAAGCAGGTATTGACTCCTATGAGGTCTATTTTTGTATATTCATGGTGTATTAACGTTCTTGCTCTCCTTTCAGAATACTGGCCGGGTAATAGTTGTGAACCAGGAGAATGATTCAGACAAAGACAAGGACATGGTGCAGTGTTTGTTAGGTGGGGGACACTCAGCTGCAGTTTTTACCTTGTCAAGTTGGTGCTTGATGTTTGTGTTTCCAGACCGCCTCCGTGGTCTAATGGTAGAGCGTCTGCCCTGAGAGCGGAAGGTCCGGGGTTATATCCCCAGCCACGTCATACCAAAAGACGTTAAAAGATGGTACTTGTTGTTACCCTGTCTGGCGCTCGGCATTAAGGGGCTAAAACAAGGACTGGTCGGCTCGGAGTCAGTATACTGTGTCTGAGTGGGCTATTCATGTTAAACTGCGGCATGGTATCTCAATGTGCTAGCACTATAAATCGGCATCAGTCCGGACTAGTACAAGCAGCCACACACACACATACACGTGCATGCACGTCGCTATATAAGTGCAATAATCTTGGACGCGACGTTAAACCCCATTTCACCTCACCTTGTGTTTCCAATGTTGTGTGATGCCACGCCCGAGTTCACATCATGTAGATATGATGTCATCCTACCTCTTGGGCACTTACAGTAATGACAAATATTTCAAAGTGTGCTTTTCAAGAAATATCCATTTTGCTAGCAGAAAACATCATCATTGAGTTTTCATAATTAGGTTACAGTGTAGGTAAGGATCAGCAGTCAGGTTACTGCAAGCGGCTGTATTTTCCAGTTAGTTCCCCTCTTGAAGATTCCGGGGTAGAATAGGTCTTCAGCAACCCATGCTTGCCGTAAAAGGTGACTATGCTTGTCGTAAAAGGCGATTAACGGGATCAGATGGTCAGACTCGCTGACTTGGTTGATGCATGTCATCAATCCCAATTGCGTGGATCGATGCTCATGATATTAATCACTGGATTGTCTGGTCCAGACTCGATTATTTACAGACCGCCATCATACAGCTGGAATATTGCTGAGTGCGGCGTTAAACAATAAACCAACCAAACCAATCTCGAACTAGGTCAATAGCACTGTATTACCAGCATGAACCAAAAGAAAAGTATGTGCTGATGAAGTAGTCAACTGTGCTGATGAAGTAGTCAACTGTGCTGATGAAGTAGTCAACAGGTTTTCTTTGTTTGTCTATACATTACCATTATGATGATTGTTATTATTATTTTCTTTCAGATTTCAAGGATAAAATCGACAACATAATCAGCACATGTTTTGGTCGTAATGACAAATTTATCAATGCAATGAAGGATAGTTTTGAAAACTTTATCAACCAAAGACAGAACAAGCCGGCCGAACTTATAGGTGAGTAACACCTGAGCGAATAGGTTGCCTCTATTTGTTATGTGTAATCAAGGAGGCTTTTATATGACACATTCTAAATTAAGTCTTTGTGTTTTTCAAACCCAAGATTTTATGCTTGGTTTCTCTGGTGTCTAAGTTAGAATAGGTCTTCAGCAGCTCATGCTTGTCATAAGAGGCAACTAACAGGAACAGGTAGTCTGGTTGCTGCATGTCATCATATCCCAATTGCATAGATTGGTGGCCCAGTCGTCTAAGGCGCCGTGATTGGCTGTGCAGAGTTGTGTTCTTTGGGCATGCCAGAAACCTATGATTGTGGGTTCGAATCCCCGTTCGCCCCGATTATGTTTCTAGGTTTGTCAGCACCATACCTGTGCTTGTGGGGTTTACCAAAGTGGTAAACGTCTGAGACCTGCATCACTTCGGCTTTCCTCCCACATTAAGCTGATACGCCGCGATATGACTGGAATACTGTTAAAAGCGGCGTTAAACCAAATCACTCACGAAAGAACGAACGAACGAACGAACGACTATTGGCCGTGTTTATCCCTGATGCTCCTGATGTCAATCAATGGATTGCCTGTCCTGATTTGAATATTTACAGACCGCAATCATAGAGCTGAAATATTGCTGAGTGGGGCATAAACAAAACAAAACAAAATACTCTGTGGGGATTAAGGACCCTTGTCAACAGAATCATGATGATCTTCCTGCTGTATGACATGGCTGATTCAGCTGCATCGTTGTTGTTCATGCATCACTGATTTGCCTGGGCCAGATTATCATGTGCCACTTCTGTAGCTGCTGACTGCAGAGTTAAACTTTCACTACCTTCACCTTCTGTATTACATCTAAGACCTCCTCCGTGGTCTGGTGGTAGAGAGTCCGCCCGGAGAGTGGAAGGTCCGGGTTTCGATCCCAAGCCACATCGTACCAAAAGACATTAAAAGATGGTACTTGTTGTTACCCTGTCTGGCGCTTGGCATTAAGGGGCTAAAACAAGGACTGGTCGGCTCGGAGTTAGTATACTATGTCTGAGTGGGGTATTCATGTTAAACTGCGGCATGGTATCTCACTGGGCTAGCACTTTAAATCGGCATCAGTCTGGACTAGTACAAGCAGCCCTACACATACGTGCATGCACGTAGCTATTTAAGTACAATAAACCTGGACACAGCGTAAAATCCCAATTCCACCTCACCTCTTACATCTTAATTTACATATAACTTTTCATTTCAGCAAAATATGTGGACTCCAAGTTACGAGCAGGAAACAAGGTTTGTCCCTTTACCCTAAGTCCTATAACTATAAGCTGAAGTAAGAAATTATCTTCTAATTATCCAGTATTATTGAAAGTGATATGGTCTTTTGTGAGTACCGATTTTGATCCCATGGGAACTCTGTGTTAGAATTGGCCCCCAGCAACCAATGCTGGTTGTAGGTGACAAGTTAAAGAATAGGATTGTCAGGCCGGTCACTTGCTTGATTGCATCGTACCCCAATGGAGTGGATCGTTGCTTGCAATATTGATCATTGGATTGTCAGGTCCACACTTGATTATTTACAGGCTGCCGTCAAGTAGGTGGAATATTGCTGATTGCAGCATTAAACAACAAACAGATTTTGATTCTGATATTTTTCCCCCAGGAGGCAACAGAGGAAGAGTTGGAGAGACTTCTAGACAAGATCATGGTGCTCTTTAGGTTCATTCATGGTGAGCTGTTACCCTTGTCAGCAGAGCAGTTTTCTTTGTCGTTCTGTATATTGATTCAGTTCAGCTGGACTAATCATGTATGAACGTGTGTATAATAGGGCTGTTACGATTCACTCGCGTACTCAGTGAATCGAACCGTATCCATTCATGAATTGAATTCGTTATTCATAGTGACTAGAATCAAATATTTATGAATATGCAGTCATGTGCATTTACATACCCTGACCCTTAAAATAACCATAAGAACATATCATATGCATAGATTTCTTCAAAGACAACACTCTTTTATATTTAATTTGGCATATTGTGGTTACTGGTCATTGTCTCATTTCAGCAGATACTAGTACTAGTGCAGTATATAAATGCATAATAAATAAATAATTAACAAACCATGTTAAATAATTGAATTTGTTGTTGTTTCACTGAATATCATAAATAATACATCAACTCTTGACTTGTTATTACATTCGTAAATAAATATTCGTATTCGTTATCCTATATTCATGATATGAATCGTATTCACCACATAGTGTATTCGTTGCAGCCCTAGTGTATAACCCAGCATGGACCATCGAACACACACACAGTTTCTTACAATGCTGTATCACTCTCTGTCTGCTATGCATGCTGGTATTTGAATGAGATACCTCATACTCGAGAACGGGGAGCCTAGTGGTTAAAGCGTTTGCTCGTCGCGCCGAAGACCCGGGTTCGATTCCCGACATGGGTACAATGTGTGAAGCCCATTTCTGGTGCCCACCGCCGTGATATTGCTGGAATATTGCTAAAAGCAGCGTAAAACCATACTCACTCACTCACTCATAGTGGAGAACCCTTGTGAAGGTCTGGGTTAGAAGTGGTCTTCAGCAACCCATGCTTGTTGTAAGAGGCAACTAACGGGATCGGATGCTCAGACTTGCTGACATGGTTGATGTATGTCATTGTATCCCTGTTGCATAGATCGATTCACATGATGTTAATCACTGGATTGTATAGTCCAGACTGCATTATTTACAGACCGCAGCCTCATAGCTGGAATATTGCTGAGTGCGGTGTTAAACAACAAACAAACAAACAAACAAAACATTCATGTTGTAGAGAGAAAATGCAAAGAAAGCATTGACTTGACATGATGAAACATGTTTTCAGGGAAGGATGTGTTTGAAGCTTTCTACAAGAAGGATCTTGCAAAGCGTCTTCTTGTTGGGAAAAGTGCATCAGTTGATGCGGAGAAGTCCATGTTGTCAAAACTTAAACAAGGTACACATTACAACTTATGTCATGGTTGTCTGTTGGGAAATATTGATAAATCATATGTTGCATGTTATAGAAGCATCATCTTTGTGAGGTCTTTATCAAACCAGTTTGATGAACATGGTGTTTTTTTTTAAGATTTTTATTGTGATTATTTTAATTATCGGGATAACCCATTGGGGAGTGTGGGTTCGAATAGGTCGCCAGCTGCCAAGAGTATTAGTATACCTGTTGTCACTAAATAGATCAGGTGGTCAGGCTGTGATTTGGTTGATAACGTCTCATCGTTCACTGACGGCGTGGGATGTTTCTCATGTATCCATCACTGGATTGTCTCGTCCATACAGCGTTGAACTTAAACGAAAGCATTATTTGGTGTACAGATACTATGTTATCTTCATCATATGTTTCGATTTGTGCTTTATGAGATGTGACTATGTGTGTGTTGTCTTAAAGTCACATGAAGAAAAGATATATCCAAATTCCTTTCAAAATTAGAATACATTCCCATCTCATCCTAGTCCTGCTGATGTGTCGGGAGTCCGGGTTAGAATACGTCCCCAGTACCTTATGCTTGCAAAGAGCAACTCCCCTGTAAAGACCTGGGTTAGAATAGGTCTTCAGCAACCCATGCTTGTCGTAAGAGGTGACTAACGGAATCAGGAGGTCAGACTCGACTTGCTGACTTGGTTGATGCATTTCATCGTATCCCAATTGCATAAATCAATGTTAATGATGTCAGTCAATGGATTGTCTGGTCCAGAATTGATTATTTACAGACACCTTTCATATTTTACTAATATATTGAGTGCAGCATTAAACAAACAAGAAACAAAAGAACAGAGAGCACAATGGCATGAGTCAACCAGTTTGGTGAATTGATTCATCATGCCATCATCATGCCATCATCATGATCATACCCCAATAAGGTGGACATTGCTCCTTATATCAATCACTGGTTTCTGTGGTCCAGATTCAATTATTTACAGGATGTGCAATCTGATTGAAATCAGACCTTAGTTCTCACTACCACTAAACAAAGATCTGAGGACATCCCATTAGGGGTCACGTTAGAACGACCTTTCATCTGACCAATCAGAGCGTCGCTTACCAGATCTATAAGTGACAGTTGGAATGTGATTTCTAATGATGCAACCACGAGAACTTTAACACGGGGAATTCCGAACGATAGTTACGGGTTTAACGACTGTATCTATACAATCTAGACCATCTATTAGCCATTCCAGAATGTTCTTTAGTTCAGGTTTCAAAATTTTAATCGAGAATTTGTCAAAATATGTTGCGTTGTCGCCAATTTGAAACTAGTGCCGTAAAGCACGAGAAAGCTGTCTTCTGATTGGTCATTCCATTGGTCGGTCAAAGTTCGCGCAAGGTCTGTCTGGCGTGACCGTAATGGGATGTCCTCAGAACTTTGTTTAGTGGTAGCGAGAACTAAGATCTGATTTTAATGAGATTGCAGGATGTGCTGATGTAGCTTAAACTAGTGTTTGCTGAGATGCTACACAACAAACTAGCACCATGGATGTTACTCTAGCCGCTGAGCTGATGGGACTGCAGGTGTGTGATGCATCATTGTGATCATTGTGTGATGCATCATTGTTTCTGTTGAGCAGAGTGTGGTGCAGCCTTCACTGGGAAGCTGGAGGGAATGTTTAAAGACATGGAGCTGTCAAAAGAATTGACACTTGCCTTTAAACAAGTAGGAGTCTCAATTAACCTTCCTAATGGATACTACACTTTATCATTTAACTAAAGCATTTATCCATGACATAAGCTTATGACATAAAAACGTGTATGTCATACCCCAATGACATAAGTATGCAAATTAGATATGCAAATTAGATAACCGGAAGTGGGACTTTTTTCGCCGATGCACGTGAGTAGGTGTTTACAAACAACATGGATACCTTTGATGTTGGAGACATTATTTCAATTATTCTGCAAAAGTCTGTTCAAGTATTTTGTTTAAAATAATCCGAGGAACTTTTTTTCTCAGCGAAAGAATATGTCATAAAGGAGTTAAGAGGTTGTTTATTTTGGTTTACACGGCTATGGAAAACATGTATCACTACGCACGATCTATACGTAAGATTTCGACAAGTTGCTGATGTTAATGTTTAATGCAAATATTCCTTAATTGGGAAGCAAAAATGTGAAAATGATAAATAGAATTCATCACTTGTGTTTTTTAATAAGGGAAATATCAACCTCGTCCCGTTAATCGGTATTTGCCTCGCCAAAGGCTCGGCAAATACCGATTAACTAAGACTCGGTTGATATTTCCCATATTAAAAAACACAAGTGATGAATTCTCTATTTATATTGGGAAATTTGTCCGAAAATAGTTCACATATGTTTCATTGTCTTTTAGTAACAGACAACTTATGAGGATAATCATATTATAATAACGAGGAGGTATAATTCAATTTGACTTTTTCTTGCAATATTATGCTGTTTGCATATACCGCTCCACATTTGTTGGGGTTATTCTGAGTGTCCAGGTGGGGTTAAATCGGAGAGGTTGTTTGGAGATGTTGGCATATGAATAGGATGGGATTTGGGCTGGGCACGCTTATCTTTTAAAAGTTGAAGAGTATAAATCTTTTTTTATGAAATGCATATTACAGAGATATATAACAGATAGCTAAGCGATAAATCGCAAAGAACATTGAAGAACAAAGCATATTATGTTTTGATGACGTCATATGATTTGTACGATAAACAACTCCCCTCGTTATTTGTTTGTTAACTAATTGAATACTAAATTACTTTATAATGCTTGTACTACAGATATTCTTGCTGTGTTTAGGGTCTGGACAATGGTTGGCTAAATTGTCCATTTTCCTATGCTCATATATATTGACCACACAATGTGACCTACTGTGTTCCATGTTGAAGGCAGCAGTACCATTTCATAAAATTCTTTTGAGTCTGGTAAACTTGGCGAACAATATTCCATATAATAGCAATAAAATCAACTGAAAATTATGTTAGTCATTTTTGGGTTGTTGTTTTTAAAGATTTTTGAACGGATTGCTTTATTTATTGCCCATATTCTAACAGTAAGTTTCTCAAAGACTATTACCAACCTTCGATATAACCTGGGCCCACTTGCACAAAGCGATCTTAGCGCTAAGACTATTGTAAGCCAATGTTAAAGTATGGGAGTTATGATCATGTTAGCGCTAAGATCGCTTTGTGCAAGTGGGCCCAGGTGTTGTGGCTTAAATTGCAAGTCTACTGGTAGGTGCTGTTTTAGTGTTTGTGATAGAACTAAAACTTGAATGTGTTTGTGTCTGTTTGCAGTACATGCAGAACCAGGACGCCCCCGGGGGAATCGATCTGACGGTTAACATCCTCACCATGGGGCACTGGCCCACATATCAGCCCATGGAGGTGCACCTTCCCTCCGAGGTGAGAGATAGCGACATGACATATCTATAGAGGTCTCTGTAACTGTTGAAATCAGCCTTCCTGTTACTCCATTTACAGGGATGTGAGATCTCCGCGGAAATGCGGAAAATTGTGTTTTTTAAAACACTAGTCCTCAGAAAAAATCATCTTTCGCGTAAAATTAAATCAAAGATTAAAAAAAAACACTCTGAAAAAGGTTATCGAAAACCAGACAACCGTTGCGAATTGTCCTGTTTTCGATCAGAGCTTTCAGCATCATAGGTTTTCGGACTTCATACGTTTTCTATCACGAATAATTGCACTATAACATGGGGTATAACACAGAAATTGTAAATACTCAGATGATGGCTTGTTTTTAAGATAAAGTTGTCTTTTAGCCTGTAAGTGAATTATATGTTTTACAGTTGTTCATGTGATTGTTGTTCATGCCCCCAGACCCCCCTAGACATTTCCCCTTTTGGGGGAAAACCAGCTCACATCCCTGTATTTAGTTCCTGCAGGAAGTTGGTAATCCTATCCTACTGTTACACACTTCCATCCCACCGCAATCACAGGAAATCTGTTCTGCTTCATTTACTTGAATTTTTGCAATCTTGGCAGAGAACCAAATTCATTTCTGTGAAAATCTTTGATTTCCCGACTTTGTACAATGTGTGAAGCCCATTCTGGTGTCCCCCTCCGTGATATTGCTGGAATATTGCTAAAAGCAGAGTAAAGCCATACTCACTCACTCAATCAAAAGTTGTTTGATCGGCATTTAAGGCCAGCAACCTTTTGCCCTATTTTGACTTGTACCATATATTCCCATATTTGTTCAGGTGAACAATTGACTTATCTTTGCATGTGTTTGGGATGGGCGCCACTAGTAGGCCAGGATGATCACTATTTGATAGTTATTCAACACACTATATATTCGGTAACGTACAATGTACAGTAAACTATGGTTATAACGAACTCAAAGGGACCACTTATTTGAGTTCGTTATAACTGTAGTTCATTAAAGCATATATACACATATATATAGCAAATGCCCGGGATCAAAATACAGTATGTTACATCCGTCAGTTTGTTATAAGCTTGTTCATTATAAACGTAGTTCACTGTATTACGACCTCTGATGAAAATGGTTTTGTCACTTTTTTTATATGCTCTCTTGCAATCGTTTTGAATAATGAGGGTAGATCTTGTTTGATAGGCATTACTTAGAAGTTTACGGATTACAAAGTAGACACAATTTATGGATAAAGTTGTTCTCCATAAATTGTGTCTACTTTGTCATGGTGATCTTATCTTTTTAACTTTGAGGACTTCCACTTCTGTAATCACTGTGTGACAAATTGACATCTTTCATTGCGACTGGATACAGTATTCTTTGATTATTTATATGGCTCAGAAAGAAGTAGCAATATGTTCTTTCCTTTACAGATGATTCAGTTCCAAGAAGTGTTCAAAACATTTTACCTCGGCAAGCACAGTGGTCGTAAACTGCAGTGGCAGCCCACCCTAGGGCATTGTGTTCTCAAGGCTACATTTGCTGGGGTAAGTATTTCATGGCTTGGGGGGGGCGGTCGGGTAGCCTAGTGGTTTAAGCCTTCGCTCGTCACGCCGAAGACCCGGGTTCGAATCCCGACATGGTTACAATGTGTGAAGCCCATTTCTGGTGTCCCCCGCCGTGATATTGCTGGAATATTGCTAAAAGCGGCATAAAACCAAACTCACTCACTCACTCATGGCTCGGGGCAATCTTTGAGATTTTTAGGTGTGTTTGTTGGACTGATTTTACATAACAAGTGTTAGACTCCTTGTCATCCTCACCGCCTCTGTGGTCTAGTGGATAGTGGGTCTGCCTGGAGAGTGGAAGGTTCGATCCCTGACTGAGTCATACCAAAAGACGATGGTACTTGTTACCCTGCCTGGTGCTTGACATTATTGGGATAAGACGAGGAATGGTTGGCTCAGAGTCAGTGTGCTGTGTCTGAGTGGGGTGTTCATGTTAAACTGCGGCATGGTATCTCATTGGGCTAGCACCATAAAACGGGCATAAGTCTGAACTAGTACAAGCATTCACACACACACATACTTGCATGTCCCTATATAGTGCAATAATCTTGAACGCAATTCAACTGGGGAATATTTGAACACAGTGATTAGATGAATTCAGTATCAGCCCTACCTATTACTGGTGACCGAACCCCGTGAAGATTCCGGGGTAGAATAGGTCTTCAGCAACCCATGCTTGTCGTAAAAGGCGACTATGCTTGTCGTAAAAGGCGACTAACGGGATCAGGTGGTCAGGCTCGCTGACTTGGTTGATGCATGTCATCGATCCCAATTGCGTGGATCGATGCTCATGATATCAATCACTGGATTGTCTGGTCCAGACATGATCATTTACAGACCGCCATCATACAGCTGGAATATTGCTGAGTGCGGCGTTAAACAACAACCCAACCAACTGGTGACCGAGGAGTTGTAGGGTAGCTGGAATATTGCCGGAGTATTGCTTCTAATATTACTTTAATGTTACTATAATGTTGCTGAGTATTGCTGGGTATTGCTGGAATATTTCTAAAAGTTATGTACAGTCATACTAACTCATTGTTGACCTGTTAGTTTGAGAAGCAGTGTTGAACCCCCGACCTCCACGTTGTATTGCAGGTGAAGAAAGAGCTCCAGGTATCCCTCTTCCAGTCTCTGTGTCTTCTACTCTTCAATGAAGGAGATGACTACACATACAGCGAAATCAAGACAGCCACAGCTATCAGTACGTAACGATCATAACACTCGTTCTTCATCTTCAGTTGGCATTCTCAAAGTTGATTACAAACAATAATATTGATGACAACTTCTAACTAAACTATTGTTTGTAAGATAAAGTTGTGATACCTGCTCACAAATATTGCAATTACCGTATTCGACGTAATAAGCGCCCACGGCGATATTTGCTAATGTATTGGCAAGTGAACAATCCCAATTAGCACCCCTTCCGATTGCTCAATGTACACAAGACTTATTTATTCGCGTATAATACGCACTCGTGTGTTATATGCACCCTTAATTACAGGCAATTAAATTCTGGAAAATGTATCTGTCACATATAAACATTTCAGACTGTCAGCATAAACCATGAAATTTCCGATCTTTCAACTTTTTTTTGTTCACCAAAATAGTACTCTAATAAGAGGCCCCTATTTCTAATTTTGAGAGCGTCCTGGGCGCTTATTATATCGAATAGGGTATTAGGAATGCGTTTATCAGTTTGCAATGAGAGACAGTGTTAGGCAGCCTAGATGTTTCGATCAACCTAAAGTTTAGAGGTAAGAGGTGTTATAGGTATAACATGATTTGAAATACTGATGAATACGTATCACTGTTTGCTTAGAAAATACTGGTATATTGCATTTTTCAGAGTCATGCATATTTTCATCTTGTTGGTAAAGTTTACAAAAGTGACAAGTCAAATTAAAATTATGAAATTCAGAAATTAGCAACTGATTCCTGTGATCGAAAAAGCAAAACTATTGTGTCTATTACGAATGTGTTCTGACCATAGCAACATCCAACAAAATAGCGGATGACTACAAAGTTGTAAACAATATGCAGAGGAAGTCCATTATGTTGATCTGGACATAAATAAACACCACTGTGTGACCACTGTGTGACCACTGTGACTCTTTTGTGAAATGAGCAGGGGATACCATGAATCTAATGATGCAAATATGTGTACATCATCTACTGAAAATGCAGTTAAGTGCAAGTTTTCAGAAGGTTCCTTAGCGAATTACAGATGAAAGAACCCATGCAATTTTTTGTGGTATGAATCGCAATACATGGATACTCTCTGCATTAAGTTGCAATACGAAAGACACTGGTTCTATTCCTCACACCCAGTGATTCCAGGTTAGAATTGGTCCCCAGGAACTTATCTTGGCCGTAAGATGCAACCAAATGGATCGGGGATCAGGCTTGATGACTTAGTTGTTTGTATACCTCCGTACCCCGATGGCGTGGATCATTGCTCACAATATCGGTCACTGAATTGTCTGATCCAGACTTCAGGGGTATTATTTACAGGCTGCTGTCGTATAGCTTGAATATTGCTAACTGTGTTGTTTAACAGCAGACACACATGGTGATGCATTGCTGGAATATTGCTGAATGTGGTGTGAGCCTTATTTACCCTCAAGGTGATATGTACATTAAGCATTTACCTTCAGTGTGATCTAGTCTTTTTGTGGACTTCCTCTCTTTGAAACCAGATGAGTACTGTGCAACTGAGTCCAGACAATGATAACTAATTAACACAATGACTTCTTACAGCGGACAGTGAGTTGCGTCGCACTCTGCAGTCTCTGGCTTGTGGCAAGGCTAGAGTTCTCATCAAGGCCCCAAAGGTAAGGTTTAATGAAAGTAAGGACCGTTGTGATTAGAGGATCAGATTTTTCTGACAGTTTTGTCTCAAATCTTTCTGACATTTCTTGATGATTTCTGTAAATTATCTAGACCTGCTCAGAGGCTGCGATTCGAGCCAAGGCTGCTGTAAATGACAGTAAAAATTAACTTTTATCAATCAGAATTTACGAAAATAAGAACATTAGAAAAATCCAGTTGTGAATAATACCACATTTTTTCCCAATTTGCCTACTAAGGGCACTTAGTTTGGAGGGGCGGTCAGGTAGCCTAGTGGTTAAAGCATTCACTTGTCACGCCGAAGATCCGGGTTTGATTCCCGGCATGGGTACAATGTGTGAAGCCCATTTCTGGTGTCCCCGGCCGTGATATTGCTAGAATATTGCCAAAAGCCGCGTAAAACCACGCTATGGGTTTGAATCCTGGTTCACGTCTGATTAGGTTTCTAGGTTTCTCAGCACCATACCTGTACTCATGGATTTCAAAGTGATAAACGTCTGTTCAAAGCAGCGTTAAACCTCACTCACTCACTCCTGTGTAAATTCCTGCACTTTCTAGGAGTCACAAGTGCTGTCAAAATCAGTTTCCACTGTTTGATAGTAACCATGTCAAGCAGTAGGTATTCAGTTAGCAAGTATATTAGGGTTGCTGTGTTGATGTGTGGCTATTGAAAAAGCTAGAAATCATTTCCGTACTTTTGCAAATCCTTACACTATTGTGATGATAGCATCTTTCTGATTTCATACCAGTGGTCTTAAGATAGATGTTGCTTGTATTATCCTGTTTCCATGGTAACATTTCTTGTTGGTTTTCAGGGGAAGGAAGTGGAAGATGATGACAAGTTTTCTTTCTGCAATGACTTCAAACACAAGTTGTACAGAATCAAGATTAACCAGATACAGATGAAGGAAACGGTTTGTAGTAGCCGTGAATCATGTAGCTGGAAGTTTGTTTGTTGTTAAACGCCACACTCAGCAGCATTCCAGCTTTATGACGGCAGTCTGTAAATAATCTGGACAAGACCATCCAGTGATTGACATCACGAGCATCGATTATTGTGATGCAATGACATGCATCATCCAAGTTAGTGAGCCTGTGACATACACTCTTGGGATTCTGTATCCAACTAGACCCGTGAAGATTCTAGGGTAGAATAGGTCTTCAGCAACCCATGCTTGCCGTGAAAGGTGACTGTGCTTGTCGTAAAAGGCGACTAACGGGATCGGGTGGTCAGACTCGCTGACTTGGTTGATGCATGTCATCGATCCCAATTGCGTGGATCGATGCTCATGATATTAATCACTGGATTGTCTGGTCCAGACTTGATTATTTACAGACCGCCGTCATATTGCTGGAATATTGCTAAGTGTGGCGTTAAACAACAAACCAACCAACCAACTGTCTCCAAATAGGTCCCCAGAAACCCATGCTTCGTAGGAAAAGCAGCGTTAGAAACTAACAGTTTCAGTCCACTAGTCCTTATAATGATAACATATAGCAAAACCCCTAAAAATGGCAAATTTCTACTAGTCCTTATGATACCTTAACTATTGGGCAGTTTGGCAAGGACTACAGGACTAGTGCCAATTTCTAACGCTGAAAAGCCATCCCTTAAGGATGGGTGGTTGCAGTTTGTGAGCTGGCTGATTCAGTTGTCTCACATTGATGGTATTGATTGTTGCTCATGCTATCAATCACTTGTTTGCCTGCACACACGTAATTATTTACAGTGCCATGAGAAAGCTGGAGTATTGCTGACTGGCTTACTTCTTGCCCACAATTGCAGTTGTGACATGGTTCAATATTAGTATAGAAGCAAACATCAAGGGGGCCAGAACCCTGTCTAAGTTTGTCATCTTCCCGAGGCAACTGACTTTAAAAGTCCAGTTTCCACCCTTGCCGAACTAGGCTGGAATTACTGGGCTCGATCGTAGCGCCACCAGTGGGTATTACCAGTTATGTCCCTTCTTGGCCTCTCCTATGGACCAATCAGATTCCACCTCACGTATCACTTGTGTTTGCTTCACACAAAATGGTGGCGCCTAGCCAGGACGATCTGATCGATAATCAAGATCTATATTGTGATAAAACTGGTCTTACATCGCAATATGCATCAAATCACGTGAGCACCTTGATTAAAAACATGAAAAGATTTGGAAAATATCTGCTGACAACAAGTTGGAAGTGCACATGCTTTGCAAATCCTGCAATCTACCGAAATCTGCACGTCAATTTACGAACCAGATTTTGATTTCGGTGCACGATTTTGATTGGAGTATGCATAGACTCGTTACTCCAGGCAAAGAGTAACTCCATAATACCAGCCTAGTTCGGCAAGGGTGGAAACTGGACTTTTATAGTCAGTTAACTCTCTTGCCTCGGGAAGATGAAGTTTTGTACACTATGAGTAATGATTTACAGTTTGTTCATGTATTCAATGGCTGGATTCGCTGTGGGGATTCAGGGTTATAATTGGTCCCTAGAGCCTATGCTGGTAGTAAGATGTGACCAATGGATCGGGTGGTCAGACTACATGACTTGGTTGATTGCTTGTCATTGAACCCGATGCAGTGATTCGTTACTCACAATATCAATCACAGGATTGTCTAGTCCAAACTTGATTTTTTCCAGGCTGCCTTCATATAGCTGGAATATTCAACAACAAAAAAGAAACAAACACAGTCACTGGATTGGCTGGTCCAGATTTTATTTTAAGAGGCTGATATGCTATTGTTTGAATGTTACTTATCACGATGGCAAGGTTTTATTTTGTCTTACAAAGTGGGGATCATGGGGGACAACCAATAATTATTTTAGAGGGTCCTGTAAAGTAATGAAATGGTGCAGTGTACATTTTGATAATTACTTTAAACCCTGGAATGAGTCTACGATCATGTGGACAGTGGTCATGATTGATGGGTGAATCACAGACACCCATGACTGCTCCAACTTCATTAAAATCAGACCTCAGTTCTCACTACCGCTAAACAAAGATCTGAGGACATCCCATTAGGGGTCACGTCAAAACGACCTTTCATCCGACCAATCAGAGCATCGCTTACCAGATTATGAAAGTGACAGTCGGAATGTGATATCTAATCATGCCACCTCGAAAACTTTAACTACAAATGATAGTTACGGGCTTAACAACTGAATCCATACAATGTAGACCATCTATTAGCCATTCCAGAATGTTATTTTTGTTCAGGTTTCAAATTCGTATTCGAGAATTTGTCAAAATATGTTTCGAAGCGTAGTCACCAATTTGAAATTAGTGCCGTAAAGCACGAGAAAGCTGCCTTCTGATTGGTCATTCCATTGGTCGGTCAAAGTTCGCGCAAGATCGGTCTGACGTGACCCGTAATGGGATGTCCTCAGATCTTTATTTAGCTGTAGCAAGAACTAAGATCTGATTTTAATGAGATTGTGACTGCTCTTGATGCTCTGTAGGAAAAATGAATATTTTTGTGCATCCTTTGGGACACAGTATATTTCTTTTTCTGAGTCCTGTCTCGACATTTGTCGCACATTTGTAAAACCCCGCAAGGATACTACAACGTTGAGCAACATTCACTCCAAGTTCATCACTATTTGTTTTCCTATGTTACTAGCAAGAGGAAAACACCAGCACAACAGAACGAGTGTTCCAGGACCGACAGTACCAAGTAGACGCTGCCATTGTCCGCATCATGAAGACACGCAAGACTCTCAGTCATAACCTCCTCATTGCGGAGCTCTACAACCAGCTCAAATTCCCAGTCAAGGTGAGCGAGATATATAACACAGTCATCCACGGCAATTACGTGGGTTAGCCAGGGGGAACAGGGGGTCCAGTTGTTTGAGGTGTAGCGTTGCCGCTGTGCAGTGTTGTGTCTCTTAGGTGTTCGCGAAAACTAACCATCATGGATTCAAACCCATTTGGCCTGATTATGTTTCCGGGTTTGTTAGCGCCATACCCATGTCTGTGGATTTTACCAAAGTGGTAAACGTATGATAGACATAGAATAGAAGATGAAGATCTTTTTATGATAAGGATGGTCAGACTGTCTTGCATAATATTTACGCTAAGATTTTGAAATTGTTGGAAACTGTTGTTTTGTAGTCCTTTTTTTTAGCAATTTCTTTGTGGACTCTCTGTTGCTGTCTTGTGTAGTTTTCAATTAAGGGGCTAAAACAAGGACTGGTCGGCTTGGAGTCAGTATACAGTGTCTACATGGGGTATCCATTAGGGGTATAAAACAAGGACTGGTCAGCTTGGAGTCAGTATACAGTGTCTACATGGGGTATCCATTAGGGGTATAAAACAAGGACTGGTCAGCTTGGAGTCAGTATACAGTGTCTACGTGGGGTATCCATTTAGGGGCTAAAACAAGGACTGGTCGGCTTGGAGTCAATATACAGTGTCTACGTGGGGTATCCATTTAGGGGCTAAAACAAGGACTTGTCAGCTTGGAGTCAATATACAGTGTCTACATAGGGTATCCATTTAGGGGCTAAAACAAGGACTGGTCGGCTTGGAGTCAATATACAGTGTCTACATGGGGTATCCATTTAGGGGCTAAAACAAGGACTGGTCGGCTTGGAGTCAATATACAGTGTCTACGTGGGGTATCCATTTAGGGCTAAAACAAGGACTTGTCGGCTTGGAGTCAATATACAGTGTCTACATAGGGTATCCATTTAGGGGCTAAAACAAGGACTTGTCGGCTTGGAGTCAGTATACAGTGTCTACGTGGGGTATCCGTTTAGGGGCTAAAACAAGTACTGGTCGGCTTGGAGTCAATATACAGTGTCTACATAGGGTATCCATTTAGGGTCTGAAACAAGGACTGGTCGGCTCGGCGTCAGTATACAGTGTCTACATGGGGTATCCATTTTGTCATAGTATCTAATTAGGCTTGCACTGTAAAACCAGCTTTTGTCTTGACTAGTACAAGCAGCCACACATATAATAATAATAGTAATAAGTGCATTTATAATGCACCAGATGCCATTCACCGAGTGGATGCTCATAGCGCTACACTAATATTACCCCGGTCAATGGATCAGTGAGCACTTGATTTTCATTCTCAGCTCCCTGGGGAGTATACAACCCAAGCTGCCTGTGAGGCGCTATATAAGTTATGTTGCTATATAAGTGCAATAAACTTGAATGCTATGTCAAACTCTTTTTCACCTCACCTCACATAGATGCTGTAAAATGTGGTCTCCCCTGCCATGAAACAATGGAGTTTTGCCCAAAACACAAAAAACAATTCTTGTCCACTCCTTCACTTTTTGTTGATGCTTAGGCTAAAAAAAAATAATAGTCTTGGCTCTCAGCCACCGCTGGCATTATCATAAAGCCTGCCGTTTTGATTTCCATATTAAAAAAAATAATTAAAATCATAATACCTAAAAACAACGTGATCCAAAATAGCCAGAGTTAATTCCCTTTACTGCTCATCTCGTGTTAGGGCGGTAGGGTAGCTTAGTGGTTAAAGCGTTCGCTCGTCACGCCGAAGACCCGGGTTCGATTCCCGACATGGGTACAATGTGTGAAGCCCATTCCTGGTGTCCCCTGCCGTGATATTGCTGGAATATTGCTAAAAGCGGCGTAAAACAATACTCACTCACTCACTCATCTCGTGTTATGGTCATGGCGGAAATAGGAGTTTTGAACAACAAAAAATCCACTGCCCGCCTGCACTATATTTTTAAAAGCCATTGCCTGAGAACCAATTCTTTTAATTTTGTAACGCCTTAAATATGATAATCCTGATGAATGTTTCAGTCACCTGACCTGAAGAAAAGAATCGAGAGCCTTATTGACCGTGACTACATGGAGAGAGACAAGGATAACCCCACGAACTACCACTATATGGCCTAATACCTCCAGCTGTGGGGCAGTTCCACTGACCTTCATCAGTGCTACCGAGTCTTGTGCTAGGGGCTTCATCCCCACAGACAACTATGAATGAATACTGAGTGTGTTTATGTAGATCATTTCAGACAGTACTTCGAATTTATATGCAGGTTACTGTTTGTAGACCATATCAAGTGTTGTGGAGGACAGAGGAATAGACATCCTGACGTTTGTCAAAATCGCCCATTATTCACCAGTATGGTGAAATCATTATTCAAAGTACTTCTATTTCAGTATGAGGTGTGGCATTGGTATAAATATACAATACAAACTGCAAGCTTTACCCTGCATATATATGTTACACCTTTCTGGAGATGATCTATGTCCAACTGGGTCTACCATCCGACCACGAGGCATGACTGTGATTTGCCAAGGGAGATAACCGGGACGGGAATGCGTGAACTATCCCGTGTACGTGAGGCAGACTTCTGTTTACTATTATGTTTTGTGTACTTTGGTTTGAAATATTTACAAGTATGGGTGAAGATTATGAAGCTGTAAATAACTTAAAAATGCTTTGTACTACTGCAAATGTGTATTTTTGGATTTGAAACAGACAGGATTTCTGTGACTGTTTATTTTCATGTGAAGAGTGACCGTGAAGGGTGCGAGAGTCTGTATTTAAAAAACTGTGATGAAAAAAAGCATTACAAGTTTCGACATTTGCAGGCTGCTTCTAAGAAATTGTCCATTTCCATATAACATTAGTTCACTAGTTTTAGCCCATCTTGATGACTTAAACAATGCTTTCATCTCAAATAAATCTGTCGATGCATTGCTTGTACAGAACACCACGGGTTCTGTACGTCATGTTCAGCTGAGAGAAATGATTATATTTTGTGCAGTGAGAGCTGCCCTGCTTAAACATATCTCTCTATATTTTTCCTCCCTGATGAACAATTATCCGTCAACATGTTTGTGTGACAAGAAAAAACTCATCACCGTTCATTGTCATCATTAACAAGAATCAATGTTTATATTCTAGTTCTTAGACAGATACCTGAAGTCCTGTGAATGGAGACGGGTTCGTGGGTTCAGCAGCTTCCTTGGACAGTTGTGTTGACGCTATGACCACATGTTTCTGATCCTGTCACATTTTATAGTGTGTGTTTCTTCTGGATTATCTGCTCTTGTCCTTAAAGATTTGACAGAGGGATGGAATTATGTGGAGTCAAGGTCATAGCCATTAAGGGTTTAAGGAGCTGACCATTTGCTATTCTCAAGGGCTTGAGATTTGATTTCTTCATATTTTGTTCCTAAAAACAAATTGTACATTGGACAGACTGGATATACTGATATGGAAAATTGTGTTTTGAAGCAATCGAAATAATCTCTCCCCAAATCCCCAGCCTACAAAATAGTAAATGGTGAGTCCCTTAGAAGGTCAGTTCACTTCGTCACTAAGATCATTTCATCTTCACTTGCTGCTGGATTAATAATTCATTAAGACATGGATTCAAAGACTATCTTTACTTCATAATGAGTAAGTCTGTCACATAAATTTTTGAAAAAAATTGTAATGGATGTACCTTGAATCCAGAAATAGTTTGTAATTCTCGGTTGGAACTGTTGGTCTGGTATGTTTACTCCAGCTTGATGTAATGTAAATATGGTACAATTATATGGACATGGCTTGATCAATGACTCGAGTTCTACAATCCTGTGTGAAGACAAGGGCAGGTAACTCTGCATATTTACCCCACCCTGATTCTGTGTAAATATTTGATGTAGTATGAAATGAGAATGTTTAGTGATGGATGGAAGATTTGGCACATCATATATAAGTGCTGTGTGTGAGAGATGTGTAGATTGTGTGTAAGAATGATAGTCAGTTCAACTTTTTCAAAACATTTTGTTGTCTTAGGCACAAAAATCCTTCCGTTCACAAGGCTGAATCTACACAGGGTTCTGGGTTTTGGAGGTGAAAATGGAAAGACGAAACAAAATGACTTAGGGGGAATAATTTTCAAAATAATAAAAATTTAAAAAAGCCAATAACATAAGAATACAAAGATGATATTGCTTAAGGGAGCATTGGGGTTAAGGTAGCCAGTGGTCTTCGTATTGCAGTTCAGTGAGCAGAGTTGCATCCCCTTTCAGGATCCGTGTTTTGTGGGTTTGAATCCATTCCGTACACGATCCTTGGTTTGTCAGCACCATACCCTTGCTGGTAGATTCCACCAAAGTGGTAAACTCCTGAGATTCTTTCTTCATCCGTACAACAGCTAACACCGTGATATGACAAAATACTCACATGATGCAGTGTTCTTCTCACCATCAGACTTGTATCAAAGATATCTTGGTTGTTATAACTGAAGACCTATGCACTTTGCATCTTCGATCTTACAAGATCTTCTTCAGTGTATTATACCCAGGACCCATTTGCTACCAAAGCTTTGTATTTAGCCCAATCCAAGTGGCACAACGCTGAAAAGTAACCCTCAGACATGTAGCTACAGAAGCCTTTCAGGGCCATTGGTTTTTTTCTTGAAATTTCAAGTTATGATCTTAAAATTTGAATCTTATCTTGAAATTTCAAGATAATAATCTTGAATTTTCAAATAAGTTTGTCGCTTGAAATTTCAAGAAAAAAATAAATAAACAAATTGCCCCAAAAGGCTTCTGTATGTATGTCATTAGTGAAACACTGTGCTAAATTACTGATACGCAGATGGTGATGTCACTTCAGAAGGAGGTTTGGTGGCAAATGGGTCCAGAGTATTTATAACAGAATGGCAATATAGCCCACTGGATATTCAAGGATGGCTCCTATTTTAGATCAGTTTGATTTAATTGTTATTCTGATTAGTTCGGGCGTTCGCATTTCAGTTACATTTCAAGAACAGGTTATTTTGTTGCATAGTATAGCAGAAGAAGGGATGTTTCAACAAGAATTATAGCATGTGCTGCAATGTAATAGACGAGCACTGACAAGTTATAGGACATGAACATTTTGGGGGATTATTTTAATATGAACATAGAAGCTCAACCCAAACCCTGTGATGATCTTGTCCATTTTTTTCTAATTTTTTTAAAAATATTTTTTTTCCCTGTAAGTTGTGTACGGACAAGCAGCACAACTTGTCAACATGAGACTTGTACAGTCCCACTGCATTATTTATAAATAAATAATGTTCCCTTATATTGCTTCCTGTTGTTTTCTATGAAGGCCTCGTCAAGTTGGTGGCTGCTGGTGGTTTATGTTGCCTTTAAGAAACTCCATTAATAACAATGTGATGGCCTTCAACAGAACTCAGTGGTCTAGTGGAAAGAACATCTGCCTGGAGAGTGGAAAGTCTATGGTTCGACCCCTGGACGCGTCATGCCAAAAGGAGGTACTACATGTTACACTGCCTGGCGCTCGGCATTAACAGGATAAAACAAGGACTGGGCGGCTTGGAGTCAGTATACAGTATCCATGTTAAACTGCAAAATGGTATCTCACTATGAAACCAGCGTTAGCCCATCTTCCCGAGGCAAGAGAGTTAACTGACTTAAAAAGTCCAGTTTCCACCCTTGCCGAACTAGGCTGTAATTACTGGACTTGATCGTAGCGCCACCAGTGGCTATTACCAGTTATGTCCCTTCTAAGCCTCTCCTATGGAATCAGATTCCACCGCTTGTATCACTTGCGTTTGCTTCACACAAAATGACTGGTTGGCTTGGAGTCAGTATACATATAATCAAGATCTATACTGTGATAAAACGGGTCTTGCATCGCGAAATGCATCAAATCACGTGAGCACCTTGATTAAAAACATGAAAAGATTTGGAAAATATCTGCTGACAAGTTGGCAGTGCACATGATTTGCACATCCTGCAATCGATCGAAATGTGCATGACAGTTTATGAACCGGATTTCAATTTCGGTGTGCGATTTTGATTGGACTATGCATAGACACGTTGGTCCAGCCAAACTGTAACTCCATAATTCCTGCCTAGTTCGGCAAGGGTGGAAACTGGACTTTTATAGTCCGTTAACTCTCTTGCCTCGGGAAGATGGCGTTAGCCTTGATATGTACAAGCAGACACACACACATGCATGCACATCGCTTTAGGAGAGAAATCTTGAATGCAACGTAAACCCTATTTCACCTCACCTATAACATTACTATCTTGATCAACCAGTTACTGTCTTTTAAAACACATCTGTGACATCATTCTAATGTTTGAACGTTCCATATTTTTTCAGGAGTGGACAGTTGTTTGTCAATTGTACATTATCTTGAACCAATATTCAATTAATTTACAGTTGGAATAGACAGAACTAACTTGCATCCTTAGACAAGGGAATGATTTTAAATTTTGTAGGAAAATACGTGTCGCCAGCGGGGTTCGAACCCAGCATCGTTTGATTTGACGTCTAATTATCGATGGTGTGAAATGAACTAATATTTTCAAATATTTGCATAGTCTTTTAACTCTTAAACAAATGTGTACATAATCATCTGTTACAGCAGGGTACCTACAACAATGTTTATAATTAAAGCTGTTAGGTTAACCGTTGACAAGAAAAATATTTGGGAAAACACATACACTTTTTCAGGACTTTACATTTCCTAAAGGGGGCACGGGTGGCCCAGTCGTCTAAGGCGCTGCAATTTGCTGTACAGAGTTGCATCCCTTGGGCATGCCAGAAACCTATGATTGTGGGTTCGAATCCCGGTTCGCCCCGATTATGTTTCTAGGTTGGTCAGCACCATACCCGTGCCCGTGGGTATCACCGAAGTGGTAAACGTCTGAGACCTGCGTCACTTCGGGCTTTCCTCCCACATTAAGCTGACACGACGTAATATCACTGGAATACTGTTAAAAGTGGCGTTAAACCCAACTCACTCACTCACATTTCCTAAAAATCCCCATCAGCATGCTTTTACAACGTGCAAACAATTGACACAATACTAGTTTAGGACCCTAGGAAATTATGAAGAGCGGTGTACAATGTATTGTAAACATAAGCTTGGTGCACGTGCAACAGCAGCAGAAAACGTATTCCTTCTGCATCACGCAAGGGCGACGCACACAGTACAAATACAGTCTGTTTTATTTTTCAAGTATTTTGCACAAGAGAATGTCTTGTCCAAGTGTAAAGGTAGGGATGGGTTTTAAGCAGGAAAACATCCTCGTAACTCTTCATTCCTTGAGGAAATAACAGGGCCTCAGCCCCTGCTCCATTATTACTAAAGAATGGAGAGTTATTCGGACATTCCACTCCACGTAACTAATATTTATAATAAACAAATTCACAGACGAGGCCGAGGATCATTTGAGAGTAGTGGGAGAATAACTTCAGTCAGTTTATAATTGTGAGATCTAGCTTGTTCTTATAGACCTGGATCAAGTTTTCTAGAAAGACACCATTGGTCCTGGTCAGACTGGTCTGCAATGATTTTGTGCTCTTTTTTTGCAATATACCGTATTCGACGTAATAAGCACCCAGGGCGCTCTCAAAATTAGAAATAGGGGGCTCTTATTGGAATATTATTTTGGTGAAAAAAACCAGTTGAAAGTTTGTAAATTTCGTGGTTTATGCTGACAACCTGAAATGTATATATACGACATATATATTTTTCCAGGATTTAATTGCCCATAATTAAGGGTGCATATAACTCACCAGTGCGTATTATACATGAATAAATAAGTCTTGTGTACATTGATCGGAAGGGGGTGCTAATTGAGATTGTTCACTAACGAATATATTAGCAAATATTGCTGTGGGCGCTTATTACGTCAAATACGGCAATACTTTGTGATTCTTATTAAATTAAGATAATGTGTTGGGCGCAAACCATACAAATAGAGACAGAAGCCTTATGTTGGCCAATGTCGCCCTTAAACTACAGTAATAAAAAAAAGGTCAATGACCACCTGATTCGTTCCCATTATACTACTTAGCATTACCTAATGGGCCAAAAAAGTTGTCTTCAGTCAAAGATGTGGACCTTAGCAAATGGTGAGTAGTACACTACAGTTAATATGTCAGATTCATTATACTAATGTGAACTGACCGCCTCTGTGGTCCGGCTGGAGAGCGGCAGGAAGGACCGGGATTTGATCCCCGGCTGAGTCACACCTAGACTTCAAAAGATGGTACTTGTTGTTACCCTGTCTGGCGCTCAGCATTAAGGGGTTAAAACAAGGGCTGGTTGGCTCAGTCAGTATACTGTGTCTGAGTGGGGTATTCATGTTAAGATAGGGCATGGTATCTCAGTGGCTAGCACTATAAAATCGGCATCAGTCTAGACTAATACAATGGCACGCCCGCACGCGTACATGCATGTTTGTCAGTATATAAGTGGAATAATCTGGGACACGACGTGAAACCCCAATTCACCTCACCTCACTAATATAACAAAACAGGTGGTCCTTACCTTTTATTGAGGATTACATAACACCACCACATCTTTGAGTGAGTGAGTGAGTGAGTTGGGTTTAACGCCGCTTTTTACAGTATTCAAGTTATATTGCGGCGTGTCAGCTTAATGTGGGAGGAAAGCCCAAAGTGATGCAGGTCTTAGACGTTAACCAGTTTGGTGAAACCCACGAGCACGGGTATGATGCTGACAAACCTAGAAACAATCGGGGCGAACCGGGATTCAACCCACAATCATAGGTTTCTGGCGTGCCCAAGGGACGCAACTCTGCACAGCGAATTGCTGCACTTTAGACGACTGGGCCACCCGTGCCCCCCTCCACATCTTTGAAAACTGATATGTGTTTGGGACCCAGCTCCACAATGCCGCACAAACATACCTGTTCTCTTTTTTTTATCATCCTCTGCATCATAAGAGGTGACTAACGATCAACTATTTACAGACCGCTGTCATATAGCTGGAATATTGCTGAGTGCAGCGTTAAACAAAAAACAAACAAATCATGTAACTACAATTGCGAGTTGATTTCCAAAGATAAAAAGAAGACAAAAAATATTTGATACAACACATCATTTACTCGTCTACTCTATGCAGAAATATGTTACAAAGTCCTCCCTGAACCTAATCAGCAGGTTGGACAGTCCAATGTTCACTAGTTGATGACCTCAACACTGCAGCAGTCGGCCATCAGTTACTCTTCTCGTCAGGTATAGACTCCAGCCCCTGCAACAACAAACACATGGAACCAGCATGATCAGTACGGGTTCATCGTGGTTAGGGGCGGTCAGGTAGCCTAGTGGTTAAAGTGTTCGCTCGTCATCCCTGAGACCATGTTTCGATTCCCGACATGGGTACATGTGTGAAGCCTATTCCTGCTGTCCCCGTTCAAGATATTGCTGGAAAATTGCTAAAAGCAGCGTAAAGTGAGTGAGTGAGTTGGGTTTAACGCCGCTTTTAACAGTATTCCAGTGATATTACGTCGTGTCAGCTAAATGTGGGAGGAAAGCCCGAAGTGGTGCAGGTCTCAGACGTTTACAACTTTGGTGAACCCCACGAGCACGGGTATGGTGCTGACAAACCTAGAAACATAACCGGGGCGAACCGGGATTCGAACCCACAATCATAGAATTCTGGCGTGCCAAAGGGACGCAACTCTGCACAGCGAATTGCAGCGCCTTAGACGACTGGGCCACCCGTGCCCCCTACTGAGGTAGCAAGCATATCATATTCCCAATAAACATTTGGAATTGTTTTTGGTCATGATCTGATGATATTAACAGGTATTTTGATATTGCATTCATTGAAATATTGAAGAACTAAGTATTAACATGATTAAAAGCTTTTGCTTTTAACTATCCACATATCAGTGAAATAAAAGTCAAACTTGTATAGCTGAAAAATTACTTTCAAGTATCACAACCTGAACATGGAAATTTTACTTAAAATTTGTGACTTTTTAAAACCCTTTAGCCATGTCAGCTGATACTTGTGGCCTCTGAGAATGCCCAGATAAATCCCTGAACACTTCAAATTTCTTGAACGCACCCGTGGCACATATTCACTTCCTGTTATCCTCTTGTCCCTGAGATATGTGTTGTAGTCCATGTAGAGGCCTGCGTCCCAGTTTCTTTGACAACTCTGACAAAAGAGAAATAAGCAAAGCTCTAAACTATTCCACTCAGAGGTTGTTTGATTGTTTGTTGCTTAACGCCGCACTCAGCAATATTCCTGCTACATGATGTCAGCCTGGAAATAGTGGAGTCTGAACTAGACAATCCTGTGATTGACATCATGATCATGATGAACATTGATCTACGCAATTGTGATACGATGACATGCAATGATGCATCAAGCAAATAAGAAAGCCTGACCCTCCAGTTAACAGAAAGTTATGGGGTGTACTCTCTTGTGGGGATATTTACTGTTCCGCGTCATATTCACAGTAGGCTATCACTAGCCTAGATTGAACACAGAAATGACTTTGACATTGACATCAATGGAAAACGTTTATGCCCTGTCAAAACGTAATTAACGGTGAACACGCATACCTTTCCGTTGTAACTCAGTTTACTTATGACCCAGTTTATGTACGTTGGTGCAGTTATGCAGCTCATAACGAGAGCAGCACTCGGCAGTATTTCGTACCACATTTCGATTTTCCCAGTAGTGAAGGGCACACCCGAAAGGAGAAATATCTGAACTACGTTAGTAAACAGGGTGAGTTGGGATATTTACTTCATAAAAAGTATGTAACTTTGTTGATATTGATATAAATTCGACTTTATTGTTACAGGTAATCCACAACAAATAATATCCAAATAATTGGAAATCACACGTAACGTTCTACGCTGCTTCCAATGATGTATTTTACAGTAACTTGAGTTCCATGTCCTTTCGGACATCTATCACACTAGGTAAGCAGTAAATCAGTATTCTCGAATTTAATTGGTGATTATTATGAACCGTTTTAAAGAGGTTTAATAAATTCATTATCACACAAAAATATTCTTATCACACTGTATTACTAGAACAAATGTTACATCTACTGTAATTTATGAAAACGAAATTCTCAAGCCTTTACTGCTGTACTCATTCAGTCTAACTGACAACATCCGGTTAAAATGGTGGAAATCTTCATTTACCAGAAAGTAGATAATAAACTGTTGATACAATGACACACGACAGGTCTGAGACTAAATCATCAAAATTGTCAGAAAAAAGAAGTAGTGATGAGAGAAGAGGCAAGGATAGAGAGTCACCTCCTACAAAGGTATATTAGAAGGATACAGAAAATATAGCTGTCTAATTTGAAAATGAAACATTGATTTGGGAACAGAACTAGAAGAACTGTATAATTTGAAACGTTCTAGTCAACATTACACATTCAAACAAAAAGAAAACATCAATCTAAGCCCGTCGTTAATACAAGAATTAATGGGTTGTATTATGTTGTGTTGTCATTACCATGATTACTACATTTAGTCCAGCTGGTTAGTTCAGTTTAACAGTTGTTTGTTTTTGCCGTTGACAGTCAGGGAGCATGAGTGCAGATTTGGGGCCACATAAGAGGTGGTATAGAATATGTTCAGCATTATTATCATTCAAGGATCCAAGGGCAAAGGATAGAGTAAGGGGTTACCAACCCTTACCCTACCAGAACTAACCCTAATCGAAAGAGCCACCAATATTATTTTTTTTATACTAATTAATTTTTCTTGAGATATATATATATTTATTATGATATAATTGGGTTGTCAGCAGATTCTAACGACATGTACTTTGCCGGTCACTCTCCATGGTATCCAGCAATTAAATATAACTTTTAAAGTGTCTGAAAATTGTGTGAATAAAGTTGAGGTGTTCAGAGAAGTCTGATTTCATGTGGGTTTTTGCAACAGAGATTTTCTGTTCTTTGATTATAGCTGCTATGAGGTGTTATGATTTCAGATAGGTGACAGAATACATCACCTTTTTTTACTCAAAATATTATTGATAATGTCTGTGAATGCATTTTAGGTTGTGATTCGGCGCCTCCCTCCTTCACTGACACCGGAGGTCTTCCTTGAGCAGGTGTCACCTCTCCCCAAGTATGACTTCTTCTACTATGTCAAGGCTGACATGAGGTAGGCTGACAAATAGGGGATCTAACGTCCAGATCCTACTCACAATGTGCATCAAAGTTAATACAACAATGTATTTTTCTTTTGATGGAGCTCTCTTATTATCATGATCATTTACTCGAACAGCTATGAAAGAAAATTATGTCATCAGTTTGGAATGTAGTGATCTTATCCAACAATTGATGACATCATATTTCCAGCCCTCTAAGTGGCGACCATATTGTTTGCCACTGTTACCTAATTGTATGATTTACAATCATAATTGATCTACTGCTCACCACTTGGCTACAAAAATATGGCGACAATATCGACCATATTTTCCTGTGTTTTGTGCTCACATTTTGCCCCCAAAATACAGCTGTGTAGAGACTGATCACTGTATTTTATCCTGCATTTAGCTGACATCATTCTGCATGATGCTGTTCAAATCACTGTGCATTCTCTTGCTTTAAATTTAAAAGTTCATTGCAAAACTATACCTTATGACAGTGTAATTGAGGGTTGAGCAAACTTTATTCCTTAAATGTATTATTCCTGGTGAAATATTAGTTTCAATTACAATTTCTTCCAATCATTATGTTAAAACTCTTTTCAGTTTTGATACTGGGTATTTTTCATCAAGCGACCCGTGAAGATGCAGGGTAGAATAGGTCTTCAGCAACCCATGCTTGCCGTAAAAGGCGACTATGCTTGTCGTAAGAGGTGACTAACGAAATCGGGTGGGCAGGCTCACTGACTTGGTTGATGCATGTCATCGATCCCAATTGTGTGGATTGATGCTCAAGATGTCAATCACTGGATTGTCTGGTCCAGAAGTGATTATTTACAGACCACCGTCATATAGCTGGAATATTGCTGAGTGCGACGTTAAACAACAAACAAACAAATGTCATCATGCATGGTGATGTTTTATCACAAGTTTCCCATTTTCATATACCAAGTTTGTTATCTTCTGTTCGTTCACCTGAAAAGATACCAGGTATTTTCTTACTGCACAGTATACATGGTATATGCAGAATAGCAATTTCCCCCGAAACTTGTACCTAAGAATGGGGGGATGTTCATTACACTCAAATGTGCAATACACAAGAAAATACAAAAAGTTGTTGACTAAAGATTAGCATAGAAAACCCTTCTGTTATACATTTGCTGTTTCAAATTAACATGGTTAAGGTGAGATTTGAACCTTTGTAAGAATTATTCTGTGAAAAATTGAAACATAAAAATTTGAGAATAAAGAGTGAGTGAGTATGGTTTTACGCCACTTTAAGCAATATTCCTGTAATATCACGGCTGGGGACACTGTAAAACGGGCTTCACACATTGTACCCATGTGGGGAATTGAACCTGGGTCTTTGGTGTGATGAGCCAACGCTTCAACCACTAGGCTACCCCACCACCCCTTGAGAATAAAGAAATAATGGAAGTCTTATCCTGCTTCTTGTTGTGTTTCAGCTTGGGACAGTATGCCTTCACCAGAGCCTACATCAATTTCCAAAATGCTGAGGACATGTATACCTTCAGAGATAAATTTGATGGCTACATCTTCATTGACAGCAAGGGTAGGCTGTCCGCTTGTCATACTCCTTGCTTTAGTGATGTGTTCAATGTCATATGTTGACAAATACCATTTGAAACTGTCTGGTTCCCTTGGGGAATATTAAAAGGAGTAAGATGCTTATGACATCTCTACTCCACCCCCACCCACAAAGGGGAGACATTGTCATACTTCATATTTAGCATGAAATTGATTAATCACAGGCCCATATGGGTAATTGATATCTGTAGACATTCAGAATAATTACTTTAGTGTTTAGTGTTAGTCAGGTAGTCACTGTATCATTATGTTGTGATACTTTTGAGTCAAATTTCCAACCAATGACACCTCTAATACCAGATGTTAATTCCTGGAATAATGCCGCAGAGTTATATATAAAAACATGAATGTCTTTTCAGGGAATGAGTACCCAGCCATTGTGGAGTTCTCTCCCTTCCAGAAAGTTCCAAAGAAGAAGGTGAAAAAGCCAGACACTAAGAAGGGGACCATAGAACAAGGTTGGTGTTGCATAATACAAGAAATATATCTTCAGACATGTATATATCTTAGCCTGAAGGGACCCGTGAAGATTCGGGGTAGAATAGGTCTTCAGCAACCCATGCTTGCCATAAAAGGCGACTATACTTGTCGCAAGAAGCGACTAACAGGATCGGGTGGAGAGGCTCTCTGACTTGGTTGATGTATGTCATTGTATCCCAATTGCTTGGATCGATGCACATGACATCAATCACTGGATTGTCTGGTCCAGACTCGATTATTTATAGATTGCCGTCATATAGCTGGAATATTGCTGAGTGTGGCATTAAACAACAAACAAACAAGCAAACTTGGCCTGAAGGTACGCAAGAGCTTCGTGTAAGGAAGTTTGAGAAGTATGTCTGTACCGATACCCTGATTAATCTCACTCTTGTTGACTTCAGACTCGGACTACCAGAAATTTCTGGAAAATCTGCAGAACCCAGAATCTGAACCTGCAGCCACCATCGACTCTTACCTGGAGGAGATAGAACAGAGGGAGAGGGAGATGAAAGGTGAGTGTCGCACTTTGACAAAACAATCTTTGCACTACAATTATTGTAAATCCTTAAGATCGAGATCTTAGGCTTCCGCTACAATCGCCATCCTCTTGCACAACGCGATTGTAGGCCAAGATCATTGTTAGCTGCAGTTGAAGCTTACAGCTGGTTCAGAGCAATCTTAAGTAGCTAAGATCTTTGTTGTCCCTGAGTCCAATTGATAAAATGGAATGCAAGACAGGGTCTGTTGTACATTAGGCAATTTGCTTCACTTTCAAACATGGCTGTTTCATGTCGTTATACTGTGTGATTCGAATCAACACTTCAACAACACGAAAAACGCATCATAGATATCACGCCAAACATTGTTAATCGCGATAGTGAACGCCATAATTATTGAGTTGATAGCTAAAAATGTCATTCCCATCGACTCTATACTGAAAGAAGTGTGAAGCAGCATACCGTTTCACTAATCAGGGGAAGGATAAGAACATACTTGTCTGTTTGTTTGTTGTCTATCGCCGCACTTAGCAATATTCCAGCTATATGACGACGGTCTGTAAATAATCGAATCTGGACCAGACAATCCAGTGACTGATATCATGAGCATCGATCCACGCAATTGGGATCAATGACATGCATCAACTTAGTCAGCGAGCCCGACCACCCGATCCCGTTAGTCGCCTCTTAGGACAAGCATAGTCGCCATTAACGGCAAGTATGGGTTGCTGAAGACCTATTCTACCCCGGATCTTCATAGGTACATAGTTGTCTGAAAGTTGTTTGTAATGGTCATGACCTCTTTGTTAACTCAAGGGCAGCTAATCATAGATCATACTCTAGATAGGAGTGGTTTCCCTTTGTATATGTGCTGTCGCCCGTGGTGCACCTTGTGGAATGTATTAATGATATTTTCAGTTTGTAGACAGTATTAAGTAGTATCTTCAGTGTAAAAAGTACTGCTAACAGCTTCAGTAGCAGAGCCATTAGTGTTGTCATTTGATTGTGACCACACTGTGACCAATGACGTCACAATGGTCTGCAAAGCATTGTGATGCAATTTCATTGCAGCGATATCTACAGTATAGATATCGCTTGATCTCACCTAAGCGATATCTCCTGTCGGAGCCAGTTTTGGATGATAAATATACCTCCACTGTTGATGATTACGATCTTAAATCCAGGCTCTCATACAGTCACACTAAGCTCAGTTTGTGCAAGTGGTTCACTTACCTACCAGTCCACTACTATACCCATCTGAGTTTCGTCTTCTACTTTCATCTAGCTGCAGGGGTGCACAGGTGTCCCAGTCGTGTAAGGCACCGCTATTCACTGTGCAGAGTTGTGTCCCTTGGGCACGCCAGAAACCTATGATTGTGGGTTTGAATCCCGGTTCGCCCTGATTATGTTTCTAGGTTTGTCAGCACCATACCCGTGCTTGTGGGTTTCACCGAAGTGGTAAACGTCTGAGACTTGCATCACTTCGGGCTTTCCTCCCACATTAAGCTGACACGCCGTGATATGACTGGAATACTGTTAAAAGCGGCGTTAAACCCAACTCACTCACTCATCTAGCTGCAGGCTCTACTATGGTTTGTCTGGTCCAGGTTTGATCAGTGTTGTGACAGGACCCATTTTCCACCCACTCATTGACTGAAGTATTGGACAACACAATACATCAGTACATACATTCGAAGAAATGTTCTTATGATGAAAGAAGCTAACAGATTTTGTAAGACACATTGCTCTGTTTGTAGCAAACCATGGGTGTCCTAAAACAACAACACCACTGATTGAGTACCTGAAGAGGAGGAGAGAGGAGAAGAAAGTGGCCATCCAGGTAAAGATGAGGGTAGTGGGACGTACAGGGTATTAAGGAAGTGGCCATCCAGGTAAAGATGAGGGTAGTGGGACGTACAGGGTATTAAGGAAGTGGCCATCCTGGTAAAGATGAGGGTAGTGGGACGTACAGGGTATCAAGGAAGTGGCCATCCAGGTAAAGATGAGGGTAGTGGGACGTACAGGGTATTAAGGAAGTGGCCATCCAGGTAAAGATGAGGGTAGTGGGACATACAGGGTATTAAGGAAGTATAACGCAACTATAACAGCCTTGAAAATGACAGTTGAAAAGCCTTGAAAAGGCCTTTAATTTTAGTATTCCATATCTGTATGAACCTTGTTTTGTATGACACGTCGGGAGGACAAACCCCGACCTTTCTCCGGGCAGATGTTCTTTCCACTACACCACAGAGGCAGTTTAGTTTACAAGGAGGGAATTCTACCTGTAGGGTTATCATTACTGAGATAATGTCAACATGTGTGATACACAGCTTTATTCTGCTGTAGAAAATGCGTGAGGAGAGGAAGAGGCGTGAACTGGAGCGGAGGCGGGTGAAAGAGGATGAGAAGAGGAAGAGGAGGGAGAAGGAGAAACTGATGCGAGAGAAGGAGAAGATGCGAGAGAAGGATGGGAAGGACAAGGATAAAGACAAGGACAAGGAAAAGGACTCGAAGAAAGAAGACCAGCCCGTGAAGGTGGGTGCTGGGGCAGGTAGTGAAGGTGGTTCAGAATCCCGTATAGGTGGGTTCTGGGGGAGGTAGTGAAGGTGGTTCAGAAGCCTGTGTAGGTGGGTGCTCGGGGAGGTAGTGAAGGTGGTTCAGAAGCCTGTGAAGGTGGGTGCTCGGGGAGGTAGTGAAGGTGGTTCAGAAGCCTGTGAAGGTGGGTGCTGGGGGAGGTAGTGAAGGTGGTTCAGAAGCCTGTGTAGGTGGGGTGCTGGGGGAGGTAGTGAAGGTGGTTCAGAAGCCCGTATAGGTGGGTGCTGGGGGAGGTAGTGAAGGTGGTTCAGAAACCTGTGTAGGTGGGGTGCTGGGGGAGGTAGTGAAGGTGGTTCAGAAGCCTGTGAAGGTGGGTGCTGGGGGAAGGTAGTGAAGGTGGTTCAGAAGCCCGTGAAGGTGGGTGCTGGGGGAAGGTAGTGAAGGTGGTTCAGAAGCCTGTGAAGGTGGGTGCTGGGGGAGGTAGTGAAGGTGGTTCAGAAGCCTGTGTAGGTGGGTGCTGGGGGAGGTAGTGAAGGTGGTTCAGAAGCCTGTGAAGGTGGGTGCTGGGGAAGGTAGTGAAGGTGGTTCAGAAGCCTGTGAAGGTGGGTGCTCGGGGAGGTAGTGAAGGTGGTTCAGAAGCCTTTGAAGGTGGGTGCTGGGGGAGGTAGTGAAGGTGGTTCAGAAGCCTGTGTAGGTGGGGTGCTGGGGGAGGTAGTGAAGGTGGTTCAGAAGCCTTTGAAGGTGGGTGCTGGGGGAGGTAGTGAAGGTGGTTCAGAAGCCTGTGTAGGTGGGGTGCTGGGGGAGGTAGTGAAGGTGGTTCAGAAGCCCGTATAGGTGGGTGCTGGGGGAGGTAGTGAAGGTGGTTCAGAAACCCGTATAGGTGGGTGCTGGGGGAGGTAGTGAAGGTGGTTCAGAAGCCCGTCTAGGTGGGTGCTGGGGGAGGTAGTGAAGGTTGTTCAGAAGCCTGTGTAGGTGGGGTGCTGGGGGAGGTAGTGAAGGTGGTTCAGAAGCCTGTGTAGGTGGGTGCTGGGGGGAGGTAGTGAAGGTGGTTCAGAAGCCTGTGAAGGTGGGTGCTGGGGGAGGTAGTGAAGGTGGTTCAGAAGCCCGTATAGGTGGGTGCTGGGGGAGGTAGTGAAGGTGGTTCAGAAGCCTGTGTAGGTGGGGTGCTGGGGGAGGTAGTGAAGGTGGTTCAGAAGCCCGTATAGGTGGGTGCTGGGGGAGGTAGTGAAGGTGGTTCAGAAGCCTGTGAAGGTGGGTGCTGGGGGAGGTAGTGAAGGTGGTTCAGAAGCCCGTATAGGTGGGTGCTGGGGGAGGTAGTGAAGCTGGTTCAGAAGCCTGTGAAGGTGGATGCTGGGGGAGGTAGTGAAGGTGGTTCAGAAGCCTGTGTA
This sequence comes from Haliotis rufescens, assembly GCF_023055435.1. Lineage (NCBI taxonomy): Eukaryota > Metazoa > Mollusca > Gastropoda > Lepetellida > Haliotidae > Haliotis > Haliotis rufescens. Next base: position 18,805,271 of record NW_025964383.1, on the reverse strand, counting down.
GGTGGGGTGCTGGGGGAGGTAGTGAAGGTGGTTCAGAAGCACGTATAGGTGGATGCTGGGGCAGGTAGTGGTGGTGGTTCAGAAGCCTGTGTAGGTGGGTGCTGGGGGAAGGTAGTGAAGGTGGTTCAGAAGCCCGTGAAGCTGGGTGCTGGGGGAGGTAGTGAAGGTGGTTCAGAAGCCTGTGTAGGTGGGTGCTGGGGCAGGTAGTGGTTGTGGTTCAGTAACCTGTGAAGGTGGGTGCTGGGGCAGGTAGTTGACATCCATAAATTCTCTTCTTTCTGTGTATCACTTAGAAAACATATGCCATGCCTGTCGTGTTGCAGCTGCTGAAGAACCCTGAGAGGGAGAAGGACAAGGAGCCAGTCAAACCAAAGGACGAGAAGCCAACAGGCAGGGAAAACCTACGCTTCTCAAAAGAAAACCGAGAAAGAGAAAAAGCCAAGAATGAGAAAAGAGATGAAAGACCGAAGTCCGGTAGGGACACAGGTCGGGGGGGAGACAAGGGCAGGCAGGGGAAGGAGGACAAGTATGGCGACAAGTCGGGGGATAGATATGACAAGTACGAGAAGTCCCGACCCAATAGAGAGGATCGAGGGGACAAGTCAAGATCTTATCGAGATGACCGTCCGCCGGACCGACTCCGGTCGAGGAATGACCGGGATAGAGACAGGGATCGTGACAGGGATCGCGACAGGATGAGGTATATATCTCCTTCTTGTCTCAGAAGATAGATGAATGAAGCTGTTCATATGTTACAACATCAAGGGTTATGGCACAGAAGTATCAGTAAAAAATGTTTTATAATTCCTCCTGAGAAATATCAACTCTCTGTTCCAAACTGTTAATCTTGTCTATGAATTATGTATGTTAAATGACAGATGTAAGCCGTTATTGAAATGCTATAAACTCACTCACTCACTCACTCACTAACTCACTCACTCACTCACTCACTCACTCACTTTTTTGCAGAGATGATCGTCCAAAGTCTGGTGGCTACGGCAGGAAACAGGATGGGTACTATGACCGTGATGACAGACCGCCACGTGGTAACAATGACGACAGAAAGAAAAGTGACCGCTACGATGACCGACCAAGATCAAGTGGTTCCAACACTGACAATAAGCGAAAACAAGACAGTTCACAAAAGTAAGGGTGTGAGTTGTGAGTGAATAACTTAAACTGCAGTCAGTCACTTTTTTGGCCATACAAACTGGTGATCGATGGCATGAGCATCGATCCACATCACCATGACACACCATCAGCTAGGTCACACATTGTAAACACCTATGTCAGTTTAAGGTTTATGTCCCTTTTGACAGGCATGGTGAAGTCTGTATGGATATTTGAAAAGTATTCTTAAACTTTTTAACAAATATGAAAAATGTGCTTACATCTGGAAATAGCCTATTTAGACATCAAGCATCCATATGATTCAATGTGTGTGGGTGAGTTTAGTATTCCAGTTCTATGCCTGACATGACTACCGTATTTGACGTAATAAGCGCCCTGCCCTAATAAGCGTCCACTGTGATATTTTCTAATATATTGACTAGTGAACAATCTCAATTAGCACCCCTTTCGATTGATCAATGTACACAAGACTTATTTATTCGTGTATAATACGCACTCGTGTGTTATATGCACCCTTAATTACAGGCAATTAAATCCTGGAAAAATATATCTGTCGTATATAAACATTTCAGGCTGTCAGCATAACCATGAAATTTACGAACTTTCAACTCTGTTTTTTTCACCAAAATAATATTCCAATAAGAGCCCCCTATTTCTAATTTTGAGAGCGCCCTGGGAGCTTATTACGTTGAATACGGTATGTGAAATATCTAACTCACCTTGCCTGGGAATTTCAGCTGGTAGTAAAGCTCCGCAATGAGGAGATGGTAGTAGCTTGATTTTGGAGGAAAGCCAGAAGTGATGCAGGTCTTAGATTTTTCCCACTTTCATGAAACCCATGAGCCAAGTATGAAGCATACACTCCTAGAAACATTATCAGGTGAACCAGGTTTACAAGGGAGGCAACTCTGCACAGCGATTTGTGGCGACTGAGACAACTGGGCCACCTCTGCTACCTGATTCCATTTGAACTTTTAGTTAACAATAATTAACTCTGCATTGCAACAAATAGTAAAAAAACCAGTAAATGTCAGACAATTTTCCACAGTTTGTCGAGAATTAACATTAACTCAATATCTGACTAAGCGTGTGTGTTTCCATGTGTAGAAAGTGATTGCCTGTTTGCAGGGATGATAAGAAAGATGAGCGGAGAGAGGAGAAGCCGAAGTCTGGCGGCAAGAGTGGGTCGGAGGAGAAGCCGAAGTCTGGCGGCAAGAGTGGGTCGGAGGAGAAGAAGAAACCAGAGACATCGCAGGAGTCAAGGTCAGCCGAGCAGCCATGTTGTAATTTTGGTCGTGAAGATCTGGGTCCCCACAACCCATGCTTGTCTTAAGAGGCGAAAGCGCTTGTCGTAAAAGCCGACTAATGTGATCGGGCGGTCACTGACTTGGTTGATGCATGTCATCGTATCCCAATTGCATATATCGATGCTCATGATGTCAGTCACTGGATTGACTGGTTCAGACTCGATTATTTACTGCTCAAAGGAGCATTAACTCACACACACTTTGATCTTTGGCCCTCAGCAGCAAGAAGGAAGGGGAGGCAACTCGTCCTGAGCGTGAGCGACACAAGGTAAGGCGTTTGAAGAGTTACCTGTCTTGTTTGGAGGTACAGAGTAGTGTTAGTGTTAGTGTTAGTGTTAGTGTTAGTGTAACCCCTTACTCATATTATTTGTTAATGTGCTAGCGAGGAATAGTTAGGTATCCATTTTGATACAAAATGCTTTAGACATGTGAGAGACATTACATTTTTTTAGATCATACAAAATGTTTAATTCCTTTGAAAATACATAAAAACTACTTTTTGAGACTTTCCAGAAATGAAATAAATTTATAATAATCAATTGATAAATTTGGATAACCTCATGTGATTTGTTTCCATGGCGATTGTGTTGTCTATGAGTTCATCTGACAGGATGAAGCTAATGGACAACAATCACTATTCCAGGGAGTTGTCTGACTAGTCAAGGGAGGTAACTCTTGCAGGGATTTATCTCGACCTGCTCTCAGCCAGATATACGTTCTCAAGTCTGCAGCAAATGCCATTAAATATTCCCAAAATGGAGTTTCAAATTTTCCAATTCATGTCAATTAATATCTAATTTCATGGCTTTGTAGAGATCACCTGTATTTCACTGACAACAGGACAAGTAATAAGTGGCATTGATGCTTAGTTAAAATTAATTTTTTTGCATGGAATACAATCTCAAATTACAATGTTAAAATACATGTATATGAATTTAAAAAGACAAGAAACATGCCAGTTTTGAACGAAATATATTGTTTTCCCAGTTTACCTGTCAGAGGCACTTACTTTTAAATCCTGGATAAGTCCCAGTAATTTGAATAGATATTTCTCATTTTGAGAAATTTATACTCTTCCGGCACTCTGTTGAACATTAACTGCAACTACATGCCTAAATATCTTAAAATCTAAGACATCTAGCTTATTAATGCAGAGCTCCAGATAACTTTTTGGACAAATGAGTTTTTACTCGAAGGTTTCCATTTCAATTGGGTTATTACATTTTCATTGGGTAACCAATATTTTTTCACTCATCTAGTCATCACTCTATTTGGTTTTCCCAAAAATGAGTAAGCATTTTGAGATTTAAAAAAAAATGAAATAATGTTTTAGATGTAAATTACGGTTCTAAATATGGGCTTGACTTGGAAAGTAAATTAGCTCATAATTGTGTTTCGGAAATTAGCTCCGTTGTACACATGCTGAAAAAGCTTCATTGGGTATTTACGCATGCTGTTTTCAAACAATTGAGTTTTTCATTTAATGCATGCGTTTCTGTAAGTTAATTGAAAGTAATTGGGTTTTGAATAGTTTTGAGGGGTATTTGATGCAAATAGCTTATCTGTAGCTCTGTGAATGTGTAGACCTTTGGGTTAGTACTCAAGCATCATTGGCCAAATGGTCTGTGAAGTCAAACATTTTGTCTGATTTATCAAATCACCCATTTCTGAATCCTTACCCCCACTTTCTGAATCCTTACCCCCATTCCACAAAGCGATCATAGTGCTACGACCATCGTAAGTGTATGTTAAAATATGGGAGTAACGATTATCTAAGTGCAACGATCGCTTTGAGCAATGGGGCCAAGTTTCCTATATAGACGTGCGGTGTGTGAATATTTACTTAACATGTTCGTGTTTATTATCATTATCATCATTCATTCACTAGATTTTCTTTCGATTATGTGTAGGTTTTGGAGACTGCATGGCTTTTTCAAATGTGCATTTTGTTCATTTCTTGTTTTGTTTCTTCTGTCCATTATTTCAATGGGAACAGGTTGATAGTAAGAGTGGGGAAAATTGTAACGAGGATCCTAAGGATGTAAAAATAGACGACAAACGGAAAGACGATAACCGATCGAGCTCTTCGATCAGTAGAGGAGAGGAGAGTGAAAAAAGTGGACAGGAAAGTTTGGGGGACGGTGATGAGAAAAAGAGACGACGCAGGGTAAATTAATTCGTTGTATACAGTAATTTAACTCACAAAGCTCCATATCATGCTTTATCTGTAATTATATCTTCGGACGGAAACAGTTTGGAGCCAAGATGGTAATTCTGAAAGATTTTGTCTCTTTACATATTAATGTTGGTCTGGTTTCTCAAGGCTGAAGGGGTCCAGGTACTACAGAAACGTACCCTAGGATGAGTCCATTTCACCGCAGGGCCGCAGGGCCGCAGGGCCGCAGGGCGCAATGCACATAACCAGGTCTTTAGGTATTCGCCACTTCCTGTATGCCAAACTGCAGTTAAATTCAAAATGGCACTACGCGCTCGACAGGAGGAATTTTTAGATTATCTTCTGAAGCCTTTGACAAGGCTGTAATGTTCAGCAAGGTTAGAGCTCTTGGCAAAAGATCGTGCAGAAGTAACACGCATGCACTCTTAACCAGGCACCCCGGAACTAGAACATGAACCCGTTTCGGTTTCCGTTTCGGTTTCCGTTTCGGTTTCCGTTTCGGGTTGAGGAATATGGACTTTAGGCCGTTAAGGGTACCAGGTATGTTTCTATATTCTAATTTTGGCTAGGGTACATTTCTGTAGTACCTGTGCCGACAACGACCCCTCCTGTAGGTTCCCTTCACTTTATAATGAAGATGTGTTTATGTGTCATTATCGACAACCATGCACACAGTGGACACAGTTACAGCCCTCATGGTCTTATAAAGATACACTTCTGCATCACCCATGAATAGATACGACCAATTTGCAGTGCAGTCGCCCCTGTGGGGATCCGTGGTTAGAACTGGTTCTCAGCTATTCTAGTCATAAAAGTCAACACATGGTCAGGATCGATAACATAGTTGATAGCCCATCCTAGTATCCCGTATTGGTCACTCACTCACTCACTCACTCACTCGTTAATAAAAGTTGAAGTGTGATTTATCACAGTGATAGATTTTGTGCACATAACCATGAAGAATTCATGACAGACTTAAATTATTTTGTGTTGTGAAAATAAATCATGTTGGAAAATTTGTGATGTTGATAGTCAACTTTTTAGGTTTTGCTACTAATATATCGTATTACAGTTGAAAGCCTTGAAAAGGCCTGGAAATTTTAGTGATCCATATCGGTATGAACCTTGTTACAGACCACCGTCATATTGCTGCAATATTGCTGCGTGCAGCTTTAAACAACAAACAAACAAATAAACAAGCAAACAAACAAACAGTGTAGTCCGTGTTTTTAAACAAGTCTGGCTCACTCAGATCTTACAACATTTCTTACACATATTTGACTTCAGTGAGTTATATACAACTTTATTTCATGAACCTACTGAGATTACATACAGGTCACTACTTCAAGGCGGTCACATATATTCATGTGTGCTGGGGACATGTAGTGTATATACAAGACCGTGAAGTATTGACAATGTGAAGTGACAAAATTCAAACCTATCTTTTATGGAAAGCTACAGTTTCAGCATCTTGTAGAGCATCAGTACATGCTCCATTAAGAAATCAAGAAAAGATTCCTCGTGGTGAATGCAATTATTCTGAATTTAGAAATCGTAAATAAAATTATATCATGCCCTTTCAATTGATGCAGCAAAAGTTGGACAAGTAGCAGAAGGATTTTGAAATTGTCTAGATGCTTTTAGTTTATAATGTTAGTAGAATTGATCATTGTGTGTATGATGAAGATGTGGAAGTGTGAGGGCTTGCTTCTGATGTCCACTGTGGTACATGCGACTGTTGTTCCATTGTTAGCATGCTGCAGCACAAGGTCCTCCCTGCCGCCGTCGCCCGCATGTTCAGCACTTGTTAATCTGGACACTGTTAGTCTGGATACCCTGAAACCCTGTTAAACTTGACACTGTTAGTCTGGATACCCTGAAACCTTGTTAACATTGACACTGTTATTCTGGATACCCTGAAACCTTGTTAACATTGACACTGTTATTCTGGATACCCTGAAACCTTGTTAATCTGGACACTGTTAGTCTGGATACCCTGAAACCTTGTTAATCTGGACACTGTTAATCTGGACACCTTGTTTTGTTGAGGGCAACATACGGTTATCGGTGGACATAACTTATATTCGTTTGTTTGTTGTTTAAGGCCGCTCTCAGCAATATTCCAGCTGTATGACCACAGACTGTAAATAATCGAGTCTGAACAGACAATCCAGTGATTGATATCATCAGCAGTTGGGATACGATGACATTCATCAACCAAGTCAGTGAACCTGAACAACTGACCCCGTCAGTCGCCTTTTACGACAAGCAAAGTCACCTTTTACGGCAAGCATGGGTTGCTGAAGACCTATTCTACCCACGAATCTTCATGGGGTTATAAGCAAATGTGGTAGTAGGTTTATAAGTTATGTGACCCATGAAGATCCAGGGTAGAATAGGTCTTCAGCAACCTATGCTTGCCGTAAAAGGCGACTATGCTTGTCGTAAAAGGCGACTATGCTTGTTGTAAAAGGTGACTGACGGGGTCAGTTGTTCAGGCTCACTGACTTGGTTGATGAATGTCATCGTATCCCAACTGCTCATGATATCAATCACTGGATTGTCTGTTCAGACTCGATTATTTTCAGTCGGTGGTCAAACAGCTGGAATATTGCTGAGAGCAGCCTTAAACAACAAACAAATGAATATAGGTTATGTCCATCGATGGCCGTATGTTGCCCGGTCTGTCCAGCTGTTGTTCCTCAGTGTCGACACTGTCCTGTGGTTTTAGATGCTTTGTTCAGACACTACCAACCCTGTCACTGTTGTCCCCACCTGCCACCACATATTCATCGAATAATATCGTTCTCATTTGGCTAAAAAAAATAAGTCTTGGTTCTCAGGCACAGCCTGCATCATCATAAAGTCTGCCGCACGTGTCGTTTTTATTTCCATTTTCCAAAAAAGAAAGAAATCCTAAAACTTAAAAACAATGCGATCCAATGTAGCACAACGTTACTTCCCTTTACACGCACACCGCTTTACTGCTTTACTGCGCATCTCGGGTTATGGTCATGGTGGCAATAGGAGTTTGTATGCTTGTTTATGTAGGCAGGCACTTTCCCAGGTTGATGGTACACAACTGTTTATTTGGTTCAACACTAGTTTGAACAAGCCAAAAAAAAAAAATGCGACCGCCCGCCCTCACTTTATTTTCAAAAGTCATTGCCTGAGAACTAATACTTTTATTTTTTTTAGCCTTTGTTAATGTCGTTATTAGCATTTATTTACTTACATTTGTTTTTTTCTCTTAATTTATCATCACTATTAATTTTCTTTTGTGCAGTGTTAACATTCATTTTGTTAAATTCTTTCATATCAAGTAAATCAGAAGATTTGTTAAATGTGGATTTTTGTTCTTGTGATTTTCTGGTGCTTTGTGTCTTTTAGATTTATTTTGCAATGTTAACGGCGTGAACACATTTAGCCCGCATGAAACAAGCAGTGATTGTGCTTCTGTGTGAGTTGATCTGTATGACACTGACTAGGCAGTAGGGCTGTTTTATCAGTGACCATGACACTAATTTTGTGCTGATGCAGGATCGGCCAGAGAGACAGATCTATGTCCCACGGCGAGCGCTCGAGAGGCAGAAACAGGAAGCAACCAAAGACGGGAAGGAAGGTCAAGGTGACAAGGCTCAAAGTGCAGAGAAGTGCGACAGCGAAAAGGGTCAAGGTTGAAGCAAGGACAGGATTTTATTTATTGAGTTTTACTGAGCGTCATACGAGTCCCTTGAAGTGACGTATAATGCATGAATGGCACACTGATATGTATGTCCATACGGAGATGCACTTCATTTGATATTTGGAGAAGTATTTGAAAGGTGGGTGGGAAATATGAAACTCATCACATACATATGTTCAAATTCTATCGGAATTCTTTTTGTTTTTGGAAATGGTTAGAATATTTTGAGACAAGACATATGCATTCTTTAGTTCATGTTTTCATAATTTTCGTATCACAGTAAGGTGCTCAACGTGTCTGATTTTTCATGTGCATGGATCTATTCGTTTCATTTGTATTTTTCCAAATAATGTTTGAAGTCCATGAAAGTGTGCTGGGCATATTGATCATGATGTGCAGAATGTACACTGATGACATGTGGCTGTGGAGGACAGAATGTCCTTGATCACAGTGAGATGAGCAACACTGCAGGTGTTCTGCTGGTAATAAACATGTGTAACAATGTCAGTCTTCTGTGTTGTATTGTGGGACTCAGCTTCAGTTACAGATCAGCTGAACACCCTTCATCTTGATGATATGCCTTCGACAGGGATATTCTGAAGTGAGGATATATTGGACTGGATGTTTGGAGATGTTGGAGTGAATGAGTTGGGTTTAACGCCACTTTTAACAGTATTCCAGTTATATCAGGCATGTCAGCTTAATGTGGGAGGAAAGCCTGAAGTGATGCAGGTCTCAGACTTTTACCACTTCGGAATGGTGCTGACAAACCTAGAAACATAATCGGGGCGAACGGGGATTCGAACCCACAATCACAGGTTTCTGGTATGCCCAAGGGACGCAACTCTGCACAGCGAATCGCGGCGCCTTAGACGACTGGGCCCCCCCCCCGTGCCCCCTGGAGATGTTGGAGTGGGAATAGGATGTGATTTTGGCACAGGACTCATGCATCTTAAGCTTTATTTTCAGTAATAATACACAAAAGTAAATATTGGAGCATGCACGCACGTGAAGTTTTAGAAGACAGCCGCAATGTCGCAATAGGTATTGCAGTTTAAACAGTGGATGTTTGTGTTGAGACAATGAATGGGAAGAAGTTAATCTTTGTTGCTTCCCTTCACTCCACTCCCAAAACGACACAAAATGAGTCCTAAGATCACTCAAGTCAGTGAGTCTGAACAATACTACTCAACTCCCCATAGGGATTCTGTTCTTGGTCACACTCTTATGAAAGTCAGGAGCCAACAACGTATATACATATATACTTTTGTTTATTATGAAATGAAGCTTTACATGCGTCAAGTTCAGCCCAAATCACATCCCTTTTGTACACCTACATCTCCAACATCCAGTCAGATTTGTCCCCCATCTGGGCACACAGAATATCCCTCACAAAAATGGAGTAGTTTACATCACAGTTGACAGTATGTGGAACTACCGAGAAGATCCGGGGTAGAATAGGTCTTCAGCAACCCATGCTTGCTGTAAAAGGCAACTATGCTTATAGTAAGTGGCGACTAACGGGATCGGGTGGTGACTGATATCATGAGCATCGATCCACGCAACTGGTATCGATGACATGCATCCACCAAGATAGCGAGCCTGACCACCCGATCCCGTTAGTCGCCTTTTACGACAAGCATAGTCACCTTTTACGGCAAGCATGGGTTGCTGAAGACCTCTTCTACCCCGAATCTTCACCGGTCGAAAACTAAGAAAATAGCAAACAACAGTGGATATATGATTACCAGTATTCAATAAGACACTGATCAGGGGCAGTACTCATAATAGTTGTTGGGATTCGTTGTTAGAATATAGGTCAACCCATGCTTGTGAAAAGACGATACATGGAGCCCGTCGTCAGGCTCTGTGACTTGGTTGATGTCATGTCTTGTATCCCAATTGCGTGGGACCGCCTCCGTGGTCTAGTGGTAGAAATTTAAATCCTACTTATTACCCATGGGATTTTGGATGATCACATTCTGTACGGATAATAAAGTGTTACTAAACACTGAAATGCCCATTTTTGTGTTATTTTTAAAACGTATTTTGTCTCTTAACATAATAGTGCAGTCCAGACGAGTATGCTTGTCGTAAGAGGCGACGAACGGGATCGGATGGTCAGGCTCGCTGACTTGGTTGAAGCATGTCATCGATCCCAATTGCGTGGATCGATGCTCATGATATCAATCACTGGATTGTCTGCTCGATTATTAACAGACCGCCGTCATATAGCTGGAATATTGCTGAGTGTGGCGTAAATCAACCAACCAACAAACCAACCAACCTACCAGCAACTACCAGACAACCTGGTGATTTACATTACGAGCAGCTATCTACAGACTCGATTATGTATAGACCGCCGTCATATAGCTGGAATATTGATGAGTGCGGCGTTAAAAAACAAACAAACAAATATTAGACCTAATTACAAATTATTTTAATTCTAAATACTTTAAACACGGACGAGAATTAACTTAGATCCGTGGGTTATCAGTTTGTCCATTCATAAAACAAGTTGATGTCATTTCAATGTTTATATTAGTAAACAAGTCAGACACAAGCGTTGTAGAGTTACTTGTTCATAAGACGGACAAAGAAAGAACGTCCAAACACTGAGGGTGCAAGGCCCTCCTCCCCTAAATCCTAAAATAGGGGCTGCGGGGTAACCTAGTGGTTAAAGCATTTGCTCGTCACGCCGAAGACCCGGATTCGATTCCCTATATGGGTACAATGTGTGATTTTTAGTGCCGACCTTATAAACCCTGAAAATAACTAAAATAGCTTGAAAACCCTTGAATTTGTACTAAGTGGCATCTACATGTACTTGTTAATAAATGGGCGGTCGGGTAGCCTAGTGGTTAAAACGTTTGCTCGTCACGCCGAAGACCCGGATTCGATTCCCCATATGGGTACAATGTGCGAAGCCCATTTCTGGTGTCCCCCCGCCGTGATATTGTTTGAATATTGCTAATAGCGGCGTAAAAACATACTCACTCACTCACCCAAATACCATCTAATGTTCGTCACCAAGTGTCATTGCTCTCCCCTGAATCCCAAATACTACTGAACAAAAATTCTCCAAAGCATTAAGAAAAGTGCGCGATGTTACGGTAAATTACTGAAAAAAATATCGAACAAACTATTACAAAGGTACCATTTACGCACACAATTATTTTTCAGTCTGCGTACCGAATACGATCATATTTGCGTCACGCGTAACACACAGCCAAGTCCCGAATACCCTAGAGAATAGACCCCCCCCCAAAAAAAAATCCAGCGTACAAAAAAGCGTTGGCAGCCTCAACACTGCCAGTGCGCATGTACTCAGAACTCGCGCAGACATGACGTCATTTGTGAAGCCCAAGCGAATGAAACCATAGCGTCATAACAACATGACGTCATAATGGGCGTTGCGTCACAGAGAAGCATAATTAAAATGGACGTTCAAATGGCCGCTGCCATATCTCCAGACTAATGAAATGATCACACGCGGCCGCAAGAGGAAAATGGAAGCTCACATAGGGGGAGATAACTGTAAGGCCCACGGCAGTAAGACGGAACCGATCCCCACGAAAACACAGAGCGTGTGCCTGCTATCCGACGCCGCATCTGGAGATTCTGTTTGCAGTCCCGATGTTAGCCATCAGTTTGTTACAGTTGTTACAGACATCGATGAGGGGACGACGGAAGTTCACACACAGACCTGTGACCTGGGGGATATCTGGACACACAAGTACCCACTTCCACTCAGTAAATACCCCGCTCGCCCTATTCGTACAGGTAACCGCTTCATTCATTGAACTCCCGATTTGTCTGTTGCGTTGTGAAGAAATAATAACAATTATCATACATGATCTAATCCAATATGGAAGGTAGGTATACGGTGTAATGCATGTGTACTACTACTACTACTACTACTACTACTACTACTACTACTACTACTACTAGATCTGTGATGAACCGGGGTAGAATAGGTCTTCAGCAATCCATGTTTGCCCTAAAATACGACTAGATGTCGTAAGAGGCGGCTAACGGGATCGGGAGGTCAGGCTCGCTGACTTGGTTGATGCATGTCATCGTGTCCCAATTGCGTGGATCGATGCTCATGATGTCAATCACTGGATTGTCTGGTCCATACTCGATTATTTACAGACCGCCGTCATATAGCTGGAATACTGCTGAGTGCGGCGTTGAAAAACAAACAAACAAACAAACTAATAATGATAATAAGGTACGCAGCCTAGGCAGTATCCATTTGGAAGAAATGTATGCATGTGACCAGGAGACCTTTGTTTAGGTGGTTCTTCTTGGTAACTACGACCGCCTCCGTGGTCTAGTGGTAGAGCGTCCGCCCGGAGAGCGGAAGGTCCGGGGCTCGATCCCCGGCCGCGTCATACCAAAAGACGTTAAAAGATGGTACTTGTTGTTACCCTGTCTGACGCTCGGCATTAATGGTCTAAAACAAGGACAGGTCGGCTCGGAGTCAGTTTACTGTGTCTGAGTGGGGTATTCATGTTAAACTGCGGCATGGTATCTCAGTGTGCTAGCACTATAAATCGGCATCAGTCCGGACTAGTACAAGCAGCCACACACACACGTGCATGCACGTCGCTATATATGGACGCGACGTTAAACCCCATTTCACCTCACCTTTTGGTAACGACGCTAGAGCCACCTTTAGAACATTATCCTTAATCCGACGTATGGACCCCGATCACAGCCGACCATAAGGCGTTACTTGATCAAGTGGTTACCTTTGTTTGCGTACTTGACAAGCCCCAGCATTAAATGCTGCGACATCCAACCTGTTTTTTCAGATTACTTTGTGAATATTCGCCATGCGTGTCTAAAACGTTTAATGACGTTTTTTAACGTTAAAATACTAAAGCCTTATTTTAAAACCCTGATTTACCCATACATGTTCTAAGCTTATGTGTTATACCAGAATACGTGTGTGTGAGACGGGGAAGGGGTGTGTGTGTGTGTGTGTGTGTGTGTGTGTTGGGGGTTGGGGGTGGGGGTTGGTCAATTCTCCTTGGGGAACTATGTATCACAGTAAAATACAGAGGTCACATCGAGTGTCAACGTCAACTTATGTTAACCATTTTACATAATCCAGCAACACCATACCCTGCTGTGGTAAACGTCTAAGCCCCGATAGATCTCAAATAATGTTCAAAGGCGGCGTTAAACACAACTCACTCCCTATTAAAGCAATTTTTGGGTGTAAGGATGTAAGGATAGGGAAAAGCTGGTGACCAGAACACGGGACAGGTGCATTCTCTGTACAGTAAACTACGGTTATAACGAACACGCTTATAACGAACTGACGGATATAACGAACTAACTTTTTAGTCCCGACTATTTTTGTTGTAGTTATGCTGTACATATGCTTATAACGAATTACGGTTATAACGAACTAAAATTAGCAGTCCCTTTGAGTTCGTTATAACCGTAGTTTACTGTATGTAAAATTGTTTGTATTTGGATAACTGAACCCGACACCTGACACCAAGTCTATTCTTGGGGTTGCAATCAGTACCCCCATGAGATTATCTCAACCGCCCCCGTGGGGATCCCGGGTTAGGTCGGTCCCCAGCAACATATGCTTGTCGTACAAGGGGACAGACTCACTGGGTAGGGTTGGCAGGCCCCGCGACTTGACTGATGCGTGCCACCCTACCTCGACGGAGGGGGTCGTTGGTCACAATATCAATATCTAGCTCGGGGATCATGAAAATCACTTAAGTCCATATATCAAACCTTAAGACAAAATTTGTTCTCAACAAAATTTGAGCTAAGATCATTTTCAAGACCCCAGGGCCTGGTTGTCTGGTCAAAACTCGATTAATTACAGACCGTCACATGGCGGCATGTTACTGAGTGCGGCGTTAAACTGAAAACAAACTATAACAGTTTCACTTATTTGTTGACTATATCCCCCTGATTAATCCAACTTATTCCCCCCCCCCCCCCCCCCCCCCCCCCCCACACACACACACACACACACACACACACCCCACCCCCTGCTGGCCTGGCCCACGGGCAATCAGTCATCACAGCAGCTGTTGTATCTTAACACAAACGCGCGGTAGCCGTTTTGTTGAACGGTCCCACCTGCATACAGTAAAATACTGATGATATTCAAGGCAACATAACACATTTCATTGTCGACCAGCCAAAGACGTATATGTATATAGGTCTTTGGACCAGCTAAATCTGAAGTATTCCAACTGCCTGGATAATTGTGTTCTTTAAAGAAGGTAATTCGGAGCAAAGTACACTTTGTATTAATTTTATATTACAGCAGGAGTCTTATATCGACAAAGCTATCATTAATTCAAGACCATCACTTTACCCGCTCGTTTTCAAAGCCCGTCCATATTCATGTTCAGATAATTTCATACGCAGTATTATTATTGTCACTGCCCAACCATCGCTGTCAGTAATGTTCTGATGTCAAGTAAACCGAGTACTGTTTGTTTGTTTGTTTGTTTGTTCGTTGTTTAACGCCGCACTCAGCAATATTCCAGCTTTATGACGGCGGTCTGTAAATAATCGAGTCTGGATCAGACAATCCAGTGACTGACATCATGATCATCGATCCACGAAATTGGGATCGATGACATGCATCAACCAAGTCAGCGAGCCTGACCACCCGATCCCGTTAGTCGACTCTTACAAGCATAGCCGTCTTTTACGGCAAGCATTGGTTGCTGAAGACCTATTCTACCCCGGATCTTCACGGGTCAAACGGAGCACTGAACCCATCTGGAAGTATTAGGAAGAAGGAACACATTACACTGCCAGCTCACCGAACCTCCTTATATGAGTTCTTTGGTCTCACATTTCAATAAAGATAAACCTGGACATTCGTACAGTAAACTACGGTTATAACGAACTCAAAGGGACTACTAATTTTAGTTCGTTTTAACCGTAGTTAGTTAAAAGCATATATACAGCATAAATACAGCAAATAGTCGGGACAAAAACCGTAGGTTCGTTATGTCCGTCAGTTCGTTATAAGCGTGTTCGTTATAACCGTAGTTTACTGTACGTAGCTAGGCCCCCTCCCACAGAGCAATCGTAGCGCTGTGTTTGTCGGAAGTCTATGATCAAGTCATCATCCCGAGCAAGCGTGTCCACTAGCCTATTTCAAACAGCTTTGTTTCTACCCTTGCCACATCAAGGCCACTTTTGTTGGCGCCACGAGTTGTGCCCCTTGTAATGAAAAAGCGATATCCAATCAGATCGCTGTTTTTATCTCGTATAGCTTCACAAAGATGGCTACCATATGGGCGACGACCTAGTCGATCAGATAACGAAAACATTCGTGATTTCATCCCTGACACAAAAACATAGGCAATCGTTGTTGGTTTTAAAAGATGACAAATTCATATTCGTGTCAACAAAGACAGACAGCGGTAAATCACTTTCATCTAAGGTGCACCAGTCGTGGATGTTGATTTTGTGAAACGTTCTCTGATTGGACTATCGATATTAGCAATTGTCCAATCACATTTAGCACAGGAAAGCGGGCTTGATGTGGCAAGGGAGGAAACATGGCTTTGATTAAAAGGCCTCGGGAAGATGTTATAAAGTGTGGGAGTTAATATAAAATACAGCATCAAAGTTACTTCGGGGCGGTCGGGTAGCCTTGTGGTTAAAGCGTTCACTCGTCACGCCGAAGACCCGGGTTCGATTCCCGACATGGGTACAATGTGTGAAGCCCATTTATGGTGTCCCCCGCCGTGATATTGATGGAATATTGCTAAAAGCGGCGTAAAACCGTACTCAATCACTCACTCACTCACTCAAAGTTACTTCGTAATCAGTAAGTTAAAATAAATTTAATAAATACATGAAAATGCTATTTTAGTATCTGTTGCATTACAAAATTGTCAATATGCTCCAATAAAACGGAATCGTAAGTAAAAATATGTTCCCTGCAAGGAAATTACTTCCATTGTCCGCATAAATTGAATTTAAACAATTAATCCTTTCTCCAGGTAACAAATACTACGACGATATCATCCCCGAGCTGTCGGGTCTCGGCTTCAACCCGCTCCAAGTGATCGCCAAAGGAAGATCCGGCTCTGTAATACTCGCGCAAGATCTCCATCCCTCCAAACTGGGCAAGGAGAGCGAATACAAGCCGGTCGCTATCAAACTCAACTCCGGCCGGAAGCGGAAACAGAGAGGTGCGAAAGTCGACATTACCGAGGAGATGCTGATCCACCAGCGACTGAGTCATCCGAATGTCGTCAGCTTCCTCGATACTCTGACCATACAGGGTCGGGCGGGACTCATCCTGGAGTTCTGTGAAAGCGGGAACCTGGAACAGCTTCTACGGGCCCAGGACGCCAAATTCATCACAGAACCAGTGGCCAGACGGTATTTCGGACAGATCCTGAACGCCTTGGAATATATTCACTTTTCAGGCTACGCCCACAGGGACATGTGCACTCAAAACATCCTCATCACCAACGACAACAACATCAAACTCGCTGACTTTGGTCACACTGTGAAATTCGTCACCGGCGATGCACTGTGCGAGGATTCGTGTGGAACTATGGGATTTCAAGCACCGGAAGTCGTCTGCAAAGTCCCGTTCAATCCCAGATTTGCGGACATGTGGTCTCTTGGCGCTGTGTTGTATGCAATGACGGTCGGCAAGCTACCTTTCGGTCGTCTGCGCAATGAGGAAATGGCGCGAAGCATCAAATCACTGGAGTTCCCACCAGAAAAGATCATGGTTTTGTCCAGCGAGATTAAGGACTTGCTGAGGGGCCTTCTTGCCTACATAGCAGCCTCGCGGTACTCCCTCAATCGGTCCATCAACTGCGACTGGATGAACATCCGAGATGAGAGGGTGTATATCGGTAACTTCTACCTCGTCCGGCAACCGCAGAAGATCTTCGAGGGGGACAAAGAAAAGGACATGAAAGGGAATTACAAGATTTAGAACACATGACCTCATATTGAATCAATAGGTCATCCTGTGAAATATACCTTATACCACCTGTTTATCTGTGTCATAATCTGTACGGAATATCTCAATATTTGTGTTATTTTTATCACCTATATCTATGTTTGGTCTGTTGTAAAATGTATGTAGAAATCTAGTAGGCATATTTATTTAATCATGATAGTAATGCTGTCGTAATTGAAAGCAGTATCTATAACCGTAACATTTTTCTCAAGCTCTTTTAATGTTCAGGTAAACTTGACGTGTCGTCATGTCAGAGTACTCTTGTCAAAATGGATTCCGTATTTTTGAATGACTATAATCTCAAAAAGAGTATTCGTATTGCAAGATGGAAAATCATAGAAAATAACCCAACCTGAAGAAAATTCCCCTCTGTAGACATACAGTTGTTGTTTCAGTGTAAAATATTCTGTTTGCGCATATACATTTATCAATCTATTTTTTTATCCATATCAAATAGTTTTGACTAATATTTGCTGGAAAATGGGCCTTTATGTAGCAACGATACCCGCATACCTAGACCTTATGAGACGGTTTAGTATCATCGAGTTCTGGATGTTAAGGTATCATTAATTTTAATAGATTTCATAATTCATTAAATATAATTTGTTTTCTGTAAAGATAGTATTTTACCCAAATCATATGTTTTTGAACTACTAACAGAAGGAGAGTTGTTAAGTCATATAGCGGCTGCATACTAGTACATGTTTATTCAAGCGCGGATAATCATCAACATAACTAACAATAAATCCCATTCAAATATACACATACACGTGCAATTTGTCTTTTGTCTGACATCTTCCCGAGGCAAGGGCTTTGAACTGTCTATAGAAGTCCAGTTTTCACCCTTGCCGAACAAGGCTGGAATTTCCAGGCTCGATCGTAGCGCCACCAGTAGCTATTACGAGTTATGTCCCTTCGATGTCCCTCCTATTGACCAATCAGATTCCATATTTCATATCACTTGCATTTGCTTCAAACAAAACGGTGGCGCCCAGTCAAGACGATCTGCTCGATAATAAAGATCTATATTGTAATAAAATGGGTCTCACCCTGCGAAGTGCATCAAATCACGTGAGCACCTTGATTAAAATCGTGAAAGAACTTGTAAAATATCTGTCGAAGCCCAAGTGGCGGTACACATGCTTTGCAAAGCCTGCAGTCGATCGACATCTTCACGTTGAAATCCATGTTGTTCACGAACCGGAAGTCTAGTTCGTTACGCGATTTTGATTGGACTATGCATAGACTCGTTAGTCCAGACAAAATTAACTCTATAATTGCAGCCTAGTTCGGCAAGAGTGGAAAATGAACTTTGGTCTGTGTGTATCGTCAATCATTTTTACAGAAGAAATATTCTTTGTTTCTATTTATCTATTTATCTTATTCGCGACTTCCCTGTTTATCTGAGCAGGGATACAGCTTTCTTGAAAATGACGGAGTGCACTGCTTTTTTTTAAAGTGATGGGTAAGGGTGGGGTGTTGTGGTGCGGGGTTGGGGTTGGTTGCAGTTAAAATGTTAAAACTCTAGCACATAATTCGAGAAACAATTTGCGTTACACAGTAAGTCTGAAAGCTCAGTGTTTATGGAGAATTTTCCCTCTCAACGGGGGTGGTGGGGTAGCCTAGTGGTTAAAGCTTTCGCACGTCACGCCGAAGACCCGGGTTCGATTCCCCACATGGGTACAATGTTTGAAGCTCATTTCTGTTGTCTTCCGCCGTGATATTGCTGAAATATTGCTTAAAGCGGCGTAAAACCATACTCACTCATTCACTCTCTTTTTACCTGCAGTCATACATATCCGGATACTCTTTAGGACGTGATAACCGGTGAGCAGCACGCAATGAAGGATCATCGTTCTGATTCCATCCACATATCAATATATGATCACTGATGTTGAACATTTAGGATTACCATGGGCAAACTACTTCAATACTCCGCGGTGGGATAGCCTAGTGGTTAGAGCGTTAGGTGGCCCACATGGGTGCAATGTGTGAAGTCCATTTCTGGTGTCCTCCGCTGTGAATTTGCTGGAATATTGCTAAAAGCGGCGTAAAACCCTACCCACTCACTTCAATACTGACTCAGTGTGTGGAGAATCATTTAAAAGCAAGGCTTGTTCCAGAGATATGAATGAGTGAGTGAGTTGGGTTTAACGCCGCTTTTAACAGTATTCCAGTTATATCACGGCGTGTCAGCTTAATGTGGGAGGAAAGCCGGAAGTGATGCAGGTCTCAGACGTTTTCCACTTCGGTGAAACCCACGAGCACGGGTATGGTGCTGACAAACCTAGAAACCTATTCGGGGCGAACCGGGATTCGAACCCTCAATCATAGGCTTCTGATGTTTTCAGTGTCAAAGTGACATAAATCCGAAACGTAAATAGTGTCCATGAAAGACCTGAGAGAGACATGGTTATCACTGGCCATGAGATAACGCCTACAAAGTACAAAGTACGTGACAAGTGTGCAGGTATTACGCAGTGACACTCCGGTATATTCCTAACGGGGATATTTGATCAGGAGGTCTGAGGTACAAGGTACGTGTGTAATAGTGTAATGGCCGTTAATTACTTTTGACGAAATAATATTATATTGTTTCACGCTGTACTCAATATCAAAATATCAAGCAGGTCATTTCATACCACCATTTTGCTTTTAATTAATTTAATTTTTTGTCAACCAAAGCATTCAGTGTGTTCCCGGTAGCGATCGATTTCATTATTCTAGCCATTTACTGCCATTTGCATATTTTTTTATTTTTATTATTATTATTTTATTAGTTAAATATGTTTTCGGTCAACTGATGATCTATTTCAGTTCTGAGATCCGTTCCATGCAGCTTCAATTTATTACTTTTAATAGACTCTTTGTCTTCAATCTTAAAACTGCTGCTCAGACATAATCTGTCACATCAAATTGCCGAATTCATTGGTTCATTACCGTTGTTAAGGTTTTGTGAAACAATCGTTAACGTTTAACGTTAACCACATTCGAGAGAAAATATGCAGGCATAAGGTGATCAATTCCAAAGTCAATAAAAATTACACAGGCGATGGTGCATGTATCAGTGACGTTCCCAAAACAACTACTTGACACATTTAGATAACACAACTTAAAGTGCAACTTGGTTTGAATTCGACATGGGATAAGTCACAGCAGGCACGGGTCAAATAAACTGATAGTCACAACGGTAACTGACAGGTGTTTTGCAGCAGTATAGACTGTTGTAAGTGTATTTGTAGTAATGTCAGTGGCAGCAAATGATTGAAGTGCCAGTGAAATGTCGAGTGCTGTATGCGGCAGCGAGTGGAAGTTAGAGTTACCGCCCTTGTATACATGAACATGGCAGGCTTGATCGTTCGAGAAGTTTTCGGATGAAACAGCATCTGGAAGGCTGACTGTAAGAGCGATTCGAGGTCTCTTTGGATCTCACTTCTTATTAACTTGTAAAGTGTGGATTGAATATATGTCTGAAAACGCCGAATTCTTGACAGTTTCCATCTCTATTCGAGAACGGAGACAGGTCTGTTTCAAGACATTCGACAGTGTCTAAATTCATCTAGGGCAAGTTATTTACTCCTGCTTCCACGTATTAGACCCATTGTTATGATTGTAAACGCAAATCTGAGGTTTCCTCCATGGGTTCTAACAACAGCAGGACACACTGAAGTTGATTTGGAATGGTGTGGTAATGTTGGACGTTGGTCATTATGTCACTCAACAGCGTGAGTATATCATCTTTACCCAGGGTTTTAGGTACTTTCACTATCTTGAATATGGAGTTTAAGTGTGAGACATCATGATTGTTAGCTGTAAGTATTATAGATGCTAAGCCTTAAATAGTGAGTGAGTGAGTTATTATTTAACGTCACATGGGCAATATTTCAGCCATATCGTGACGAGAAATTACATTTATGATACATATATTTAAACTGAATAAAAAGCTGTCAACGACGGACAGTAGAATAACTAGAATATCACAGACTTGATTTAAAACTAGTTGAGAATATTAAAAGCCGTAAGCATTAATGAACATCACAATTTAAAAATGGGCTAGAAATCGTCAGCAACTGAAGGGAGATCACCATACTGGGGACCATGGGGACTTACAGTACTTTTGCTTCCTGCATGGACCCCGGCAGGATTTATATCATCCCTTCAGTCACTGGCGACAGTGTACCAGTTAAGCCATAGATTAAAATAACGAAGATACTACGTTTAAAAGCCTAGTGTGCAGAAAAATACTTCGAATGATTTGGGTCTTACATACCCTCTTAGGGGGACAATAATTTTACGCTACTTCAACCCCCCTCAAGGGTACAGCCACTAACAATCTAAGTTATGAATTTCGCACTACCAATTTGTAAAACAATACATTGAACACATCAAAATTTATGAAAAAGCTCTATTTCCTTTAAAAAACATAATATTAAACGAGAATTAACATCATTAAAAAGGTCCTTAATTGTTTTTACATTGATCCCCTCCCCACTTTGAATTAGAAACAACTTTTAATAGATCGAGTGCCTTCAGGCATTTAGCTTTGAGGTATTTAATATGCGGGAGAAAAGTTAAGTGATGATCAAAAATAAGTCCCAAGAACTTGGCTTCCTTAACAACTTTGATAGGAGTGCCATTCAGAAATAGTTCAGGGTCCTTATGCGGTTTATATTTTCTGCAGAAATGTATGCAATTAGTTTTTGATTTGGAAAATTTAAACCCGTTTTCTAGACACCACTTCATGATTTTATTAAGACATAATTGTAATTGCCTTTCAATTGTGTGCATATTTTTACCGCGACAAGATAGATTAAAATCATCCACAAAAAGTGATCCATCAACTGAATCATTTAAAACTTTTGACAAACTGTTAATTTTTATACTGAATAAAGTGACAGACAAAATACTGCCTTGTGGGACACCCTGATCCTGATTATAATGATCAGACAGGGTTGTACCCACTCGGACTTGAAATTGCCTGTCTGTTAAAAACTGTGATATGAAATGAGGCAAACGGCCTCTTAATCCAAAATCATGAAGATCTTTTAAAATACCATGTTTCCATGTTGTATCGTATGCTTTTTCTAAATCGAAAAAGATCGATACAGCATGTTGTCTATTTACAATGGAATTTTTAATGAACGATTCTAAACGCACTAAATGATCGATAGTACTTCTGTTTTTACGGAAACCGCATTGTATATTGGTAAGAAGATTATTTGTTTCCAAGTACCACACTAATCGATTATTTACCATGCGTTCCATCGTTTTACAAACACAGCTAGTTAAAGAGATAGGTCGGTAATTTGATGGATCAGAATGATCCCGCCCAGGTTTGGGAATGGGGATAACAATGGCTTTATGCCATGAAGCTGGAAACATCCCAGATGTCCAAATATCATCGAATATATTTAACATAGTTTCAAGGCATGATTCGGGCAAGTGTTTCAGTAGCTGATAATGAATATTATCAGCGCCTGCTGCTGTATCATGAGCTTGCCCTAAGGCAGTATATAGCTCATGTAGTGAAAATACCTCATTGTAATCTTCACCATTATCAGATGTAAAATTTACTTTTTTCTTTTCCTGTTGAAGCTGATATTTTTGAAATTCAGGAGCGTAATTAGATGAAGAAGAATGATGAGATAAAGTTTCACCAATGCTATTGGCAATGGCAGATTTATCAGTTAACAAAGTATCGCCATCCTTCAGATGGTTAACTGTAGAATTTGATCCCTTGCCTTTGATCTTTTTAATCATGTTCCATACCTTGGACATAGGGGTACGAGAGTTAATTTTTGAGACATAAGTCCGCCAGGATTGACGTTTATTTTGCTTAAATAGACGTCTTGCCTTGGCATTTGAAATTTTTACAATATTTAAATTATGGACAGTGGGATGTTTACGGAAGTACTTCTCAGCCTTCTTACGACATTTCCTAGCTTGTTTGCAATTAGCATCAAACCACGGTTTACGAACACGTGGGTTGATCGAGGACTTAGGTATTGATTCATCAGCAATTTCATTCAGTAGATCTGAGAACAACTGAATAGGGTCAGTAACATTCTGAAAAAACGTAGGTAGTAATTTATCTTTGCATAAAGATTGAAATAACAGCCAATCAGCCTTCACAAAATTCCATCGAGGTGAAGGTGGATCATCAACGGGATGAATGGGTTTAAGCACGGTGGGGAAATGGTCACTCCCACATAGGTCATCATGGACGGACCATGAGAATTCATTCAACAACACTGAATCCGTCAAAGACAGATCTAATGATGAATACGTACCAGTTGCAGGGTGTAAGTAGGTGTCCGAGTCATCGTTAAAGATGCAGAGGTCATTATCAGAAACAAAATCTTCGATGACTTTACCCTTTTGATTAATGATAGAACCTCCCCATAAAGGATTATGCCCATTTAGATCACCCATGATGACACAGGGCTTTGGGAGCTGGTCGTACAGCTTTTGGAGATCATTACGCTGAAGATTTGAAGATGGAGGAATGTATAAGGAGCAAAGTGTGAAGGCAATATGCAGTGTAAGTCTAACTGCAACAGCTTGCATATTCGTGTCAAGCGGAACAGGACTGTGAACAACGCCCCGCCGCACCAAAATAGAAGCTCCTCCAGTAGCTTTATCTCCCGGAGGAGAGAAGGAATGATACGAACTATACTGCCTTAAATCAAATGTGTCGGTTGTTTTAAGGTACGTTTCTTGTAAAGAAATTGCTGATGGACAAATATCCGTTGATAATAATTGCAGTTCGTTAAAATTGTGCCTAAGTCCTCGGCAATTCCATTGAATTAGATTCGAATGATTCATGGT
Source organism: Haliotis rufescens (assembly GCF_023055435.1). Lineage (NCBI taxonomy): Eukaryota > Metazoa > Mollusca > Gastropoda > Lepetellida > Haliotidae > Haliotis > Haliotis rufescens. The sequence goes on along the minus strand of NW_025964383.1, from coordinate 18,781,149 downwards.
GGTTCTACCGGAGATCGGTCACGTAAACGTGAAGAGGAGTCACCACTGCTGTGGTGTGAAGATGAGGTGACATCCATCTCAAGAGGCTCAAAGTAATTGTGAACATCTACAGATGTTTCAGTGATATTAGGGATCTTTGTAGAAATTTTCTTGTTTTGTTTCTTCTTTTGTTTTTTGGGCATTTCAGTTGATGGTTTGTTGGTAGCTGGTATATCAGGAGTGGGTGTAGATGGGGCCACAACCTGAGTCACAATGATAGAATCTGAAGACATTTCACCTGGGCTGACAGCATGAGTTGTTTGACTGTCACATGATGTTGTCAGAGGCAGCGGGTGTTCAGAATGTGTCCACGTCAAGTCCGTCTGACATTCTATAGATCTACTGGTTGAAGGGCGAGAGACAGCAGCAGCAGCAGCATAAGATTGTTTGGATGAAGGTGTCCGGCTATCATAGAGTTTTTTCGCATCAAAGTAACTGACGTTGTTTTGACATTTGATTGTCAAAATGTCTTTTTCACGTGTCCAAAAAGGACAGGATTTTGATGACGCTACATGTTGACCCTTACAATTTGTACATTTCAGGTCTGCTGTACAGCCTGAACCATCATGATTTCCACCACAACGGTGGCAAACAGTCGGACGATCACATGATTTGGAGCCGTGCCCAAACTTCTGACATTTGTAACACCGGAGTGGATTGGGGACATACACCTCCACTCCGATGTTAAAATAGCCTGCCTTAATAGATTGTGGAATTGTTGAAAGAGAAAAGGAGAACAAATAAGTATTTGTTGGAATTAAATTTTCACCATCTTTTCTATTGAAACGTTTCACTGATGTGACATTCTGTGATTTAAGTTCTTCCAAAATGTCATCTTCTGACATTTCAGCCAGGCAACGAGCTCTGTCGCGGATGATCCCTCGACTCGAATTCAACGTTCTGTGTTCAGAAACAACAACTTCTGTGTTAGCAAAGCTAGTACATTTTTGCTGTCTCCGTGCACACTCCACCAAAAGAGAGCCGCTCCGGAGCCGTGAAACATTCTTCACCTCACCACAGATACCTTCAATGGCTTTAGATATTGCAAAGGGATTGATTTTCAAAGGTAGTTGATTATGTGATTCCACTACGATAAACCGAGCCCAAGAATTTGAAGTTCGTGAAATAGAAGCATCGTCGTCAGATGAGAAAATCTCAGCTTCCAGACGTCTCTTCTTGTCAGTGCGGTTTGAACCAGAATGATTGTGTGCCATAATGAAAGTAATTGATTCAGCACCCCTGCTCCCCACCCACCATGGAGTGCTACAAAGAGCGATGTTTTCCTGCACCGGATCTCCAACATGCAAACATCAGGGATACAGAGGTGTTATACTCCAGTAAAAACAACATGAATAGCTGCATTTGTCTAACAAATAAAATGCCAGGCTGGTCCGGCCCATGACAAGAAATTGAAGACATACAGAACTCAGAGGTCGAAAGTACCAGATTGGCCCATGAGCCACCGCCTTCTGGCGTAAGACTCTAGGCAATGTATTCAATCCAAAAGTTAGAATACACACAAGTTATGGACGGCCAAGGCCAAAATATACATTAAAATACAACACACGTGTGCATATACAATATTACGCACAGGGCCTGGCATGACCAGCCGATTGATAAGACCGGGCCCATCTTACCACCCGTCTAGGCGAAGTAAGGGTCGAAGTAGTGTGTTGGGCAAAGGAACACAGTTCCAGGAACCAATGCCCTCAACTACCAGACTCCCGTCCTCCGCCGACACAGGGACGCAACCCACGGCAAACAGGTTGCCCATTTTAGTCGCCTCATACGACCAGCAATGGGAGGCTGTGGAAATATTCTGCCCCGGTTCCACACGGGGGAAGAGCGATTAGCGTTACCCAGCACTCACCACGAGGAGGTTGCTCTTCACGAGTGCCTAAGCCTTAAATAAATTAAATAAAGAAACCTTTTATAGAATATGTAGGTGCCGAAATTCAGTCCGGGCAGGGAGATGGAATGGTGTTGGCGGTGTAGGAAGCAGGTAGATGAGAACGTGGAATGTGTTTCCAGGTTACGTTTTTGAGATAATTGGTGTGGCCCTGAAGAGAGCTGTTTGAATAGTAGTAGTTGTCTATTCACATGGATGGGTAGTCTTTGATCTGACCAATTGCTGTGTGTCACAGGATGAATCCAGGGATCCATGGATTCAAGCAGCTGCAGCACACGCTGAAGCTGATTTTGAATGGTCTGTAAATAGAGAATCTCACCCGAGTGTCTTTTGATAAAAGTGGGAAAACTCCTAGGCTACCTGAGGATCTCACCAAAGTGATATCTCCTGTGGGAGCCAGTTTTGGATGATAAATATTGTTGCACGATTGTCATCTAGTCACTCAACAGCGTGAGTAGGTGATAATCTGCTCTAAGGCTTTATTTTAATGAGACTGGCCGTTTCAGAGTCTGAGGGCTGTGATGATCCTCTATGTCACAGTAACTGTAGGGATAAGGGCAGTCAAAACTGCAATGGCCTTCGTTTCTTCCACAGTTTATATCATACTTGCTGCTGCTGTTGTTGGGTTCCATCTCCTGTGTCATCTGTAATGACGATGTCGTTGAACACCACACATTGTGTGGCTAACCATAGGATAAAAATGGTCATATGTTTGGAATTGTAGGAGGACGCGAGATTAGAGCCGTTTGAGTCATTTGTGTGCCCCTACAATGCCATCACATCATAGACATGGTAGAATACATTCCATAAAGTAATGACGACTTGCATGTGAATAAAGAAATGGAGATGGACATACTCTTAGAAGAAGATCCAGACTGAATGTGAGAGGGACATGGACGACAAAGACATAAAGCAGGGATGAATACCTTCCGAGGAAATATATGATGCACTGTATAAATCAAGAATGAAGATCAGTTTTGCTTTGCATGTATTCTGGTGGTTACCAGTCTTCCTTTTGCAAACAAACCTGGTGATGGACAAAAGAACTGAGAGTCTTAGACCAGCACAGTTCAAAATGGCCATCAACTTATTTTATGAGTTCAACATCCCAGAAGGTCTGTGTAGAGTTTAGACAGTGTTTAGCTCTATACTATCAGCTGAGGTGGTGAGGTGAAAAGGTGTTTAACGTCGCGTTTTTTATATATATTATATTATAGCAACATGCATGCACGTGTGTGTGGCTCCTTGTACTAGTCTGGACTAATGCCGATTTTATAGTGCTAGCCGACTGAGATACCAAGCCACAGTTTAACACGTATAACACGTTCAGAAACAGTATTGTTTAACGTCTATGGTATGACGCGATCAGGGATTGAACCCCCGACCTTCCCCTCTCCAGGCAGACGCTCTACCACAAGACTATGGCGGCGGTCAGCTGAAGGTGTATTCACAAGATCTACTCAATCGTCTACTGTACAGGTGTGACAGACTTTATCCCACAAAGATCCTCCACCTGTACCATCACGATCGCCATTACGCCATTACGCCATTACAACCATGCCAACCTTTTGAGGACGTGGTGAGTATTGTGAAGCGTGTGGCAGTACACCACATGATCATCCCTGCAAATAAGAGTGTCACTGAAGGTGATGAAGAAAAAGAACTGCAGCAATGCAAGTTTGTCGTCTATGACTTAGAGTGAACCCCAACAGAAGAACCAACCTGTGTGTGATATATCTGGGCTGATGAAAATGCATTGTTTAGGCGTCTGACCGTTTGTCTGAGATCTGCCTAAGGCAAGGACAAATACCTGGCTGTGTCAAAATGTTTGAAGAACCCACTACCCTGAATGAATATTGGGTGATGAGTCTGACAGAAAAGAAGAATCACAGGGCACTTGCTCATTCATGCACATCATCCAAGAAACTCAGGATCAAGATTATGCCACGCCATTACAACAAGATGATGAAAATGATGATGAACCAGAAGATGACAGAAAACCTCGCCTAGTCTTGACGATGACATCTTGGTGATTGCTCACAATTACCGTGGTTATGACGGACACCTGCTGTTACAGCATCTACACCATTATATTGTGAAACCACCATGGTGGTGGGGCTTCTGATTTTAAACGATTCATGGAACTTGGCTCTGCAGCAGTTTTAAAAAACGATTACAGTGACTGAACGCATAAAAAGCTGCTTCTCATAAGACTGAAGCTGACAAAAGTTATCCATGTTCCCTGCTGACTGTAGCGAATTCTTGACCTGCAATGTCAAGTGTCACTTTGATCCAGATGAGGAATTGCTGGCCTACTGTCAGAGTGATGTGGTAAGTTTGCGTCAAGTCTGTACAAAGTCATCAATCATGTAGTGACTCTACCTCAAGACTTTCATGCTGACCTTTTCGAAAACTGTTTTTGACACCAAAGACAATTGCCATTAAACCCCTCTCCCTTCAGAGGCTTCATTGGCTCAACTGGGTAATGCATAAACACCTTGACCTGCACACACAGTATGTCATTAATGTCACATACTATGCTGATGGCTTAAACTGTGATGTGACTCCTAGGCACGAATTGTGTATAAATGTTTCGGTTGTTTCTGGCATGGATGTCCTTACTGTTACAAGACAGACCGATGTGAAACACACACCACCTGGGTACTGTGCATTGGAAATGGTACCATTAAACTCTATATCGTCTTTCAGTATTACAGCAACACTCTGATGTCAACCATGTGGTGACCGGTTGTGAATGTAATTTTCAGCAAGAGCAGAAAGGCCAGAATGACGGTATGAAAGGACAACATTGTTATATGCCAGAGGCGTTGGATCCCAGAAATGTCTTCAACTTGTGTTGTTGACCTAGGGCACCTGTGCAAGTCGGATCATTAACATTTTGTGACTGCAAATCACAGACCGAGATATAATACCTCTTGCTCAGTTCTACCATTTGGAAGCAGCATGCCAGTAGCCCGTAGGCGTCCATCATCACATTCGTATTGTTTGAAGAGGCAATGTAGTCGTTTCCAGAGCCACTGTTAAAGGCTGTTGCCCAAAATGTTCACTATGATCCATAAGGCGTACTTGTGGAGATGCTTCCATATAAATACAAAGAGTGATGTCATAACCATTTATGAAGCTACCCCCTGTACGATGTGCTCTCCTCTCTCTTGCATTACTTGGCACAGGAGCAAACCATGGCCGAAGTCAACACCTGCTGCTACCACTTGTACAGGTGGAGGTGGGGGTCTGCCTTTACCACACTGGCAGAAACACATGCATTGATGATTTGCTTGGAGTCAATACCAAAGAGGCAGAGGCTGGTGTGTTGCAATGAATGAAAAATCATCGGTACTTTATGCCTCTTCACCTCATCATCGAACCACGCCCATTACATGGTACTGTTTAAAAACCCCATAGATGCCTCTAAATTGATCACTTGGCCATAAATGTTTTTTCCAGGATAGATTGCCTTTATCATATGATAATGACATCCTGGTCACCCACCATGATAAAAGAAGATCTCTTTTGTACCCAAAAGCCGTCTACATTCCAATGCAAAGGAAAAACATAAATGGAGAACACAATCCAACCAAGGGTTCAGTTGACTCTTATCTGTCAACTGACACAGGTCAAACCAACCCAGCTACTCTACTGCCCCAGTCACCCACTGAATTCTTTTAAACCATCTGAAAAAATTTAGTCTACCCTGGGTTGTGGTCTAATTGAACAGCATCGGCCTGTAAAAAGATGATTTGCAGTGATATCTTGTACACCTCGTTCCTGTCAGTACTCATCCTCCTACTCCACTATCTCCCACCTCGACCCCCTTTAGAGCCTTGACCCAAGCTCCAACACCCCTCACCAGTCCCCAACCACCACCCAATTCTATCACTACCAAATAGGGTCCAAAACTTGCCTCCATACAGCAATGTGCTTAAGACGCTGGCTCTGTAGACAGCAATCTTGCTGTGGGCTGTCAGCTTGCTGTTCCCCTACACCCTCCTCGTCAGTCCAGCATCCAAAGACTTGTCTATGATGGTTGAAATGTAGGTGAACTGGTTCACCAGCTCCAGCTTGAAGAAGTTGATGCTCGACGCTTTGGTCCATCACGTTTGTCTTATATCATCTGCGTTTCCTGAATGGGCTGCCACAGCCATGTCGACTGACAAGAGCATATCTCTCACAAGGGCTTCATGCACCTTAGCTTTTGTATTCACGTGACCAAGATTGAACAATTTCCCATCCAATCTTATGTGGAGGTAGATGGTTCAAAGACGGGCTTTAGCATAAGTATGAAGAAGATTCCAAACAGGGTAGATAACAAGAAAACAGCCCTGCTTTACTCAACGGCAAATGTCGAAAGAATAGTTTCTGCTTAACATTTTGCAAATGTCAAAGTCAAGTATCTGGATAAGAAGGAAAGCATCAGCCAAATGCAACAATGCACATGATTTCCATATAAAGGTAATGCCCATTGCCTTGATTTAAACACCATGATATTAAATGAGTGAGTGAGTGAGTGAGTATGGTTTTACGCCGCTTTTAGCAATATTCCAGCAATATCACGGCGGGGGACACCAGAAATGGGCTTCACACATTGTACCCATGTCGGGAATTGAACCCGGGTCTTCAGCGTGACGATCGAACCACCAGGGATCGAACCACCTTTAACCACCAGGCTACCCGACCGCCCCCATGATATTAAGACAACCATTGAGCCATCACATGGCTACATGATGCTATCCATCGTCTGTGGCACAGGTTCCAGACCCATAGAGAAATCATGGATCGACCTCATTCAGGCAGATCAAGATCAGTAGTTGGTGGCATCACTCTTGGACCGTTCCTGGCTTCTGATTGGTCGGGGCAGGGCATTGTAGGTCATGGGTGACGTCACGATGACGTCACGTCCGGTTCCGGTGGTGACTGCGTATCCAAGATGGCGGCATTTTCTGTTCCGGTTGCGCGCGCCTACAAGATGACGGCACGTCCGTTTCTGACGGGCCATCTCCCCATCCAAGAGGGTGTAACGGCGCCTCCAAGATGGTGGTGGCGAAGCTGGTGGTGGTGGTGGTAATTTTTGTGGTGGTGGTGGCGGTGATGTCACTTGTCATATAGGTGATGGTGTTGGTGATAAGCCATGGACGTGGTTTTTACAACGAACATGTGCACAGACATGACAGAGGTACAGACAGACAATGTAGATGACATTTATAGATGGTGCCTGTCGCTGGATTGTAGCCATCGACACTGTACCGTTGTTTGCCCTCTCCACACATGAACTCTTTTTCACTTCCATTCCTGGCGTGCTGGAGGTGCAGATCAGGAACGGTCCTGACGAGATAACTTAACCAGTGCACACAGGCCTGGGAATAGTTCCTCTTGGGTTGGTAGCCTTGAGGTGAAAGAATGGCTATGGTATTGGGTTTCAGATCGTGTTTTCGGAAGTATTTCATGGTGAATGCAGTGGCTGTCATCACCTCTACAAAGGGATCCATGTGAACAGTCCTGATGGAGTTCTGTCGCAAGTCAGCGCATCCACGTCTCAAAATGTCGACATAATTCTGACAGTAGGCTAAGAGTTCTTCTTGCAAGTCAAACAAGGCTCCTTCTTGAACTTTCTTCGTATGCCACTGGAGGAAGGCTGCGCGTTTCTTGGGAGACATGCCATCGGGATTGGACATGACGCCTGATGGATAGAGACCTCTGTAGGTCTGGTTGGCTTCAGTATGGAAAAAGTGTGGAAAATACCCTTTCTTCAGTTTATTCAGTCCAAAGAACTTTGGAAATGCTTTCAGAGTGTAGGGTCTGAAATGGTGATGTTTTCTTCTTCGTCTCCTCACCCTCCTCCTCAACGGGGTGGGCGTCCACCTCCATGGCATCCTTTACCCTCTCCCTCCACCTCCTCTTTCCCCTCTCCCTCCACCTCCTCCTCCTGGGGGATGGACGTCGCTGACGTTTTGTCGGAGGATGGGTTGAGAGGGTTCCATCCTGTTTTCTTTTACCTAGCCGTGCTGTTGTCCCTTTGCGTGCGCAACCATCCTGCTCCTCCTCTTGGTTCTTCTTCTTCTTGGCTTTTTCCGCCAGAGTCGTCAACCAGACACACACATCGAGTAGTGTGGTGTGGCCTTGAAACAAGATCTCGCGGCTTAAACCGTAACCTTCTTCTCTCCATAGACAGTGTTCGCTCAAATCCTTTGTCGCTTCACCAATGCATCGTCCGAATCCTAACTGCACCACGCACAAATTTGGGATGTGCTCCCCCTTGCTTACATTCAAAATCATAGAAGACGTATTTGACGTTGTCTCGTTGGATTTGGTTGTAGCATTCCTTCTCTTCCCCTCCTCCTCTTCATCGGGGGCTTCACAGAGGGGAGTCTTGTAACAGCGATAGTCTGGGGTCAAGGGTTATCGACACAGTAAGCAGGGACGTTCTTCATCTGAGCACTCATGGTGAAGCCATAGTGGTCTCCAAGACGTGGACCAGCTTAAAACGATTGTTAATCGATTGACAGGTGCTGGGTTTTCCCTCTGACGGTGCCTGGAGATGTTTGGTGTAACAGTGTTGATTTTGGAACCTGCATTGACATGTCAAGCAAGGGATCCCGTGCTCTTCATTGGGTCCACAATAGCTTGAGTGGAGGCAGCGATGGCACCGGTATTGCTTGGTGCAGGGATGGTGATCGGGATGATCATAACGTTGGTCGCAGAGTTCGCAGTAAATGACAGATGCATAAAAGGCTTGCATGGAAGTGATCACATCTTAGTGGTGATCATGATGGAATACATGCAGCACGGTGGCGTTGGGTGGAGCCTCATCACACTTGTACATCAGTCTCTGGTCCACCTTTTGACTGTAGACTTTCAGTTGATAGTTCATTTGGGCCAAGGCACGTCCCATGCGTGTTAGGTCATCCAGGCCCCGACAGGGACCTTCAGGAATGCCAAGGCGCCGAAACACGTCCCGTGCCCGTATGCCTTGAACGTCGACTTGATCCGTTCTCGTCAGTCTCTTTCTCTGGGTGGACCATTCTTGGCAAGAGGGGTTGGACTTCTGGGCATAATGCTGTGCCACCACAAGGGTCCTTACCAAACAAGATTGATCTTCGTTCTTGATCAGTACAATGCCTTGTTTGCGTTCTAAAAATGCTTCAAGTCCAACCATGTTTTTCAGACAGCCACTGCCTGATACTAGCCTGTCGGGAGCTGCCACATGTACTCAAGTCACAACCATGGTGGCATCGATGTTCAGGGCTTTGTTGGATTGTTGGACTTTTTCTATGGCATGCAAGATATCTACCCCATGGAGATCTTCAAAGCGACGAAAGGGAATCTGTGTGGGAATGTTTAAAGCGGGGTGATCGATACCTAGAATTTCCTATGAAAAAAACAAACACAAGGGTCAGGTCGGTTCGAAAAAAACGAGGCTCAGTCCAGGCACCGAAACGGATGAATCGGCGTGTGGCGTTTTGGACCAATCAAAACAGGGGCCCTTTTGATCCACTCTCAAAGTTGAAAAAAATTAATTGTGTTGTCTGCACACCTAAGAAAAACAAGATAAAAAAAAGCTACCCATCAGAAACTTGAGTTGTCGTCCAATCAGGAAGTAGGGTTTCAATATCTTCAAACCAATAGATGCTCTCTTGTCATCACTTTTCCAATGGAAAAAACACAACGGTCGGGGCGGTTTGGATAACGGACCAATCAGCGTGCAGCGTTTTGGTACCAATCAAAACAGTGAACATTTTGATCCGCTCCCTACACCACGTTCATATCTGTCCATGTAGGTTCACCTTTAGAAATTTAGGCATTCGTTCCACAACATGATCGTAGCACTAAGGTGATCGCCTGAGACGAACGACTGTCATCACGTCATAATACCCGATGATGTTGTTTGTGAAATTTTGTTGCAAGATCCTTCGGCGATACAAGGTTGCTGGGTCTTCGACAGTGATCTATCATCTCCACACGCAATCGACACATACCCTGCTTGTTTTGCCAACAAACAATCCAAAAATCCAAAAGAACCCACACACTCCCCAGTTCTCTTGGAGGCACACGCCTACGAGTGACACCACGCCTCTATGTATGTTTGTATGTATGTGTACACGCGAGTGGCATCATGTTTGCATGGAGACACGAGTCAAACACCACGTACGAGGGGATATCAAACAGTTTTGAGCCTCACACAGTATTCCTGGTCGAATGGTACAATGTGCTACCCCTGATGTACATGAATGTCTTAGCTACTGATACTATGTAGAAACATATTGCTGGCTGCAATTATTTTGTCACAACACTTCGTGAGAGACCTTCCCCCAGTGAATTGGCAAAATGGACACATCTGAAAAGTGGTGAAAAAGTTCCTTGTCCTAGAGGGTCAACCTGCAAAACAGGTGGAAGAGCGTTTGACTGCAGTTTATGGAGAGTCTTCCCCATCATCTGCAACTATCAAACGGTGGGTGAAGGAATTTCAGGGTGGCAGAGAGAACTCAGAAGATGATGCCCGGTTCGGACGGCCATCAACCAGTACCAGCCCTGAAAACATTGACACTGTACACAAACTAGTGATTGAAAACCGCCGTATTACTCTCCATGAGCTAGAAGAAACAACAGGCCTATCATATGGATCCATACATAATATAATTCATGGCAAACTCCACATGTCCGAAGTGTGTGCCAGATGGGTCCTGAGAATGCTTACAGATGACTTGAAGCTATCAAGGGTCACTATCAGTGGAACCTTGCTAACTCGGTATAACGCCAACCCAGATGATTTTCATTTTAGGATTGTAACCAGTGATGAAACCTGGGTTTATCGTTATGATCCGGAAAGCAAACAGGAGTCGATGGAATGGAAACACGCCACTTCTCCAAAGACAAATAAGTTCAAAGCCACCAGATTCACCAAGAAGGTTGTGATGACCATCTTCAGGGACAGCAAAGGAGTGATTCACATCGACTACCTGCCCCATGGCACCACAATGAATGGGGAGTATTACACCAAGTTATTGAAGCAGGTGCGCCAATCCATCAAGGTGAAACGCCGTGGAAAAATCCGTCGTGGGATTCTGCTTCACCAGGACAACGCACCAGTCTACATGAGCCGTGTTGCAATGACAGCTATGCAAGAATGTGGCTCCGAACTCCTCCCTCACCTACCCTATTCTCCAGACCTAGCCCCCAGTGACTTCAACCTCTTTCCCAGGCTGAAAAAACACCTCTGGGGCCGGAGATTTGAAGATGACGATGAGCTAACTTCTGCTGTGGAGGGTTGGTTAGGGGACCAGAATGTTGACTTCTACCAATCGGGCATCAGTGACTGGCAAACTAGGTGGAACAAGTGTGTGGAGTTGGGAGGGGACTATGTTGAAAAATAAAGTAGTAACCATCCTATTTTTTTACGTTTTCTGTGTCAGGCTCAAAACTTTGTGATATCCCCTCGTATGTCTATCGATCTCTCTCTATCCTTATAAATATATGTATGTACAAATATCATAAATAATCATATGTATAACCGTCTGTTTGAAAACATGCATGACACTACGTTTGCATGGAGACACGAAGTACATCACGTTTGCAAACGTCACGCATGTGTATCGATCTATACTTCTAGTAATGTCTGTTTGTAGTCACGCGTGGCACCACGTTTTGCATTGAGACACGCGTGACACCACGTTTGCATGGAGACACGAAGTACGTCACGTTTGCATGGAGACACGCATGACAGTACGCATGTAAACATACACGAGTGCCAACTCCTCGGCATGGATGAGCGAGTGACAACGTCATTATCATAATTATAAACGTCTGTTTGAAGACACGCGTGGCACCATGTTTACATGGAGAGACGTAGTACATCACATTTGCATTGAGACAAGTAGTACACTTTTTTGCGGTAGAAGGCGACTATGCTTGTCGTAAAAGGCGACTTACTGGATCGGGTGGTCAGGCTCGCTGACTTGGTTGATACATGTCATCGATCCCAATTGCATGGATCGATGTTCATAATATAAATCACTGGATTGTCTGGTCCAGACTCAATTATTTACAGACTGCCGTCATATACCTGGAATATTGCTGAGTGCCGCGTTAAACAACAAACCAACCAACCAACCTCAAAGTTTACCATCATGTCATAATACCCGATGATGTCATTTGTGGAATTTGTTGCAAGATCCTTCGCCGATGTGACGTCAACCTAGCAACAAAGTTGCTGCGTCATCGACTGTGTATAAGCTCGTCTCAGTGATCTCCAAACGTCATCGCCACACCAGTAAGTGTCCTGTCAGTAGACAGGTGGCAGGCTATCCGTGCTGTGCAACACAGCACCTATGTTGGTGAAGAGTTAGTCTCTCACGATCAAACGGCCCTTTTTAGGGCCACCCATCTCTCCCGAAAGAATGCTTTTCATCCTTTGCTTTGACTACCCTCTCATCACCCAACCACCAAAACAAAACAAAACCTCTTCTTCTTCTTCCCTCCTCCTCATTCCCCCTCCTCCCTCCCTCCCCTCCCCTCCGCCGCCGCCACCGCCATCTAAAAGGCGCCATGCCGCCCTCTTGGATGGGGAGATGGCCCCTCGGAAACGGACGTTTCTTAATGTCACCCATGACCAACAATGCTCTGCGCAGGTCACGTGACCAAACAGACCAATAAGAAGCCAGGAACGGTCCCAGAGTGATGCCACCAACTACTTAGATCAACTACCAGAGCTGAGAAACGTAATGTCATTCTCACAGCTTTACGCCAAAGGTTCACAACAGCAAGAGTATTCTCTCTCTTGTATCTGCAAATAGTTTGACATACTACCTTTTAAAATGGCGATCCTTAGCAAACTTTGAGTTGTATATTATAAGATGGAAATGAATGTAAAACATGGCTTGATACCTAAAGAATCATTATGGCATTATTATCACACTAGTTACTCTTATGTTATTAAGTCACATTTTTCTTCTGTTTCAGATGACAATGTTGTGATAAGATTCGCTTGAAAATGAACGGTTGTCCGAAGTATGGAATCAGGTATGTAAAAGTTTCAAATCTGAATATGATCCGTGAAGATCCAGGGTAGAAGATCGATCAAATTGCGTGGATCGATGATCATGTTGTCAATCACGGGATTGTTTGGTCCAGACTCGATTATTTACAGACCCCTGTAAATTACCATATAGCTGGAATATTGTTGAGTGCGGCGTTAAACAACAAACAAACAAACAAAATCGCGGTGCTGAGTTGCGTCCCTGGACACGCAAGAACCTATAATAGTGGGTTCGAAACCCTGGTTTGCCCCAATTATGTTTCTAGGTTTGTCAGCACCATACCCTTCCTCGTGGGGCAAACGTCTGAATAATTTCGGGCTTTCCTCCCACATTAAGCTGACGTCGTGATATAAACTGGAATACTGTTGAAAGCGGCATTGAACTCACCTCACTCAGTATATCATCTCAGCATCATGTTGAATCAGCTCATATATTTGCACAATTGTTTCTGTTCATTTCAGCATGTGGAGGCTGCGCTGAAGAAATAAAACTGAACAAATACACAGAAAAGAACTGGTTTGTGCTTCACGCCCGTGCATCTCTTATCAACCTACCAAAGGACCACATTAACAAAAGGGAGTGGAAGAAACACCGGGATCAGTTTATACTAAAGTACAAACAATATATATCAGCTCTGCGAAATAGTGGCGGAGGGATTGTATTTGTACACATACAAGATCTGGATCCCACAGATTGGTGCTTGGACCATTTCCATGAGCTTGTAGATGATCGGCTAAATCTGTTGATAGAAGATGGCAGTTTGTTTGTAAATACATACAGAAAAGACTGGTTCTCAGATGAAGGTGAAAATAAGGGAATCATAGTAACCATCGTTTCACCATCTGCGAGTGTTGTCACTGTCAGTTACAACACAAAACTACCTCTTGACGGAAGCATTGTTGACTCATCGTGTGCGACAATAACCGAGCTTCTACAACACCGTGAGAGGATTAGGGAATCAATACCAACTATCCGAGGATTAGACAGCATTAAATTGCGTGAGAGCAGAAACATTCAGGTGAAAACTATTTTGGCAAATTCTGTCAACTTTGATGACATTGATACTGTTACTAATTACATTTGGAAGGATCTTAAACTAGGATTCTATGTGAGTGCTTTTACCAAACTCGAAAGCGGGGGTTCATTTTATGTTGGAATTGAAGAAAAACCAAAGTCGTATGGCAATTACATATCAAAGTGCCTGAACATCACTGGTTTTGAATGTATGTTCTCCAGAGAAACATTCATAGATCGCTTAAAAGAGAAAGCTCAGGGTGAAACACTCATTCTTGCTGATACTGACATCGTTGTAAAAACAGACCTTATTGATGCAGTATTCCATCAAATGGACGATGAACAAAACACCTATGTTCTCGAAGTAGCAGTGGCAGCTGTTCAGGGACTGGTGTTTTATGACAGAAACGGACCAGAGGCATATGAACTTGGTGAAAATGGTGGCATCACGCGGATAGACACAAAGAGCTGGCGGAGACGTATTTTGAAAAATCTCATCGCAACATCTTAAATGTGGACATGGATACGCACTTGTAAGTACCATGTAATAATTAAGACGTTCCTGAGAGCAAGCAAATGACACGACATTAATACAGAATCTGAAACTTACCACTTTTGTCACTGCATATTATAATTTACATTTACATAAATTTTAAATAAAAAAAGCAAATTATCCAAAGCAGATCATATGCAACATTCCTAAGCATTGAGTTTGGGATACCATTTTATTTGCCTTTTTTTTTTCAATAAAAACATTATAGAGTACTTAAGATAAATACCACGAACAGATCACATTAAGCCCCTATCTCACAAACACGATTTAAGAAATTGCCAACACGATTTAAGAAAATTTGAAAAATCGTGTTGATTCGTGCTCGACCTTGTGGTTTATGCAAATTTCTTAACAAAACACGACCCTCATACGACCAAAAACGACCCCCATACGATCTTCATAAGACTGAAAACGACACTCATACGACCGTCATAAGATATTCATACGATACAACACGATTTAACCTCATTTAACACGACCCCAATACGACTGTCATACGACCAAACACGACTGTCATACGACCAAACACGACGCCCATACGACTTAACACGAATCAACACGACCGACATACGATTACACCCGAATCATTACGATGTCCATACGACTACAAAAATAGACACGATCTCCATACGACTGAGCAAATCCTTTATACAACATATTTTTGTTTATTTTGGTCACGTGGGTCATGTAGTATATAAGCTGCATTGCAACAGCATTTCTGTGTCAGTCTTCACTGGCGATTTTGGTGGTGGTTCATAGGTTTCAGCTCACTCATCTTGTGCCGGGGTACCGGGTGGATGTTCATCCATGGTTGGTGGTGAAGGATGTTTCTCTTTCGAAGATTTTGCTTGGAGGAACTTCCATTTCGGCCGCCTGAGGTTTGGCATGGCTGTAGAATGAGCTTTCACTTTCAAGGGCTTTCCCACGTTCTCACTCAGTCACGTGATTAAAACCATATGAAGGCCGAATGAGTTTCTTCCCACGCTCCCCGACACGACTGAACACGATCTTCATACGACTGAACACGATCTTCATACGATTGAACACGACTGTCATACGACCTTCATACGACCTTCAAACGACTGAACACAACTTTTCACGTGTTACGATGTAAGCCGAGGTGCGACGTCCATACGACCGCGCGCGACCGACCACGACTTAACAAGAATGAACACGAATGACTGCGCGACCTTCATACGTTCTCACACGATTTAAAGAAAAACGTTAAATCGTGTTCATTCGTGTTCAGATTCGTAAATGTGAGATAGGGGCTTAAGTTTTTTTATTCATATACATACAATCAAACACGTTTCAAGTTCAATTCATACTACCTTCACCTGCCACCACACGCACGCACGATCACGCACGCACGATCACACACACACACACACACACACACACACACACACACACACACACACACACACACACACACACACACACATATATATATATATGAAATCACAAATTGGTGTGGCACCTGAGATGCTTTACCTGACAGCTTGATCTGAGATGCTTTACCTGACAGCTTGACCTACATTGGTCTGAACATCATATACTATATAACTATACATTTGTAATGGGAAGTTATTTTTATATTAAGAACATAAGTAATTATTTTGTAAGAAGTCATATTAAAATCCCATTAACAATTGAAGACAAATACGTCTTTAGTGAGTGAGTGTGTATGGTCTAACGTCGCTTTGAGCAATATTCCAGCATATCACTGTGCGGGAAACCAGAAATAGACTTCACACATTGTACCCATGTGGGGAATCGAACCCGTGTCCTCGGCGTGAAGCGCGAACGCTTTAACCACTAGGCTACCCTCCTACTCCCTACCCCTGCCCTTAAATACGTTTTTCATGGGATGAGGAGTATTAATAGTAACATGTTTTTTCCAAATATAATAAAAGTCAGCAGACCGTCGATTTCATGCCAATAAAAGTCAGCAGACCGTCGACTTCATGCCAACAAAACCCTTATACTATATATTTCTTTGATATATTAATGAATGTAGTATAGTTCAAGAAATCAACGGCTGTCCTGTCCAAATATAATTTCAATTATAAACGTGTTTATATCTAGTTGAGATATAATTATGTCCAAAACTACATGTGAGTGATAAACATGACGAAAAGTCAAAATGTGTATTATTTTGTCACCAGAGTTACACTATCCTGTTTTTTTTACTAATTTGCATAACGATCTTCAAACTTCGAAGGTGTTCTCTCATTTCTAAATCAAAATCCTTTTATGCAAAAAGCCCCTGTTAACCAAAGTTTTTGACAAGCCATCAAAGTTTTCGCGGGAATTATCTTGCCAAGATGGATGCTGCGGAGGAAGAATGTTTTGCTGTTGTTATCTGTATTTTATGAATTGTCATGTTGCGATGTCCGGGTAGGCAAAGCAATATATTGTCACCGGATTGGCTGCAGAGTCCAGTGCCTATGTCAGCTATCTAAGAATGAACAGGAAAACGTTCAGGTTACCTCTTGAAAAAGTGAGGCCCTACATTCAAAGGCAGGCCCATGGGGACCCGGGGTAGACAAGAATGTGTTCTCAGCATCCCATTGCTGGTCGTAAAAGGCGACCGACTTGCGCCCCTGCGTAGGCAGAAGAAGGGAGTCTGGTGGTTGAGACACCGGCTATAGTGTTCCTTAGTCCAACACACCACTTAACTTTGCCTAGACGGATGGGCCCGATCCTATCATTCGGCTGTTCATGCCAAGCCCTGTGCATAATATTGTTTGTACACACGTGTGATGTATTTTAATGTATATTTTGGTCTTGGCCATGTATCGCTTGTCAGAATTCGCCAATTATTGAGGATTAATTTGCCAAGAGTCTTATGCCAGGTGGTGGGTCATGGGCCAATCTGGTGATGTGGATCTCCGAGTAATGTATGTCTCCAATTTCTTGTCAAGGGCCGAACCAGTCTAGCTTTCAATTGTTGTCGTTTGCATACGTGAAAAATGTAAGACATCTTCGTTCTGGCTCTCTTCTTGTAGAATGTGTTAAGAAACAACAATCCCACAGGCTGTTATCGATCAGTCAACTCTGATCGACCCATGGCAACTGCACCTGCCTTCGACATCACCAATGTGACGCTCAGTCTTCACCAGCACCTTCAACTTCTCAGGCAGAGAGTCAGAATCCTCCTGATCCAGTCTTTGGGTAAGCTGCTACTGCAGCTGCCCATCTGACGAAAGTGGAAAGAAAAATGTTACGAAGAAAACAATCACTCAGGAATCTCTCTCTTTCAGAGGTACCTCTTCACAACTCCTATAGTGCTCTGGACATGGAAGTAGCTCCATCGTCACAGAGGTTTTCCTACTCGCGTTCGCGTGAGAGATTGCCTATTGAACCACCATGATTCATTCACCTACTATACTTCAATGGCACTGCAGAGGACGTAGACATATATTTAATGGCATTCAATTATTGATACAGGATTTTAAAGTGCTTGCCTTCAGTCTTCAGGAAACATATACTCAACAACAAAAGTTCCTGTGACATCATTGGTTTTCAATATTTAAGTCACAAAAACGCAACTGCTACAGAAAAAGATGCATTCCATGCCAAAGTTGACTTTTATACAAGCCCCATGCATTTCACTATGGGTATAAAAACATGTGCGTTAACGGGATTCCATATGCATTGTTTAGCATCGTGCTGACAACAACCACTAAGAAAAACAACAAAAGTACGCAATTATTCAACATTACGAAATGCCACGACTGTCCGAAAATGAGTGTCTGCGAGCCATTGGTATGCTTGAAGCAGGATCGAGTCAACGTGATGTAGCAAGACAATTTAACGTCCACAGAAACACCATTTGGTGTGTAGGGCAACGTTGGCAACAGACCAATACAGTCAGAGACCATCCTCGGAGTGGCAGGCCACGCGTAACCAATAATTGACAAGACAACTGGATTCGAACAACACACCTACGAAATCGATTCCAGCCAGCAACAGTGACTGCAAGAAGCATCCCTGGCCTTCGACGAATATCTTCACAGACCGTACGTCGCCGCCTCAGATGTGCAGGGATTGTCGCCAGAAAACCCGCCAGACGTGCCATTTTGACAGGAAACCACCGTCAAGCACGTCTACAGTGGTGCAGACAGCGTCTACGCTGGACGGCCATGCAGTGGGGACAAGTTCTATTCAC
This sequence comes from Haliotis rufescens, assembly GCF_023055435.1. Classification (NCBI taxonomy): domain Eukaryota; kingdom Metazoa; phylum Mollusca; class Gastropoda; order Lepetellida; family Haliotidae; genus Haliotis; species Haliotis rufescens. The sequence continues at coordinate 18,762,412 of NW_025964383.1, read as the reverse complement.
TGACGAGTCTCGTTTTCACCTCAGCCACAGTGATGGACGGATTCGAGTGTACCGACGTCGAGGTGAACATTACGTCAATCATTGTGTCATGGAAGAAGACCGGTTTGGGGGCGGCAGCGTTGTGGTATATGGTGGCATTACAGCAGGACAGAGGACCCATTTGATGGTGGTAGAGGGAAATCTCAATGACAGGGGTACTGCGTTGAGATCGTCTGCCCTGTTGTTCTACTGTTTTTAGCGTCGTCATTGCCCAGGCATTACCTGTCATAATGACAACGCCCGGCCTCATATTGCTCGTTCAGGAATCTCTTCAACAAAACAACATGAATGTCATCCCCTGGCCAGCTCGCTCCCCATGTGGGATGAGATGGATCGGTGCCTTCGACATCAACCATGTGTTCCACAGACACTCCAGGAACTTCGAAACATGCTCCAGCAGATAGGGACGAATATCCCACAGGACTGTGCGACACTGTGCGACACCTGGTCCATTCCATGAGACAAAGATGTGTTGCTTGCCTCGCAACCAGAAGTGGACACACACCCTAAGATTTGTAAATTGACATTTTGGCATGTTCATGCTTTTTTTCATGAAATCAAGCATTTTCTGAAGTCAGTATGGCAAATTATACCATTTGAACACTTACAGGAGTCTTTCATCTGTTGCAAACCGAAATTGTTTCAGATTTGGTAAAAAACATAACTGAAAAGAAGACGAGGAAGTCCTCGGCAGTTATTCAGACCATTTAATGGCAGTTTGTTCATCCTCATAGTCATAGGTAAGGCATGGCAGTTTGTCAACACACGCACACGGACAGCATGTGGTTACATAAAAAAGTATGAACCGGGTGCATACAACTGTTGAACCGAAAAGGAATGGCAGACAAACGAAATCACACACGACGACATGTACACAGCATCAGCAATAGGCAAACAGCCTTACTATTCTTACTATTATTGAACAGCATTCATTCATCCATTACTTTATGACAAAGCCTCCCCGAAATTTGGAACAAAATTTGGAAAATGAATAAAGTAATTCCCTTTAGGCATAGTCAAAATTATCATGAAGGCAAGCTGCATTAATGTCAGTTCTGTTCAATGGCACCAAAACAAGTCATTGGCAATACAATATAAAAGTTACATTTCAAGGCACAGATAATCAGTTACCATCTGGGAATTCTGGGAGTCTGATCAGTCACGTGATCTGCAAGGACTTGACTATGGCGCCACCTGCGCCTTCCTTTGATTTCACTGGCAGTGTAGACCACCTGTGGAAGGGATTGATCCAGACGTCTCATCAGCAGAACATTCGGAGTAATGGGGTCTATGTCACGCACATCACTAGACACATAACCCAATGGTTTAGAGTTCAAAATGCCTTCAATTTAAGCAAATCTTCACCGTCAGAGGGCCAAAACAGTCAATGCCAGTTGAATAAAAAGCTGGTTTGAATAATCGAAGTCGTGCTGATGGCAAATCAGCCATCTTGGGAGCTTCTGGCTTGCCTCTCCATTTCTGGCATGTTCTGCACTTGATACTTGCGAATTGCCTCCCTTCCATGTATGATCCAGAAAGTTCTTCTCATTTCCGCAAGTACCCGTTCAGGTCCACAGTGTTTAAGTCTTTCATCATACTCCTTTATGAGGAGTTGGGTCATGGCATGCTTTGGATCCAACACTACAGGGTGCTTCACGTCTCCAGGTAAGTCTTCAGATCTGTGTAGTCTTCCGCCTACACGGATAACCTTGTAGGTTCAATCATAAACAGGATCAAGCTTCAACAACCTACTACTGGAAGGTACGAGATTCCCAAATTCCAATGTAGTAAACGCATCTGGAAAGCACTGTCGCTGTGCAAGGCTGTAGAGATGCATTTCAGTTTGTGTTCTGGTATCAGCATCATCAGCCGCCCCATGAAGCACCTGCATAGTCTTGGTGACAAGATCATTCCAATCTGTACAACTGTTGGGATCAACAGTTAGATCAACATTCGATGCAGACAGCATGCACCTTGTTTTCACTTCACTGTCATCTACAGTGTCTGGCTGAATTTCAATCGGCCACTGGTCAGGAGATAGATGGAAGAAGGTAGGACCATTTACCATTGGGATTGATCATCACTTATATCTATCAATTCCTTGCCTTTCAAGTCATCTGCTGGATTGGATGCAGTGTTGATGTAATACCACTGAGAGGATTCAGTAAGGGTCTGTATCTCCACAACACGTGTTCCCACAAACACTTTATAGCGACAAGAGTCAGATTTGATCCATGTCTATACTGTTGTTGAATCACTCCAAAGCATGCTTCTGTGGATTTGCAATGTAAGTTCACTGGACAATACATCTGACAATTGAGCTCCTGCAAGAGCTGCACATAACTCCAACCGGGGCATGGACAACTGGCGCTTTGGTGCGCGTCTCATACGTGCTTGCAGAAAAGTGACATGAATATCACCATCATCAACAGTCCTCATGTATACAACAGCTTCATATGTCCACTCGGACGCATCACAGAAAATATGAATTTCCCGCATTGTTCCTTTAGGGTCAGTTCTCAATGTAGCATAACAACGTAGAAGTCGCACTTCACTGACATTTGGAAGCTGCAACTCATCCAAGTCATCCATCTGTCATATAGGACACCTTGTTCAATAGTTGCATCCCAGTCTCTCTTAACAGCCAACAGGTCCTGAACAATACACTTAGCTACGGCTAAGAAAGGCGCCAAAAATCCAATAGGATCGTGTTGGCCTGCAAGTATGTGATAAATCACTCTCAAGGTCAGTGAAGCATATTCTGTTTGCTTCTGCTTGTAACCCAGCTCATCAGTATTGATGTACCACAACAAACGTAAGGTTCTCTCAGACTGATCATCTCCACCCCTGTTCAGCCACATCTCGCACGAATCTGAACGGTCCTTGGATGGGACATCTTGCACAACAGAAGCATCATTACGGGTCCACTGTCGAACATGAAATCCCCCATCATCCAACAGATTCCCAATATCATGGATCAAGGTTCTAGCATCTTCACTAGTTGGCACACTGTCCAGGCAGTTGTCGACATAGAAAGCTTCCATAACAGATCTCTTGACATGTCCTTTGCCTGACCTGTGGTTCTTTACATGCCACTGTAGGGCGTAAGTAGCATATACTGGACTGCACGTTGTTCCAAATGGCAGTACTTGCCATTCATAAATGTTTGGTGCACCATGACATCTCATGTCACGCCACAGAAAACAAAGATGCAATCTGTCCCTCGGCAAAAGTCGCACTTGATGGAACATAGCCTTTATGTCCCCAGCAATGGCAACAGAATGCTGTCGAAATGTCAAAAGAACTCCAAGTAGGGATGGTCCCAACTGTGGTCCAGGTAACAATTTATTACTGAGATTTTTACTGTCATGTTCATAAGACCAATTAAACACCAACCTGTGTTTACCATTTTGTTCCACAACATGATGAGGAATGTACCATGACTCGGAAGTCTTCCTGTCCTCCTCGTCACTAATAACTTGTACTAGTCCATCATCAACTAACTTGTGAACAAGATCACTGTGAATTTCTGCCCTTGCTGGATGATTCAGTAAACGGCGCTCCATACGTTGAAGTGTTTGGATCATATCTTCTTTTGAAGCCTCAAACACTGTGTCATCGAATCTTAACAATGGAGTTGCATATCGGTAGACACCATTCATCCTTCTTCAGATAAGGCATCACATCCATTTTCCACAATGCCTGAACGTCAGTCATGAGACTAGTAGATTCCAATTCAGTGAATAATACTGTTTGGGTCCTAACTTGCTGCTGTACATTGTGTGTTCCTTGAAGTGACCAGCCCAGTCTGGTATGCACAGCAATTGGAAAACCACTTGGTCCACTTCTAACTGGCTCTTGAGGTACGATCAGTTCAGCCAAGTCTGAACCAATCAGAATATTGCATTGTCAGTATGGGGCAAAGGTAAGTCTCTGATATGTGCCTACTGTTTCTGGAGTTCAGCCACTGGGTATGTATATTCAGATAAAGACAAGTTGCTCGATGTGAAGGCATTTAGCACATTGTATCTTGTTTCTGGCATATCCTTTGCAGATACCTGAAGATTCACAGACTGTCCACTGCACACATATGGCTCACGCAGAATTGTTGTAAGCAAAATGGTATCTGGTTTCTCCAAAGGATCAAGAGACTTCACAGCGGAATCAAGAATCATGGTTCTTTGAGATCCGTCATCAAGGATTGTGTAAGCATTCATGCTTCGGCCGTGTCCGTACAAAGTAACCTCAACAGCTTTCAACATGGTACTAAAGGGTTTGGATGGCTGATCAAGATATACTTCTGCAGGCGAGGAAGAGGTCTTTGAAAACATCACCTTCTGTGCAGTCATATGTCTGCATGCATCATGTAGGGCAGTGAGATGCAACTCGGTACATAGTTGACATGGTGTCTTTAGGTTACAGTCCTCTGGTTTATGTTTTCTTGCACATCGAAAACATCAATCTCTCAACCAAGATTCAACTTCCAAATCAGAAAGTTTCTTAACCTCTGGGCATGTATTCAGAAAATGATCCGTTGATATACATTTAGGACAGTAGCCCTTTTACTTTGGTTTGACCTTCACCTGTTGACCCTGTTGTCTGCCAGTGTAGAATGTTGATGCAGAACTTGTTTCCTTACTTTGTTGGCTAGAGACAACTGTTCGTCGAAACATTCGCTTATCAGACTTCATCGAGTCACTTTTAGGCACTGCTTGATAAGATAATTTCTTGGCCCTTGATTTTAGCTGTAACCACTGGTCAAGGTGGGTCAAATTGTATGTTGCATTAGAACCAGAATCATACAGTCCCTGTTTGATACAGTACTCTGTAAAGTTATCACGCATCCCATGTGGAAGCTTGGTGATCAGAGTTGACACATGTGAAGCACAATATAGTTCAGCTCCACTCTGCATGGATTTCAACATCCCAACCAACGACTGTATACGTAAGGTAAAGTTCTCAAAGGCATCATAATCTCCAAACCTAATTGGTGGACTGTTAGGCAAGGCACTTATCTCACTCTGAATCAGTTGTCCCGCACTACTATATGTGCGTTGCAATTCCTGCACAGCTTTTGTATAGGGAGTAGGGTGAAGGCCTCAGCAAGCTGTTTATAACCAAGTTTATCCAATAATAGTTGATACTTGTAAGTTTCAGTCAGGTGTGGATGAACATCAACTAGTGTCTCAAGTGCCATCTCCAGTAAGATAAAGTCTCGTTCCTTACCACTCTTGAATTCTGGTAGAGTAGGTTTAGGAATTCCATACACAGATGAAATCAGCATGGCATTCATTGGCAATTCAACACTGGGAACATCTGAAGCGAGTGTGGGCTGAGGTACAATGGCAGGTGATTGATTGACATGGGAATCCTTATCTGTCTAGGTGCAAACACATCAGCACTTGGACGGAGAGTGTGATTATGGTCTACATATGAATGTTCAATTTCACGCTTGATATGTCTATCAGTGGTTGGTTCACCTTGGTCACTAAACTGCATTGGGTATGTGACCTCAGTGTTAAGTTCCCTGGGATAGGATGTCTCACTCCTTTATCCTATCCATTGATGAAATTAACATTGCTTCTTTATACCTATTCTCAGCTTCTCTTAAGTTTCTTTCTTTAGCAACCTGTGACATCCTACATTCCTTTTTCTTTCTTGATAGTTCTCTCCAATATCTCTAGCCCATGTCTAGTTTTAGATGCTTCAACCTTGATATGCTTAATATGAACAGCTATATCTCTATATATCTTCTTCTAACTGCTTCTTAAGTTCATCAAGTTCATGTTTACGTTTTACTGGCTCAAGTTCAACAGTTTGCTTATCACTTAGTCTTGACAAAAGGGAAGAACTAGTAGAACGTGCACTTCCCACATTTATTTCCGATCGTGTGGTCATTATTTCATCAAGTTCATGATTCATGCCAACTACATAATCTGACAAATAGGCAGGTGGTCGTCTGCGCCTGGACGAAAACCGGACGGGGTGTCCGTCTTGCGAGCGCGACCGTGTTTCAAAGGGAAAATCATTGTCATTACTGTCAAAGTTCATAATTAGGCACTGTACTTACATATCCCTTCTCGTGGGACCATGAAAAGAAGACGAAGAAGTCCTCGGCAGTTATTCAGACCATTTAATGGCAGTTTGTTCATCCTCATAGTCATAGGTAAGGCATGGCAGTTTGTCAACACACGCACACGGACAGCACGTGGTTACATAAAAAAGTATGAACCGGGTGCATTCAACTGTTGAACCGGAGCGGAATGGCAGACAAACAAAATCACACACGACGACATGTACACAGCATCAGCAATAGGCAAACAGCCTTACTACTTGACTATATTGAACAGCATTCATTCATTACATTATGACAATAACTTTGCATTAAATCTCATTAAATGTCACAGGAACTTTGGTTCTTCAGTATACCTTAAAAGTACAGATAAATTTGATATTATGCAGTCGAATTGTTATCCCGCACGCACGCACGTACGAACTCACGCCAATTGACAAAGCAACTTGAGGGTTGGCTATCCTGGTATCAATTCAAATCTTCAAGGGTTTGCTGTTCGTTTAACTTTGAACATTGTCTTTACTCTGTGTACCTTGTATATTTCTCCATTCACTGTGCTTCGACAAGCTGGTTTGTGAAATCTCTATGATCAGCCCCCTAAGCCATGCGTCATTGTGGGTGATCTGAATCGGCACAACATTCTATGGGGAGATGTGACCACAAACAATAAAGGGAAACTACTTGAAGAATTAATTTCTGATAATAATTTATGTATCTGTAATGATGATTCAGTGGAACATACATCGTGATCACTTTCCTAACATTCTTAAAGCTGTGAACCCGAATTCTGATTCCTCTTCATCCAGATGGAATTTTACAAAGCCCAATTGGTCATTGCATGAAATATTATGTACTGCAAAATAAACCCCTGACCACTCACATATTGAAGATCCGATTCAATTGTTTTCAGATCAGCTCAATGATCCAGCTGATTAAACAAGTCCTCTGCAAATCCTCATAATCGCAAACCGTAGTTTACTAACGAATGCAAACAGGCTCGGAAGTGTACGAAGAAAGCGGAAAAGTACTTCCGCCGACATCCCAAATTACAAATGCAAAGGCCAGACGGGTTTATAAACAATATATACGTCAATGTTGGAGGAACTGTCTCCAAAATAAATTCCCGCACACCTGTGTCGCAGAGCTGGAACATGATAAAAAAAAAAACAAAGGCAAAGGATCAAAATCTTCTGTTCACCATTTTAATATTCACTGATAATATTCACTATCAGTTCCTGAAACATTTGCCTAAATCATGTCTCGAAACCCTTTTAGATATATTTGACCAAATATGGACGTCGGGGAATTTTCCTCCTTCGTGGCATACAATTATGTATCGATACAATTCAGAAATGGTCAATGGCCAATGGGTTTAAATTGTCTGAGGCCAAGACAAACTGTATCCATTTTTGTTGCAAATATAAACCGCAATAGGACCCTAAACCATGTTTGGCTGGCTTTCCTATTAAAGTTGTTAAGGATGCCAAGTTCTTGGGTATTATTTTTGATAATCCTTTTAATATATTTAAAGACTAAATGTCTGAAGGCAATTGACTTGTCGAAGTTAGTTCCATATTCAAATGGGGTGAGACATCCCTCCTTCATTTATATCGATCTCTCATCTGTTTCAAACTCGATTATGGTTCCATCATTTATGGCGGGGCATGTAAAAGCAATTTACAATTATGAGATTCCGTACATCATCAAGGCCTGCGACTTTATCTTGGAGCCTTTAGAACATCACCAATTGATAGCTTATATGTAGAGTTTGATGAGCCGTCTCTCAAACAATGTCGACCGCCTACGTGGTCTAGAGGTAGAGCGTCCGCCCGGAGAGCGGAAGGTCCGGGGTTCGATCCCCAGCCGCTTCATACCAAAAGATGTTAAAAGATGGTACTTGTCGTTACCCTGTCTGGCGCTCGGCATTAAGGGGCTAAAAAAAGGACTGGTCAGCTCGAAGTCAGTATCCTGTGTCTGAGTGGGGTATTCATGTTAAACTGCGGCATGGTATCACAGTGTGCTAGCACTATGAAGCGGCTGGGGATCGAACTAGTACAAGCAGCCACACACACACATACACGTGCATGCACGTCGCTATAAAAATGCAATAATCTTGGACGCGACGTTAAACCCCATTTCACTTCACCTAACCTCACCTCGAACAATGTCGAATTAATTTGCAAAATGTGACATTACATCCCAATCCTTCGAATCCAGCATGTAATGAAACATTATTTCCATCAAAACCAAAACTTGTTCACCATCTATCGTTCAGAATTAAGACACACATTGTCGCAGCTAATATTGATCTTTCTACTACCTTGGCAACTAGTCACACCGGAGGTAGACCTAACACTAACACTTTCAAAAGAAATAATTCTATTTGCTAAATCTTGACTTGTTTTACAATAGTGGGGTATTATTGTCAACTGAGATTAATGAAGGAGTTGCCACTCGAGGGGTTAAAGTAGTGTAAAAGTTTTGTCCCCTGACGGTGGCACGTGAGTCCATCTATATTGAAGCATTTAATATCTGCTAGTGTTTTAATTCCTTGATTGTGCTTTGATTTTTTAATATTGGTTAACATTGCATACAACTGCTCGTGACCAAAGAGATGGCATAAATCCTACTGGGAATCATGCAGGAAGCAAAAGCACTGTAAGTCCCCATGATCCCCAGTTAGTGTGTGCCAGTGGTCTGTAGCCTGGTTTTACTTTCTATTAATTGATTGAGTGAAACATTCTTTGTTTTAATATTGCTTAGGTTTGTGATATTTACCTTTCTTTGTCGTCTTGAATTTCATAATTATGAACTTGTTCTCATCGCGATATGGCTCCAATATTGCCGATGCGATGTAAAATGATAACACTCACTCATTCAAAGGCAGGATACAAGACTGAGAATTCTTGCTTTATGATTACATCCAAGTTAATTTAAATTTGATGAGATTTAGGATCGGTTTCTGTTCCATAAACGTTTTTGACCGTATGTTACACTACCAAAAACTTGGTCAAAATTGACCTTAAATTTACTTTGATAGTGTGATGGGGCAAAGATGTTGACACGTGTTTTAAAATGTCATTGTATGTATACATGTCAAGTAGTTATTACTAAAAGTATGTGGCTGGCACAAACCTTTGCGTCCGAAATGACATGTATTGTCATGCATTAGATATTTGTGAATACTTCATGAAGAGTTTAGCCTAACAACTGTGCAAATATGAGCTGGCAGTCGTTTTAGTACCGTCTTTAGCTGTTAGAATTATCCAACACTGCCTGATAGAAACTGTGCCATATACCATGGCGACATAATGTCATGTGTTTGTTATACTTGTAATTAACTCTTTCATTATTTTCAGAAAAACTGTGATGTCACAATCATCTATCACACATCTGACGATGAGAGGTTCGTGTTTTATACAAAAAACATAGGTCCTAGATTTTATTAAGATATAATCATTAACAAACGGTTAGTTGATTGGGATAGATGTGTAATTATGTTATATTACTTATGATGACCATATCAGATACATCATGTATATGTGATATGTAATCTAAGGAACTGACCAATCCGCGGATTATGCATGGCAATAGCCCCATGCCCGGGAACTTGGATTGGCAGTATTCAATGTGTAACCCCATAGTATGAACAATGACTTACAGAACTCTTTTATTGTTAAAATGATAGTATCATACAAGTCTAACTTTTAAAAACTCCGTAACATTATCGATTGGATAACTAGATTAATATTAAAATACCTCAATAAAATAATACCCCAAAATATTACAATTGATCCATGATGCATTTTTGGAAGGTATTATTGATTAAAAAAACATAAGACCTGTAAGGGAGCATTTTCAGGGCCTATAAAATAAGAAAATCTATAATTCTAAAACTGATAAACCGGTATTAATTATATATCTATGATAAATTATGCACCTACTTTCATTGTTGATGACAGAATGCATTGATACGAAGCAGGAGAACATTGTCACCATCGCTTCCCTTGTCCAAAATCGACCAACAGTGAAGCAGATAGGATCAAGCATCTGTAAAATTCACAGCCATATGATGAAAGGTAATATTGTTTCAGTTTTCATTGTGTGCCAACTAAGCTTATAGATTTCACATTGACTACTGGCGGCTAGAGTGCTTTGGATAAATGAATCCATCAATTATCCATTACCCTTAGTTTAAACATTGAAGTTAAAATACCAAACGTGATGAGGTTATTATATGGATGGGTAGATGGGTAATAGAGTCTTCATGGTGTTTACTTGAGTTGACTGAAGTCTAGAAAACACCAAGAAGTTCACAAAGTTAACGCTAATGATCTTTCATCTTGTTCTCTTAAAGATGCTACATATCCAAGTAACACCGTGCTTAACAGGTGTCTGCATCAACGTCTCCAAGAGCTTTCAAGAAATGGACTTTTCTTTGTTTCCAAGAACCTTTTCATCTGTGGAGGGTTTTCACAACAAAAGGCATCCCCTCAACCAGCTGATTCCATTCTAGATGTATGCATGATTGTTGAGAACATGCCAGTTACCATATTGACACTAGTCCAAGACAACAGTGAACATGTGGATGAAACAGATACATACTGCTTAACACTTGCGAGAGAGGTAACTGTGGGTATACGTTCATATTGTAAAGAACATGTAACCGTTTTGTATGGCGTGGTTACAGAACGGGACATCAATACCACAGATAACTTTCAGGGCTTCCTGAAGAGGCTAATAGAACAAAATCAAAAACGTTACATTCCAGAGTCTTTGAAAATGCCAAACGAAAAATGGAAATGCATTACACGAGCGTTTGCTGCATCAATTGCAATTACATCTTCTGTGTTCTGTGACAATACTGAAAGTCTTTATTTCCTGACTTATGAACAATTCTGTATACTGATCGAGAACATAGACAAGAAAGATGTTACTGTGAGAACAGCGCCATCAAGCGGTGGGAGGACACTGATCCGGGAGGTTGCCAGAAGACTGGAGATATCAGGACCGACATTACTTGTCATGGAAACAGAGGATCAGATACAGATTGCAAGGTATCCCGAAAACTTCATACATCATAAGTATCTGCTAAATAATATGATAAAATGTATTCAGGGTTGTATTTTATCCATGATGTATAATTGTAGTTCAAATTTCTGATGTATCAAAATCTTATGGTGCGCGAGGCACATCTGTCAACTAGAGTCTGGATAATATCCTGAGATTTGAAAAGTACACTGAGAAGCAAACGAAACTATGCCAATATATACTGTATTAGAACTGAAAAAATAGATTAGAATTCGAACACGAAATACTCTTGCCAAATCATTTTAGATAAACTGAAGAAACTTAGAAGATACTGGGCTACTGAAAATATTGGAAGGAAAGAACGCACTGCTTCTTGTTTCGTCCAGGAAACTGTACCATTTGGAGGTGGCGGTGTAGTGTCCAAAGCCAAACGTGGGACACACGCGATATTTTATACATACAGACTGACTTCAAACTCATCTATATTAGCTTTATAGTAACTTCAAACTGACATTTTGCCCTCATGTCCTTGTTGAACTCGTCGATCTTTTATTATAGGAACGGGGTTCGGCCGTCCCTCCCTGCGCTTCTCATTGTGGACAAATATTCTCAAAAACTAGTCAAGTTAGAGAAATAAAATGATACACACTGATGTTACTGGTCACGATCGCAAATAAGTTCGAAAATTAGTGCATACAGTGTGAAATGGGGACAACGTTTTCTCAGAAACTAATGAAGTTACATAACTGAAAGTTTACATTCTTATCTAAGAGATTCTTGTCAAGAATCCCGTAAGAGTCCCGTAAATGTTTTTTGACAGTGTAATTGCCCTTGATCCATTAAATTTTACGCCGTCGATAGTGTGAGCATTTGGGACAAGTTTTCCCAGAAACTACTGAAGTTAGCTCTTCTCAGAGACACTTATCAATACTGAGTTATTTTTTCCGAGGAGGGAATTTTTGTGTGTATTAATTTTAGATTAAATCATTTTTGTCTGATAATATAGAACGACCTTACTGCCTATTTATTCTTAAGGTTTTTTAGGACTCATTTTTAAAACTTCATACTCACTACTATATGAACCAAAAAAAAATTCTAATATGCCCCATGGCGAGGGATAGTGATAACGCTGTTTTCTTGTTTTCATTGCTACTGCACCATTGCTGTCTGTTTTGCTTATTTCAACTTTACAAATGCTACATATTTTCATATGTATGTTTTTCTTTCTCTCTCTCTTTTGGTTAATACTGATTATATTAACTTTTTTGATAAATCACCTAACGTAAAATTGTATGTATATACCTGTTATATTTACACCTGAAAAAGTGTTAAGCTCCGCCTCTGTATTTTCATATATTCTGAAATTTCATGTCTACATATGATTTTGATTTGTTTCTATCATAGCAATGATACCAAATGAAACGTTGGTATCGTGACACTGTATATTCCTCCAGATGGTATTTCGGCCATAATATGTGACATGAAGAAGGAAAGGAAGGAATTCAAAGGGTAATTCGAAATAGCTATGGAATGGTTACAAAAAATGTTGTTATGTAATGGAGTTAGGTTTCTGCATTTCAGAACCATTGTCTGATCTTTATATCATATTTGTGTTCCCTTACATCACCAGGGGGATGGACACTTGCTCTTTCACAGCTACATTAGAAGAATGGAAAAAGAAACTAGAAGCAGGGACATGGTCAATGGGTGTAATCAATATGGTGACCAACTGCCAAGACTGCCCTCCTGTGCCTGGTCTCTCTGGCAAATCATGGACATTCATCCCGGGTACTTCATGTCAAATTATGAAACAGTCAAATTATAGACACCCAAGCAACCTGCAGTACACGTTGTCACATTTCTTATACACCTAACTCACTACTTATTTGTGGTTAAACTAACCTACCAACAATGTAAGTCGTAGTCAGAATGTATAGAATTTCCATCAGGGCACGCCACCATGATTTTGGAGGATAGCCAAAAGTGGTAAAGTTTTTCAATGTTCCTCAGCTTGTGCTGACGGAAGGTGTTATAATCAACCGTTATTAACCCCCTTGTGTTTTTATGTGAAGAAGAATAAACAAGATGTGCATCTTTTGTTTTAGGCGGTGCGCCAATTCCTGAAGTTGAAAATAAAAACTCGCGAAGTGACATCCACCTAGATTCACAAACAGAGGTAATCACAATATATTTTATTTTCAACATTATACACCTGGTACAAAAAATATCCTAAAATATTATTAATTTTTAAACACTATAAATAAGATATTTTCTTCGTTTTATATTAGTATCATGATTAATTTAGTGATTTTATCAACGTTATTACAACGATATCACGACGGCCAGGGAAAGTTGAGCACAACTCAGTGGACGATAGTAAGAACATCGTTAGGTCAAGATGACACAGAGTCAGCCACAGTCTCAAGTTGTAATCAGCATGGCATACTCAGGGCCTTTTCATCGCAGAAATAGTGATGTGATGGTTTACTGATTAAGCCATACAAGTTGGACATACCCGTTGGATTCCGTTTATATTCCTTAAAGATATATATCGTTTGCCGGGTCTCATACTCGAATATATAAGTAAGGGTGTTTAACTTTGAAATTGCACAACGCTGCAAACATTTCATCAAAAGTTTGAGTGAGTGAGTGAGTTTTGGCTTTACGCAGCTTTTAGCAATATTCCAGCAATATCACGGCGGGGGACACCAGAAATGGGCTTCACATAATGTACCCATGTCGGGAATCTAACCCGGGTCTTCGGCGTGACGAGCGAACGCTTTAACCACTTGGCTACCCGACCGCCCCCGTAAAGATGTGAAGACAGTGATTAGTATGTGCTTAAATATCCCGTCAACACCTTTTTTCAAAATATATTTTACAGGTGTCGGAGGGAGTCCGCCACAAGCCAGAAGAACATTTATGGGAAACCATAAAGTCCCTTGAGAACGGTAAGCCCTATATTTTGGTTTCCGTCGTGTAGAGTCTATCTACAATTGGCCTGCTTGCTGTAAAAGGCGACTATGCTTGTCGTAAGAGGCGACTAATGGGATTGGGTGGTCAGGCTTGCTGACTTGGTTGATGCATGTCATCGAATCCCATTTCCGTGGATCGATTGTTATGATGTCAACCATTGGATTGCCTGATCCAGACTTGATTATCTACAGACCGCCGTCATATAGCTGGAATATTGCTGAGTGAGGCGTTAAACACAAACAACAACAACATCATACAGTTGTGATTTACTTGATTTCATGCATTGTTTGTATATGAACGAGCAATGCGGCGTCTACAATGCTCAGAGGGTGTACGGGTCATTAACATGCAGGAAACTGGCAGAAGTCAGAGTTTAACAGTCTGTGATTAGCAGACTATGGAACAGGTACCAACAAACCCAAAAGTCGACCATGGACCCCTTTCAGAGTGTCCCAGGTCAACGACAAGAGTGCAGGGACGATTGATTCGAAAACCAGGCTCAATCCAATTGCTGCAGACTAGCATAAGGCTATTAGAGTGCGAGTTACGATTACAACCGTCTCCATGCAGCTGGCTAGACGGCCACGTCTTACAAATCGTCATATAGCCAACAGATGTCAATGGTGTACACAACGTTGAAGCTGTTGCCAAGGGCACAATCATTAGATCCAGAACTTCATCAACGCGTTTTCCAGATGGAGTTTCCATTTTTACAGCCGAATCAACGATGATTTTAATGGCTCTAGAATATATAGTAAACAGTTTAAACATAAGGATTTCATAATGTTTTTAACTCGCTGTCCTGTCTACAGGCAATAAAAAATAATTCGTGTCAGCATCCAATTTTGTCATCTTTTGTTGGTTACCCAGCCATGTTGGAATCGTTGGTAACACAATTGCTGCTGCTAAAGCTGCACTCAACAATTCTGTGACACGTTTAATGCAATAGAGTGATTATGAGACCTACGGTATAAACAAATTGCAAGTTTATTCATTAATGAAGGCCGCATGGACCAGAGTTCATTCACAGGAATAATATAAACTATGCACATGCACAAATTTTCTTACACCAAACGTTCATCTTTTCGGGTTTTTTTGTTTGGTTTTTGGTGTGTTTTTATTTAGGTTTTTTGTGTGCATGCAGTAAAGTAACAGCACTAAAGCAAACCATCGGTTACACCTACTTGGGTTGTCAGTCAACATTTGAAGAGGTCATAACGCAACGATGACGTTTTAGCCTTTCACTTTATACTTTTGAATATTTATTTAAGGACGAAGATTTCGCATCCCTTGTGATGAAAGAATCACAGTCAAGCATGTCATGCTTATCTATGTTGATTTTTCCATCACCCCAATACGTGAATCCAACATTCTTGCATCGATACTATTGACATGCCAAGACATGCCAAGAAACCAGGCTTTAGGAAGACTACATGCTGTTGGTGACCTGGTATCGTTGCTGTAATCTGTAGATGGTTTCACGTGGACATTAAAAACATTGGCAACCATTCGTGTAGTCGTCCTAAAGCGGTATTACGTACTACTGATCCCAAAACGTCAACTTTGAAATTCTCTATCTTACACCCTATCGTCCTTTAAGATCGTCGAGACCCGTGAAGGTTCCGGGGTAGAATAGGTCTTCAGCCACCAATGCTTGCCGTAAAAGGCGACTATGCTTGTCGTAAAAGGAGACTAACGGGATCGGGTGGTCAGGCTCGCTGACTTGATTGATGCATGTCATCGATCCCAATTGCGTGGATCGATGCTCATGATATTAATCACTGGGTTGTCTGGTCCAGACTCGATTATTTACAGACCGCCGTCATATAGCTGGAATATTGCTGAGTGCGGCGTAAAACACCAAACCAACCAACCAACCTTTAAATCGTTGGCGGTCATAGCGTCTGCTGTAAAACTTCACTACTGGTTGCAATGTGTTCCCAATTCGTTCATTGTTATCATACAACTATTACTAAAAAGTTATATCTCTTACAACTTTGGTAATTTAAAGGTACTTACAAGCTTAAGTATCCCCTGTTTTTTTAAAAGCATATGTAAACTGTATTAACTTTATCAACTTGTTTCCGATCTTGCAGATTTGCACAAGTTGAAAGAGGAAAATGAAGCCTTGAGGATGGTAAACATTAAAACACACTTACCTAAACTTGTAGAGTAAGTTTAATCATAAGTGTAACATCAGGGAGCCGTAGTGGTATTATAACAATTATTATATATTTGTCTTTTCTGACGATAGCACACTACTTAATTTCTATTACCATGGAAGTAAAGTAACCGTGATGAAATCTTCTTCTCCTGACATTGATATTTATCAGATAAAGAAGGACCTCACCAGTGGTCTTGAGTCCGTATCCCTGGGTAGATTCTCTATGGACAGTGGCGTGGGCAGCAACTACAGCACGTTTAGTTCCGTTGCCAGTGGTGGCGCGAATCCAGAGCAACTGGCTTCACCGGAGAAACATATAGGAGGTCTTAAAGTGCTTAAAAACTTAAAAAAGAAGCTAACATCTGAATCATTCAAGTCAAAGAAACAAGGTAGATAGCATTAACTTCTAGACACACTTGACGCTTTGGTAATAATGGTAACGCTGTAACAGGAAATTATGGTTTTACATCCACATACTTCAATATCGTGGGCCAATGTTATAATGTTTTAAGAATAGTGTTACTCTTTCATTTATGATGCAAAGAAATATGTTTGCTGTTGCAGCTCGAAAGATCCCCGCCTACCTTCTGGACAACACAGCTGTGTACATCCTGACAAATCATGTAAATCACTCACCGATTTTTCTGATATGTAAGTCCTGTACATGTATAAGTGATACATTAATTATGTTTGCATTTTTGAAGACGTCAGCAGACGCCTTCCTAGAGGTGTACACACAATTTGTAGCACTATATTTTGTAACTTATAATTGTATATGTCCTTATTTTAAAATGCCCATATTTATAAAGACGTCATTTCTATATATATATATTAGATTCCGCGGTTATGCAGGTGTCAAATCGACTGTTTCAATCATAAGTGAGTGAGTGAGTATGATTTTACGCCGCTATTAGCAATATTCCAGCATTATCACGGCGGTGGACACCAGAAATGGGCTTCACACATTGTATCCATGTCGGGAATCAAACCCGGGTCTTCGGTGTGACGAGCAAACGCTTTAACCACTGGGCTACCCGACTGCCCCTTCAATCATAAGTGGTCATCTGATTGACCAATCAGAATCGCGTATATGGATGACAGAATACCGTTGACTCCATGTTTTGAAATTGTTAGTTCACTTGACATTTCGATTTTCGACATCTTCTCTGACAAATACCAAATACGTGTTTCAGAATATGCATGTTGATGTTTCAGGTCAAACACTGGCGATTGACCAACCCTGCTGTCACGTTACCTCGGATGATGAACACGTTGAGCTACATCAGGGTATGTGTCGCACACTTCAAACATCGTTCTCCGCAGTGCCACATGCAAATACACATACCAGGGCACAGTACTGGGAGACAGAGTCTGATATCGAACTGAAGGGGTTGGGTGTTTTGATGGAGATAGGGGTCACTGGAGCAAGCTCTGAAGAAATGTCCTCCGTGATACATAAGCAAGCCAATACTTGGAGTATAATGGTAACAGCCTGTGCCATACACTCCGGTATCTGTACACAAGTATGGTTGGAAGGGAAGCATGAACGGTGTTGTCAAGACACCATGCCTCTAGAGCAAGTTAAAAAGGTCACACTGAGGCATGGGGTAATCGTGGATGAGAATGGAACAGTAGGATTCTTTGACATAAACAGAAACTGTCTCTTGTATAAATGCCATACCCTAATTCGAGAAGATTTTTGCCAAGTGTTCGGAGTTGGTACACCCCTCTACAATAACCCAGGAAAGATGAAACTAATCCGTGGGAATATGATTGCAATCACTGATGAAAAACAGAGACTCATTTATGCTGCACTGACAAACTCTTCCGACGATTCACGTGAACAGATAAACTCTCGCTGGTTTGTTAGTTTATAGTACAACTGTTGGGCGTTAAAGAAAGCACCGTGACCAAAGGGAATAGAGACCTATCCATGTTGTGGAGACAGCTGACAATCCTTAAAATGAAAATGGAGTTCAAAGAAGATATTTAGTGAGACAATTTTAGTCATTTAATTTGCAGATTGATGTGACTTCTAACCTCAGTTTATTTCAAATTAAACGGCAATGCACTGGGACCTTTTTTAGTGCCCATGTATGTTACAGTCAATGGGAGGCAACTCAGTCTGTTATATTGCGGACAATGCTGAAAGCGATATTTTTAAAAATTGTTTGAACAGTATTTCTTAGAAGTTGGCGGATGACAAAATAGACACAATTTATGGATAACAACTGTAAATGGCGACGTTTCGGCATAGATCCTTATACTGTTGTCAATCAAGGCTGAATAATGAACATGGTACAGAATATATATAGTAGGTGGAGGATTAACAGTAACAACAATTGCATACATGAGTAGGTTAAAAATAATAACATGATTGACAGAGAATACATGACGAGGAAGCCATCTCGGACCATATCAGCAACTGCCTTAATCACAACATCAACTGGGAAAACGTCCAAATCCTCTCGAAAAACCACCATGACTTTACTATAAGAAAACTAACAGAAGCGGTCCACATTCGCCGTGACAAGCCATCAATCAACCGAGATCAAGGCTATTTCATCCCATCCGCCTACTATGAACTCCTAAAGCAAAAATCACCACTCCTATGTATACATAATCCTGTGTAATTGGCTTCCTGTTTAATTGGCTTCTGTAAATGGTTGAAATCTTTAGTGGTTGTTAGAATACCATCCTGAAAATGTTTAGTACCAACTGATCCCGATTCAGAAATTGGTCATTGTATTTGCCTAATTTTGCATACATGTCAGCATTATCGTTTACATTTAATACATAGTGAATATATATATAGTGATAAATTCATAAATAGTTTAGCTAAGATGTCAGGTATTTATTTATCCTCAGCTTTGCAAATATTTAGATGTTTTCAGCATGACTCTGTATGCTTTGGCTTTGCAGTCAAAATGTACAATGTATCCTCAAAGCTTAGCCTTGCGAATTGAAAGCAGTATCTAGGTTGCAGATTGTTCCGCCGAAGTGGGTGAATTATTGTTAAACGATGAAGTCAGCAATATTCGTGCTACTGCATTGAGGCCTGTAATAATACGAGGCGAACCAGTAACCCGAAGCATGAACATCGATCCACGCCACTGGGGTACGATAACAGGCAATCAATACAGCCACAGAGGCTGAACACCTGATCCGTATCTTAGACAGCTCTTAGAACCAGCATGATCATGAGATATTGCTGGCCTATTTGGATGCGGAATCCCTACAACCGCTAATATGGTACTAGGGCTGGTCAAAATGTTCTTATCCAAACAAACAAAACCAACAATTGTGAAAGTGTTTTTAATTTTATTTTTTACACATTTAATTACATGGCTCAATTCCACAAATAGGTAAGGCTTATTAGCATGTTTAAACATATTTTATCTTTATGTACACTTTTTGTGTAACCTTTGAGGGTTACGACATGCTTATTTAAATGTATGTCATGTTACTTGTGGAATGATGTATATGTTAGGTATATTTGTAAATATTGTTTTAATTGTGAGTATGTGGGCAAAACGTTGGTGGGAAATTATCTCCCTTGGCGTGACAGAATATGTCATGACTGACTAATTGATAAATTTGTAACAATTTACGTGTGTTGTAAGATGCCATTATACCAATATATTTTATATGTAAGCTTCGTCTGATATGTATGTATAATTGATATAATTTATGGCCGTTAATATTTTGTTGTAATTGTTTCAGGGTCATTTCTCCATTTCTTCATTTCTATATTTCTCCATCTCTAAATCTGAATAAAACCGATCACAACCCCACTGCGAGTCATGTTTCACCCTTGGCGTTTAACCAGCTATAACAGTAATACTTCTATCTGACAGAATACATTTTTCTATCTCCTTGATTGAATCTTCATTGATAGAAGTTGAGGGACACCCAGACCTAGGGTCAGCATCAAGGCTTGTTCTCCCAGTCTTATACATAACAGTTTAACAGTGGAATAGCTAGGGCACTTATCCCCATACACTTGTAACATGTGGTCATGAATTTCCGGGGGAGTACTTTTCTCTAAAATCAAAAACTTGCTGACTGCTCGGTACTTGTTCTTTTCCATTCCTGTGTCCATTTGGACCCCTATCACGTTCAACTGGCTGTCACTAATATAGAAACGGCATCAACCAACCAAATACACTTGCAATGAACTACTCAGACACTTTACTACATTGACTAGTTCCCTTTGTATGGCCAATTGTTAAAAGTTAGTCAGGCTTAGAACGTTTTTGACTCTCGTATCAATGTGGGATGTGTAACCTGACACATGGTTGGATTCGAGTTCTTAACGTAGTTATAGTGTTTCCTTTCGTCATCATTTGAAAGAAAGAAAAACAAGAAGAATAGGATAACGTATTTAATCATAAACGAAAACAAATGCAAATATTTATATGTAAGTCAAGGAAAACCAGGATAAGTAGAGTTGTGACTTGACAATTAACCCTGTCTGGCTATGTATGAGGTCCGCCCACTGGCGCGTACCTTTGTGAAGAAAGGGGTAGCGGGTGGTCCGTGACAAGAAGGATGATGGATAGGTGTGTGTCCGGTCTCGGCTATCAACGAGTTCTGGTGGCGATTTCAATAGCACATAATAGTACGTGCTGATGTGAGGTACCCGATGACTCTGACTACAGTCGAATTGTGTACAGATTAGAGAACAGCAGACTGGTCGAAATCGGCAAGTTGGGATTTGATCACTGGACGATTTCGCGACTTACTTGGGCTAATGAAACTACACTCGCCTTTATCACGAGCGTCACCACCTGCTCTGATGCGCTAGGATACGGACAGACCAGTGACAATGCTAGCTTTTGACAATGCTTGAGGTTTATGTGCACATTCTCCGTGTAATTTATGACACTATAGGCCAATTCCCGAGCCTGAGAATGTATGATTTTGCCATTTGTACCTAGCTTTGACATGTTTATTTATTTGTATTAACTTCTCTGAAAGGCCTTTCAGAGTATCCTGATATCGACTTATCACACCGACCTCTTGATAGTCTTATCAGCAATACTGTCTTCATGGAAGCGTAGTCCATTTCATAGTCATGGCACAGTGCACAACATGCCTACAACCTCTCTACCTTCAACACACCAAATACATATGCCTAACTTCTGTGCACCGTCTCAAACGCGTTGTTTTAGTTGGTTCTGATCAGAATACGGCTGTTATCGTAGGATTACCTTTTCAATGGACAACAACCAAAAGATAAATCAATCTGCAAACTACTCCTCTAAAGTTTATTGAAGGCAGTAGGTCACTGCAGGGTAAACCGCCTTTTCTACGTCCCTTTCCACCTCCTCTTCAATTATTATTGAGGTCATCATTTTGTGTTGTATTGCATTTCGATGCCGATGGGGTAGCCCAGTGGATAAAGAGTCACGCTAATGACCGGTTTGACTCCCCACATCGGTAAAATGATTGAAGCCTATTTCCAGTGTAATATTACTGGATTATTGCTAAAACCGACATGTGAAACCATTCTTATTCACTCATTATCATACAGTTTGAAACAGGATCAACAGTCCTTGTATTGGGTGTGTACTATTTACATGTTCCAGTCATGTCATGACTTAAAAATGGCCTTATCCACTGATTTGGATATCTTCTGGTATGTGTTTGTGTTCACAGCACATCTCGAACTGTCGTGTATGTGCAGTTACTGATTTTATGTCGGTATCTCGAAATATGACTGCACGTTAGAAATTGAGGGAAATATGTAAATGTGCACATATTGATCCATTTGCTCAGAAATTCGCACACTGACACAAAACGTTTCATCCCTTTGTGGTTAACATGTTATACATTGCTCAGTACTATTGATAATACTCAAATGCAAAAAAAAGATTTGTTGAATGTAAATGCTTGAAAGAAGAAAGAGATACAAAGTCGAAAGTATTACTATAAACAATGTATTAGTAGCACGACCTTCAAACAGACGTTTGTCGTTTCTTGGAAAATTAACAAACATTATTTGTGTATTTGAACTGTAAAAAGTATCTATATTTCCCCCATTACACGCTGAATCTCAAATACAAGCGCCGGATCACTTATATACGCGAAATTAATAGATGGCCTAACGTCTAATAGAGGAAATACGGTAGTTTGATGTCGGATGTTTTGGGCGTTCTTGGTCGCAACCCTGACTGCTACGTTGATGACATTACAAGATTTAAAGAAGGCATATCATTTCCATACGAATTAAATGTTATGAAACTGTTAGGGACATTCTATGGAAGAGACTATTTCCTCATTAAAACAACCGATAATAACAGTAAAAAACACATTAAAAAACATGTTTGAAGAAACTTTATTCATGAGAACATGTTGTTTACAAACCTTTTTGGGATATTCATTGCCATCCCCGTCTACCACCACCATAAGGATTTGGCCGAAGAGGATTTTAAAATCCATCAGAAAACACTCCTAGATTCTCCAGCACCCTTCCAAA
The DNA here is from genome assembly GCF_023055435.1 of Haliotis rufescens. Lineage (NCBI taxonomy): Eukaryota > Metazoa > Mollusca > Gastropoda > Lepetellida > Haliotidae > Haliotis > Haliotis rufescens. The sequence continues at coordinate 18,739,648 of NW_025964383.1, read as the reverse complement.
GGAGAAAACAATGTCCTGACATCTCTGAAGTCAAAGCACACCTAATCATAGCAACTTATCAAACTTGATGAGATTCATTTCAGAACACACAATACATGAACCACTGTTTCTGAGCCACAACAACAATTTTCTTCACCACACTTGTGTTGAATCCGTGAAAACTGCAAATTGACAGGTCAAATCATGCAGATTCCTAGTGTCAAAATAGCCGACTTGTCCGCAGACGTAAAAGTGTCTTGTCTGCAGCCTGAAAAGCAGCTGTTCAGTCAAACTCCAGTTCCATTGGTAAACATATTGTACCAGCAGGCTGATTCCCAGTGAATCTACAGATTAATGTTGAACCACATCATAGAGCGGGGTTGTCATCCTGCTCCCTCTGCTGAGGCACAGAAAATGTAAACATTGTTAGCCATATTGAGTGTGAGTAACTGTGATGTAAGTCAAGTTCTGCCACATCCAAGTTTGGGGTGGAGAGGCGTTTATGTTTTTTTTATATATTATGTACTTGGGGTAATTGCTAACAAACTAATAAGACTTTCACATACTAAATATAAAGTAGAATGTTATTCATAAAGTTTGTTGTAGAAATATATTCGTTTAGCATTTTAAAATCTATTTCTACAACCACTCACCCATAAAATGGAAATGGCATGTTCGATTTCCAAGAAAATCCCTCCCGCGCTGGTTTCCAAGACATGACTTGGTCAGTCCAAACAGTGCACAGCAGGTTGTTAGAAATTAAAATATCTGCCATTGGACTAAGTTTGGAGGGTTATTTGTCAACTTCTATTTTTAAAACTATGTATTTTGAGCACTTATTTTGAACTACTCAAGACTGGTGTTTTTAATCTTGAACTTCAGTAATATTTGTTACATATATAACTACCTGTGACCACTTGTCGGAATGCTCTAAGATTGGGACCTTTGTACCGTGTGTTGTTACGCGTTGCAAGAGAGGACCGTTTGCAAAGCATTGTTGCCGTCATAGTAGAATGGAGATAAACATACTTTGTTTTGGAATATGATGTAGTCCCACTGTAGAGTAAATATCTCTTATTTAAATTTGGATTTCAAATGTATAAATAAGTCAATCAGGTCAATTTTTATATGACATCATGTTTGAGATGATGTCACGACTCCTGGCTGTGATGATGTCCATTACCCATAAATCATTTGAAAACGATGGAGCCGGACACCATAGAAAAATAAATAATAATCATTATAATATAATTCTTATTATTCTTATATAATTCTTATTATAATTATTATTCTTATGGGGATTCATGTCAGCAGAGGAAGAAACCAGTATCGAAACAACATAATACTGAAACGTTTTAATTAATATTAAATAAATCCAAGAAGTTCTTGTTAAGGCTCTGAATCCGAAGTGCAAAAGTGTGAAAATATTCAGGATTTTATCAACCCCGGCAAATAAGAGGATGGTACAGAAGGTGTTAGAAAATTATTTCTATGATGCAACAGGAACGTTTTTAAGAAAAGTACTGATATGCTATTCCTGCACCAATGATGCTGTTCCAAAGCGAAAATGATAAAAAATATCAAGAGAAATCACAACATTGATCATCGGCAGTCCTCTGCTGTACATATATATATATAGCGCTATAGAAATTATTATTATTATATGATTATTATTAAAATTGTATGATAATCTGCCTTAGATCTGAGTATGCACCAATATCTGCCCCATTTGTGGAATCAGCCACAGATCTGAGAATCCACCACGGATCAGAGTCCTGCCATAGACCCAAATCCCACATATATACTCACATTGTAACAACTAGACATGCGGTGTGAGGAAGTGAAATGGGGTTTAACATCGCTTTCAAGAGTATTTCAATCGTGTGTGTGTGTGTGCGTGTGCGTGTGTGTGCGCTTGTACTAGTTCAGACTAAACCAATTTTAGAGTGCTAGCACACTGACATACCATGCCACAGTTTAACATGAATGCCCCTCATCAGACAAAGTATACTGACTCGGACCTGAACAGTCCTTGTTTTATCGCTTTAATGTCGAGGGCCAGGCAGGGTACCAGCAACTACCATCTTTTAAAGTCTTTTGGTATGACGCCCCCGGGGATCGAAACCCCCGACCGTCCGCTCCCCGGGCAGACGTTCTACCACTAGACAACTGAGGCGTATTGTTGCCTCTTGGTAATATCCTTGCATTTCAGATATTCTTTCACTTTATTGTTTTCAAATTCATGGCCTTTATCTGACCTTATGATTAGGGGTAAAGTTGTTGTAGCACATGTATTCCTCAGGAATTTGACAACAAAGTCGGATGTTGTATTTGTCATGGACACATGTTATAAATACCGTGCAAATACATTGATAACCTCAAATATTTGACACCATAAAAGTTGTGTTTGACACATCAGCACAGTCAATATTTCAACGAGAATTCAGTCCAGAGGTTCTATATGACCCTCTCTTAGTATCTGTCCTAGGAGAATAATCTTAGGTTATTCCTGGCGCTCGAAGGAACCCTGCAATTTAAGATCTCATAGCCTTTGGAATTGATGTTTTGAGAGACAACTTTAATGGATGTAAAAGTCAAAGTCTATGTCTTCACCCTTGATGCAGTAGGCATCCGAGTATGAGACATCCCTAGATGGGGAGTCTGTCTGTAACCCAGGCTGTGAGTTTGTAGTCCTCGTAGATGAAGGGAAGATCCTCCACTCTGGTTGACTCATCTTCAAACAGTGTCTCGAACACATCCACATCCTGTAAAAGTAACAAGGAGTTGGGGTTTGGAGCAGTAGACGAACGGCATGAAGGACGTTGACGGGGTAAGCTGCGTGGAGACCTCAGACATCGACTGGTGTTGCTGCATGGCAAGTAAAACTTGTGTGACGCTTGCTACTAAATCAGAGTTAGTAGATGAAGCTAGTCTGGAATCTTACACCTGTGCCTGCTTGTAGACTTGTTGACACATGAACCCTTGCATGAAGGGTTGAAACTGCCAGAAGGCCGGATGCTGCGTGAAGGTCTGAGGCTGTGTGAAGTCCTGTGGTTGTGTGAAGATTTGTCCAAGATGAGTGGATGTGTCTGCGTTGATAGAGGTGTAATCTCTTTGCGAGATTGCGTGAAGGTCTTTGACTGGGTGCAGATAGACGACTGTCTTCTGAGACTTTGCATTGAGCTTTGTAGTGATGATCACGTTAGCTTAGACATGTTCCTTCTTTGAGTGAGCTGACTTTTCCCGAGGGATTGAAGATTCTTCTAAGTGTCATCATCTTCTTCTTCTGCTTCGAAGTACCCTCAGTAAGGGTGTCACCATTTCTGCTCAAGGGGAGACTGCTGAGGTAACTAGCTGGAACTGCAGCTCCCTCTCAGAAGAAGGTGTAGGCGCAGTAGTTAGCTTCTTTTACGACAATGAAGTCGTTTCAGAAGAGGATAAAACTGATCGAGATTATTCCCTCCTTTGGTCAGTCATGTTTCTTTTGACTGCAAATAGGTACGGAGGAAAGGGCACAGAAGGAACACCTCTTGTCTGCTGTACAGGCTTGAGGGATGCAGGTCGAGCAGATGAGCGTCCCGATCTGAACCACGGACACAGCAAATAGTACATGATTTTATTAGATAACAGTTCAAACAGTTTAAAAATATTAAAAACTTTAAGCCAAAATTACTAAATAATTTTAAGATGTGATAATTAAAAGTCTGAAGAATGTAATCCGAGAAAATGTTTGGATATGATGGCTCGGATGGCGCGACAATGAGAGAGTTACGAGTACAGCGGCTTGGTCACGTGTTTCCGGTGCGCATGCGCGGGAGAGGGGTGCGTTCTAGTGAGATGTTTCTCTGTTCTCCAAGTTTTCCACTACTAATCGGAACTGAGTTGAGTCGGACTGATTGTACTGCTAGTCGCGGGGTCGGACATGGCCGTCGCCTCAATAAGAACGTCCTTCGACGATGAAGAATCGCCGTCCGATTTCCTGTCTATGTGTAAGGGACAGGGCGGTTCTCCGCACCGGAAACACTGGTCACTCGGTCCCTGTGAGCATTCTGTACCGTTTTGACCTGTTTCAACATCTAACAAGAAACATGGCTGCTGTCTTCAACCCTGCAGCCCTGAGTTTTGTCTTCCGGCATCACCCTCTGAGGGCCTTCTTAGGGCACAACTAATACGCTCTTGGAAATACACATTTAGCTTAGGGATTTCCTTTCGTTAAGTTCTGGTTGCAAAGACGTCACTCCGACCAGAGTGCTCATTTGAACAACCCGTGTGGTATGCTGAAACACTTTACTCAGGAGACAGCAACATAATGATGTGTACATGTACGTAATTCAAGGGACGGAGCGTACGGTAAAAATATCAACACGTCCGAATGTATAAATATCTGAATGTGAAGAAAACATCAGCGAGCCTTAACCCGAAACCCGAATGTAAAACCGGTTTAATTGATCACCTAGATCATTGGATAACTGTTCGTACACGACAATGACAAACCGGTTTCTGAGCAAGCTTGGTAAACAAGAAGCACGGATGTGTTCGTACTTCGACTCGATACATTAAAACGAAGATGTTGTAGCCGAGATATGGCCGAGACAATCAACACCACGGCAGCGATTTCAAACGTGTTCTCGCCGACGATGTAGAGAATACATGTTCACCATCATTGCTGAATTGGACGATCATTCATGGTGAGAATATATTGGTGTCAACAAAATGCTACCACATTTTAAAGATAACTGATAAAATTGATATCCCGCTCAGACAAAGTATTCTGACTCGGTGCGTATTTTGGTATAACGCGCTAGACGCTCCAACACTAGACCACGGGGGTGGTCATATTCAGCTAAGTGCCCTTCTTATCCTGTCTGGTGCTCGGCATTAAGGGGCTAAAACAAGGACTCGGAGTCAGTATACTGTGTCTGAGTGGGGTATTCATGTTAAACTGCAGCATGGTATCTCAGTAGGCTAGCACTATAAATCGGCATCAGTCCGGATTTGACGCGAAGTTAAGCCCCACGTCACCTCAACCACCCAATAAGTCCCCGCTTGGATAGGTGCCCTTCAGGAAAAGATCACGGGGGCGCTCCGAACTTTTGTGGTATGCCTCAACCACCAAGTGCTGATTAAATTGATCGTAGCGACGACATTACCTCACGGATAAACATTACATGATTACAAAGTCATGTAGACTGATTCCAAGCATAAACTGTATTAACGATTTTAAAATCAAATAATCTTAAACAAATATTCATGAAATATCACGGATGGAGATGTTTTCAGATCTCGCGATCAAGTCCTAAACAATATCCCGGGGAAACATTCTTGATATCAGTTTCCTATCTCGGCGTCTCATTACAACAAGAAAATACTACTGTCGTCACCATGTTATGCTTCGCGACTTGGGATGATGAAACTAGACGCCAACTATGTCAGTTTGTGGAATGTCCAGGACAATAAACCGCTGTTCTATTTAAGTACACGCAACTGCCATAAAACCACTGATGCATTGACAGTAAGTGCGCCTCCGTTCTCGGATCGGTCTAAATTGTAAAGAGAGGTGTACAAGTGCAGTTATGACTTTTTGTTTGTTTGTTTGATTGTTGTTTAACGCCGCACAATATTCCAGCTATATGACGGCAGTCTGTAAATAATCGAGTCTGGACCAGACAATTCAGTGATTGATATCAATCCTATCCACGTAATTGGGATCGATGACATGCATCAACCAAGTCGACCACCCGATCCCGTTTGTCGCCTCTTACGACAAGCATAGTCACCTGTTACGGCAAGAATGGGTCACTGTTCAATCAGCAGCTAGCACTGACGCGCACAAAACCCTGGTTCGATTCTCAACGTGAGTACACCGTGTGAAGCCCATTCTTGGTGTATACCCCCACCCCACCCCTTGATCCCCGCTGTATACTGCGGAAAGAAGCAGTGAACCCAATTCTTCTACTACCTCTGGGTTTCGTTTATTATTTTATTTGGGGATCCATGAGGGTCTAGGATCAGTCACTATTATCTATTGTTTCTGTTGAAGTGTTGTTCTGTCAAACAATTTAAACGTTTTCATTTATTGTGAGGACATCCATCGTCTCCAGCGAACAATTTGTTTTTCAGTAAAACCTTAAAAAATCTCAAGCCCCCACCCACCTCCAACACTTGTGGGGCACGGGTGACCCAGTCGTCTAAGGCGCCGCAATTTGCTGTACAGAGTTGCGTCCCTTGGACACGCCAGAAACCTCTGATTGTGGGTTCGAATCCCGGTACGCCCCGATTGAGTTTCTAGGTTTGTCAGCACCATACCCGTGCTCGTGGGTTTCACCGAAGTGGTAAACGTCTGAGACCTGCATCACTTCGGGCTTTCCTCCCACATTAAGCTGACACACCGCGATATAACTGGAATACTGTTAAAAGGGATTTCCCTTCGTTAAGTTCTGGTTTCAACGAAATCGCTCCGACCAGAGTCCTCATTTAAACAACCCAATGTTTTTAATACCTACGTGTTTCGGTTATTATAGACACAAAGAAAAAAAGTTAAGTACACCCTGATATATTTCATTTTTATTTGGTCCCAATATTTGTAACAGTCATGAACGATATAACAGGGCCTACACCCCCAGGAACATTAAACCGACTATTGCATACGGCGGAGGCTCTGTCGTGGTTTGGGGGTGTATCTGTCATGATTGCAGGTTGGATTTGGTCACCATAAGGGGCACCTTAACAGAGGCTCAGTACATCCGGGACGTTTTAAGGCCAGTCGTCGTTCCTCATTGGAACCCCCTTGAACATGTTTTGGATATTCTGGGGCGGCGCATATAGGCACGAGATCCTCCTGTACAAGATTTACGCCAGTTGGAAGCAGCATTGCACCAGGAGTGGTTGTTGTTGACCCATCAACAGATCCAACGTCTGACTGGAGGCATGAGACGTAGGGTGGAATGCGTCATCCGGGCACGTGGCGGTTATACCCGCTACTGATCTGTTTCACGTGTCATGTCAAGTAGAGACTTTAAGGAACATTTTCACATGAAACATAAAATGTACTTCGTTTACTTAATCCTGCAGCTCCATACTTTTTTGTGAGGTATTGTCTAGGGTCATAAACAGTACATGTGTTACCATGATGTTTTTGTCAGTAAATTTCAATCACAGCTCACCAATATCTTCTTTATTTGTTGTCAAATGTTTGTTCTATCCGATGACATTGGTATCGCCCAGCTCCTGTGGTCAATCATCCCATGCCATGATTTTTGCCATTTGTCATGGTTCAGAAATAGGGGTGTGCTTAACCTTTTTCTTTGTGTACATTATTTAGGGAATCCATGAGGGTCAAGGATCTTTCACTATAATCTTCTTGTTTCTGTTAAACCCAGAAATATCAAATGGTGATCCATGCAATGTGGTTCTTGTATTTTCACTTTACAGCACAGGTGTGTACACAATGTCTTGCGAAAGAAAGAATGGAGGGCACCCATGACGACCGTGAGTAGTAATCGTTGAATATTGCAGACAGATATGATGATTCAAAATATGTACTAGACGTATAACATGATTCAATACTTTTGCTTTACTTACAAGGCCATCATAATAAAGCTTTGGAAACGTTTCATGGTAGAGATATGGATTGGCATTTCCACATTTGACACATCAGTGACCAGACCGCCTCCGTGGTCTAGTGGTAGAGCGTCCGCCCGGAGAGCGGAAGGTCCGGGGTTGGATCCCCGGCCGCGTCATACCAAAAGACGTTTAAAGATGGTTCTTGTTGTTACCCTGCCTGGCGCTTGGCATTAAGGGGCTAAAACAAGGACTGGTCGCCTTGGAGTCAGTATACTGTGTCTGAGTGGGGTATTCATGTTAAACTGGGGCATAGTATCTCAGTGTGCTAGCACTATAAATCGGCATTAGTCCGGACTAGTACAAGCAGACCGCCCCCCCCCCCCCCCTTCCGAACACACACACGCTATATAACTGCAGTAATCTTGGATGCGACGTTTAACCCTAGGTCACCTCACCTCACCAGTGACAGAAATACAAGCCTGAGGTAATTCCGTATTTTAATTTGTATCTTAGGTTCCATGTGTCGGCGTGAACAACTGATATAATCACTATTTTATGATTTGGAAAATAGGAAATATGCTTTGCGAGCTCGCAGGGCGTGAAATCACGCTATAAATATTTTCAGACAACTACGTAAAGTTTCAAGAAAACCTTTTCAGAAAAGATAACAACGTATCAGGACAAACAAAAACACAATCTAGTACAAACCAGGGCCAACCCTAAATTGTTTTGGAATATTTTTTGGAAGTCTAAAGTGTCATCACAGATTGCTCTTAACATAACGGCACAACTGTGGATGCAGCACTTTAAGAATCTACTCAGACTCATACTGTAACTAGCTATAATACCTTCATCAATGACATAAATATAGAAGAGGCTTTGACGGAAATATTGATGAAATAAATATGCTGTTTACTTATGAGTGTGAGTAAGTTGGGTTTAACGCCGCTTTTAACAGTATTCCAGTTATATCACGGCGTGTCAGTTTAATGTGGGAGGAAAGCCCGGAGTGATGCAGGTCTCAGACGTTTACCACTTCGGTGAAACCCACGAGCACGGATATGGTGCTGACAAACATTTAAACGTAATCGGGGCGAACCGGGACTCGAACCCCAAATCATAGGTTTCTGGTGTGTCCAAGGGACGCAACTCTGCACAGCGAATCGCGGCGCCTTAGACGACTGGGCCACCCGTTCCCCCTAAATATTTTGATATTGGAGCTATAACAAGTAACCCGTGACAAGTGGAGTTGGTAATGCATTTTTAAAATCTACAAAACATCTTATTACACCCTTACTTACTAAACTCCTCAACGGGATACCTGTTACTGGAACTTTTCCGCAACAACGGGGAAGAAGTATATGTCCTATTCCCACATCAGTGGACCAGGATATCACTGATGATTACAGGGGCATATGGAACGTTCTGACATATATTCTGGTTAAAAGACTACAGTCCTGGTGTGACATTAATGATATCATACACGAATCTCAAGCTGGTTTTAGACCCGGAAATTCAACAACTGATCAGCTTTTCACATTACAGGCAGCTGGACAAAAATACCTCTCCGAAACAAAGTGTAGATTTTACAGCATCTTTATTGACTTTTCAAAGGCATTTGACAGAGTTAATCATGAAGTTATATGGAGTTTGAGGAGAGTAGGTCTTAAATGCAACTTCAATCAATTACTTGTATCTATGTATTCTAATCTATCAGCACGTGTAAGAACACCAACCGGATTATGTGATTACCTTAAGTGCGACTTGGGAATCCGTCAGTGGTGTGTTTTAAGCCTCAAAAGGCTTTTCGACAATTTATTTCAAGACTGGCACTCATCCTATCAAAGTGAACAAATATAAACAACATACATCACTTTTCAATACTGAATCTTATCTGACAATAAACATACCCCGATATGTTTAGTGGCATTTATCAAAATTTAGACGTAATGATTTTGGATTACATGTTGAGATTGGAAGACACAATAATATTCCTCATGATGAAAGATATTGTGAATTTTGTTTCACGAAAAATGAGAAGTTTGTAGAAGGTGAATACTATGTGATGATGATATGTGAACGCTACTCCAAGCTCAGAAACCAATATCTACATCCATATTATACAGATTATTATAAATGTATTAACCTGATGAAATCTACAGAGACTGGCTATTTTTTACCAAAAGGTTTACAATGAGAAATGAGAAAAACGTTATAATAATACCCTTGTAAGCAGGATAAATAAATATTCATATTATTGTATTGTGGGCCGAATGCCTTTATCACTGACTCAATTTGATTCTGTCTGATAGTGATTCTAAAACACATGCTTATGATATAGTTGGAAATGTCCAATGTAACATGGAAAGGGTTTTGTCGGGTTTTTTTATGTTTCATTTAAAAAAAAAGTTATTGTAGGTACTGCTCGTTGGAAATCTTAGAATAGGTATTCAGCAACCCATGCTTGCCGTAAAAGGCGACAATGCTTGTAGTAAGAGGCCACCAATTAGCTGGTCAGGCTCGCTGACTTGGTTGGAGCATGTCATCGTATCCCAATTGCCTGAATCGATGCTTATGATGTCAATCACTGGATTGTCTGGTCCAGACTCGATAATTTATAGACTACCGTCTTATAGCGGGAAAAATGCTGTGTGCGGCGTTAAACAACAAACAAATGAACAAGCACAAGCAAACAAACAAACTTTGCACTCTGTTTTATTTAATTGCTCATCTTTCTCTGACCAACAGGTTGTTACATCTGTAAAGAACTCATACGAAATAAACAACAAATACTCATTCAAGAAGACAACTTCCTCACGATAGATGTCGTTGCATCTCTTATCAATAAACCAAGGAAGGCCAGTACACCAAAGGCAAACTGCACAGTAAAAACTTCAAAAGACCAGTGGAAAAAGGAAAGAGATCAGTTCACGCTGAAATTGAAGAGATATGTCTCAGCGCTTAGGAACAGCAAGGGAGGGGCAATACTTGTACACATAACTGATTTAGATAAGAAAGATAGAAATTTGGATCATTTCCATGAACTTGTTGATGCAAGACTCAATGAAATGATAGAAGATGGTTGCTTGTTTGTCCTAACATACAAAAAGAATTGGCTTCCTTGCTTAAATGACAACTACCAGTTTGTTGCTGTTGTTGTATCCCCGTCCACACTGGTCGTGACAGTTGACTTCAAAACAAAGACTCCCCTGGACAATAGCATCGTTGATCCTTCAGTTACGACCATACAGTATATGCTGGCGTCAAGTCAGACCTTTGGGTCTATTAAACCAATCCTTCGTGGTATAGACATCGAGGACATAGATGAGAGTCGCTGTATCCAGGCTAAAGGTTTTCAATCTTCATTCAGTGAACTTTTGGATGTTAGCAGGGTTTCTGAGTTTATTCAGTACATTTGGGAAAACTTAAAATTAAAATATTACGTGACCTCGTTTTCGAAAATAGATGGTGGGGGATCTTTCTACTTAGGGGTGGATGAGGTGGATGTGCAGTACTGTACCTACAGCTCAAAGGCTTTGCTTGTAAAAGGATTCGAATACCCCGAATCATTGCATACTGGTTTCCGTGAAGGTCTTATAAGAAAAGTACAATCTGAACTGCTAGTTCTTCTCAAAAACGATCGTGGTATCGTCTTTGTTGAGCCACAAGACTTGATAGCTGTATATTTTCATCCAGTCAATGGCAGAGATGAATCGTACGTCTTGGAAGTAGCAGTGGCAGCAGTCGAAGGGATTGTTTTCTACGACAAGGAGGGTCCAGAAGCATATCAAATTGACGATAGAGGATCTGTGTGCAGGATAGATAAGAAGGATTGGTATAGGCGTTTCAGGGGGCTTCAAGTACAGTGAGTTGAACATACTCCTCTTGTACCTTCTTGCATGCCAATTACAATGTTGTATTTTGATGATGGGAAGACGTGATTTTTATTTTAAAAGTTGTTTTTATGTGAACATCGAATTGTGTAGACACCCGTCAACCAAACAAATGAAGAAAACATTTTCCCCCATTTCATAATCAGTTATTTTGTAGGAGAGAAGATTTGTTACATGCATATTTTGTGTTCAATTATTGTGTTTGTTCAGTGAAGATATACCATCTTGTTTCGTCAGCGATGCAGTCAGGAAATGCGGTGTGTTTGAAAGGTAGTTTTTTTATTGACCTCTCCCTTCCAAATTCGTGTTTGTTCATTTTGTATTTTGATATTTATTTAAAGAGCAAAAACAATACTTTCACAAACGGTGTAGCTTTTAGTAGGACATGATCTGTCCAACCATTTGAGTTTCTGAATACAAAATGTTACGTGTAACCTTGTTTCATGCATTCACGTTCTGTATCCTTGATACTGATAGATCCTGTCACGAAAACACAAAGGCATGAGGTCAACATAGTTTCCTTCGATCAGTGCCCTCCAAATATAAAACAGATAGAAAACAGCATTGAAGACATTGAAGATTACGTACATAAAGGTCAGTAATTAAATTCTAATGTGTGTCAAACATTTGTTCATATCGGAATAATGCAAGATTATTTTGTTAAAAATTGAATGTCTTTTGATTATCTTTTCGTTTATTCACGCGAGTTACCCTCATGAAAGTGACAGTTTCTCAAACAAACTGGGGAGGTTTTAAAATTAAACAGGAACATGAAGTGTTAAATTTCTAGAGTTCATTTCACAAACTAAGTGTAAACATACTTCTAGATCAATATTTTAAATTTGTATACATGTTTGTAAACCTGTAATGTACAGCATTACATGTATTTCTTTATTTTCAGATACTTTGGTTGTATACCCACCAAGAATATGTCAACATCATTATGAAATATGCCTGTTCAAACGACTTGAAGAGCTTTCTGACAGAGGTCTTGCATATGTTTCAAATAACTTATCAGTGAGTGCAAACATAGAAACGGCTACCAGATCAGACGATGTTGTGCTTGACATCTTTCTCCTGTTAGAAGGTCATCCACCTTCAGTAATTTCTATCGTGGGGCGCGAAGCATGTCAAGACTCCACAGGTTTCAGGCAACGGGCCGCACAGCAGTACAATCTTTCCCTGACAAAGGGTCTCATTCAGGGTGTTCGTAATTTCACAAGTGAACAGTTCAGTGCTGTGTTCGGTGTTCTGACAGAAAGGGAACTAGAGACTGAGAAAGAGTTCAAGGTGGCGCTTTTAAACATACGGAAAAGGACATCAGGTCTGTGCGTTGCTGGTTCCCTCAGCCTAATGGAGGTCAAAAGAAAGAATCTTATTCGAGCATTTCTGTTGTCAGTCTCCGTAACTGCATCTGTTTCTACGGTGGAGGAGGACTACAGTTTGTGGATCCTTACTCTGGAACAATTCCGTGTCCTCACTGAGAACATTGACAAGCGACACGTCACTGTAAGGACAACACCGTCCACCGGAGGAAAGGTTTTGATGCGAGAGGTTGCTAGAAGACTTGAGAGATCTGGGCCAACCGTTTTGATCACAGAGACGGAGGAGCAGACACAGAGAGCCAGGTAATGAACCAAGCATCTTACGTACATGTAATGCACTACCCGTTACCGTCAAGAATCGCACAATGACAACATATGTATTTGAAAAATATTCGTTCGATATCCACGAATGCAGCTAGGAATGGACCACTATATTTTCAGTATGGGAAGAGAATGCTGGTTGCTGATGAAAAATGTTAATGCTATTTTATTGGTCCTATTTGTTTTGTAAAATTGCCTGCACTCTTCAAACCAAGTACAGTAAACTACGTTTAAAACGAACACGCTTATAACGAACTGACCGATAAAACGAACTTATTTTTTAGTCACGGCCATTATATATTTTATAACTACGATTATTACGAATTACAATTAGTGGTCCCTTTGAGTTCGTTATAACCGTAGTTTACTGAAAAGTACAAACATAAAAATAATATAATTGAAAATATTTAAAATCTGAGTGTGTGTGAGTGAGTTTGGTTTAACGCCACTTTTAACAGTATTCAAGTTATATCGCGGCGTGTCAGTTTAATGTGGGAGGAAAGCCCGAAGTGATGCAGGTCTCAGACGTTTACCACTTCGGTGAAACCCACGAGCACGGGTATGGTGCTGACAAACCTAGAAACATAATCGTGGCGAACCGGGATTCGAACCCACAATCATAGGTTTCTGGCGTGTCCAAGGGACGCAACTCTGCACAGCGAATCGCGGCGACTTAGACGACTGGGTCACAGATATAGGATATGACCTTCGAATATAACGTGAACCTGAGTTACGTGAATTCAGAATATATCAATAGCACATTTTCGTCCTAAATAATGAACTCTACTAAAGTGGAGATGAAGTGTTCGAAATAAGGGGGTGGGGTGGGGGTGGGGTGGGGGTGGGGTGGGGGTGGGGGTGGGGAAGGTGCCTGATTATTTTTCAATGACATTACTATCCGTGACTGATGAGGGGTGGTCGGGTAGCCTAGTGGTAAAGGCGTTATCTCGTCACGCCGAAGATCGGGTTCGATTCCCGACATGGGTACAATGTGTAAAGCTCATTTCTGGTGTCCCCCGCCGTGATATTGCTGGACTATTGCTAAAAGCGGCGTAAAACCAAACTCACCCACTCACGTGACTGATTAAATTTTATTTGGCCCAATGTCGATTATTTGCAAGGGCTGTGATATAACTGGAATAGCATTGTATGTCACATAAAACAACATATACTCATACGTTCATACCACATTCTTGCCCAGAAGGATGGAATTATGCTCCTTCATGATGACACTTGATACATGGAAAAGGAGACTAGCAGATGGGGGTCAAGTCGGCGGGATTAAGAATATAGTGACCAATTGTCTAGACTGTCCTTTGCTGGACAATTGTGACAGGTCGTGGATCTTCGTCTCAGGTGATTTGATAAACCCTCACTAGAAACTTTAGCTGAAGATAAGTAGGTCATCCAGGAAAAATACGACAATACATCAAATGATGTATATCATTCAGTTTTCTAGTTGTTAGTGTGATGTATAAATGCAGCAAAGATATTTTTTGTTCCTTCACATCAAATGTTTAATATATACATTTTAGACAAAAAGGTCCCTTTAAATATGGCTGTATCGCCTGTGTTGAAGGTTTTCACATTCGTCGTAGCTGATAACTGGACCGATATTTTCTACCAAATGCGTAGTATTTGTTGCGTCGGCCAGTGCAAATCTTTGCTTCTATTACATTGATTCATTTGGCTAAATTGGACGCATTTGTTTAGATCCCGAAAATAATATTTGGCGCCAGAGTTTATTTTATTTAGAGTAGGAGTTTCAAAAATGGTACTAATACCATTGTGCCTTCTTTGCACTTCCCTAGACGGGGTAAAAACACCAAGTCAGCAAAGTGAAGCTATGGACCGGGGTCTTGAAAGACAAACATTTGCACAGGTGAAACAATTTTAGTAAAATTTATCAATTTGGAATTCAAAACGTCAATCAATTTCAAATATCTGCCAAAACAGATTCCATAAGACGTAAAAGGCAAAATTGTGATGACAAATTTATAAATGCGCCGCGGAAAATGTTAGCCTCGTTTTGGTAATATTGAAATTGTCCGTTTTATTTTTATTTTTGTCAGGATTCTGGAAACGTCACTGATATGCCAAACGAAGACGTAACGAAAACCATGCATGTTCTTGAGAAAGGTAATCCTTTTTTCTCATTATTGTCACAAGAAAGTTCCCATAATCAGTAGACCCGTGAAGATCCGGGGTAGAATAGGTCTTCAGCAACCCATGCTTGCCGTAAAAGGCGACACGCTTGTCGTAAGAGGCGACTAACGGGATCGGGTGGTCAGACTCGCTGACTTGGTTAATGCATGTCATCGATCCCAATTGCGTGGAACGATGCTCATGATATTAGTCACTGGATTGTGTGGTCCAGACTCGATTATTTACAGATCGCCGTCATATAGCTGGAATATTGCTGAGTGCGGCATTAAACAACAAACCGACCAAGCAACCAAATCTCTCTCCCCCATTTGGTTTAGAAAGGTGACCAAGATTGCTGGAACGTTTGAGGATTGATGTGCGTGTGACAGTTAGGTCGCACACCTTATAGTGTCTCCCGACCGATGTTGCCTGACATAAATTGCTTCGTGTGTCATGTGCATATATGCATATAATTCAAATATGTAACATTTACTTATTTCATTTACAGACCTACAAAGACTGAAAACTGAAAATGAAGCCCTAAGAAAGGTAAACATTGACCACGTGACAAAATGATTTATTGTCACTATTGTCGTGTAGTGAATCGAGAGTATAAGCGCAACATTGTGCACGACAGTTAGGGCTGCAACGATACACCTAGGTCACGATACGATACGTATCTCGATACTTACATCACGATTCGATACGTATCTCGATACGCTACGATACACGTAGTGACAAGAGAAGACAACAGATAAATGAATTAAACTTAGTTTATTAACATGAAAAATTAAATGAAAGTTAATGAATGTTCATGAGTCATAAAATATATACTGTAATGAGTATTTTAACTTAATGAATCATCTGCCATTTCCATGTAATGGCTAGCAAACACAAAACTAACAGTTCTACATATTTGTGAGTTGTGACTAGATGGTAGATTCTAGGAGTAAATACTAAATACTAAATGTCCCAGTGTCCAGTAACTAATGATTTGCCATTTTCATGTATAAAGGCAAAAAAACAATTAAAAATAATTATAGCAACAGCCTTGTTATACACCGTTTGAAAGGTATAATCCTAGTGTTTATAAGTTATGTTTATCACATTATTTAAATAATGCATTGACAACTGAAATATTGTAAATAAAAAATGTAAGCTGGCACATTCATAACGTCCAGATTAAGGACCAAGGAAGCGAAAATTTGACGATTTGGGGCAAATGTAAGATTTCAAAAGATCTACTTATTTATTTTTTATTTTCATTGATTACGTAGATCTAATTGGAAAATTATTTTAAAAAGAATTATGAATAGCATCTCTTTTCACTCATTTCAAGTTAACAGCGGCTGTCCGCTCAGTAACATACCTCCGTTTTCGAATGCTTCGTATGAATAACACGTTTGTCGGTGTCTGACATATGACACATCGCTAGAAAGCTTGTTTTTTCATCTACACGCTCGTAACATTGCCTTGAGTCTTTTCGTAGCTTAACATAAGATTTCATTGGATAAAAAATGGTTTCTAATGACGCTTTCTTGCCGAAATCTGCTATAAGGTTCATGATTGGTCAAATTTGAGCACGTGACCTGAGGCAGGCAATCAAATTACAAATCCTCGTGTACGATGAATTTCAGATTTTTACGAAATATTTTGGTTAAATCGTGTTATTCTGAACGTTTTAAGCAGGAAATCGCGATCTATATTAAAACTATGGAGCTTCGTGGATGTATCATGCTAGGTTGCAAGCTATGACAAAGACTTTTCATGCATATATTTTGGCATTGAACATCGTGTCCGAGCCGAGAATTCGAGGCGCCGAAAGCCGAGATGTCATTTGACTAACATTACACGCGAACGCACGAAAAGTTGGAAATAATAACTTAGCTGTAAGTTTGACCACTTTTAGATATATTTATGTTGATTATATTTATCACTTTGTATGATATATTTAAAGATTTGCTTGAAACGTCTTTGTTTTGCTCTTTGACACTTTCGATGTGCACGTTGTCGAAGTGTATGTCCGAGAATCGTTTCAGCCCTAACGACAGTTAGCCCGTGAATAGCCGCAAATGTCTGATGTGACATGAAGTAAAATAATTTTATAATGTGGAGTTTATACGGCTTTTCCATTGGACGAGAGGACGGTCACATGACCGTGAAACTGAGGTTAAAAAGTGTATGAACGACACATTTGATGTTCATAGGGGTTTTTTTTAGCTAGCATTGGGAGAGTCAGGGAGTTTGACTGCATGGGCGTTCAACCCACCCTAGAGAACAAAACGAAGAAAAGCACTCTCAAAGTACCGTAGTGTCAACTCGATCCGTGTCTGGACTGACTGTCTACAGCAATCTATGAATTTACCGTATTATCTATAGGATACGTCTTTGCAATCACCTTTCAATGATCTGTCAATTGATCAGTGATGACTAACACTTGCAATAGCCACAGGTTCATTAACAACTTCGGAAATCTCACCCGTCAAGTTTATCGTGTCGTCCATTTTGACGTCTTGTACTTGATGTAAATGTATTACGACGTGTCACTTCTCGTTTTGAAGAACTATTCAATCTGCGATACAGCTGGTTGTTGTATGGCTGTCAGTGTCATTATGAAGTTACATGTATTAGGAATCGTGTTTAGATCAACAGTCGCAAGTCACTGTGAACTTACCTGTGAAAGTCCATTCTTAAATGTATCTAGAATCACAGGTTCTGAAAAGGTTTGTGCGATTTAAAATACTGCTTATGTTTCCGTTCAGTCGGACGAGGGAAACCCTGTCAGAATTATACTCGAAAAATGCCAACTTGTCATTTTTGAAATGGACGTATTGGGCACGTGGAATATTGATGCATCTTGAAATAGAAGGCAAAGCCATAGTGACTTTAGCTGAATGTCGCATTTATGCAGCCTTTGATATTTATGTTAGTGGGCTAGCCAGAAACTCCTACATTGTGCTGAGAACAAGTAAAAACTTAACGGTATTACTCATTGACGAGTAACATTTGAGCGCTACAATTCTGAACCGGTTCTCTATGTTCCAAGTTTGCTACAAAATATGTAAACATGGTAAACATGTTTGTGTTATTTAAGCAGGACTAACTACAAACTCTGAGGTGAGGTGAGGTGAAATGGGGTTTAACGTCGCGTCCAAGATTATTGCACTTATATAGCGACGTGCATGTACGTGTGTGTGTTTGTGTGGCTGCTTGTACTAGTCCGGACTGATGCCGATTTATAGTGCTAGCTCACTGAGATACCATGCCGCAGTTTAACATGAATACCCCACTCAGACACAGTATACTGACTCCGAGCCGACCAGTCCTTGTTTTAGCCCCTTAATGCCGAGCGCCAGACAGGGTAGCAACAAGTACCATCTTTTAACGTCTTTTGGTAAGACGCGGCCGGGGATCGAACCGCGGACCTTCCGCTCTCCGGGCGGACGCTCTACCACTAGACCAAGGTGGCGGTCCCTAACTCTGAGAACTAGTCAAATAAGGTACTATTATCCTCTGGACTAGCCTTAAAAACATAAATTTCTGGGTCTGTTTATGTTAGGAAGCGACCTTTTAATAAGCGTTTGGGAGGGTGGGGGACTGTTTGGTCTTTTTGCACAACACATGTTTTCAGCAGACATGTGGAGGACATTTACAAATTTGACGCTTTATTGACAAAAATCATGTCCGATGCAATTCCTTAATTTTTCTAGAACCAAATGTTCCCGTCTCGTTTTCAGGTGACCAATTGGCTTGCCTTTGCATGTGTTTGTGACATCGGTGGGGGCAGGATACGCTCACCATTTCGCGAACTCCTGTTTGATAGTGATGCATAAAAACCTGATATGGTCGGAATCAATACAATTGATATTTCTTATGAACATGTAAAGGGTTTTGTCGCTTTAAATTCAGGACAAATAACAATATTAATTTATATTTTCAAGTATTGGAAATCGCACCAACGACCATATGTCTTGTCTGTAATATGTATGTTTTCCAGACAGAGGACGACCTCACAAGGATGCTTGAGTCTGTTTCCCTAGGTGGGTTTTCCCTGGACAGCAATAGAAGCCGCTATTTCAAGAGTGGTTCCGGTGTCGGTAGTGTTCGGAGTCTTGACCGGCTGGCCGAATCAGACAAACAGAGCCGAAGCTATCATGCCTTGAAAAGTGTGAAAAAGCGGCTTACAGTGGGATTCGGGAGAAGGAAAGGTACGTAACATCTATGACACACTGAAGTGAATTTGTGGGTCCACATACTTGTTGAAAGAGGTTAATTTATGGATCGGTTGGTCAGCCTCGGAGACTTCGTTGATTGAATGTCACCGTCCCCCGAACATGGTGGACCGACTTAAGGAAGATAACGCATACATAACAAGTAGGTCCACATGGGAGCTTGTCGTAAGAGGCGACTAACGGGATCGGGTGGTCAGGCACGCTGACTTGGTTGATGCATGTCATCGTATCCCAATTGCGTGGATCGATGCTCATGACATAAATCACTGGATCGTCTGGTCCAGACTCGATTATTTACAGACCGAGGTCCTATAGCTGGAATATTGCCGATTGCGGCGTTAAACAACTAACAAACAAACAAATCATTCTATCAATCACTGGATTGTCTGGTCCAAACTCGATTATTTACAGACCGCGGTCCTACAGTGCGGCGTTAAACAACAAACAAACCAAACAAACAAACCATCTGGTAACCTAACAGTAACAACAGGTAATATGTCAGGAAGATGTGTTTTGTGTTGATATGATGTGATATATGTTCCAAATGATAAAAAGACAAATTGTCAATTTTAAGTTTTACTGAGTCACAATACATGCCCTATTTCCACAATTCTATTTACAATAATCGTATCCCATCACCTACAACAGTAGATATATATTCGCATTTACACGGTTCATGATATCAAGCACTGGGTGGTCTGGTCCAGACTCGATTATTTACAGACCGCCGTCATATAGCCGGAATATTGCTGAGTGCAGCGTTAAACAACAGACAAACAAATCATTCTATCCATCACTGGATTGTGTGGTCCATACTCGATTATTTACAGACCGCCGTCATATAGCTGGAATATTGCTGAGTGCGACGTTTAGCAACAGACAAACAAATCATTCTATCAATAACTGGATTGTCTGGTCAAGACTCAAATATTTACAGACCGTCGTCATATAGCTGGAATATTGCTGAGTGCGGCATTAAACAACACACCCAACCAAAACCACGTGTAAAGATGTCCTTACATCATGTTTGTTGTTGCAGCCCGACTTGATCCAACATACCTGCTGGAAAAGGATGCTGTGTATGTCATGACTGACGCGTTAAATCGACATCCGCTTTATGTGATCTGTAAGTGAATAAACATACGAAATTTTTATTCTGTGGAATAAGGCGCAGAACAGTCTGTTTCACGACCGATTCGCTGTCCAGAGTTGCGTCCCTTGGACACGCCAGAAACCAATGATTGTGGGTTCGAATCCTGGTTCGCCCCAATTATGTTTCTAGGTTTGTCAGCACCTATCCGTGCTCGTGGGTTTCACCGAAGTGGTTAACGTCTGTGACATGCATCAAGTCGGGCTTTCCTCCCACATTAAGCTGACACGCCGTGATACAACTG
The DNA here is from genome assembly GCF_023055435.1 of Haliotis rufescens. Lineage (NCBI taxonomy): Eukaryota > Metazoa > Mollusca > Gastropoda > Lepetellida > Haliotidae > Haliotis > Haliotis rufescens. Next base: position 18,718,796 of record NW_025964383.1, on the reverse strand, counting down.
GAATACTGTTAAAAGCGGCGTTAAACCCAACTCACTCACTCACTCTAAAACAATCACGTAACTAAGACAATGATCCTGGTGATGATCAACAACGACCGTATTCGATTGAATATTTGCCAACATTCTTATGATAATGGAAACTATTTTGACCGTTTTGATACATCACCGTTTTGATTATGGAAAATGTTTTGCCGCTTTTTATTTATTACAACTTTTTTAATTTCCAGGTCGACAACATGACATGGATAACGACCGGATGAACAAGTACTACGGCCGAGTGAGCATGCACGGTCAACCTGCGACATCACAAGAAGCTCGGTTTTACATGTTGCACAAGGGTGCATGCGTCACACAACGCGTCACCTTGACGCCACCCCCTCCTACGCCCGCTTCTCTCAGCTCCCACTACTGGGAGACTCACACAGTGGTTGAAGCGAGGGAGCCGTACCGCTTGTTGGGAGTACCTCTGTTAGAGATGGGAGTTTCTGAAGAAAGCCACGTGCTCAATAGCAGCTGGGTTTACCAGCAGCCGGGCTCCTGGTCCATACGTGTGGTATTCTGTGACACCCACAGAGGCATCTGCACACAGGTATGGGAGGATGGAGAACGTATTGCGTGTTATCCAGGCACCATGTCCGATGCTGCTGGTGCACGTGCCACACTGAGGTATGGTCTAGTGGTGGACGGAAATGGAAGAATTGGATGCATCGACCTGGACAGACACATTGTGTTATATAAACTTGACACGCCCATCAGAAATGTATTTTACCCAGTGTTTGGGGTGAGCATATCCCCCTGCGTCACCATTAAGATGAGGATGCTCAGCGGGAGTGGAATCATCGTGACCGAAGAGAAGCAATCACTCATATACTCGGCATTGAGAGAAACCGAAAACAGACGTTGAATCCCACAATGTTCTCTTCCAACATTGGGGCGGTCGGGTAGCCTAGTAGTTAAAGCGTTCGCTCGTCGCGCCGAAGACCAGGGTTCGATTCCCGCCATGGGTATAATGTGTGAAGCCCATTTCTGGTGCCGTGACATTGCGGGAATATTGCTAAAAGCTGCGTGAAACCATACTCACTCACTCACTCACTCACTCACTCACTCACTCACTCACTCACTCTTCCAACATTGAACATGTACAAGTTGTCGCCAAACTCAACTTCTCCGACAACTACTTATGTTGATTTAAATAGTGGGATTTGGCACTGACGAGGTGAGGTGAGGTGAGGTGAGGTGAGGTGGTGTTTATTAATAATGATAATTCACTTATGCAGCAACGTGCATGCACGAAGAGACTGCAATTAAATTGTTTGACTTCTTCGTTTACTGAATGTGGATTGTACTAGTGACCGGTCCCATCCCCCTAGATAATAAAATGCTGGGTCCCTGGGTAACATGCGCCAGTCACCAAAACCCAAAAGAATTGGAAGAATTGGGTTCACTGCTGCTGGTCGGGACTTTATAGTGCTAGCCCAGTGAGATATCGTGCAGCAGTTTAATATGGATACCCCACTCAGACACAGTATACTCCGAGCTGACCAGTCCTTATTTTATCCCCTTAATGCCGACCTCCAGACAGGGCAACAAAAAGTACCATCTTTTCAGAAGTTCTGTTTCATATAAAAAGACGCTCTGGTGAGATTTTCCGTATCTTCACACAGCTCGGTGGGACTCACCAGGGATGTATAGTAACCTTGACCTTATTACGGAGGGTAGGACATGTTACAGGGGGTACGGAAACCCCATGTCGTAAAGTTCATATTTCGTGTCTACTGTTTGGTATCTTAAGTTTTGTTTGCATCTTGTCTTCTATACAGATACAGGAACGGACACACTAGTACTGAGGATTCTGACGTCTACGTTATACCTATTACATACATACATAAATACATACACACACACACACACACACACACACACACACACACACACACACATCAATACAATGAGCTTGGTGTTTACTTGAATTATTATCCAATGCAATGAAGCATGACGGTGTAAACCGTGTTTGTTCTAAATTTCGTTTGGTAGTTGTAACGTCCAGTAGATACATGTAAGGCTGTAGTGTTAGTACCTCATTCACAGGTTGCGGTATTTACCTGCCATTTATATATGCTTGCATCTTATCTTGTTTATACTCCTTACAGTGAATATGGAAGTTGGATACTGGTATTTGTCTAGGGCACCGTTCCACAAAGCGATCTTAGCGCTACGATTGTCGTAAGTCAGTGTTAAAGAATGGGCGTTACGACCGACTTAGCGCTAAGATCGCTTTGTGGTACGGGACACAGGCGTGTAGTTTGTGAATCTGAACTAAATGTCCGATTGGGAAATTGTTTTTACCACAACACTTGCAAAACGTATTTAGATACATGTATTAAACGATCTGGTCATGCATACACTGAAGTTGACTTAAGTTATATCTTTATTCAACCATATAAAAAATCAGAAGGAATGGGTGCATAGTCAGAAAGAAATGCGAACATTAGTGACTTGTAGTGTAACCATTGAGTTCTAGTACCCATCCGACCCGAGTACCCGAGTACCCGAGTTACCCGTCCCAGCCAAAGAACATATCACACACATATTAACATATATAAACATATTGGCAAGTTTCCTGGGTTACGGGCGGAAATCTTACCAAAAATATGAAAGCAAATTATCCTTTCGTCGACCATGAGGACAGTATATTTCGTTACAGAGGTAGAATGTGGATAAAAATTTCACCAGCAAAGTTCGAACTGAATAATTGCAGTAACTCAGTGTTTTTACTTGCAAGTTTAGGATTTTTGAGAATCTCCTCCCATAACTTGCTCTTTCCTTGTCCCGTCCGCTGACATCAGTCCAGCTTTCAAAACAGAGTACCCTCCCTTGTCGACACCTCTACCAAAACCACCTGTACTCCCTTAGCCGAGTTTATCATTCGTTTCTTGTCATCCATGTTGGACAGCTAGAGCAGACGACACGCGACTGCTGTGTTTACAGACAACCCGACTTTCGCATCTCCCATCGCTGAAGAGTTCCTGTGATTACCGTAGTACGGATAACGTGCGGGCGTCCCTACGACGACGGTCTTAGACTTACACTTAGCTAAGATGTTGCTAAGACCGTTTCATGACCCAGTCTATGGCCGAATCTTAACTTAAGACAAAATTCGTGCTAAGCAAAATTTGAGCTAAGATCACTTTCCTGATCCCGGGGCCAGGACAACTACATGTGATCTAGGACATCTGTACGGTGGCCCATAGGGGACATGGAGTCTGTTTTTCAATATTTTGATATTTCACTTACTGTTATCGTAACCATTTGCAAATTAACACGATTTGTCATACAAATATGTGATTAATCATGTATAAATGATTTAATGATTTATGACAAATTGTGTTAATTTGCAAAAGGTTACGATAAAAGTAAGTGAAATATCAAAATATTGAAAAACAGACCCCATGTCCCTTATGGGCCACCGTACATTTGCAATATTCAATGTTGAACAATATACTTGCAGTACAATGATGCATACAAATCGCAAGTACTGTTAAACTTTTGAAAAGTTTTACTTAGGTCTTGAATGTTGTAACCTTGATCAAACAACGTCTTGTAAACCTCTTTGACATTTTCGTTGAAAGAGCAAGCTGGATTGTACCTCAAAAGTTGTGAAATGTAGACACATTGCTCAACATTGATCGAAAGTTGACTGTAAAAAATACAGCCTTCTTGTCATTATATCATGTAGTGTTTTTTGTCAGTCTGAAATTGTATGCATAGTGCAAATTTGAACTGCTCCCTTTAATTTCTAGTACTTGAGCCAGCGTTACAGAGTCATTAAGCATGTATAAATTCTCTTTGGTTTTAACCAAATACAACATCACGACAAGTGAATAGCAGTAGATTTACGTCTGAATAGTTAACATATACTGTATCGTGTGTATATGCCTACTAGGGCAATGAATAAAATGCGAATATTAAACAATCGCTTGCAAATTGTCGTATGCAGATTATGATCGCGCTATATACAGTCAAACACCGTTGTGTCGAACTTTGAAGTGTCGTAATTACGGTTGTCTCGAAGGCAGAGCATTGTCCCTGTGTGTTCCGTCTTTACTCGCCATTATTTAACCTCTGATGTGTCGAAACTGATGAATTAGAAGATAGGGTTGTCTCGAAGTCTGTTGTCAGTCCCAAACGTACTTCCAGCACAATTATACTCTTTTAGTCGATCTCGCCTCTCTGTTTGTCTACATTTATTCAAACAATTTTATTTCCTCGTCGTTTGATGTCACATATGTTTCGTGTTATTCATTCTCATACCAATCGGTGTATGCCGCTTGTGTCGAACCTCGGATAACTCGAAGTATTTACGTAGGCAACTTCAACACATTGGTGTTCGACTGTTTTAATCATTATTTATCAATCTTTTTCATGTTCGATATATATGTTCTCCATTCATATAGACCGCCTCCGTGGTCTTGTGGTAGAACGTCCGCCCGGAGAGCGGAAGGTCCAGGGTTCGATCCCGGGCCGCGTCATACAAAAAGACGTTAAAAGATTGTACTTGTTGTTACCCTGTCTGGCGCTCGGCATTAAGGGGCTAAAACAAGGACTGGTCGGCTCGGAGTCAGTATACTGTGTCTGAGTGGGGTATTCATGTTAAACTGCGGCATGGTATCTCAGTGAGCTAGCACTATAAATCGGCATCAGTCCGGACTAGTACAAGCAGCCACACACACACATACACGTGCATGCACGTCGCTATATAAGTGCAATAATCTTGGACGCGACGTTAAACCCAATTTCACCTCACCTCACCTCCATTCATATATCCCTGCATATCTACAATTATTTTTAAACATCAATGGACTCTGTGCCTGACTAATAAACTCCTGTTTATACACTCATGTGTTTGTGTTTTGTGTAATAATAACAAAGTACATCGAACTTGTTTAACCACAGGTAAAAATACTTGTGCCGTACTGTACTCGGTACATGTCAATCCTAAACCCGCAATGTGAAAGTAGCGCGTGGAAGAAAAACCCACGACATTATAAACACAATGGATACACTGAAACATTTTTAATACAGATAAATAATATTTTTGAGGAGTAATTGCACATCAGAAAATCAAGTGCATAGACACTTAATTCTAACATCAAGTTTACATGGACGTATGTATATAAGTACCAATCACAAGTAGAATAGGTCTTCAGCAACCCATGCGTGCTGAAAAAGGCGACTATGTTTGTCGTAATGGGCGACTAACGGGTCGGGATTGTTCCTCATGATGTCAATCACTGGATTGTCTGGTCCAGACTCGATAATTTACAGACCGCTGTCATAAAGCTGGAATATTGCCGAGTGCGGCGTTTAAGAACAAACCAACCAGCCAAAACCAATCACAAGTTCAGTGTTTGTTTGTTGTTTAACGCCACACTCAGCAATATTCCAGATATGTGACGTCGGTCTGTAAACGATCGTGACTGGACCAGACGGTGCAGTGATTAACATCCTGAGTATCGATCAACGCAATTGGGATACAAAGTCAACGAGCCCGACCACTCCATCCTATCGCCTCTTACGACTCGAGTTCGAGTGACGTCAAGGTAGAATAACGGTTACATCCGACTACGACCATAGACCACACTGCAAGGAGCCACAACGATCCTTCATTAAGTCCAGCTCCGCTCACGGGGCACCTGGGCTTCTCCTCCTCCGCCTCCCCCGTGTACTCCCAGTTCCCACACCGGGGGAAGTGTTTGGGGGGTCGGGGCATCTGGTTCAGCTCCCCCACCTGCACGATGAGAGCCATCCCGACTGACACGTGGAATTCGATGTGGCAGTGCAGCAGCCAGAAACCTGAATAACAGAAATAAAGAATAATATATCCAAACTTATCCAAGCCCTCCACATTAGCACTGTACATCATCTACCAGCATTGTCAGCATGGAAAATATTGATGATTTACCAATTGCAATGGGATGATTGTGCAGAAATTACCCGGGTTATCTGACTCCAAAGTCAGTGAGATCACACATTGTTACCCTCAAATTTTGGTATTATTCGGCTCCTGCAACAGACTTGGTACTAGACTTGGTTTAATTCCACGTTAACAGTATTTTCTTTATTAAAGTGTATCAGCTTGATGGAGAAGGGAAACCCAAGGTTATGCATGCCTTAGACGCTTACCACAAGGTGAATGTTGACAAACCAAGAAACGTAATGAGGTGGAATCTTGGAATCGTCCTCAAGAGTCTCAGGTGCAGGAACGCCTGTGGACGCCAAAATTGACAGCCCCACCCCAAGCGATATAGAGGGTTTATATTGCATCTATCTATCCAGGAAATCTGATAATCTTGGACCACCTGCGCAACATATCAACCACCACCTACCAGGATTATTAGCATGAAATCATACGCTCGTCGACAACCTACCTGGGTTATCAGAATGAAATCATACGCTCGTGGACACCCTACCAGGATTATCAGCATGAAATCATACGCTCGTGGACAACCTACCAGGATTATCAGCATGAAATCATACGGTCGTGGACCACCTACCAGGATTATCAGCATGAAATCATACGGTCGTGGACCACCTACCTGGGTTATCAGCATGAAATCATACGCTCGTGGACAACCTACCAGGATTATCAGCATGAAATCATACGGTCGTGGACCACCTACCTGGGTTATCAGCATGAAATAATACGGTCGTGGACCACCTACCTGGGTTATCAGCATGAAATCATACGCTCGTGGACAACCTACCAGGATTATCAGCATGAAATCATACGGTCGTGGACCACCTACCTGGTTTATCAGCATGAAATCATACCGTCGTGGACCACCTACCTGGGTTATCAGCATGAAATCTGATGATTGTATACCCTCCATCCGGAACCGTAACAGTGTCTTTAGCTATCGGTGTTTCCAGGTTCCTTTGAATCAGACCATCTGCATCCATCTGTTTGATCTCCTCTAAAGAGGTTGATACGTTCACCTGCATCAAAGGATACGGCTTTTAACTGTACACACGTATAAAGCTTCGCTGAAGCTGATATCGATATTCCAGCCATATCGTGGCTTGGGGTCAGGACACTTGAAACTGGTGTCACGCTTTGAACCATGTGGGGAATCGAACCCGGGTATTCGCGTGACGAGCGATGCTTTAACCACAAGGTTACCAGACCGACCCCCCAAAACGGAAATGCGGGATATACAAGAGCAACGAATCGGATTCGATTATCTATAAAGTTCGAAAGAGTCCACACAAAGTGATAAAATTGATATAAATACTAGCACTTAGCAACACTAAACCCGTGAAGATCAGACTCGCTGACTTGGTTGATGCATGTCAACGATCCCAATTGCGTGGATCGATGCTCATGATATTAATCTCTGGATTGTCCGGTCCAGACTCGATTATTTACAGATCGCCGAATATAGCTGGAATATTGCCGAGTGTGTCGTTTAACAACAAACCAACCAACCAACCACTTAGCAACACTGGATGTTGCTATTCAGCCGTACTGGACGATCACCAGAGGTCCAGCTAATGCGACATCAAAGCCTCAAGAACTGATAACTTCACTTTGCCTGTGCATGTGTATGACCAAAGAGGGTTTGCAATATTAACAACATATCTGGCAATTGCATAATCGGCAACACCAGGACTCACTTTCTCGATAGCGACGACCCGGAAGTGATGGCCATGTAGATGCATCGGGTGGTTAGAGTTGTAGGTGACGCCCTCATCAATGATCACCATCTCCACGGTGTCGTCCAGGTCTACCTTGATGATGTGGATACACTCACAGAACTCCTGGCTGCAGTTCCTGGTGTTGTGGGGGCCGCAGAACATGTCCTACAGGAGAAGGTATCTGGACTAAAACGTTCCATTGTCTGCGTGACCATGTGTTTTAATAATGATCCTGTTCATTTGCAGCATAGAGTCTCTGAGATGGTAAGAACAGACCTGTTCTACGGGAGAAGGTATCTGGACTAAAACGTTCCTTTGTCTGCATGACCTTGTGTATGACCAGGCAATCCAGTGATTGACATCATTAACATCGATCCATGCAATTGGGATACGATGACATGCATCAACCAAGTCAGCCAGCCTTACCACTCGATCCAGTTAGTTGCCTCTTACGACAAGCATAGTTGCCTTTTACGGCAAGCATGGGTTGCTGAAGACCTATTCTACCCCGGATCTTCACGGGTGTGTAGGTGGTGCCATGAGCGGAGTCATCCTTAAAGACAAAGCTCTGGTAAGCCGTCTCATGGGCCGTGTAGTCGTTGACGACGTTAAACAGTATTTACGACTAATTTCTGAGGCCTCCAAAAAAGCCTGGAAGAAGCAGCTTAAGAGGTAATTGCTATGGCGCTTTTTACAAGGGAAAACGCGCAGACCTTAAAACATCATCTGAGAATAGTTATGCACCGCTTCCAGTAACATTCTTTCAATTTCTCGACGCAGGACAGAGAAAGGACAAATTATACCCATGTAGGGAATCGAACCCGGACATTATGTTGTCGAAATAAACCTAGGGCAAACACAAAGTCCCTCAAAATACCACTAGGACGAAATGAGCTTGTCATGACGTTTCACCAAAGTGTCTTACAAGATAATGTCATAATGAACGAACCTTCGGGATGTCATCATACTGAGAGAGTGGAGGGGACGGTGGTTGACGATGGGTGATATCATTTAACTGTGGCATATACAGCCTCTTGTCCAGGTTGACGGCAGCAAAGGGATAGAACTCTTTCCGGTGGAACACACCGTTGTCTATCTGGTTGAAGTCCATGGTGACATAAAACTTCTTATCGGGCACCTGTTTCATGTGGAGGGGGTCTGCCGGGGTGGTGTTCAGCCAGGACACGGGGGTCAGGTCAGGGGTGCCGTTCGTGTTCCAGGGGTTCAACAGCTAAAACATGGATTAGTCAATACAATTACAAGTTGAAAGCATATAGCTATTCAGCAGTATTGTACATGGCAGAGGGTGAAGGCTAAAGTTCTCGATTACATTAGAGAGTGAGTGAATATGGTTTTAGACCACATTTAGCAATATTCCAGCAATTTCATTAATATTTGTGACATTTAAAAATGGGTTTGACAAATTGGTCACAGGCCTTCGGCGTGTCAAGCAACGCTTTAACTGCATGGCTACCCCACTGCACCTCCTTTTTACATTAATGCATTGACAAGGATCGTGCAGTCAGCAGTATTCCAGCTATAGCACGAGACCATGTAAGCGGTCGAATCTGGACCAGGGAAACCAGTGACTGATCCAAAGCAACGGAAGGTGATGAGAAGAAACAGAGCTACCCGATTTAATTTAGATGCCTCTTCAGCTGACAAAAGAATGAAGTGTCCAGTCACCGAGCCTCTCAATCCAATCCACTCTGTCTCTAACATATAGATCACTTGAGACCTATTCAAACACGGAATAGGGGTTGGACATAAAGGAATTCTCTTTGATGCCTCGCCTTACATGACTAGAGTTAGGTTGTAGCCATGCTTACATGCGGACGGAAGGTCCGTGGTTCGATCCCCGACCGCGTCATACCAAAAGACGTTAAAAGATAGTACCTGTTGTTACCCTGTCTGGCGCTCAGCATTAAGGGGCCTAAACAAGAACTGGTTGGCTCGGAGTCAAATACTGGGTCTGAGTGGGGTGTTTATGTTAAACTGCGGCATGGTATCTCAGTGAGCTAGAACTATAAATCGGAATCAGTCCGGTCTAGTACAAGCAGCCACACACACACACATTCATGCAATAATCTTGGACGCGACGTTAAACCCCATTTCACCTCACCTCACCCATCATGCATATCACCTTCATGCGTCCCTTCCCTTCAAAATCAATGTTGGAGTTATATTACTAATGAAAAGAGTGGTAAGTTTAGAGTGTGGATGTGAATTGAACAAGCGTTTAATTCAAGACATCTTTTGAGCATTGATTGTATTTTTAATATCAGGCACTCTTAAACCTCCCTCTTCATAAGGTTTCATCATAACATTTCTACTGATTTTGTCTGGTTTATTTTTCCATATAAAACGAAAACACAGTGTTTCGAGTTCTTTTATAAACCTTTCACTGGGATTAGGTAGGGTTGAGAAAAGGTGGGTTAGTTTAGGTAAAATAAGACTTTTTAGTACTGTAATTCTACCTAATGGGGTCAGGTCACGTGCTAACCAAGAGTTCATGATGATTTTTAAACTTTTAAGTTTGTCCGTAATTTCTTTCTATTATTTCTGCCAAATTGTGAGTAAAAATAATACCGAGAGGAGTAAAACTTTTTCTTGGCCAATCTAAATTCCAACATTTGCACATAGTTTTATCAGAGAAGCGTTGTGAGCCAATCCACAACACTTGCGTTTTGCTTGTGTTAATTTTTAGGCCTGAAAAAGACGCATATGTTTGAAGAGTTGTCATGGTGTTTTGGAGACAATTTTCAGTTCCATCTAATATGAGAGATGTGTCGTCTGTGAAGTGTGAAATTAGATATTCTATCTCATCGATCTTAATTCCGTTTATATATTGATTAGTGCTAAGCCTTATTTCCAAAATTTCTGCTCATATTTAGAATATATAAGGAGATAACGGGTCACCCTGTCTACACCCTCTTGTTAGTCTAAAAAATCTGAAGCAAAACCGTTAACTTCAACACTAGATTTTATATCGTGATAGAATGTTGGTCCAAAATTAAAAAAAGGTCAAAGCTTCTTGGATGAAAACCCAGTCTACTGAACCGAACGCCTTTTCAAAGTCTATAAGTAACAATTATTCCCTTCTCTCCTCTCACTCCCATAGTCAGTAGGCCCACAAGGTTCTCCCTCCTGTCATGTATATCACTACCATGCTTACCTTCCCTCCTCTCCGCCCACTCTCATAGTCTTTGGATCCACTAGGCTCTGTCTCTGTGGCGTTCTCATACCTCAAGATTGCCAACTGTTTCGCTGACTTAACAGTGCAGTCTCCCATACCTCGACTTCGAATCCAGTAGTTGTCAACTGCCTTGTCAGCGTCCAGTATGAAGTCGTACCTACCAACACAGATAATTCACAGGATACAAGGTTTGACTTTAACAATTGAGGATTAACCCTGTAATAATCTGGTTTTGTATGTTAGAGACAGGATATGTTTTTGGTCACAGCTTCATGGCATACAACAGTTGTTCCTGAAGTTATTATTTACAAATTAAAATACAAAATGCAGCAAAGAGGGTTTGGGTGTTCCTGGCACAGTCAGGATGCTAAGGTTCATCACCAGATCAGCTCAGCTCACTGTGAACACTCCCGAACACTGCAGCCTTAGCATTACCAAGATTGTCAGAAGGGCTGTATTCCTGGTAGCAAACCCGGATACTCTCCCAATGTCAGACAACAGATTGGGAGGTACCAAACCTAAAGCACCGAGGACAATTGGGAGTCGGACAACTTGGTACTTGCGTGACATGTCGAAATTGAGGTTGGCATATTTGGCATGTTTTTCCTGCATCTCGTCAATCACATTAGTGTCATAAGGGACAGAAAACTCAATAATAAAAATGATCTCACTTGATTTATCAAAAAGGACAAGATCAGGTGTGGATACGTCTGAGGCTGTAAACGGGCCTATTCCAAAGGTTTTGTATTATTATTATTAGTATTATTATTATTATTATTATAGGTGGTGGTGGTGGTGCTGATGGTGATGGTGCTGGTGGTAGCAGTATTAATAGTATTGACACTCCTGCTTGCAAACCACAACTTTGGTACCTCTCTCCCGCCCAGATGTTGAATGAGCTGACAACGATTGGCTGGTGTGGCACACCATCTGTGGCAATCATGGTGATGTCGTGGTGGTCCACGGAGACCTGGATTGGGCAGTTCAGGATGCCGTTGCTGATGACGCGGAAGCGATACTTCTGGTCCTTCCTGACAATGAACACAGAATATGGGGTGTAGATGGTCTCGTTGGTGTCTGAAGTCGGGAACTCACGGAATGCTCCCCGACCTGGAAACAAAATGGAAACACGTGGAGAGCTCACTCCTACACGAGTGCTTCTACAAAGATGCCCAAATGACCAATTTTTTAACAGTTTGTCCGAACCACGTGTGTTAAGAAAAGTAACGGTATATCTACCTGTGTTAGTACAGTTTAAGTTATGAATGATTTCATATCAATTTATCAAAAAAGAAACACCCTGGTGCAGAAAAGCATACAACGCACAAATTATGTGACAAAAATAAAAGGCAACACATATCTCTATATTATTCTATATATTATATCAATGGGTATTTATTCCGCCCGCTATAAATGGTATCAAATGTACTCAGTATACCACTGTTTGGTTTGGGGGGCACGGGTGGCCCAATTGTCTATGCCGAGTTGCGTTATCGTTGGTTCGAATCTTTTACCAGCGAGTGAGGGCATGGGTGGCTACACGTACTTAAGCTGTTGGTTGGTTTGTTGTTTTACGCCGCACTCAGCAATATTCCGGCGGTCTGTAAATAATCGAGTCTGGACCTGACAATCCAGTGATTGATATCATGAGCATCGAAACACGCAATCGGAATCGATGACATACTTCAACCAAGTCAGCGAGCCTGACCACCCTCGTACGACAAGCATAATTGCTTTTTACGGCAAGCATGGGTTGCTGAAAACCTTTTCTACCCCGGATCTTCACGGGTCCGTACTTAAGCACCTCTTAAATGTTGTGGCCCTTAGACTTTCCATGATCCAACAATCAGTGGTCTGTCAGCACCACTCCCGTGTTTCAGCACGGGTAGACGCCTTCTATCTGCACCCTTTTCCTCCCACACCAAGCTGACGTGCCATGATATTACTGTAATAACTGTTGAAAGCGGCACTAAACCAAACAGTAATGAGTGATTGAAGATATGACGCTACCGTTGATAAGCATAGATGCGGGTTTGTTTTCGTATCCTGCGTGATGGTGGCCGGCAAACCTGTTGATGGTCAGTTTAACAAGCCAGTCGTGTACTATCATGGTGTGTTCAGGAAGGTCATGGTCATACAGGTGTGAGGATGGGTCACGTGACGGAGGTTCCCGGATGATCAGCGCCCCGAACAGACCGTCGGAGCGGTGGACGCCAGCATGACCGTGCCAGAAGTGAGTGCCTCGGTTACCGGCCTTGAACCTGCAGGAGCACACAAGATGAACAGTTACGGTTATGGAATAGCCTTTATTGTTGCAATATCTGGTTCAAAACAACAGCAACAACACTAATGATATTAACAGTAATAATTTTTAATGCACTGTAATCCATCAGATGAAGCATATTCAAAGCACTGCAATGTGCAAATGTATGACAATGATATACAAAGGAAGAATGGATAGATGATGACTGTGGACTAATGAGAAATATGAACACAATCTCAGATTAGAAGAGGTCTTCAGCAACCCATGCTTGCCGTAAAAGACGACTATGCCTATCGTGAGAGGCGACTAATGGGATCGGGTGGCCAGGCTCGCTGACTTGTTTGATGCATGTCATCGTATCCCAATTGTGTAGATCGATGATCATGATGTCAATCACTGGATTGTCTGGTCCAGACCGCCGTCATATAGTTGGATATGGTCGCTACCCTGTGCAGCGAATTGCTGCGTGAACCTTAGACGAGTTGGCGCTCGTGCTCCCTCTCCCAAAATGACAAGACATTTCGTAACACTTTTGCCCTTGCGAGATGTGTTGCAACTGATAAGTATTGCTCTGCTCATTGTACAAAATGATTTCCAGTACGATTCAATAAGTCGTTGACTATAAGATGGACAGAGGATGGGTGAGGAGGCTAGAACATATCGTGTGTGCTACGCAACAACGCACCTGTACTGGAACTTGGAGTAAGCTGACACTCTACAATAAGACAGGGGTAGATCCTCCAAGTCTCTTGACTAGAACATATATTTTGTGCACTACGCAACAACGCACCTGTCCTGGAACTTGGAGTGAGCTGCCACTCTACTTTAAGACAGGGGTGGGTCCAGCAAGTCTCTTGATCAGAACATATATATTGTGCACTACGCAACAACGCACCTGTCCTGGAACTTGGAGTGAGCTGACACTCTTCTATAAGACAGGGGTGGATCCAGTAGGTCTTTTGACCAGAACATATACATTGTGCACTACGCAACAACGCACCTGTCCTGGAACTTAGAGTGAGCAGCCACTCTACTATAAGAAAGGGGTGGGTCCAGCAAGTCTCTTGATCAGAACATATATGTTGTGCACTACGCAACAACGCACCTGTCCTGGAACTTGGAGTGAGCTGCCACTCTACTATAAGACAGGGGTGGATCCAGCAGGTCTCTTGGCCAGAACATATATATTGTGCACTACGCAACAACGCACCTGTACTGGAACTTGGAGTGAGCTGTTATTGGGCACTGGGTTACCATGCTGACGCCATCATGATGTTGATAACCTTTCTGGAAGACTCCGTGCCAGTGGATGGTGGTCCCCTCAGAACCTGCCAGCTTGTTGTCCACGTTGACAACGACCATGTCGTTCTGACAAACCTTGGGATAAGAGAAAAAGTTGGCGTGAACTAATTTTAATTGGAAGTGGATGTCGAGGCGATGAGATTTGAGAACCTGGCCAGACAAGGCGGTCGTTTCCTGCATGTGTGTGTGTGTGTGTGTGTGTGTGTGTGTGTGTGTGTGTGTGTGTGTGTGTGTGTGTGTGAATCAAACCCGGGACTGCGGCGAGATGAGCGACCACTTTAACCACCAGGCTACCCCACCGCCCTTCAGGGCTATGTCAGCTGGGAAAACAAAGGTATGCCGGTGCTCTCTCATGGTCAACTGTTGAATTATTCATATTCAATTATAATGATGTTTACAAAAGCGCTAATGTTACGTACTGAACACAAAACAAAATCCGTTTCGCAAACACCACGCTTACATCGGATGCTTGTAACGAACCTGAAACGGGACAAGTTCACACAATAATTCTTTATAGAGGGGCCATGCCATTCTGACTGTGAGGTACAGTGTTGTACTGGTGCATGAAAGCGTACGTTTATTGTACCAACCGTCACATAAAGATACATTTTAGCGTAGCTTGAATATGAAAATGTACTCTTGTTTCGATTCTCCCACAAAAACCTTCTCTACCAAGCCTTTTGGGGGTTTGTTATTTAACGCCGCACTCAACAATACTTCAGCTATATGACGGCGGCCTGTAAATTATCAAGTCTGGACCAGACAATCCAGTGATGGATATTATGAGCAACGATCGCTCTACCAACAAACTCCCTGTTGATCTCAAGATCTTAACTATTTAAATAAATCATTTCAAATTTTGTAGGAAAACATGCGATGCTAGCGGGGCTTGAACCGTTTCGTAAGATTTGCGGCCGTGTAATAGTCAAATTCGACTTCCGCGGCAAACGGAAGGACGATGTGAGATTAAGTATTTAATTTCAGATGAAACAAGATTGGATACTTGCTCCCCTACCAATCCCGACCCCACACCCCAAGCCCTGGTTGCATAAGTGTATACATAATTACAACACTTTTCATACCTTGATCATAAAACATTCGACCTTTCAATCATCGTGTGGTGCACACACTTTGCCAATCAAAAAATGACATTTCTGCAACAGTATTGTATTAAGTGGATAAATTTGAAAAGACGAGGGTGTACATATCAGTTTTGTTTGTTTGTTTGTTAATTAACACTGCACTCAACAGTATTACAGCTATATGACGGAGGTCTGTAAATAATCGAGTCTGGACCATACAATCCAGTGATTGACATCATGAGTATCGATCCACGCAATTGGGATATGATGACATGTACATATCCGTATTTTACTAATACAACCGTCGTAACTCTATATATTTTGGCCACTTTATTAAGACATGGTATTTGTCCTCTATATCGGTTTCACAAAATGAACACTATAATGTGGGACTCACCCATCCCCCTTTTAAATAATATGCGAGCCCCGTTAATTAATTCGCTGCTTAAATTCAGTAAAGAAATCCAGTTTCAGGTACAAGAAATTGACCCAGCCAAACATATCAGAAACCAAATTGGTTTAATATATTTATAACCAAAACGGCCCAACCTAATATCTTTTAAATAAATCTAAGTTGCCCTTTCAATTACATGCCTCCCTAAAACCCCGCACCTCACATCCATAGCACAATTGAGTTGAATTAATGATTGGAATAACTGGTACTGGATATCAACAGAAATATACTTATAACTATTAAAAACTCTATGCAATTAAAAAAAGCTTCCAAAATATTATACAGTTGTTTTTAGTTTTTTCGACATTCGAGAAAAACTACCAGAGGATGCAAACACAAGACCAAGATATTTTTAATTTAGTAACTACCTCTAATATATAGCCTCGTAAAACCATCTAGATATTTTTTTCTCCTTTCTTACAAATAACATTTTTAGTTTTCTCAACATTTACTATCAAACCCGACTTACTACAATACTCAAAGAGCATATCAAGACCTTCCTGTGGTCCATCAACACTTGTACTGAACAAAACCTTGTTATAAGCAAACAACAACAAAAGTGGCCGAATATTTAATATGTGGACACCCAGGTTCTGTGAAGAGGATAAATCTTGAGCAATATCATGCAGAAAGAAAGAGAATAATATTGGAGACGGATTCTCACCCTGCCTTACTCCGATACCAGAACTGAAATAATCCGAATGCGATTCATTCGCCATTTTAACGCACGACATAATTTTAAAATACATACTGCGTTATAAGTACAACATATTGTATGTTAACCCTGATGAATAAAGAATATACCAAAGAGCCTGAGTCTCATAATCGAACGCTTTGCGGAAATCTACGAATGCACAGTAAAATTGGGCACCTCTTGTTGGGCACATTCTAAAGTTCTGAACACGTTCAGGATGTTAACACATCTATGTGACAAGCCACTGACAAGGCAGGTGTTTAGTTTTATGATTTAAGCACACTATTGACGGTGTATCTGATGGATGCTGAATATGACTGAAGTGTATGAGAAAAACTTCTGATGTTATTGTCAGTATATTGACACTGGCATTTCTGCTATGACGCCGCTATGATGTCTACTGTAACCACAGAATCCCATGGCATGCCACCGTGGCGTTTCAAAGGCATATTAACAACTGTTACAGTTAGTATTGTTGTACCTCCGAGGACAAAAGTATTTCTTTGGGTACGACCCGTTAATATTTTCAGCCCAAATGGTTTCTAAAAAGCAGACTGTTCAATGGATGTCTTGAAAGAAATATTCCCCAAACACTCCACCATCAGCCTCTCCCCAACACACCGCACCCCACCCCCAACGCATCCCATCCCCCTCCCATAATTAAATCGTCGATCAGATCCTACTTGTATGGCAGGTCCTGGTAGCTTCCTGTTCGTCGTGATGATCCCCCTCCCCACGCCGTCAGCAGCAACGCAGTTGGGTCTGTAGCAGTCGGTGATGTTGTACGGGCAGTCGAAGCAGGCTTTGGTCAAGACGTAGTAGTATTCTACTGTGAAGTTGTACACGCAGGTCATGGTGGGCGCTCCATCCCCACACTCGCGCATACAGGGGTGGCTGGCATAATCTGAAATATACACATTGATGATAATTATTTACAAACATGTATTAGGCAAGATTTCTCAGGGGGACAAATTGTGCTCCTCTTCTTGCCGATCTGTTTCTGTATGCATATGAATCAGAATATCCACTAGGATCGGCAAATTCAAACCACGTGGATTTGACCAAGAAGTTTAACTTTAACTTCAGGTGTTTTTGGATTATCTGATATCGTTTAGTAATTGTAAAAGAAGGAAGAGAGTTTGTGGATGTCAACTTCTTTATTGTGAGGAACACAACGTTTCGGAGAATATACTTACTCCTTCGTCAGGTAAATAAATAATATAAAGCAGAGAATATATATATGTGTACCTGTAAGAACAACAAAAGTAATAAGATGACAAAGGTTGACACTTAGCAAGAAAAGCCAACAATTGCCGATAAGTGATAAGCTATGGACAAATGGAAGCCAACACTTAACAGTGACATGCGAACGCTTTACCCACTTGGCTACCCGATCGCCCCCCATAAGAAATGAATCAAGGTGGGTATTGTGATAATTTCAACCAAACGTTTCCTCTATAAATTGCATGGTTAAGATGGGGATGCATTCGCTGGTAAATTCAATTGCTAAACACTCACCTGATAGTTCGTATTCTCCTAAAGTGACACAAATTCCAGCAAATACCACAAACAATATACCAATCATGTTGGCAGTAACACCGAGAGGGAGGCGATTGTTCTACGGAGTTTCAGAGGTACCCGTCCCGTTCTTGCTACATGTAAGTGAATACTGTCAACACAAGACCGCCCGATATACGCCCGTCCTTGCTTGATACATTTGCATACTGTTAAGGACAGTCCTGATCAGTGCAGGTAATCTTACCCGACACCCATCTGCGCTTCCTCTCAAGAGTTCATAGATCATAGACAAGAGACTATATTCATGCAAGTGCACAATTGTAAACAAACATTTGTCACTTTGAGGTCAATATTTTCTCCCTCAGTATTACATCGGCAAAAAAATCTACAACAGACATGTAACAACTCTAATTATGTATTCAGTTCATGGAAACATAAGCGCAAATGTATTTGCCTTCAATCACTGTCAATAAATTATTTATATGAAGGTCAACATTAGAGGTCTGACAAATCTGAAAAGCTGGATTATATCTAGTTCTTTGTTATAATAATGACAATTCAATTCAAATGCAAAGTAGAAAGGCATTGAAAAATTAATAACGACCTTCAATGGGTCGTGTATTGATTAATTAAATGTCCTAATGTATCAGAGTGCCGGACCCACGACAACACAGGTAGTCTGTAAATACTCGTGTCTGGACCTGACGTTCCAGTGATTGACATCATAAGCATCGATCGACACAACTGGGAAACATCCATCAACCAAATGAGCGAGTCTGATCATCCGACCTCCTTAGTCAAGCAAGGGTTGCTGGGGACCAATTGTAACCTGGAACCTTCACGGGATCTGGTTCAAATGGGAAAATCAGAGGAAAAGATAAGTCCCATTAACCGACTTAACAGAATTCCCGTGTCTCAGAAAGTCAATCCGTGCAGAATTACCGATTCATAAGCATAAAGAAACAGATCGGCATTGAGAGGAGCACATTTGGTGCCCATAGTGATGCTTACTTTACCTTGTATCCGCAAACTTCACATATAACTTGTCAAGGAAGTCAAGCATGTCACAGATTGTTATCTCAATAAACACCAAATGATATTTGCTGTTATTTTTGGCATCAATAACCTTTAGGAAGTCTAGCATGTCACAGATTGTTATCTCAATAAACACCAAATGATATTTGCTGTTATTTTTGGCATCAATAACCTTTATACTACAATCATAAACAACCAGGTGAATCTGTGGAATGCTGACAAGGTAGACTTTTTTATAACGGTAATCCTCCATCCACTTTGATGAAGAAGTATCAGCATAAGTATGACTGTTGGGATGTATTCCTTGTCTGACACAATGTGAAGTCTGGTTTCTTTTATGATTGTTGTCATATACATGGGCATCACATGCCTGACTGAAATTATCAATTGCCTATATTATGCAAATGTAACTACTGCCTGGTTGGTAGAATATTTTTATTGAAGGATCAGATAGTTCATCTGTGGGGGTGCTGCGGGCAGATTAGGTCCCAAGATTAGGGGAGGGAGGGGGCTCATAATTTTGTGTAAATATAAAACTCATCCTCCATCAGCTTTATACAAAATTAAATCAGCCCCAATTAAAAGTCTCGACCACAGTATATCCATCCTCATCAATACAGACTATTTCGTGATCATTTCAAATCTTCCAATTCAAGAGGCCATAACAGTTGTTGACTGTGATGGACAATGACCATTAATTATCATATACCCTTACTTGGAAACAGGAAGATACTTGTGAGGTCAAAAGACATTAATTAACAACAACCTTTAACAACAACATTAACCTTAGCATGTTATTTGTCACTGCCAAACTGTTTGGGTGTGAATGAACAGTACATCGTTCCTTTTATATCAATATCTTTGTAGGCTGGCATGCTGCAAGTGCAGCAAAAGTATCACTTCAAACTCAACTTCCATTGATCTGGGTAATGTAGCATGGGCATTACTCAGCAAACTGCTGTGGTTGAGTTTGGGCAATTGATTCTCAACCATTTTGTAACATTATTCAGGGTTTTGGACCAAACATGTACAACTTTAATTTTGGTAGGGTTTCTTTTTTTCCGTCAGTTTACACCAAAAGACATGCTACTTATGTCCATCATCCATATCATCTTTATGAAGCAAACCCGTGAAGATTCCAGGGTAGAATAGGTCTCCAGCAACCCATGCTTGCCATAAAAGGCGACTATGCTTGTCGTAAAAGGTGACTAACGGGATCAGGTGATCAGGCTCGCTGACTTGTTTGATGCATGTCATCGATCGCAATTGGATGGATCGATGCTCCTGATATCAATCACTGGATTATTTACAGACCGCCGGCATATAGGTTGAATATTGCTGAGTGCGGCGTTAAACAACAAACCAACCAACCAACCAACTTTATGAAGCAACAAGGAATTGTTTGACTACTGTTCTCAATTTGACAGTTTTGGTTTATTGGAAGTTTAGAAGAACTGTAGTCAAGAGAACATTGAAACATGGTATAATGACTACCAGGTTTATGTTAACCATAAGGACTAAAGCTTCCTCGGTGGGGTTGCTGTGTGTATTCCTCCTGGACTTGGTCGTTATATCAAACATGTTGTTCGGGGCAGAATACATGTAAGTGCAATAATCTTGAACGCGACGTTAAACACCATTTCATCAACAAGCAAGGTATAATTATATGTATTTAATTCATAGACAAGAACATCTGATAATCAAACGTCTAAAATGTTTTTAAATATTTATGCTATATTTTACTAGGACATTTAAATGTGTATTTAAAAAATTCAATACTCATGACCAATGAACAACATTTACTTGGCCTTCTCTTTTCTCTGCACATGCATGGTGCGGTGAAATCTGACAGGAGATACATTCTAATGGAAGTTAAGATAATAATTATTGCAGTGAGTTAGTTGGTTGGGTTTAACGCCGCTTTAATAACAGTATTCGGGTTATATCGCGGTGTGTCAGCTTAATGTGGGAGGAAAGCCCGAAGTGATGCAGGCCTCAGATAATTATTGCAGACCCAGGTGTCGGAACAAAACGATACAGAATGTAACAATTATGTTGTTTTGGCTTTACAGTTTTACACGGCACTGTGGCTTGTAAATAATTGAGTCTGGGCCTGACAAACCAGTTCTTGATATTATGAGGTACATCCTGACTCAATGTTGTAGAGGCTTGTGGGGGTAGCTAAGCAGTTGAGGCGTTCGCCTGTTATGCCAAAGGCCCGGGTTCGATTCCCCACATTGGTACAATGCTCATTTCTGTTGTCCACTGGCATGGTGTTGCAGGCATATTCAATCAATCTCGCTATCAACATTGTTGGGCCGAGGTTGGTGTACGGGCCTGAACATTAATAACATTTTTGACATCTTACTGTGCCCCCTATAATGTCATGAAATTGTGAAATGTATGCAGCAGTGCAATATTTACTGTTCAAAATTGATACTGTCCGAATGTTTAGCACGAGTGGTTTCGTGTAGTGTTCTCCACTCAAATACACCAAGGTGCCCAAGATTAAGTAATACTTACTTACAGTGTTACTAAAGATTTGACAAAAAGCACTTGATCAGGAAACTTCACAGATCTATTAGGATCTGGTACTAATTATGATGAAGAAATCGTATTTGTTTTACTTATATCTCACAAAATAAACATCAAAAGTCATTGGAGACAAGCACCGAACGTTCATCCGATCTCCATGCATAAAACAGTCCGTGACGAGACACAATGATGGCACTCCCTGTGTGTTTAGATTATATAGTTGCCTTGTTGGTAAATATATTATATATCTGAGTATGTATTCAGTACCAATGGGATGAGCGACGGGACTGGTGTAACGTAACACATGTAGCCGAAATCCAAAACGACGTCGAACACTTTCAGTACGTTGACGATCTTTTTAAAATCATTTAGTGTAAAGTAAAGTAAAGTAAAGTAAAGTAGAGAATAGCAGAGTAGAGTCACATATGTCATGATGCAGATAATACGACGTACCTCAGTAAGTCAGTCACAATGACAGTGCGTCATAATACATTTACATCAAGTCCTACTACAAGACGTCAAAATGGCCGCCATGATAACCCTGTCGGGAGAGATTTTGGAAGTTGTTAATTAACCTGTGGCAGTTAAAATGGCCGCCATGATAAACGTGTCGGGAGAGATTTCGGAAGTTGTTAATTAACCTGTGGCGGTTGTGTTAATTAGACACTAAGGTAAATTCTTAGATTGCTGTAGACTGTCACTGTCATCCTAGACAGGGTTCGCGTCAATACTTCGATACTGTGGATGTGCATTTCTTTGTTTTGTTCATTAAGGTTCGGTCGTAGCGAGGATATTCGTAAACGATGATGCAGTCAATTTCTCTGACGTTGCTCAGTGTGCAATGAAACGCTGAGTTTAAGATTAAAGTGAGTGAGTGAGTGAGTTGGGTTTTACGCCGCTTTGAACAGTATTCCAGTTATATCGCGGCGTGTCAGCTTAATGTGGGAGGAAAGCCCGAAGTGATGCAGGTCTCAGACGTTTACCACTTCGGTGAAACCCACGAGCACGGGTATGGTGCTGACAAACCTAGAAACATAATTGGGGCGAACCGGGATTCGAACCCACAATCATAGGTTTCTGGCGTGCCCAAGGGACGCAACTCTGCACAGCGAATCGCGGCGCCTTAGACGACTGGGCCACCCGTGCCCCCTTAAGATTAAAGGGTCTAAATGATCAGAAAGAACGCTTCTGTATGTATTCGTGCAAGGGAATTCCCAGGGGTCTCCCTAGGAGTGTGGAAGTAGTCTGTCAGTGTTGTACACATTCCAAGAACACGGTCTCGAGGAAAAACGTACGAACGTCAAATTGTGTCGTTCAAACACTTATGAACGATAATTTTGTGGTCATGTGACCGACCTCTCGTACAATTGAAAAGCTGTAAACTTCAAATTAAAACAATTATGACGAATTGTACTAAAAAATGAAACAGTGTGACACCCATGAACATTACACATTATGTATGCATCACTGACGGGATCCAGATTATGTAAGAACGTGTTTTTGAATATAAACGTGTTATGTCTATTCGGATAGAACTGTCTCATAATCAGCAAGCATGCTATGTTTATGTATTGCTTTCTCAAACCGAGAAATAAAATACCTGAATACATATTAGGGTCACAATTGTATGTACACAAGGTCAAGGTTTCTTTGGGGAGGTCCTCGTTGAAAGTATGTGTCAGTCGATATCACGTGTTGTGTGAATGCCCTCTAATTCTGTATAGTCAGCTAAATTAGTACTCTAAGATGCTTTGCTAAAATACCAAAGATGCTAAAATACACGTGACTAGGGGCTGACGTCATGACGCTGTTCGACTTACCTCCCGCCGTAAGTTAACATACCCATGGTAACGTCATTACCTTGGTTCTGTCATTCTTTTTAATCAAGATCAATTATCGATCCAGGATATAGCTTCATTTAAAGAAACAACTTGTTGGGTCATCAGCTAACATTCCCAGGGATGAAATATGCCAAGGAAGTTCATTATTATAAAACTAAGGAACTGGTTGCCGTAAAAAAATGTACTCAAGCACAAATTAGCCTTCGGTAACAATGCCCGCAGCCAGATGCTGACATGGAGAATCCTCATATATCTGAGACTAATGTTGAAACATGTCTTATAAATGCCAGAGAAATTAGATAAGATTTTTGCTGTTTTCCCGCCATGTTCGTCCCACGGTGATCGCCAATTCACTTCTGGTCACCTCGTCCCAACCCGTCGATTAATGTCAGTCAGGATAAAGTATCCTATATCTGCCTTTATTCCTCCATAGGAGAGTACACGATGAGGTATTAGTGACTAGTGAAGAAGAACGATTTTACATGGATTGAGGGTCGCTTTGGAAGTAGTGTCTGATTTTAATACCGTTAATTGGAACAGTCCTTGGTCCTCATTGGGCAGAGAAACAAGGGGATTGGCAGGACAGGAGACTGCAGACAAGATCAGTGTCGGATCTGTCTTGGAATTGGACACTGAGATCAACAGGACCGATGTTGATAATGTCACACCACAATATGTGTTTCATGATGCTTACATAAAGGCTCACATTGACGCAGGACGTGGGTCAGAAGAAACAACGTGGAAAACGTGGTCATAGTGATGCAGATGACTGAAACAAGGACAGCGTCGTGACTGTATAGGCACGCTGTCGAGCATGCAATACTGGAGTCGTCGATGTAAAGTGTAAGCACGTTTGGCCACTTGGTTAAAGAGACGATTTTGAAAACCTCAATGTTTAAACGGGTAAAAGATAATAGACAACTTATCATGCAGCACAAGCTCAGGTCAAATGAGTGGCATGTGTCAGTAGCAGGGGGTACGGGATGTTAGCAGATGAATGGACACTTGCCGTGACAATTTACCATGCTATAAGCTCGAACTTAAGTTTACTTTCAGATCATATGAAGTACACGTGTCAGTACCGGGTGTACGGGATGGTAGCAGACGAATGGACAATTACCGTGACAACTTACCATGCAATAATCTCGAACTTACGTTTACTTTCAGATCATATGAACTACACGTGTCAGTACCGGGTGTACGGGATGGTAGCAGACGAATGGACAATTACCATGACAAATTACCATGCTATAAGCTCGAACTTACGTTTACTTTCAGATCATATGAACTACACGTGTCAGTACCGGGTGTACGGGATGGTAGCAGACGAATGGACAATTACCGTGACAACTTACCATGCTATAAGCTCGAACTTACGTTAACTTTTAGACCATATGAACTACACGTGTCAGTACCGGGTGTACGGGATGGTAGCAGACGAATGGACAATTACCGTGACAACTTACCATTCTATAAGCTCGAACTTACGGTAACTTTTAGACTATATGAACTACACGTGTCAGTACCGGGTGTACGGGATGTTAGGAGATGAATGGACAATTACCGTGACAACTTACCATGCTATAAGCTCGAACTTACGGTAACTTTTAGACCATATGAACTACACGTGTCAGTACCGGGTGTACGGGATGTTAGGAGATGAATGGACAATTACCGTGACAACTTACCATGCTTTAAGCTCGAACTTACGGTAACTTTTAGACCATATGAACTACACGTGTCAGTACCGGGTGTACGGGATGGTAGCAGACGAATGGACAATTACCGTGACAACTTACCATGCTTTAAGCTCGAACTTACGTTAACTCTTAGACCATATGAACTAAACGTGTAAGTACCGGAGTGTACGGGATGTTAGGAGATGAATGGACAATTACCGTGACAACTTACCATGCTTTAAGCTCGAACTTACGTTAACTCTTAGACCATATGAACTACACGTGTAAGTACCGGGGTGTACGGGATGTTAGCAGATGAATGGACAATTACCGTGACAACTTACCATGCTATAAGCTCGAACTTACGTTAACTCTTAGACCATATGAACTACCCGTGTAAGTACCGGGGTGTACGGGATGTTAGCAGATGAATGGAGTGGAGGTCGAGATTGAAGGTCGAGAGGTGTACACGAACGTTCAGCTCGTAAAATCCCGTACAGCACTGACAACATGGAATATATTTATCATGAGGTGTTCACAAGTACAGAGATTATTTTGTGAAATATGTTTGTGACAAGACCCGATCCGAATTACGACCGCCAATGGGTCAGTAAGGTAATTGAAGCTCTGTGCAGGGTCGATAATCACGACAAACAGATGACGTTATGATGATGACGCCGGCCGACTGAATCGTATGTCTTAATTTTCAAGCGGGTAACTGTCCAATCAGATTGTTGGATTTGACGAGGAATGGGAATTGTGGATGACGGGAATTACGTATAGGATCTATGAATCGATACATGCTTGAGCATTACCTCTGAATACAGGTATAGGGCCATAAACAGGGCATACGTATACTTCATTGATGAGTGGAGGGAAATGACTCGTCCTTACTTCATGGAACTTTATGTAAAGGTAGTCCTCGAGTGAAAATGTTAAGCGCATACTCACAGTTTCATGGTATTTGTATGACCACTAATGTTTTCTACATACATGTTCTAAATGGTATGTAGTTATAACACTGCAATTTACAGAAAGGGAATTTATTGTGATTTATTTAAGGACATGTGTTAATTCATGTCTTCAAGCCTGTCGGTGTCGCTCGATTGAGTCCTCTAAAACAAGTATCAACATAAAGGTCAATGATGCATGATGAACATGTTGTTCACGACATAAATGTCATCCACTCTAATCAGAGTGTACCCAGTGGTTAAAGCCTTCACCCGAGACGCTGAAGACCCGGGTTCGATTTCGCAGATGGGTACATTGCGCGTAGCCCATTTCTGGTGTGCGGGAATATTGCTAAAAGCGGCGACAAACCGTACACACTCACGTTGGAGACATACAAGTTCTGTCACATGCTTGTACAAAGTAAATAAATATTTTATTAGTCATGTATACATGATAACATACGTGTAAGGGATGACAACAGCATAAGCTCAATGCACGATCAAAAAAGGACATATTGCAAAACTATCACAAATCTCAGCCCGAAGTTCTTTACAAATGATATACTGCACACTGAGGACTGGATTTCATAACTCTATCATTATACAGTGAACCCGAGCGTTGGGATTCAAACCACCGACGCCTGTCTACATGACAAAAGTGGAAGGTCTAACCAAAATTAATATAACGATGACATCTTTGAGATGGCTGTACACCTCGCTTCAGAAACGCTGTGCACTGAACACGTACAATCATCTTCCCATGTAACAGATTTCCAGCACACAAACCAAACCGATCCCCAACCCCACCCCATCTCCCCGTAATAACATGTAGGTTATATTTTTTTCATTACACCTCTCCCTATAATACATGAGCAGTCCTTAAATAATGTTTAAATTTTAATATTGTTTTAAAAACATGTGTCCGTTTTTCATGCCCAACCCCCACACACCCCTACAGTGTGATAAATCTCCCCCCCCCCCCTCTTCCTGTGTCCTTTTTTCATGACCACCCAGCATCTTAGTCCCCCCCTGCCAGCCAAACATCCGACCATCCCACCCCCTCCAATCCCCAATAATAAATTACCTGTCCCTAGCTACAATAAAATTCGATGTAAATGAAATAAATTCTGATCTTCTTCAACAGCAAGTACTGTACCAGCGTATCTGCATGACCACTGAGAAAAACGCCTTGTGAATTCTTAATTAGTAACAGCGGCTGGTTAACCTCGAATTTACTATCCTGCCTGGTATAGAGCGGGTATATTTCATGTTGAATGTACATTGATGGATTTTGACAGAATAAAAATATGCAGAAATACTACATATGACAGAATAAATTGGTACTTTGGATGGTGTATGTTGGATTTCTTTCGTAATATGTGTAAATGTATGACAGAATAAAAATATGGAGAAACCCATGTTTCAATATTTTCTTTTCTTGACTAATGTCTGAAAAGTGGGGTATATGTGGGTGATATCATTCCGATGAAGAGTTAGGTAGATGTAATAGTGCAGTGCATTCAATCATGTCTTTCATTTGTTTAAGCTGGCTGGAGATTGACCAATATTTCAGTGTCGGCGCCAAGACCACGTGACACTGATCACTTCCCCCTTGACCAGTGTCTCGCTCGCCATTTTGAGACAAGTCGATGATTATGAGTCAGAGTGTTAGGCAGATATATTGGCTTTGTAACGTCTTAATGTTATTTTTTCACGACTGGCAAAATTATAAACCTTATAGCACGTGCTCAATGAAGAAGGAAGGTTAGTAAAGTTTGCCAGTGTAAAACAATATTTTTTTTGTTCTATTTACCTGTCAACTACTTTTTGTTGTATTGCCAAAATGAGCCTAAAATAAACTGAAAATCGTTATATGTTAGCTTTCACCAGTATTATTTATGGCATTTGTTATTTTTCTTGTTTTTTTTGCAAATTGTATTCAGAAGCTTGTAAGTTGTGAGTTCAGTGGCATCTAAATGTAGAAATGGCTATATACGACTACGAATATACACCACAATGCTGGTAGCCACAACGATTCTTCATTAAGTCCAGCTCCGCTCACGGGGCACCTGGGCTCCTCCTCCTCCTCCTCCCCCGTGTACTCCCAGTTCCCACACCGGGGGAAGTGTTTTGGGGGTCGGGGCATCTGATTCAGCTCCCCCACCTGTACGATGAGACCCATCCCGATTGACACGTGGAAGTCGATGTGGCAGTGCATCAGCCAGAACCCTGAATAACAGAAATAAAGAATAACATATCCAAACGTATCCAAGCCCTCCACATTATCATCGTGCATCATCTACCATAACATATTGAGCATGTATCCCCCACCCGAAATATAGAGACCACCTACATAGGTTATCTGCATTTATTGTGATGTTCGTGGACCACCTACATTGGTTATTTGCAATTAATGTGATGTTCGTCGACCACCTACATGGGGTATCTGCAATTAATGTGATGTTCGTCGACCACCTACATGAGTTATCTGCAATTATTGTAGTGTTCGTCGACCACCTACATCGGTCATCTGCAATTATTGTGATGTTCGTGGACCACCAACATGGGTTATCTGCAATTATTGTGATGTTCGAGGACCACCTACATGGGTTATCTGCAATTATTGTGATGTTCGTGAACCACCTAAATGGGTTATCTGCAATTATTGTGATGTTCGTGGACCACCTACATGGGTTATCTGCAATTATTGTGATGTTCGTGGACCACCTACATGGGTTATCTGCAATTATTGTGATGTTCGTGGACCACCTACATGAGTTATCTGCAATTATTGTGATGTTCGTGGACCACCTACATGGGTTATCTGCAATTATTCTGATGCTCATTGACCACTTATCCGGGTCATCTGCAATTGTTTCTGATACCCGTAGACCACCTATCAGGATTATCCTCAATTGTTGCGATATCCGTAGATTACCTCCCCGGATTATCTGCAATTAATCTGATGCACATGGACAACCTATCCGAATTGCTTCTGATTAATCTGATGCACATGGACATGCTATTCGAATTATTCCCGATTAATCTGATGCACATGGACAACCTATCCGAATTATTCCCGATTAATCTGATGCACATGAACAACCTATCCGAATTGCTTCTGATTAATCTGATGCACATGGACATGCTATTCGAATTATTCCCGATTAATCTGCTGCACATGGACAACCTATCCGAATTGCTTCTGATTATTCTGATGCTCGTGGACCACCTACCGGGTTTATTATCATGAAATCATCCACTCGTGGACCACCTACCAAGGTTATCAGCATGAAATCATCCACTCGTGGACAACCTACCAGGATTATCAGCATGAAATCATACGCTCGTGGGCCACCTACCTGGGTTATCAGCATGAAACCTGATGACTGTATACCCTCCATCCGGAACCGTTACAGTGTCTTTAGCTATAGGTGTTTCCAGGTTCCTTTCAATCTGACCATCTGCATCCATCTGTTTGATCTCCTCTAAAGAGGTTGACTCGTTGACCTGGTTAATAGGATCTCTGAATATCAGGGGAACATCACCGTGACATAGTGTAGAAATAGGACCTTGTAATTTGCTTTTCGGTGTATGATCAATTCATATTTCTGCTAACTCCAAACATACTAGACATATAAGGACCATTTGAACCAGTTCATTCTTCTGAGGGGCGGTCGGGTAGCCTAGTGGTTAAAGCGTTCGCAAGTCACGCCGAAGACCCGGGTTCGATTCCCGACATGGGTACAATGTGTGGAGCCCATTTATGGTGTCCCCCGACGTAATATTGCTGGAATATTGCTTAAAGCGGCGTAAAAACATACTCACTCACTCACTCATTTTTCTGAGGTTCGTAAGTCACATTAATGTCACCATTTATTGAATAAAAGAAGGAACTTTGGAAATGTTTGTTTGTTGTTTAACAATTGTAATTCTAATAATCGTGCTGTACCAGACAATCACGTTGTTGATAGCCACGCCATCGGGTACGATGTCACGAAGTCCCAATTTGAGTCACCGAGCCTGACCACTCAATCCATTATGTGGGAGACCCGTGAAGATTCGGGGTAGAATAGGTCTTCAGCAACCTATGAGTGTGTGTGAGTTGGGGTTTAACGTCGCTTTTAACAGTATTCCAGTTATATC
The DNA here is from genome assembly GCF_023055435.1 of Haliotis rufescens. Taxonomy (NCBI): domain Eukaryota; kingdom Metazoa; phylum Mollusca; class Gastropoda; order Lepetellida; family Haliotidae; genus Haliotis; species Haliotis rufescens. The sequence goes on along the minus strand of NW_025964383.1, from coordinate 18,688,406 downwards.
ACGGCGTGTCAGCTGAATGTGGGAGGAAAGCCCGACGTGATGGAGGTCTCAGACGTTTACCGAACACGGGTATGGTGCTGACTTGCCGTAACAAGCGACTATGCTTGTCGTAAGAGGCGACTAATGTGATCAGGTGGTCAGGCTCGCTGACTTGGTGCGGCGTTAAACAACAAACAACCAACATTATGTGGGAACTATTTAATCCGAAATCCTAACACGATGTTTTTCGGAAGTGAGATTAATCCCAAATAAGTTTCTTACTTATTTAAAGAGATTACAACACGAGTGTCAGTCAGATAGCATTTATAGTATCTAACGAGCAAAAGCAGCATTAATACATAACACAACGGTCATGAATACTGTACCTTACTGTTTGACAGAAGCACGAAAAACGTATCAATGACCAATGAAAAACGTATCAATCAGAAAAGAAGTCCCTCATAATCGGACATTAGGTGATCACCATATCATTGAGTAGCCAATCGCGGACCTGGAATTTGATCTCACACATATGATTGATACCAATTATCTCAAATCCTTTTCTCACCCATAGGTCTATGAGCAAGGTCATTCTTAAACTCTACAACAACGTTCATAACCTCTACTAAGCTATGAGTGAGTGAGTATGGTTTTACGCCGCATTTAGCAATATTCCAGCAATATCACGGCGGGAGACACTAGAAATGGGCACCTTCTACCCATGTCGGGAATCGAACCCGGGTCTTTGACGTGACGAGCGAACGCTTTAACCAATAGGCTAACCGACCGCCCACTAAGGAATGCGGGTGGTGCTTTATAGCTAACTGTTCGTTATAGCTAAATTTAGTGATTTGAAACAAACTTCCGAAACGGCATCATTTACAAACGATCATCCGTTGTTGACAGGCGTTTATTGTTTGTTTGTATATATTATGCATAACTTTAGTTCGTCACGATATGGCCTCAAAACTGCCGATGTGACTATAAATCATAACTCACTCACTCACTACAAACGATCTAATGGATACTGTCACTGACAGCTTCATATTATGGCTCACCCTGTCCATAGCGACCACCCGGAAGTGATGGCCATGTAGATGTATGGGGTGGTTGGCGTTGAAGGCGACGCCTTCATCAATGAGCACCATCTCCACGGTGTCGTCCAGGTCCACCTTGATGATGTGGATACACTCACAGAACTCCTGGCTGCAGTTCCTGGTGTTGTGGGGGCCGCAGAAACTGTCCTACAGGAAAAGGTATCCGGACTATAACGTTCCAATGTCTTCATGACCTTGTGTTTTAATAATGATCCTGTTTATTTGCAGCATAGAGTCTCTGGGATGGTAAGAACAGACATGTCCTACGGGAGGAGACATCTGGACCTTACAAGATCTATATAACCTCATGTGTGGATAATGATCCTGTTTATTTGCAGCATAGAGTCTCTGGGATGGTAAGAACAGACATGTCCTACGGGAGGAGACATCTGGACCTTACAAGGTCTACATAACCTCATGTGTGGATAATGATCCTGTTTATTTCCAGCATAGAGTCTCTGGGATGGTAAGAACAGACATGTCCTACGGGAGGAGACATCTGGACCTTACAAGATCTACATAACCTCATGTGTGGATAATGATCCTGTTTATTTCCAGCATAGAGTCTCTGAGATGGTAAGAACAGACATGTCCTACGGGAGGAGGTATGTGGGCTAAAGCGTTCCTTTTTATATTTACGATTTCTTCTTTGGTCGATGTATTTTAAGGCATACTTTGTAGTTTTTCGTGCCAAAGAAACAGTACTAGTGAAAATGTAATATGTTCCCGAAAATGGTGAAAAATGGTTTTGTAGTGTTCCAGAAAAAACCCAAAAAAACCAGACATGCTTCTCCTTCTGACGAAATAATGTTTTGAGGGTCTCCAAGTGTGTTGAAGTGCTGTCTGAAAAACATATTTTTTCTCAAATATAAAACCCAACGAATCCCAAAAATATGAAACAGTTGATGTTTCACATAGAAGACATCATGCCATTCATGTTTCGTCAAGCTGGATGAGGAAAACACTGCAGGGCAAAAGAAAATGTCACCCACGTTTGATGGTGGCTAAACATGAAGTTCACAAGAAATGGTTAATCGATGGTGATCTATGTGATACGGGTACCACAGCTGTGCTTTTGACCTTGTGTTTTCAGTGTTTCGGCGACTGTCTTCATGGAATCCTTTTATGGCCATTTTTTTTCATACTATCTTGAAATTTCAACTTAAGTCTTCTATATCTTGAAATTTCAACTTAGAATCTTGAAATTTCAAGACAGCATCTTAAAATTTCAACTAAGTATCTTGAAATTTCAAGACAGCATCTTGAAATTTCAACTTACAATGTAGTATCTTGATATTTCAACTTCTTTATCTTGAAGTTTCAACTTAGTATCTTGAAATTTCAAGGTAGTATCGAAAAAACAAAAAAACAAAAAAACAAATGGCCCTAAAAGGCTTCCGTAGCCTAGTAACATTTTGATGACATTTTTATTTTGTTTTTGTCAAATCCAGTTTTCAAGTGTATACTTTTTTTTGCCCCGCAGTTAAGTAAATGTTTGTTTTAACTCACCTTGGGTATATCAGCAAACTGGGACAGTGGCGGGGATGGCGGTTGACTATTGCTGATATGATTCATCTGTGGTAAATACAGCCTTTTATCCATGTTAACGGCAGCCAAGGGATAGAAATCTTTATGATGGAACACATAGTTGTCTATTGTGTAGAAGTCCATGGCAGTGTAAAACTTCTTATCGGGCACCTGTTTCATGTGGAGGGGGTCTGCCAGGGTGGTGTTCAGCCAGGACACGGGGGTCAGTTCAGGGGAGCCTTTTTTGTTCCAGGGGTTCAACAGCTAAAACATAGATTATTCAATACAATATACAGCTTGAAACCGTATAGTTCACAATGAACCTTAAATTATCGGTTACATTAGTGAGCGTGAATATGGTTAAGCACATTTAGCAATATTCCAGCAATATCATCGCGGGGGAAACCAGAAATTCGCTTCACAAATGGTATCCATGTGCGGAATCAAACCCGGGACTTTTTAACGCTTTAACCACTAGGCTACCCTACCCTTGACAAGGACAGGGAGAGGGTGGTGACTCATTGTTGTTTACCGCCGCAATCAGCGGTATTCCAGCTATTTCACGTCACCATGTAAGTGGTCGAACCTGGACCAAGGAAACCAGTGGATGATCCACAGCAACGGAACGTGATGAGAAGCAACAGAGCTACCCGATTCAATTTAGATTCTTCTTCAGCTGATAAGTAAAGAGGTGATAGAAACCTATTTTAAACTCAGTTCAATTCAGGGAAGGGAAGAGGAAGCTGCCTTTCGGGAAGGTTTCGGACCTGCTTCACAGTCTATAGGAAACATTTCAGGCATGTACACAGATATTGAAGAGATATATACACATGCTCACAATTATAGTCACCCATTTACTAACAAGCATTACATCTAAGGGTTACAATAATTATCAGCATGGGTATACTCGAGAAACGGACTGAGCCCTCAAATGCAGGTATTTCTGGACGTCTCTGGTGTAGAAGTGTTACCATTCGCATAAAGAAAGGGTATGTTTTTGCATCAGAGTTTATAGCAGACAATCCATTGATTGATATTATAATCACACGCCGACAGTTGCGTCCCTTGGGCATGCCAGAAACCTATTATTGTGGGTTCGAATCTCTTTTCGCCCGATTTTGTTTCTAGATTTGTCAGCACCATACCCGTGCTCGTGGGCTTCACCGAAGTGGTAAACGTCTGAAACCTGCATCACTTCGAGCTTTCCTCCCACATTAAGCTGACACGCTGTGATATAACTGGAATACTGTTAAAAGCGGCGTTGAACCCAACTCACTCACTCACTAGTATAGTTTGCAGTCATGTATGTGACCTCTGTCGTGATTACCTTCCCTCCTCTCCGCCCACTCTCATAGTCTGAAGGTCCACTCGGTTCCGTCTCTGTGGCGTTCTCATACCTCAAGATGGCCAACTGTTTCGCTGACTTAACAGCGCAGTCTGCCATACCTCGACTTCGAATCCAGTAGTTGTCAACTGCCTTGTCAGCGTCCAGTATGAAGTCGTACCTACCAACACAGACAATACATTCCATACAAGATTGAGTGTTAAGGGTAAACCATAAACTATTCTGGTTTGGGCGTTGGAGACATTTTTCTGTCAAAGCTTCGTGAGAAAACATACAATTTCTTTTCCGGAAAAAGAGAAGCATAATACAGTGGACAAATAGATTTCTTTTATTAAAACCCGAGGCACACTTATTATTTGCATTATTTTCTACAACAGACGCTCGGTCACTAAAGTCCCTGAATTACATTCAAGCACTTAATGTGCAGGTTCGATTGGGAAGTATGGAATGGTTGCTAAAACAATTGACATAAAGAGATCTCATATAGGTGTAACATGTCTTTTGAATGTCTAAGAAGGGATACTTAGGTGTTATGGTTAAAAGTTGCAGAACCCATTTCAGAATTAGATAGCAATTGATTTTCCATGATTATTATTATTTGCAGATTAAAATAAAAAATGCAGCAAAGAGGGTTTGGGTGATCCTGGTCAGGCTGGTTAGGCTCATCGTCAGCTCAGGGCCCTTGCCCCTCCACACGCAGCCCAGACAGCGAATGTGCCTTCTCCCAGGAAGCCCTGCCTAGTCAAACCCACCTAGGACGTTGCGGAGAATGTGAAGACTCCCCAACACTACACCTTTATTATTAAATATGTCACCAGATACTTCTGCTTTCAAAACCACAACCATGGTACCTCTCTCCCGCGAAGATGTTGAAAGAGCTGACAACGACAGGGTGGTGTGGCACACCATCCGTGGCAATCATGATGATGTCGTGGTGGTCCACGGAGACCTGGATGGGGCAGTTCAGGATGCCGTTGCTGATGACGCGGAAGCGGTACTTCTGGTCCTTCCTGACATTGAACACAGAATACGGGGTGTAGATTGTCTCGTTGGTGTCTGAAGTCGGGAACTCATGGAACGCTCCCCGACCTGGAAACAAAATTATGAGAGTAAACTTCTTCATATCTGTGTGAATACAGGTTATTTTATGAACAATGTATGTAAATTTATGGAAAAGGAAACTTACAACGGTCAAATTATATGGCAAAAATGAAAAACAACAGGCATCTCAATATATAAGAATACTACACGATAAATCGCAAAAAACAATCAAGAACGAAGTGTGGTTTATTTCTCGATAATACATTGTTCTATCATGGCGTCATTTCTGGAGATTCGAACATGCGCTCGCAACTTGATGACGTCGTATATCGGACGACCTTATTTTTGAGAGGGGAGTGCCTTGTGAGGTGTTCCCCATAGATGTAGCTGGGTAACGCGATGGCCGACCGGTCGCATCCAAAAACTGGAGAGGTATTGGAGAAAAGGTACAGGTAACCGACGTGAGGATTGTGAAAATATGTGGGAAATACCCACATGTGCATTAAATGAACTTGTCCGACATAGCTTGGTTCGGATTATATTGAGTGAGTCATCATTATTTGAATATTGGAAATGTTTTTAAAGCTTGAATTGTTTTTGTCATTCTTATAGAGGCTGTACTTAATGTTGATATAGCATATGAAAATAACGACTCGTGGTCGTTGTTTATTGTACAATAAAAGACTGCAGGAAGTACTAACCACTCGGGGCTGCGCCCCTCATGGTTTATTCTCCTTGCAGTGCGTTATTGCAAGATAAACAACTCTCACTCGCTCTTCATTTATTAATTAACGTGCCTGTATACTGCCTTCCATAAATCATATCAACATGTACCCAGTAAGCTTCTGTATGGTCTGGGGGGCACGGGTGGCCCAGTGGCCCTGTGGTCTAAGGCCCTGCGCTGGTTTGAGTACCAGAAATCTATTGTCCTTAGTTCGAACCCAAGATTCGCCTCTGGTTCTTTTCGATGTCTAATTGTTGGGAATCTCCACGAAATGTATTCAATTTGCTATAAAGTGACAACAGTTTTTCCAGCGAGTAAGGACATGGGTGGGTGGGTGTTTTGAGACCCTCATTAATGATTGCGTCCCTTTGTCACTACACGATACGATTATGAGGGGCTTGGTCAGTGGTCTGTCAGCACCTCTCCCTGATCGCGTGTTTCAGCACGGGTAGACGCCTACTATCTGCATCCTTTTCCTCCCACACCAAGCTGACGTGCCATGATATTACTGTAATAACTGTGGAAAGCGGCACTTAACCAAACAGTAATGACTGATTGAAGATATGACGCTACCGTTGATGAGCATAGATGCGGGTTTGTTGTCGTATCCTGCGTGATGGTGGCCGGCAAACCTGTTGATGGTCAGTTCAACAAGCCAGTCATGTACTATCATGGTGTGTTCAGGAAGGTCATGGTCATACAGGTGTGAGGATGGGTCACGTGACGGAGGTTCCCGTATAATCAGCGCCCCGAACAGACCGTCGGAGCGTTGGACGCCAGCATGACCGTGCCAGAAGTGAGTGCCTCGGTTACCGGCCTTGAACCTGCAGGATCACACAAGATGAACAGTTACGGTTATGGAATAACAATAACAAAAACATTAACAACAACAACAACAATAAGAAGAACAAAAATAAATAAATAAATAAATAAATAAATAAATAAATAAATAAATAAATAAATATATGAATGAATGAATAAATAAATAAATAAATAAATAAATAAATAAATAAATAAATAAATAAATAAAATAGTTATGCGCTATGATCCATCCGTTCAAGCATGCTCAAAGGGCTATAATGTACCTATGTATGATAATGACACTTACAGGAAAAATGGAGAATGAGAAATATGGACACAATCTCTGATAACTTTGTGATACATACAAAATGTAACCCCAAACACATTTCGCTTTTATTCCTTGCCTGTTTCTGTCAGTATGTATCGATTTAACAATAGCATCGTGGTTCTATATTGATATTCACGAATGATATTACAAAACTGATCGACAATTACCTGAACATCTAAGTGCAGAGTATCTGTTCCTCAAAACTGACAAGCGTGCAGAGCATGCTTTACTGTGTGAATATTGGCGCTATACAAGTGAATATTTTATTATTATTAATAATAAAAGTATAGTTAACCAGATTACACGGTATCTGGTGCATTACGTTACAACGCACCTGTCCTGGAACTTTGAGTAATCTGACTCTCTACTATAAGACAGGGGTGGATCCAGCAGGTCTCTTGGCCAGAAAATATATATTGTGTACTACGCAACAACGCACCTGTCCTGGAACTTGGAGTAAGCTGACACTCTACTATAAGACAGGGGTGAATCCAGCAAGTCTCTTGACTAGAACATACATATTGTGTACTACGCAACAACGCACCAGCAGGTCTCTTGACTAGAACATATATATTGTGTACTACGCAACAACGTACCTGTACTGGAACTTGGAGTGAGCTGTTATTGGGCACTGGGTTACCATGCTGACACCATCATGATGTTGATAACCTTTCTGGAAGACTCCGTGCCAGTGGATGGTGGTCCCCTCAGAACCTTCCATCTTGTTGTGCACGTTGACAACGACCATGTCGTTCTGACAAACCTTGGGATAAGAGAAACAGTTGGCGTGAACATAACCAACAGAGGTGAACGTTAAAAAACCCTACATAGTTCAATATAACCGTTACTATAGCCTAGTGATCAAAGCTGAGTGTCCTCCCCCATCTTATTGTTTTTATGTTATCTTTCAATACATGTGTTATGTTCCTTATATTTGATATATACTATACGGAATCCCTTTTTCATATAATACTGTTTTTAAAATAGTCGATGTTTAGGCCTTAATTTCCCTCAATTCAGCAGCTCCAGAAACAGCGTATGAATACAGTATTTGAGTGAACCGTCCTTCTTGTCATAAAGTGCCAAATCATTGCAACAACGGCATCGGGAAATCCCTTATATAGACAATAGGAAGTATAGTCAATGGTTTAGTGAGAAAGCAGGCATTGAATCGACGTATGGAGATTAAAAATAGTTCCTGCTTGGTGACCTATTTGCATATTTATCGGATCGTGATGCAAGTTTATCGGATTGGATTATCGCATCAATAACACGATCCATTACATGTTAAACCATAATATAACATAGCTTGTTATTATACCGTACAGATCCACGTGAATATAGCCAAACTGACTAGACGACCTACATATTGTGAGATGTGACACCGCGTATGCAGTTACTGAAAGGGGAGTAACTCTTGACGAGGCTGAATGGTTTCAGTATCGGTAGCCAATGAGTGGCACGTTGAACAAAGACTAGTGCATAGTTTAGTACCCGAATTATTTTGTATGGCATTTTTTACCAGTACGACAACCATGTGTGCTATGTCTCCTCCAGCAGCACCACGGCAAAACAAGCATGGGACGCTGTGGATATATTCTGCCCAGAACCACGACGGGGAAGACAGATATGGGACATTGGATCTATTCTGCCTTGAATCAATTTGGGAAGACGGATATGGTACATTGGATCTATTCTGCCTTGAATCAGTATGGGAAGACAGATACGGGACATTGGATCTATTCTGCCTTGACTCACTATGGGAAGACAAATACGGGACATTGGATCTATTCTGCCTTGACTCACTATGGGAAGACAAATACGGGACATTGGATCTATTCTGCCTTGAATCACTATTGGAAGACGTGCATGTGGGTTTATTCTGCTCTCTGTCCCCACGGTAAGACAAGAATAGCACAGGGTGGATGTATTCTACTCTGTATCCGCACAGGAAGAGGTTTATTCTACCTCCGTTTTATTACGAAATGAATGAGTTGGGTTTAACGCCGCTTCGAACAGTCTTTCAGTTATATTGCGGTGGGTCAGCTTACTGTATGTAGAGCCTCAAGTGGTGCAGATCATTGACGGAGACCAGGTGCTGGAGACCGAACCTCCGAATAGTACATTATATGAAGTTACTCGACTAAGTGACACAACTCTCAGTTGAAGCCTTAGATCATTCCCTTGCTCCCCACGCTGGATACAGCATCTGTCATGTGTATAACAGATCTCGCGAGATTTCCGAAGTTAAGACGCCCGCCTGACTCGCCAGACACGAATGTCAGCATTTAACCCAAATACAAATTGAGCAATCTGAAGGACACACACAATGATTTATGATACCATGACGTCCTTACAGGTATCACAAGCGACTGCTTTTTATGTGACAGGGTGAAAGTGTAAATGTCACTCAAAATGATGCCCTTTCATCTGAATATAGTGACCCCACTATGTGTTAAGCTATCGGAGAACTGGCTAGATGCGGGCGCCGTTTCCTGTATATATTTTGATGCATGTCATCGTATCCCAATTGCGTAGATCGGTGCTCTTGTTGTCAATAACTGGATTGTCTGGTCCAGACTGGATTATTTACGAACCACCGTCATATAGCTGGTATATTGCTGAGTGCGGCGTTAAACAACAAACAAACAAAACACCTTCCAACAATGATAAATTAAACTCATATTTCTATATTTTCTGTTATATTTATAACATAATGTGATTCATAATTTAATTATTGCGTTGCTTTCTTCCCTGTCATTCAATGTACATGTTCAACCCCCTAAACTTTTAATATTTCATTTTTCACAAATGGCTACGTTAGTGAGTTGCCTAGATCTCTCGTTACCTACTCACACGAACAGATTAAAATAATTTGTTTTACTATCATATTTCTATTTATCTAATTCATAATACGAAATTGATAATTCATTTATCACAGTATAGATCATATTCGTTTATATCACTATCTGATGCTAAGGTTTTATTGCAGAAATTATAATTAATTCAAAATGTAGAAAGCTACACAATTTGCCATTATTTGACTTTTAAACTGTACAAAGTATAATAAAATGATCAGAATGCCAGTAACGGGTAGTATTTAAGAAAGAAATATTTGTCGATAAGTCCCATTTTTCAGATATGCCCTTCAGTAGTATTATTGTATATCTCCAAAGAGAGGTTTACATTGTAGTTATCATTATTTGTGGATAATTCAAAAAGCAACATAGAAAATATATATGCTACCATGACGAAAGAATACAGAGTATACTTAACTCGCAATTCTCCAAAAGAGATTTCAAATCACAATAACATATCTGATATAAAGAGAGGTGGTAATGATTTAATCTCTACATTGTGTCCTTGTTCGTGAGCCCTTGACTATTCAGCAAACAGCCCAAAACAGAAACTCCACAACATATCCGATTACACTGATTTAGGCTGTCCCATTTCTCTATGCGATACTGACGCCCGTTCGTCTGATTTAAACATATTTTATTCAGATTGAAATGGATTGGGAACAAGTTATCCAACTTAGGACTCCCTCTCTCGTCTCCCAGACCATAGAGAATAAATTTAAAAGGAATCCAGCTCAAGTCTAGAACGATTTGGCAAGCCTAGATTGCCTCAATTCTATCCATGAAAGTAAGCATTAATAAAAAAATATTGTTCTTGTCTGCTTCAGACTATATTTTGTAGAAACATATTTTTAACTAAGAAAATTGTACTGACACCGGCGCTGTCCCTATTGGAGCTATTTATAAGAATTTCGAATTGTCGTCCATTGTTTGATGTCAATACATCGATGACAAGTGAGGATATCATAAAGTTATCGTTGATGCCGCGCTACACTATAATAAAAATTATAATCAAGTTGACTGGTGTGTACATTACTACAGTGAACATGTACATGATCATGCCCTAATAATCAAATGCCGTAATGTCAAATACTAATATATTATTGTGTGGTGAATTTAATTGGATCAGTGGTAACATGTGATATTAATATTCCATCAATTTCTCTCCTGGTTGGTCCATGTCTACAAAATGAACATAATACAATTAAAATGGAGCCTAGAACAATTCTTAATTTCAGGCTAGGGCTGTGGAAATCTAGACTTTCCCAATCATTATAGACTTGAGTTGGTCTCATTTTTCACATTATTCTCTTGGGTCAACGCCACAGCTCATACCATACACTAACAAGACCAGATTGCCCCCCGCCGGAGCTCCTGGATTTTGGTTATATCATCTTACATGGCCAACTCTGCTCTTAAGTAAACAAGAACCTAATCAGCGAGGGGTCCTTTATCATCCCTATGTGGCTGCTCATAAAAATCTGATATCTCTTCCCAAAGACCTGGTTAATAATATATTTTCTGCTGGATATTCGAAACAGAGTGAGTGAGTTGGTACTACATATGTTTACGGTTCTATTTTAAATGACTGCAGCGCTCCATTATGAAAACAAATTGTTTTAACGCCGCTCTCAGCAGTATTCCAGTGATATATGACGGCGGTCTGTTGTATATGAAATAAATGCAAATTGAATCTTGAATCTTGAAAGTTGTAACATTTCCGCTAATAAGTATCACATGCAGTATACAGTATATCAACTGCAATATACTGTATACAACATTCAGTATACAGTGTGTCGCGAGCTTTGCGCTGGGCTGGAGCACACATTTCCTACCCCTCTCCCTTCGGCAAACACCTCATGAGGATTGCAACGAGGTCACAGGTCAGGCGTGCACTCGTCAGTTGTCTAATGCGATCAAGAGTAGATCTTCCGGAAGACCACTGCACTAGAGGTATGTGGATTGTTGATGAGGTACTACGTGTTTGGAAATGGGAGTCGAACACTAAGCACTTTTAGAGAAGAGCTCACAATAAAACGTTATGGACTCTCGGACGGACTTGTGTTTTCATTTCAAGACTTACATGTATCAGGTTGAACTTCTACGACAGATGTAACTTGGTTACCGCTTTCTAACTGTAACATTAACTAAACTTTACGCCTTTTATACACATTTGTGATGGGGCGACAATGCGACAACGAGACATATTTTGACCTTGAAAATGTCGCGTTACGGCATCGTCGCCCTTTTGTAAAATAAAGAAAAGGATTATTCAAAGAGTGACAATGCAAACCCGCGACAATGCGACAAATGGCCAATTGTCGCGCTTTTGTTAATTTTGACACGTTTTGCTTGTTTTTGTAAGGGCGTCAATGCGACAATGCGACAACGCGACAATGTCCCTTCTATAGTGATCCGTGCAAATAAAACTGAGTTATGAAATGGAAGTCTGACATGCCAATTAAAAGATAAAGTGTTGCAGCTTCTGATTTCATAGATCTTCAAGAAGGATTATCAATAATGGGATGGGTGATGAGTTCAACTGCATGCCGAGTCTATATGTTGTGATTAACAATAATGCTCCGAGTCAATACATTTTGTCAAAATGTATGACATGTATTACGTGAATGAACATATTGTTTATACTCGTCCATGTTTTTGACGGACAATATAATTTACATGCTCGGTAAAAGTGAGGACGGGCATCATTGTGTGTTTCCGTGCTTTGTTCAGGTGAACAATTGACTTGTCCTTGCATGTGTTTGTGACGGGTGTCACTTGTGTGGCAGGATACGCTCACCTTTTCCCGAACACCCGTTGGATGGCCTGAACCAATTCGGATTTTAATCCCACATCAGTCTGTACACCGTGATGTAACTGAAATACTGTAGAGTTGAAAATGGTGTTTAATGCGATTACCGTATATATATATATATAGATATAGATATAGATATAGATATATAGGTAGATATATATATACAGATAGATATATATATACGCGTAGTGTGTTACTGCAACTGTTCAAATGTTGTGCAGTGCTGTTAGGAATATGTAAAAGAAAGCATATTCAATTATCCAATTGATTTGAATAGAATATACTTGCGTCAGTGTATTTTATTAACGCCCCAAAACCGTAATTTAAACACATATAATAACAGATCATATACACGCATGGTGCCTTGACTTACTGCTAACTTTAATAAGCCATCCCGGAATAAAATAGTTCCCCCCCCCCATGTTTTAGTATGTTTACAAGAAATGTATTCCAAACAATATCCACATTAGATGAGAAGATATTTTTCAGAATTACCTCAGTAAGTCAATTACAATGACAGAGCGTCGTATTACATTTACATCAAGTACAATACGTCAAAATGGCCGACACGATAAACGTGACGGGAGATATTCCCGAAGTTGTTAATTAACCTGTGGCTATTTCAAGCCTTTGTCATCACTGATCAATTGGCCGATCGTTGAAAGGTGATTGTAAAGATGTGTCCAATAGATACTAAGGTAAATTTATAGATTGCTGTAGATTGTCACTACAGTAGTATAGAACGGGTCCGCAGGAACCTTTTTTGGTTGATCTGGTTGATCCAGGCGGATGCGAAGGTGATTGGTTGATCCAAGTCACGTGATCGGATAGGATGACTCATGCATCAACAGCGCGTCGGGAAAGGGTGGGGAATGAAAGGTTTGTGTTTATAAGGCAGAAAAGAATTCATAAGAAAACAAAAGTAAAGGGTTATGAATAGAGCTAAATGTATAGCGTGCTGCTCTGAATAGACAAGCAGCCAGCCCAGTTTGAATTGAGCGCGCTTGACAACTCACGTGGCCTCGTCGTTTAACCCCGCGCTCGCTAGAGCGTGCGACCTGGTTTGATGAATACAGGGTGTGTGTTGAAAGTACATCATACCACAATAGAGACGGGTTGTGTCAACACGATATACGCCGGATAATGAAAAAAAAAATGTACGTCTAGCTAGATCAAATTCATCGTGTACAGTCTACACGTTGTACACCATGAACGTTAGACAACCTGTATGAAAAAAAACATAGAAGAAATAGATAAGACTATACAATCAGTTAGCTAGCAGTGTCGTTTAATTACATTTAGCGCGCAAGAACGAGGAAGTCACGTCACCCTGCATTGACTATAACGCTTAAGGCAGCCGTATTTTCTGCATACTATTGTGAACCATTTGTAAAGAATTATTCAGCCCTGTCCCGACTTACATAGTTGATGTTTCAATGCTAGGGTTTCCTTTTAACGCGATGACAAATAAGCCCTTGAGTTTTTAACCGTGTAACATGATGTGCACAGTTTTACTTCAGAACGTGCTATTTTGAAAATAGATAGAAAACTGATAAGTACATGTACCAGTGTGACGGCATGAAGCTAGGTTTGTTGGGAAAGTGATGGAAGCAATCTATAGGACATTTTCATGTTTACAATACTCACCCTTAATTCGAAGAGAGAACAGAGTTTATCATGGAAAATTGTTTGACGTGGAAAATGTTTTATTGGAAATATATGTCGAAGCAGGTTTATTAACAGCTAATGTATAGCAGAGAGACTAAGGGACCGACCGCCCATAACAATGTCAACATACCCCGGCCTTACAATTAATGTTAACATACCAGCCTCGCCTGAAGCTTCCCATTCATAAATTGTGTGACCAGTGTCCCGTATTCATGATATGTTAGGGAAGATGTGTTGTACATTTGTTATTTTTAAAAGGAGTTATTTCAGAGAGGCGGGACTGACCAACCGATCCCCGTCAGTCGCCGATAAGCATGGGTTACTGGGCCTGCTGCCTGTGGAAGCCAAAGGTGAAGACCATCAAGGATTATTTACCAGTGTGTATTGTAAAACCAAATTAAAATACACATACTGATCGCTTTTTTAACATACTCACAAGTGTGCTGTGAAGAAAAGAGTGTCTTCCAAGATTCCCTGCACGTGTAAGACAGTATAAACTCTACAGTAGTGTGGCCCGACAAACAGTTTTACTCTCGCCAGCAAACGGATTGGACGTGAACAACATGAAGAAAGCATCAGAGATTAGACTTGACCCTAGAGATATATTTAGGAAGACTACGTTGAGAAAATCACAACAGAGAAAGAAACCACAAGCAGCCAAGAAGTCGACGCTGAAGACAAAGAAGAGACAGGTAACACCTAAAATGAAAACGATGACAACCAAACAGGGATCGAAGACTTTTGAAGCAATCTATAGGACATTTTCATGTTTACAATACTCACCCTTAATTCGAAGAGAGAACAGAGTTTATCATGGAAAATTGTTTGACGTGGAAAATGTTTTATTGGAAATATATGTCGAAGCAGGTTTATTAACAGCTAATGTATAGCAGAGAGACTAAGGGACCGACCGCCCATAACAATGTCAACATACCCCGGCCTTACAATTAATGTTAACATACCAGCCTCGCCTGAAGCTTCCCATTCATAAATTGTGTGACCAGTGTCCCGTATTCATGATATGTTAGGGAAGATGTGTTGTACATTTGTTATTTTTAAAAGGAGTTATTTCAGAGAGGCGGGACTGACCAACCGATCCCCGTCAGTCGCCGATAAGCATGGGTTATAAAGAGTGTCTTCCAAGATTCCCTGCACGTGTAAGACAGTATAAACTCTACAGTAGTGTGGCCCGACAAACAGTTTTACTCTCGCCAGCAAACGGATTGGACGTGAACAACATGAAGAAAGCATCAGAGATTAGACTTGACCCTAGAGATATATTTAGGAAGACTACGTTGAGAAAATCACAACAGAGAAAGAAACCACAAGCAGCCAAGAAGTCGACGCTGAAGACAAAGAAGAGACAGGTAACACCTAAAATGAAAACGATGACAACCAAACAGGGATCGAAGACAACACCCCAACCCGTGAAAATACAACATGTGTCGGAGGTGAAGGCTGTGGTGGAAAGGGCACTTGCTGCCTTGAAGCGTCAACAGAGTCAAGGGTATAAAAGAAAGCTTCATACCCTCTAATCGCACACCGTATTGGATCACCATGGGGATTGCCCCCTGTCTGAACTGTGAAAAAATGTTTGAAGGAGAGATGTCATGTTACGACACAGGAGAAATAAACATAGCATACCGCCGCCGTTACAAGCATGGGTTACTGGGCCTGCTGCCTGTGGAAGCCAAAGGTGAAGACCATCAAGGATTATTTACCAGTGTGTATTGTAAAACCAAATTAAAATACACATACTGATCGCTTTTTTAACATACTCACAAGTGTGCTGTGAAGAAAAGAGTGTCTTCCAAGATTCCCTGCACGTGTAAGACAGTATAAACTCTACAGTAGTGTGGCCCGACAAACAGTTTTACTCTCGCCAGCAAACGGATTGGACGTGAACAACATGAAGAAAGCATCAGAGATTAGACTTGACCCTAGAGATATATTTAGGAAGACTACGTTGAGAAAATCACAACAGAGAAAGAAACCACAAGCAGCCAAGAAGTCGACGCTGAAGACAAAGAAGAGACAGGTAACACCTAAAATGAAAACGATGACAACCAAACAGGGATCGAAGACAACACCCCAACCCGTGAAAATACAACATGTGTCGGAGGTGAAGGCTGTGGTGGAAAGGGCACTTGCTGCCTTGAAGCGTCAACAGAGTCAAGGGTATAAAAGAAAGCTTCATACCCTCTAATCGCACACCGTATTGGATCACCATGGGGATTGCCCCCTGTCTGAACTGTGAAAAAATGTTTGAAGGAGAGATGTCATGTTACGACACAGGAGAAATAAACATAGCATACCGCCGCCGTTACAAGCCCACCCGACGCCGCAAGTCCACCCGCCATTACAAGCCCACCCGCTAACGCCGCCGCCGCCGCAAGTCCACCCACCGCCGCCGCTGCGTTGAGCCAACCCGCCGTTACAAGCACATCCGCCGCCGCCGCCGCAAGTCCACTCGTGGCTGCCTCATTTACCATGTATATCTGATCTTCGAGAACAATTCAAGTTCCTGATTCCCTCAAATGCGCTCGTTGTTAGACCCAGTGGTTGTGGAAAGTCTGTGTTTACCTCTCATGTACTCCGGCATGGCCTGATCCAACCCCAACCTACCCGCATCGTTTGGTATTATACTCAATGGCAGCCATTATATAAGGACCTCGGTGAGCAGCTGCCTCAGCTGACCTTTGTAAAAGGAATTCCCTACGATATCTTGGACGAGGATTACTTTGATGCTCGTCAACAGAACGTGTTGGTCCTGGATGATTTCCTGGCCGAAGCAAAGCACGACAAGCGTATTTCGCGGCTGTTTACTCAAACCTCACATCACAAGAATGTATTGATCTTTCTCTGGATACAAAATCTGTTTCCGAGAGGTAAGGAATCGAGAGACATTGCTTTGAACGCGCATTATGTCACCCTGTTTCATTCCCCCATAGATAAACAGCAAATCAAACTCTTCGCTCGTAGAATTTTCCCCGAACATATGGATCACTTTTTGGCTATGTATGAAAAGGTTGCTGAAACACCCTATGGACAACTCACCATCGATCTAAAACCTACCACCAAAGATAAGGATCGACTGCATGTTAACCTCATAAATAAGGAAAACAGGAGAACAACAGCACAGTCTGAACCTGATCTGCGTAGGGAGAAGTTGACTACAACAGAATCTCTGGATCGTCCTCTGACACAAGAAGAGAGATTGCCCCAACATCAGCTCACGCCAATTGAAACCGATTCAGACACGAGTAGTGAGACATCATTGACTATGGCCACGGCTTGCGCAGATTGCGGGGTGCTGATAGATAACATGCACGATCTACAGCGACATATCAAACACTGGTGTCCGGCCAATAGCCTTCAACCTAAGAGAAAGTGTGCCAGACTCGAGAGTGATGACGATGACAGTGACTTTGACGACCTAGCCTCTTCCCAGAAAGGCAGTGGTCTTGCTGTCAAACCTCCACGTGGGAAGTCAACATTCACCAATATGGAAGCCGAGGAGAGGCAAAATGTAGGCTTACAGCGCATCTGGAAGCAGGTGTTCGATACGTTTCATGACAAGATGAAACTGCAGAAAAAACAGTACAAGCGACAGGGACGAACGCAAGAATGGATTGAGAGAAGATTGAAACTGAGGTGGGAGGATCTAGTGCACAGTACTCTCAACTATGCGATGGAATATACCACGTACTTTAAAGAGGCACCTCTGTTTCAAAACATGCTATACAACCTGGGAGACATGAATCCTTCCACGGAACAATCCGTTCTCAAAAATAAAATCAAACTCCTCCTAAAACCCAAGATGAAAGAGATCCTGCCTTTGATGGATATGCCGGAAATAGAAAGTGAGACTGAATCTGATAGCGTTGCAGAGGATAACGACGGTGATGACGAGGAGGAGGATGATGATCGTGAGCAGAACGATTAGGCATAAATACCTATCACTACTATATCAGTCTAACAATCAGAAGAGAATGCCGAGTCAACGCCACGCGTCTAGTTTGATTCATATTTTGAAAACACCTCGTAAACTGAGGCGTTTGAACGATAAGAAACGCCGAATTTCCCTGTACGTGAGAGGAATTGTGAAACTGGGACCTCCTGGACGGAAATCGTTACAAGCAATGGATAAAGCATAGACTATAGACAACCATTCAAACTTAAAACAGTGTAGAAAAGGAAACATTCAACAGTGCGAAATGTGTTTCAAAACATGGACTCGCTGTTTAAACAATAGGGCCTTCGAGCAGCAGAAGCATGTGTATATGAGTGACTAAATAATGTTCCAGAGTGAATACTATTGTCCATTCGTATATCACGGCTTTGTATGGAACCGATTGACTCGAATCAATAAATGATACGAATGAATTGTTTGGTTTTTTTCTCAGTTTTTGGCATATTAGTATATAGTCTTCGTCATAATACACCCGTCAAGGTCTCGGGTTATAGAATCGACCTTCAGTAGCCCATGCTTATCGGTGACCGACGGGGATCGGTTGGTCAGTCTCGCCGACTCGGATGACACGTGCCATCGGTTCCTAGTTGCACAGATCGCTGCTCATGCTGTTGATAACTGGATTGTCTGGTCCAAGCTCGTTTATTGACAGACCACCGTCCTAGAGCTGGAATAATGCCGAGTGTGGCGTAAAACTAAATTCACTCACTCACTGATACCAATACATCTAAAAAGTAATGTCATCGTTTAAATGGTGAGTTTAAACGCATATTTTACCCTTACAAGGACGAGTGCATTCCACACACCCTTCCTGTTATCCAATGTGTCACTGTTTACAGTTCGGGCGAACATAACCCTATAGACATGTGTGCGGGCGAGTTCATCAAACAATTTTCCATGATAAACTCTGTTCTCTCTTCGAATTAAGGGTGAGTATTGTAAACATGAAAATGATGTCCTATAGATTGCTTCCATCACTTTCCCAACAAACCTAGCTTCGTGCCGTCACACGGGTACATGTACTTATCAGTTTTCTATCTATTTTCAAAATAGCACGTTCTGAAGTAAAACTGTGCACATCATGTTACACGGTTAAAACTCAAACCGTAGGGCTTATTTGTCATCGCGTTAAATGGAAAAGCTAGCATTGAAACATCAACTATGCAAGTCGGGACAGGGCTGAATAATTCTTTACAAATGGTTCACAATAGTACGCAGCGCGGGTGATTCGAAATCCGGTTGCCTTCAGCGTTATAGTCAATGCAGGGTGACGTGACTTCCTCGTTCTTGCGCGCTAAATGTAATTAAACGACACTGCTAGCTTACTGATTGTGAAGTCTTATCTATTTTGTCTATATTTTTTTCTATACAGGTTGTCTAACGTTCATGGTGTACAACGTGTAGACCGTACAAGATGAATTTGATCCAGCTAGACGTACATTTTTTATTCCTACATTACCCGGCGTATATCGTGTTGACACAACCCGTCTCTATTGTGGTATGATGTACTTTCAACACACACCCTGTATTCATCAAACCAGGTCGCACGCTCTAGCGAGCGCGGGTTAAACGACGAGGCCACGTGAGTTGTCAAGCGCGCAAACCTTTCATTCCCCACCCTTTCCCGACGCGCTGTTGATGCATGAGTCATCCTATCCGATCACGTGACTTGGATCAACCAATCACCTTCGCATCCGCCTGGATCAACCAGATCAACCAAAAAAGGTTCCTGTGGACCCGTTCTATACTACTCACTACGATAGTTTGGATGTGTTTTTCGTTTGTTTTTTCTCTGGGATGGGTTGTAGCGAGGGTATCCTTAAACGGGCATACAACCAAGGGTTTTCCCCAGGAATGTGGAAGTAGTCAGTGTTTACGCCATTTCAAGAATACAGTCACGTGAAGAACGTCATGTTGAATGTCTTTCAGAGTTGGGTAAGTCAGTGCGTGATGTCATTGGTAGAATGAACAAACTGACCCATTCTGACCCAGCCAACTGTAATCACGAGTATGGCTAACCCACCTGAAAAGTTAGTAGTTGTTCCCACTGACAAGGCCTCAAATAACATAACTATTATATGTTAGTATCATTAATTGTTTGATCAGGGAACTTGGTATAAATGTCTTATCAAATAATGCCAGTATGTTAACTGAGAAAGAAATCTGCCAAAATCATAAATCAGTACTGTCAACTTTTGACCTGACTCTTAAAACTGACGACATGTCCATTCCTCTTTTGTACTGTATTCCAAAGCACCCTAAAAACCCGTACACAGAGAGATACATTGCTGGGACCGGCAAATGTACCACCAAATCATAGAGAACTCATGTCCAAAAGGGTAACCATCATCCCTAATCCGACCGCCTCCGTGGTCTAGTGGTAGAGCGTCCGCCCGGAGAGCGGAAGGTCCAGGGTTCGATCCCCGACCGCGTCATACCAAAAGACGTTAAAAGACGGTGCTTGTTGTTACCCTGTCTGGCGCTCGGCATTAAGGGGCTAAAACAAGGACTGGTCGGTTCGGAGTCAGTATACTGTGTCTGAGTTGGGTATTCATGTTAAACTGCGGCATGGTATCTCAGTGAGCTAGCACTATAAATCGGCGTCAGTCCGGACTTGTACAAGCAGCCACACACACACACACAAACACACACACGTACATGCACGTCGCTATATAAGTGATCTTGGACGCGACGTTAAACCCCATTTCACCTCACCTCACCTCATCCTTATTCCAGTCAAGGAGGGTTTTCTTTACATTCTATATTTTCTTTATATTTGAGCAAGTGGAGTTAATATCACGTGGATTCTCAAAAACTCGAAGGATTTGCTTGACCTTTTGCAACGACAGAAAAGAACCAAGTTCCATTCTGTCAAGACATTTGATTTTTCAACTTTGAACACCACTATTCCACATGACAAATTAGGGGGAAACTTCATTCCTTGATCCATGGGGGCTTTTGTTATAAAACATTGCGAACACAGATACAGTTACGTATCTATATTCAGAGGTTCAGGACAGTTTGAGAAAAATGAAAGCAAATGACATCTGAAGTTTACTGAGAAAACACTGTGTGAAATGCCGGACTTCCTCACTGATAACTTAAAAAAAAATTCGGTAAGACATTTAGGCAAGAAGTAGGGCACGAATTGTGCTTCCCTTCTTTCGAATCTGTTTCTTTATGCATATGAATCGGAATTTCTGTTCGGATTGGCAAAGTCAAAACAAGGTAATTTTGCCAAGACGTTTATATTCAGGTATATCAAATAGGCCATCCCCTTCCACTGATTTACCCACCTGAACAAGTAAAAAAGAAGACGAGTGAGACGGCCTCATCTGTTTCATATTTAGATCTATGCCTAAAGATTCAGAGTGACAAAACACTCTCCACAAGACTGTATGACAAAAGGGATGACTTTAACTTTCCAATAGTCAACTTTCCCTTCGTATCGAGCAATATTCCAGCAGCTGTTTGCTGTTTACATGTAACAACGTTTGAGATACAATCAAGCATGCTCTTTCTACCAAGATTTCAAAGAGCGCCAGACGACTCTTGTACAGAAGTTGTTTCATCAAGATTACAACATTCGAGGCCTCAGTTAGGCTTTTAAGCTTGATATTTTGCTAAAAGAAATACAATTCAGCAAGCAAAAAAAAAGCAATAACTGACAGAAATCCCCCTCCCCTATCCCATTATTAAATGTCGGTTCCTCATATCCTACTTGTATGGCAGGTCCTGGTAGCATCCTGTTCGTCGTGATGATCCCCCTCCCCACGCCGTCAGCAGCAACGCAGTGTGGTCTGTAGCAGTCGGTGATGTTGTACGGGCAGTCATAGCAGGCTTTGGTCAAGACGTAGTAGTATTCTACTGTGAAGTTGTACACGCAGGTCATAGGGGGCGCTCCATCCCCACACTCACGCATACAGGGGTGGCTGGCATAATCTGAAATATACACATTCATGATTACTATGCATTGACATGTGTTCAGACAAGAAGTAGGTATCCCCCATGAGCATCAGTTATCCTCCTCTTCTTGCTGATCTGTTTCTTCATGCACATGAATCACAATTTCTGCTCGGATTGGCAAATTCAAAGCAAGTGAATATAGCAAAGGGAATTTAAATTAAAGGGGAAGTGTACACGCAAAAATCACTTTCTTTCTTTTTCTAAACAAAACGCAATTTTAGAATTAATTAGTATCTGTGTTTGAAAATATACACTCATTTTTTTTTCACAGTGAAAGTAGGAAGCTCACAATAGTGTTAAAATGATATGCCGTTATGAGGCCTTCGTTTTTCGAGCTAAACAGGCCTGAGTTATCCCCCTTAGATTATGACGTAATTGGTGCCAATTCAACTGGGTCCCTGTCTATTCTCAACGCAAAAAATATCAAGTACCAGTTTGCGGTAAAACAACATGGCCTACGACACACTCCGGCGCAGTGGTGACTCAGCATATCACTATGCTGGCTGGCATCTGAGACGCTAGAATCACACACCTAGACCTACACCACGTGAAGCGGCTCTAACAAAGCATGATGACGTCATAATGTTTATCAATTGGCACCAATGACGTCATATTGCAAGGGGCATAAGCCATGGTGTTTTTGTTGTGGAAATAGAACACTTGGTAAATGTGAAAAATATAAATCATTTTAATGCGAAAAATATGTTAATTAATTGTGATATTTTTATATTTTTGTCTATGACACTTCTGGGTTAACACTTTTAATGTGGAAAAAGTACAAGAAAAATATGTTAATTTCCGTGTGAACTTGCCCTTTAAACTTCAGGTATATCGATGATTTGATATCGTTCAATAATGATCAAATAGTGAATCCCTTCTATTGATTTACAAACCTGAACTAGACGTAAAAGAGACCAGTGATACCACCCCATCTGTTTAGGTTTAAATCTATGCATGAAGATTTATAGATGCATGAGTTATAAGGCATTGGCTACATTTGTTATGACTTCAGGAGCTCCAGTCTTATGTCTTCACTTATAATCTCTTACTGAACAATCGAGCATAATCTTTGAGCAACAATTTCAGAGTCATACTCTTGCTTGTGTTTACTCAGGCATTGGTTAAGCTTTCAAAACGTTTTGTGTTTGAAATGTGAAGGTCATTTCAAAATTTGATACCTGAAAATTATGCCCGATGCAATTCCATATTTCGACTACCATATACATGAGGGATGACTTCAACGTTCCAATAGTCAACTTTCCCTTCCTATCGAGCAATATTCCAGAAGCTGTTTGCTGTTTACATGTAACAACGTTTGAGATACAATCGAGCATGCCCTTTCTACCAAGATTTCAATGTATGCATTGCTTCAGGTGAGCACTTGTGACTTGCCTTTACGTGTGTTTGTGACAGGTACCATCGGTGGGGCAGGATAGGCGCACATTTACTGGATACCCTTGTTTAACTATTATGTGACACGTGCATAATAGATAGTCGTATCTGTTTGAAGCAGATTTCTTTTGTGAATACACAATGGCAAATGTAATATTTGGTATCACACTTTCTTACTATGCGGAGTTGCGTTCCTTGGGCACGCCAGAATCCTATGATAGTGGGTTCGAATCCCGGTTCGCCCCGATTATGTTTCCAGGTTTATCAGCACCATATTCACCGAAGTGGAAAACGTCTGAGACCTGCATCACTCGGGGCTTTCCTCCCACATTAAGGTGACACGCCGTGATATAACTTGAATACTGTTAATAGCGGCGTTAAACCCAACTCACTCACTACAAACTTTAGTAGTTTTGGGGTTGAGTCCCGTCCGGGATTCGAACCCATACTCTCAGAGTGAGGCACCTAATCGTCAGCATACAAAACCAGGGATCAAACCCACTCTGCCACTGTATTGTGGAGGCCTGGATGATTGAGTGTTGGCTGGGTTTGTACAGTTTGTAGATGGTCTATATGTGGCTAATATTTATACCGTTTGTTGGTGGCTTGAAAACATGAATAGTATGCGGACAGTGTGCAGGTGGATGGTTTTCACGGATAGTATTCAGGCAGTTTATAAATATACTGAATACAAGGATATTAGAAAGACAGTTTGTAGATGGATTGTTATATACATGTATAGATTCTACTCAGACAGTGTGCAGATGGATTGTATACACAGATTGCATAAATGGAAGTTGGGTATTATGTGAGTATAATCTATCTACAGACGTCATAAATGCAATCCATATATAGTTCATCTTCAAGTACACAAGTGAGGTGAGGTGAGGTGAAATTGGGTTTAACGTATATTATTGCATAGGTGTATATACGTGTGTGTGTATGTGTGTGTCTGGCTGCTTGTACTAGTCCGGACTGATGCCTATTTATAGTGCTAGCTCAGTGAGATACCATGCCGCAGTTTAACATGAATACTCCACTCGGACACAGTATACTCCGAGCCGACCAGTCCTTGTTTTAGCCCCTTAATGCCGAGCGCCAGACAGGGTAACAACAAGTGCCATATTTTAACGTCTTTTGGTCTGACGCGACGGGGATCGAACCCTGGACCTTCCGCTCTCCGGGCGGACGCTCTACCACGAAACCACGGAGGCGGTCACTAGCATACATGCATACAATCCACCTACAAACTGTCTGAATACTATCCTTGTATACAACCAATCTGCAAACTGTCTGAATACTATCCGTGTATACAACCAATCTGCAAAACTGTCTGAATACTATCCGTGTATACAATCCATCTGCAAAAATGTCTGAATACTATCCGTGTATACAACCAATCTGCAAACTGTCTGAATACTATCCGTGTATACAATCCATCTAGAAAACTGTCTGTTTCCTATCCACTTACACAAACGCCACTACAAACTGTCTGCATACAATCCGTGTACAGACTGTCTAAATATCACATTTGTATACAATAAATTTATAAACTGCCTGAATTCTATCCGTGTCTACAATCCACCTGCGCATAGTCTGAATACTATCCATGTATGCAATCCACCTCTAAACTGTCTAAATATACATACATAGTCCATCTGCAGAGTGAATACTGTTCATATATAACGTCCATCAACAAACAGTCTAAATGCAAGCCATCTACCAATTGTCTAAATACTATCCATATATACAGTCCATCTAAAAACTGTCTGAATACTATCCATTAACACAATCCATCTACAAACTGCCTGAATACTATCCATACATAATCTATCTACAAATTTTCTGAAACTGTTTAAATACTATCTATGCATACAATCAATCTGCATAATGTGTGAAAACTATCCATGAATGCAATCCATGTGCATACTGTCTGAACACTATCCATATGTACAATACCAGTGAAGATCCGGGGTAGAATAGGTCTTCAGCAACCCATGCTTGCCGTGAATGGCGACTATACTTGTCGTAAGAGGCGACTAACGGGATCGGGTGGTCAGACTCGCTGACTTAGTTGCATGTCATCGATCTCAATTGCGTGGATCGATGCTCATGATATCAATCACTGGTTTGTCTGGTCCTGACTCGATTATTTACAGACCGCCGTCATATAGCTGGAACATTGCTGAGTGCGGCGTAAAACAACAAACCAACCAACCATATACAAGTATACAAACCATCTACTACACTGAATACTATCCATTTATGCAATACATCTACAAACGAATATTATTTATTTATTCATGCTAGCGTATAATATATACTGTTATTTGACCACCTCCAGGTTAATATTCATATTCATTTTGCCTATTGAAACTTAAAACGCCCTCCAAAACAATTATATATTTACTGTTCCCGAACAAATATAATGTGGACTTTACATTGGTACTATTTTGAAAAGCAAAAGTGTTGTTGAGTATTAATATGAGACGTGGCGATGGGGTACACGAGGGGGTAGTAACGCGGGGCATGTGACACATATTTACTCAATGGTTCATTATTATTCAGCTCCCGTCCCGCATGTGGAGGACTGGAAGGTCCTTGAGGCTATATTACAAATACAACAAAGGCTATGTTACAAATACAACACAACCCGGTGTTTACCCCCGTCGCCCCAGCTCTGCGGTTTGTGAATACTAAGAGGGTATGTTTTATAACAACTGTGTTATGGGATTATTAAACAAAAGCACCTTACCGTATATAATTGCATTAACGTCTTTCTTCGTTTATCGTTAACAAATGCGAATATTATCTTTACGTTTTACATTTCTTCTGAAAAACAGTGTTGGAATTATCTTTTAAATATTATGCGTCAAGAACAAGTCGTCACGCCAAGCACATTTCATCCCCATCGTCATCATCACGTGAGCACTTGTCCACTTTGGGTCATTATTGTTCTATATCGTCAGTCAAGTTGGCGGGACACCAAATGAACACATTCTGCCATCCTCGATTGTACAGGGTATTATATCTCCATTCTATTGTGATAAATACCCTGGACCCCTTTGTAGCCATAGCTTCGTTTAAGCTAGATTCGAATGGAACAGTATTAAAAATACCTGTCAAATCAATCTACAAGGTGAGGTGAAATGGTGTTTAACGTCGCGTCCAAGATTATTGCACTTATTATAGCGACTGCATGTACGTGCCTGTGTTTGTGTGGCTGCTTGTACTAGACCGGACTGATGCCGATTTATAGTGCTACCATGCCGCAGTTTAACATGAATACCCCACTCAGACACATTATACCGACTCCGAGCCGACCAGTCCTTGTTTTAGTCCCTTATTGCCGAGCGCCAGACAGGGTAACAACAAGTACCATCTTTTGACGTCTTTTGGTATGACGCGGTCGGGGATCGAACCTTCCGCTCTCCGGGCGGACGCTCTACCACTAGACCACGGAGGCGGTCAAAATCAATCTACAAATCCAAGTGAGAATTTTTTAGAAACACGAGAAAGTACGAGATTGAATGTGTGATGGTCAAAGGTATTTATAATAGAATGTAACTGTAATACCCTGCATTGTCGAGGATAAGAAATGTGTGGTTGTGTTCGTAGGTCAGGCCAGAATACAAGGATCCAAGGATCGTAAGTTAAAGTTCACCCTTATTAGATTTGTTTAATTTGTCAGCCCCACACTCGTTCTTGTGAGTTTCCCTGAAGTGGTAAATATTTAAGACCTACATCTCTTTAGGCATCCCACCCACGGAAACGCCGAATAATGGACGTTGAACCAAACAAGTACAATCAATTTGTAATGTGTTGTTCCAAGAACGCTCACACTTTTAAATCAATAAATTGGGATATAGACATGACAGCTTTAATAAAGATTAGGAATTAAAGAGGGTTTATCTTTACTGCCTTGTAGCGTCAACAGATGAAGGTATAAAGTCACCTGTTCAAACCAGTTGATGCCAATTCCTTTATAGCAACTAATAACTTCATATTTTATAATCTTTTCGATTTCGCATTAAGAAAAGGCACTTACTGTGTCAACCGTCCCGCCCTAATATGTCATATAGTGGCTGGGATTGGTTTCATGCTGAAACAAGATGAAGTTGACATTCTGAAGCAGTGTAGGACATCGAACTCGATGGTAATACTCCTTTAAACAATATTCCGGACACATCGAATGAACTGGTTGTATTCATTGTACTGATTTCAGCAATAGGCTCGCTACTACCCTTGTTGCTCTAGACACGAGGGGGCACGGGTGGCCAAGTCGTCTAAGGCGGCGCGATTCGCTGTGCAGAATTGCGTCCCCTGGAAACGCCAGAAACCTATGATTGTGGGTTCGAATCCCGGTTCGCCCCGATTATGTTTCTAGGTTTGTCAGCACCATACCCGTGCTCGTGGGTTTCACCGAAGTGGTAAACGTCTGAGATCTGCATCACTTCGGGCTTTCCTCCCACATTAAGCTGACACGCCGCGATATAACTGGAATACTGTTAAAAGCGGCGTAAACCCCAATTCACTCACTCACTATGATATAAGGGTAGCGCTATTTTTCAGGGCATTATCATTTGCAGAAGCCCGAGGTCTTCCATTAACTCCATTAAGACCGAGGGCTTCTGCAAATGGCAATGCCATGAAACATAGCGTTACCGTTATTATAGCTAAAATGGATGGTATTTGATATCAAATAAAAAGAAACAACAATGTCGATTTTGAAACATTTACTGCAATCAACACGATTGTCACTGACCCACTTTTACAAATATGGAAACGTCATAGAACAAACCAGATGACGTCACTATTGAACGTTACGTCACCTATCCCTATCCTATGACGTCACCTAACAACGGGCGTGATAATGGCCCGTCGTCAAGTAATATGAGGGCATTATCAAGTTACAGTGGCCCGCTCATTTCTGATAACATGCGGGCGTTTTTATGACAATTCTATACATTTTAGCTATAATATTGCAATATTTTAAAAAGAAAGAAACGTGATGGCATATCCATCCTATCTATCTCATCTATTCCACCCTATTGATAGGCATATTTAGTTCTCGTAAACTAACAACATCATCATCCAGTATTGGTGTCCACGTACTCAGTTGCTATACAATGGTTTGATGTCACTCGAGGTCGTGCTCGGCCATGTTTTCCTTCTTCGTGTGTGTACTTACACACTAGGTGTAAATGTGTGTGTGAGAAGAATATGACGCCAGCATTAGCAATTCTGAGGAACACCTGACATTGGCCACACCACCTTACAAATGGATAAACGTTGTTGCTTGGCGGGCCGAGCCAACGTATTAACTGTGCTACACAGTGCAACATATTTCGTGTAATATGCGGAATCAATAAGAGTGAGTGAGTTGGGTTAAACGCCGCTTTTAACAGTATTACAGTTATATCAAGTCGTGTCAGCTTAATGTGGGAGGAAAGCCCGAAGTGATGCAAGTCTCAGACGTTTACCACTTCGGTGAAACCCACGAGCACGGGTATGGTGCTGATAAACCTAGAAACATAATCGGGGCGAACGGGGATTCGAACCCACAATCATAGGTTTCTGGCGAGCCCAAGGGACGCAACTCTGCACAGCGAATCGCGGCGCCTTAGACGACTGGGCCACCCGTGCCCCCGGAATCAATAAGAAAAAGGCCTGTTTGTGAATTACTAAATATTTTACCTTTAATTATGAAGTATTTAAATTAGGTATGAATATTTTATTATCCGACATACGTCCTCTCCCTCTTCCTTTTTATACCGTATTTACCGTGCTGTATTTATCTAATGTATGATATAGCAATACTCCAGCCATATAATTGAGAAGGGGACACCAGCAATGGGTTTTACATATTGTACATTGGAATCGAACCTTTGTCTATGGCGACGATCCAACGCTCTAACCATAGGTTTCTAAACGAGGCTTGAACATTCCTTTGACATTAAGAATTTGATTGATACATGAATATCAATATATCAGACATTAGTTCCCTACAGGTAGGCTTTCAGAAGTTCCCATTTAACTCAAGTTTCAAGGTCACCCAGCTGGTCATGTTTCTTACCTTGTAGCTATAACTGACACAACCAGCTTGGCTATGTTTGAAATACCGCTCTTAATATTTGAATTAATATGTTCACCATGTCAAGCAAATGCACTCTTCCTCAATCAGACTACGTGACACATACATGAATGTCATTGCTGCAGACAGATTTGTGAAGACTGCCTGCACGTCACGTTCAAACAAGTCCAAGGTAAATGCATTAACAGAGAGCAACTCGGTGCATTGCAGAAATATACAATGACAACATTTAAAGTATTATAAGAAGACATGTATACATAAACGTAGGCCAAATAACGTGCCAGGCTATATATTTGTGGCAAAATTTTTTTTCTTTATTATTCAATAGCGACATCATTTAGTAATACATCCGCCCACACAAGCCGCCTATTCACTCGTTTGGGACAAATGTTAAGAGAGCATGAAAGAGAAGCCATACGGTGGGTATTGCGATAGTTTCAACAAAATGTTTCCTAAAAAATTGCATGAGTGAGTGAGTATGGATTTACGCCGCTTTTAGCAATATTTCAGCAATATCACGGCGAGGGACACCAGAAATGGGCTTCACACATTGTACCCATGTCGGGAATCGAACCGGGTCTTCGGCGTGACGAGCGAACGCTTACCCCTACAGACTTTGCACCCAGATCGCACACACACACACACACACACACACACACACACACACACACACACACACACACACACACACACACACACACACACACACACACACACCAAATGAATCAACGAGGGTATTGCAACAGTTTCAACAAAATGTTTCCTCTATAAATTGCATCGTTAAATATGGGTATGCATTCACTGGTAAAATCAGTTGCTAAAGACTCACCTGATAGTTCGTATTCTCCTAAAGTGACACAAATTCCAGCAAATACCACAAACAATATACCAATCATGTTGGCAGTAACACCGAGAGGGAGGCGATTGTTCAGAGGAGTTTCAGAGGTACCCGTCCCGTTCTTGCTACATGTAAGAGAATACTGTCAACACTAGTCCGCCCGATATACAGCCGCCCTTGCTTGATAGAGCTATATACTGTCAACGACAGTCCTCCCAATATGCGCAGGTAGTCTCACTCAACACCCATCTGCGCATCCTCTTTCATGTGTGAAAAAAAGACATTACACAAGAGATTATATCCATGAATAAGTACAATTGTCAATGTGAGGTAAATATTTTTTGTCAATAATACATCGGCACAAAATCTACAGCTGACTTGAAACACAACAGACATGTAACAACACTACAGCAGGCATGTAACAACACTACTAATATCTGTAACAGCACTACCGCATACCTGTAACAACACTACAACATACATGGAGCAACACTTCAACAGACCTTTAACAACACTTCAATATGCCTGTAACAACACTTCAATATACATGTAACAACACTACAACAGACTTGCAACAACACTACATCAGACCTGTAACAACATTACAACATGCATGTAACTACAAATACATGTAACAACACTACATCAGGCATGTAACAACACTACAATATACATGTAACAACACTACAACAGACTTGCAACAACACTACATCAGACCTGTAACAACATTACAACATACATGTGTAACGGCCATAAAATGTCCGAGTCCCGTGATGGGATTCGAACCACGGACCTTCTGATCACAGGTCGGACGCCTTGTCCACATGACCAAAGAGGTTAACCCCGTCAACAAGCTGACAAGGTAAGGATGTCATCTGTGGGATGACTCCACGCCCTGCTACATACTCCCCCGTCAACAGAAGGCACGTCCCGGGCCGCATAGTAGGGTACTGAGGCTTATTTTGCTCAAATGTAATATGAACGTGCTCAGCCCCACGTTGGGCGCCAATGTAGCGGCCATAAAATTTCCGAGTCCCCTGATGGGATTCGAACCACGGACCTTCTGATCAGAGGTCGGACGCCTTGTCCACATGAACAAAGAGGTTAACCCCGTCAGCAAGCTGACAAGGTAAGGATGTCATCTGTGGGATGACTCCACGCCCTGCTACACATGTAACACCACTACAAATGCATGTAACAACACTACATCAGACATGTTACAACACTTCATATACATGTAAAATCTCGACAACATGCATTTAACAGCATTACAACAGGCGTGTAACAACACGTACAACCGCAAGTACAGAATCTGATAGTACTGGTGCGTGATTTAAGAGATTTCGTCCTCAATTAACATATACTGGCCTTATATGTGGGCTTATGTTTTTTTTATCAAACAATTAATGTGACTGTATTAAAATGTTTATGCCGTTTGGGGTCTTATCAGTGGGGACAACAACAAGACCAACCAGCCAGGGATAGTTGAAGACATGTCCCTCTTTTTCAGTCGGTCGGGTAGCCTAGTGGTTAAAACGTTCGCTCGTCACGCCGAAGACCTGGGTTCGATTCCCGACAAGGGTACAATGTCTGAAGCCCATTTCTGGTGACCCCCGCCGTGATTTTGCTGGACTAGTGCTAAAAGCAGCGTAAAACAATACTCTCTCACTCACTCACTCACTCACTCTTTTCCAGTTTGTCCATTTTACCAATGAAGCACTTGCTCTTTTTCAGATTGTCAGCAGGATCATCTCCAAAGGGTACAACGAATGAAACAGTTGTTAAGATGCATGGTAGAACACTGCCCATAATGGTAAGTTTTCCGGAAAGGTTTTGAGATAATAGTTTGATGATTACTCACTAAAAAATTATTACTCACTTGATTCACAGCAAACACCCATGTTTGAACAGTTGTCTGATACTACCATCTTGATATGTGCATTAAAAATGTATGTTTGTTATTTGATGTCTTTCCTTTCACAAACTTTATACATTATTTACCATTGATACTACGATCATAAACAACATAAGGTGAATCTGTGGAAAGCTTACGAGGCAGTAATCCTCTATCTACTTTGATAAATAAGTATCGGCATCTGGCAATCACTATCAACACGAAAATACATAGTTCTGTGTGCTTGTTGGGTTTCAGCGCCGCTTTTAACAGTATTTCAGTTATATCACGGCGTGTCAGCTTAATGTGGGAGGAAAGCACGAAGTGATTCAGATCTCAGACGGGTATGGTGCTGACAAAACCTAATCGAGGCGAACCGGGATTCGAACCAATCATAGGTTTCTGACGCGCCCAAGGGACGCAACTCTGCGCAGCGAATCGCGGCACCTTAGACGAGCGGGTCACCCCTGCCCCGCCTGTTAACATGGTTACAATCATCATATATGTTATAGACATAATTATTACTGATGGAATTTATTCCTTTATGAGAAATCGAGAAAATGAGTGATTAAAGTCATTAAGGTATATGCACTTTGTCAGTTAATGTAAATTATTCCCCTCTGGTTTCTTCTACGGCTGGTTGTCATATGTATGCGCGTCACGTGCCCGACTGAAATGATACATTGCCTCTAGATTATGCAAACGTAGCTACTGCTTGAATGGTAGCATATATTCAGTGGATTAGATGACTTTGTGTAATTCCACATGATTGTCTTCCTGTTGGCGTTTCATGGTAGAATGGGTCCCAAGAATGTCGTTATTGTCATCCTGCGGGTGTCGCAACCAGAAACGTCCTAAGCACCTTAGGATTGTCCTCCTGTGGGTGCTGCGGGCAGAATAACCCCAGCACGTCGTGATTGTCTTACTGTTGGTGTTGCTGGCAGAATGAGTCCCCAGCACGACGTGATTGTCTTACTGTGGGTGTTGCTGGCAGAATGAGTCCCCAGCACGACGTGATTGTCTTACTGTGGGTGTTGCTGGCAGAATAACCCCAGCACGACGTGATTGTCTTACTGTGGGTGTTGCTGGCAGAATGAGTCCCCAGCACGACGTGATTGTCTTACTGTGGGTGTTGCTGGCAGAATAACCCCAGCACGACGTGATTGTCTTACTGTGGGTGCTGCGGGCAGAATGAGTCCCCAGCACGACGTGATTGTCTTACTGTGGGTGTTGCTGGCAGAATAACCCCAGCACGACGTGATTGTCTTACTGTGGGTGTTGCGGGCAGAATAACCCCAGCACGTCGTGATTGTCTTACTGTGGGTGCTGCGGGCAGAATGGGTCCCCAGCACGTCGTGATTGTCTTACTGTGGGTGTTGCGGGTAGAATAACCCCAGCACGACGTGATTGTCTTACTGTGGGTGTTGCGGGTAGAATAACCCCAGCACGTCGTGATTGTCTTACTGTGGGTGCTGCGGGCAGAATAACCCCAGCACGTCGTGATTGTCTTTCTGTGGGTGTTGCTGGCAGAATAACCCCAGCACGTCGTGATTGTCTTACTGTGGGTGTTGCGGGCAGAATAACCCCAGCACGTCGTGATTGTCTTTCTGTGGGTGTTGCGGGCAGAATAACCCCAGCACGTCGTGATTGTCTTACTGTGGGTGCTGCGGGCAGAATAACCCCAGCACGTCGTGATTGTCTTACTGTGGGTGCTGCGGGCAGAATAACCCCAGCACGTCGTGATTGTCTTACTGTGGGTGCTGCGGGCAGAATAACCCCAACACGTCGTGCTTGTCTTACTGTGGGTGCTGCGGGCAGAATAACCCCAGCACGTCGTGATTGTCTTACTGTGGGTGTTGCGGGCAGAATAACCCCAGCACGTCGTGATTGTCTTACTGTGGGTGCTGCGGGCAGAATGGGTCCCCAGCACGTCGTGATTGTCTTACTGTGGGTGTTGCGGGTAGAATAACCCCAGCACGACGTGATTGTCTTACTGTGGGTGTTGCGGGTAGAATAACCCCAGCACGTCGTGATTGTCTTACTGTGGGTGCTGCGGGCAGAATAACCCCAGCACGTCGTGATTGTCTTTCTGTGGGTGTTGCTGGCAGAATAACCCCAGCACGTCGTGATTGTCTTACTGTGGGTGTTGCGGGCAGAATAACCCCAGCACGTCGTGATTGTCTTTCTGTGGGTGTTGCGGGCAGAATAACCCCAGCACGTCGTGATTGTCTTACTGTGGGTGCTGCGGGCAGAATAACCCCAGCACGTCGTGATTGTCTTACTGTGGGTGCTGCGGGCAGAATAACCCCAGCACGTCGTGATTGTCTTACTGTGGGTATTGCGGGCAGAATAACCCCAGCACGTCGTGATTGTCTTACTGTGGGTGCTGCGGGCAGAATAACCCCAGCACGACGTGATTGTCTTACTGTGGGTGCTGCGGGCAGAATAACCCCAGCACGTCGTGATTGTCTTACTGTGGGTGTTGCGGGCAGAATAACCCCAGCACGACGTGATTGTCTTACTGTGGGTGCTGCGGGCAGAATAACCCCAGCACGTCGTGATTGTCTTACTGTGGGTGCTGCGGGCAGAATAACCCCAGCACGACGTGATTGTCTTACTGTGGGTGCTGCGGGCAGAATAACCCCAGCACGTCGTTATTGTCTTACTGTGGGTATTGCGGGCAGAATAACCCCAGCACGTCGTGCTTGTCTTACTGTGGGTGCTGCGGGCAGAATAACCCCAGCACGACGTGATTGTCTTACTGTGGGTATTGCGGGCAGAATAACCCCAGCACGTCGTGCTTGTCTTACTGTGGGTGCTGCGGGCAGAATAACCCCAGCACGTCGTGCTTGTCTTACTGTGGGTGCTGCGGGCAGAATAACCCCAGCACGTCGTGATTGTCTTACTGTGGGTGCTGCGGGCAGAATAACCCCAGCACGACGTGATTGTCCCCGTGTGGGTGTTGCGGGTAGAATAGGTCCCAAGCACCTCGTGATTGTCCCCGTGTGGGTGTTGCGGGTAGAATTGGTCCCAAGCACCTCGTGATTGTCCCCGTGTGGGTGTTGCGGGTAGAATTGGTCCCAAGCACCTCGTGATTGTCCCCGTGTGGGTGTTGCGGGTAGAATTGGTCCCAAGCACCTCGTGATTGTCCCCGTGTGAGTGTTGCGGGTAGAATTGGTCCCAAGCACCTCGTGATTGTCCCCGTGTGGGTGTTGCGGGTAGAATAGGTCCCAAGCCCTCGTGATTGTCGTGAGATGGTGTTCGATGGTGTTTGGTTTGTCATACTGCGTGACTTGGTTGACTGCAGATCAGCATATCGTTGTTCATGCTGTCAAGCACCTGTTCCTGTGTAGTTTATTAACTGATGTGATATTACATATATGGCAACATATCCGACGTCTGAACTTAATGTCGGAGGAAACCTTGAATTGGTACATTTTGTTGGTGGTTACCAGCTGAGAGAACCCGATGCCAAGCAGAAGTATGAAGCTGATCTCATCTGATCTTAATCGATTATGAATCTGGATTCGACTTTCGGCGCAACGCACTACTATGGCCCTTAGTCATGACCAACGACACCTGATGTTGGTTCGTTGCTTAACACCGCACTCAGCAAAATTCCAGCTATATGACGGCGGTCTGTAAGTATTCACGTCTGGACCAGATAATCCACTGATGAACATCATGAGCATTAATCTACGCAATTGGGATACGATGACATGCATCAACCAAGTCAGCGAGTCTGACCACCCGATCCCGTTATTTGCCACTCAGGACAAGCATCGTCGCCTCTTACGGCAATCTGAAGAACAATTCCGGCCCAGTCGTCTAAGGTGGCGCGATTCGCTGTGCAGAAACCTCTGATTGCGGGTTCGGATCGGTTCGCCCCGATTATGTTCCTAGGTTTGTCAGCACCGTACCCGTGCTCGTGGGTTTCATCGAAGTGGTAAACGTCTGAGACCTGCATCACTTCGGGCTTTCCTCCCATATTAAGCTGACACGCCGTGATATAACTGCAATACTGTTGAAAGCGGCGTTAAACCCAACGCACTCACTCACTCTGTTTTGTGATTTTTGAAGTGGAATTACACAAGGTAATCCGATAGTGCAAACCAACCACGCCCACCTACCCGTGGCTGTGTTATGACAACCAAGAGGACAATAAAGCCCTGGTTACCTACATATAATAGCCACTTAAGAGTGCAATTCACCGGACGGAGCACAGTTAGTATGTAAAGCCTTTAATGTGGTTACGCTTGTGTAAGCATCGACAAGTATGTTCGACAAGGATGTATATCTCACACAAACATAGATCGAATTACACATGATGACATATATACAGAGAGAAAGGTGTTAACAATGAGCAGGATATATCTGTTTTTGCATCCCCCTGCCGACAGCTCACCATCTTTATAATACAGTGATGAATATATACTCTAGCATTTATATACCAACGGAAAAAATTACTGTGCTTCACATAATATAAGTGTAACGCTATTTTCAGGGCATTGTCATTTGCAGAAGCCAGAGGTCTTCCATTTACAGCCCGACGAAGGAGTGCAGTTGAAAAGACCGAGGGCTTCTGCAAATGATAATGCCCTGAAAAATAGCGTTACCGTTATTATAGCTAAAATGGATGGCATTTGTTATCAAATAAAAAGAAATAACAATATCGGTTTTGAAACATTTACTGCAATCAACACGAAAATGTCATTCAGCGCTTGGAGAACTCGAGCTTGACACAATGTGACCACGAATATTTCACTCTGGAAGGTCTAAAGGAAATTGTAAGTGTAAATACAGCACTTAAGTGAGTGAGTATGGTTTTACGCCGCATTTTAGCAATATCCCAGCAATATCACGGCGGGTGACGCCAGAAATGGGCTTCACACATTGTACCCATGTCGGGAATCGAACCCGGGTCTTCGGCGTGACGAGAGATCGCTTCAACCACTAGGCTACCCGACCGCCACTGCAGCACTGAAACACCCGAGGATAATTTTCCCTTTTACATAATACGTCATTCTTAAAATAGTCGAAGTTTAAGACGTATCCTCCATGTTTTCCGGCTCAGCCTGGAGGGAACCGCCACGAACCTGCCAGCCGCAGACAGTATATGGCAGTGGATCGGGGACAGACTTTTGAACAATAAAATATCTTTGATGGAGTTTTCTGATAGAGCGGCACATCGTCTAACTAGCAAAGTCACTTATCCCTGACTGTACCTGGTTGACTAATAGTTAATGTTTGCCTGTTTCAAAACGAAGAGGTTTGATACCGTTTTCAGTCCCTGAATTTACCTTGAAAGCCGCGGGTATTGGGAAAGGTCCCTATGATCATAGAGTACCAAATGATTTATCAATCAACCTACAGACTCTCGAAGAAAATACTTAGGACACACAATCATCAATAATCTTCATTTCGTTTTAATACTTGTTCGGATTTTCAAGATGGTCCACATTTTAGGCTTCACATTCCTCACATCGGCCCGAATTATGACCTTGACGTGTTTGGGTTGTTTCTCATTGAGACTCGGGTATTCGACCACGTTTGTACGAATATCTCCCCAACACATTACTAAATACCATGGTCTCAAGGCATTATAACTCGAATTCCAAAATGTGACACTACAGACCCTACAGATCCCCTCGCAATCGTATATAGGGGTATCAACCTGACAACGTCCAAATATACTCAACAACAAAAGTTCCTTTGACACCAATATTGTAGTGTATTTTTCAAACAAGTAAAGTTTGCTTTTCAATATTGTATTACATGTGTGGAATCAAGTCACAAAAAACGCAACTGGTACAGAAAAAAGCATGCATTCCATGCAAAAGTTGACTTTTATGCAAGCCCCATGCATTTCACTACCCAAGAATGGGTATAAAAACATGTGCGTTAACAGGATTCCATATACATTGTTTAGCATCGTGCTGACAACAACCACTCAGAAAAACAACAAAATAACGCAATTATTCAACATTACGAAATGCCACGCCTGTCCAAAAATGAGCGTCTGCGAGCCATTGGTATGCTTGAAGCAGGATCGAGTCAACGTGATGTTGCAAGACAATTTAACGTCCACAGAAACACCATTTGGTGTTTATGGCAACGTTGGCAACAGACGAATGCAGTCAGAGACCATCCTCAGAGTGGCAGGCCACGCGTAACCAATAATCGACAAGACAACTGGATTCGAACGACACACCTACGTAATCGATTCCAGCCAGCAACAGTGACTGCAAGAAACATCCCTGGCCTTCGACGAATATCTTCACAAACCGTACGTCGCCGCCACAGATGTGCAGGAATTGTCACCAGAAGACCCACCAGACGTTCCATTTTGACAGGAAACCACCGTCAAGCACGTCTACAGTGGTGTAGACAGCGTCTACGCTGGACGAACATGCAGTGGGGACAAGTTCCATTCACTGACGACTTTCGTTTTCACCTTAGCCACAGCGATGGACGGATTCGAGTGTACCGACGTCGAGGTGAACGTTACGTCAATCATTGTGTCATGGAAGAAGATCGGTTCGGGGGCGGAAGCGTCATGGTATGGTGTGGGATTACAGCAAGACAGAGGACCCGTTTGATTGTGGTAGAGGGAAATCTCAATGGACAGCGCTACCGCGACGAGATAATCGGCCCTGTTGTTCACCCTTTTTTGCGTCGTCATGGCCCAGGCATTACCTTTCAACACGACAACGCCCGGCCTCATATTGCTCGACTTGTTCAGGATTCTCTTCAACAAAACAACGTGAATGTCATCCCCTGGCCGGCTCGCTCCCCTGATCTCTCACCAATCGAGCACATGTGGGATGAGATGGATCGGCGCCTTCGACGTCAACCACGTGTTCCACAGACCCTCCAGGAACTTCGAGACATGCTCCAGCAGAAATGGACGAATATCCCACAGGACTTTTTGCGACGCCTGGTCCATTCCATAAGACGAAGATGTGTTGCTTGTATCGCAACCAGAGGTGGACACACACGCTATTGATTTGTAAATTAACATTTTGGCATGTTCATGTTTTTTTATGAAATCACGCATTTTCTGAAGTCAATATGGCAAATTACACCATTTGAACACTTACAGGGGTCTTTTATCTGTTGCAAACCGAAATTGTTTCAGATTTGGTAAATAAAATTGCAGTAAATCCTATTCAATGTCACAGGAACTTTTGTTGTTCAGTATACATTCACCGACAAAAGAAAGGCGAATACCATACATTTCGGTTAATATATGAAGCATTACTCATATTCAAGAGATATTAGATTCGTTCGGCTCACAAACGAACATCCTGGTATGTTGTGTGAATCGCCGCACGTGAACGCATCACATGTGACGTTATGGATCCATGATCCTTATTCTCAGTAAACCGAGACCTTCAACATGTCTGGCTGTTGCCACCTCCAATAATCAACCCATGTAGTGATGCAGTAGTAAATACTTAGGTAGTCTTAACCTTGGGACAATGTTAACGATATGCTGACTATTTGTATTCATGTTTGAGACCAGACCTATCTCACCTTCTGTTGGATGTTCTCCATATATCATGGCGTTGTACAAATATGTTAGAAATAAATACAGAAAATTGCACATTATAGAAACCTGTCTGTCCAACAAACGAAGCATGTATTTACTATTGGGAGCATTTAGAATTTTTAAATAATTATGATTACGTAGGTTTGCTGTTCACAAATAATTACACTTTGCCGCAGCAGCAAAATCAGTTTCAGAGTATAGACGGTATGTATTTTCAAACCAATTCCTAATTGTACGACAGTATGGTATGGTGGGTCTTCAACTATGGGGTAGCCATCTCGGAAAGTAAGGATAAGTCTACTCTGAATCCTGAATGCTGTTCATAACAGGACGTTTCATCTTAGGACTGCTGAAATATGCCCATAATGTTGTAAATAATTGGATAGATACGACCTTTTTAAGACTATGCTAGAAATGTTATATAAACATAGTTGATAGGGTGGGGTGGGGGTGTAAGACTTGATATATATTTCATTTTGCCTGAGAGACTTGTTGACTACATCTGTTGAGCACTGTAGCTGTGCGGTCACATGCAGTTCTAAACATGTTTTAATGAATATGTTTCTTGGTGGAAGCTGCGTTAATTAAGGAGGAAGGAAGAAATGGTGTGAATAAATTTACAGGGTATATATACACAATATAAACAGATGTATGCTACTGCAGCTGATGCCACGAACAATATCCCCACTAAGGTTGGAGCTTGCTACGTTTAGATGTGGAGAGGCCCAATCAGAATAAAAACTGGCCGGTATGAAAATACACCTGTATAACGGAGGATGGCTTTCAATGTTGTGAGTTAATAGACGATGTGTGTTGTTTCACTGAGTTACAGAAAGCAGCATTTTAATGCATGTGGTGTTACATTCCCAGTTGTTTCAGAGAAACCTGATATCGACAAGCTTTGTTTTATATTTAACAATACCAGTGTTTATTTTGCCAAAATCTGTTTTTAATGCTCCATCGGAGTTTACATATTTGTATGGCTTATTCTATCCTATTTGTTTTCAAATAGATACTACCAAAAAAGAAACGCACAGGTATATTTTCCAAATACGTCGACTTTATTTCAAATGATATTTCTGAAACGACGCAAATATCCGTGAAATGTCAAACTTGACATGATGAAAGCCAAATCTGACTGCAGGGGAGGTTGGAGAATTTCATTTCAGTAGTGTGTTGCTGTCAAATTGCCTTGTGCGTGCACCGGGTTGGTTCTACTTGTGTAGGATATGGCTGCCCACATCATGAAACTGCCACCTGAAGATCCGGGGTAGAATAGCTCTTCAGCAACCCATGCTTGCCGTAAAAGGCGACTATACTTGTCGTAAGAGGCGTCTAACGGGATCGGGTGGTCAGGCTCGCTGACTTGATTGATGCATGTCATCGATCTCAATTTCGTGGATCGATGTTCATGATGTCAATGACTGGATTGTCTGGTCCAGACTCGATTATTTACAGACCGTCGTCATATTGCTGAGTGCGGCGTTAAACAACAAACAAACAACAAACAAACTAGTACAGGGCCTTTGATAGTCCAGTTGAGGCCCACGGTTGCTCACTATTATCTTCCATCATAAGGTCACCTCACATATCAGAAGTTTCTAACAGTGCTCCCTTAATGCCTCATTGTGCAGTTTTTCAGTCTGCCATACATGAAACAAGTTGGATAAAGCAGCTCCAGAAAAGAAAATAATATCCACCGGCTCTTGTGAATGTAACATAATGCTTCTGAATTCAACGCTGAACAATTTGACAGTTTAAATATTACTATTTTTCCCGTTTAGTAACATGCATTGTGTCTTTCTGTCCCTTGTAAACCCTTCAATTACTGGTGAGAAACTCTCTTTTAAGCTGGTATTGCAAAGTCTGAACTTGAGTGTAATGTCCTTTCATTTTGTGGTTTCAAAGAGCGTACTTCCAATTAAGGGGTCATTTCCTTTCATCGGCTCTAAAAGGGATCACGTTGGCCACAATCCATCCCTTTACTTCAAACGTTCTGGTAACGTTCATTATCCAGACTTACAGATATGGGGACTTCTTCTGTCCTGAACCCCCCCCCCCCCCCCCCCCCCCCCGACCTTCCGAAGGTGGAACGTTCTTTGAGTGTTTGATGATATAAAACAATGCAGGGGTGTAAGTTCGAGCAAACTCATTCAATCTCAATCACATTATGTCATGAGTGTCAAAACCATATTCCATGAATGTAGCAGACTCTGCTATGATCCGATGATGTCAGCACAGGAAGGGAAAAAAACTGACCATTAATGAATTTCGAATATGTATTGTTGTTGGTTTTAAGGTTAAAAGATTTGTTCTTTTTTTATAGTGGAACATATATTTTAGGGTGATATGATCTAGGCAGCCTAAAAAATGCACCCATAACTCCCATCTTTTAATAAATATGAAAAAACTCACGTGATCCGTGTAAGATCATGAAACTTCTTTATTAATACAGAAATCCCTTTTGTAAAACATTGTTGAAATGTACATGTTGAAGCTCTTACAGCTTTCTGTTCATCAAATCTTGCCATATTGAACTGATGGATAGAAAAGAAGCTGTTCAAGTTTAACCAATTTGTTTTCTGAAAAGCTTCATACATAAATCACAGATTTGCCTTGTGGAGATGTTTTCCAATTTGTCTACAGGTTCTACTACACCAATCAGTCATTTGTTCGAGCAAGCAGCTTGATTGTAATAAGACTGAGAAATCTGACAGCTGTGATTGTTGGATTTTGTGTAGGATTTTTATGTTTTTAACTCTACACTCACCCACTGGATAAAACTGACCATGTTTTTTTCAATATTTAGAGTTGTCCTTTTTGACATGCTGACTTATACTGACTGTGACCACAGATAGTTTCATGCACTTGATATTTGGTGCGGAACTGGGGTGGTGCGCTTAGCTTCCTGTACGTGGAAAAGAGCTGGCTACCGCAGGCCAATTTTTCGTGATTTCATTGCTGCCTTGAAGCCAGACTGCACACACATGAACATGTAATAGAGGTTGAATGCCAATTTATGTATGTACATATAACACGTAACTATTGATGTCTTTTTGAAAACATTTAGTTTTGTGTAACAAATGTCTGATTGTCAATGTCTGATAGATATCCATCACACTTTAAACAAAAATATTTAAAGTGCTATCCATGTCGCCAAGCCGAATTGACCCTTTTCAAAATTTTGCGTAATGAAAAGTATTCATACGCAGTGAAACGTCCAATTTAACATCGTTTTTAGCCAAACAGAGTGCTGCATACATTCGCATTCGTTATACTATGATGAATATATGATGATGATTGACGATAATAACTGATTACCATTACATTTCAGAGTAATTATCATAATAGTGAGTGAGTACGGTTTTACGCCGCTTTTAGCAATATTCCAGCAATATCACGGCGGGGGACACCAGAAATGGGCTTCACACATTGTACCCATGTCGGGAATCGAACCCGGGTCTTCGGCGTGACGAGCGAACGCTTTAACCACTAGGCTACCCGACCGCCCAATTATCATAATAGAATGACCATATAATACACTGGATAATGAAGAATGCTTCCGGACTTGCACTCTGCTATTAATTTGATGACTAGGTGTTCCTCGTGAGTGGTTTGATCAGCAGCAAAACAGCGCCAACATACAGCCCCGCCCCCTGGAGATGGCACGATGTTATGTAGTTTCCGGTCAGGTCACGGAGAATGCCTGAAACACGCGTATTGTTAAAGAGTTATCAACAGAACAAAAGATTACAAAACATACATTCCCAGCAACCCATAAGATTTGTTTGTTTGGTTGTTGTTTAACGCCGCCGCAATATTCAAGCTATATGACGGCGGTTTGTAAATAATCTAGTCTGGACCAGACAATCCAGTGATTGACATCATGAGCATCAATCCACACAATTGGGATCGATGACATGCACCAACCAAGTCAGCGAGCTTGACCACCCGATCCCGTTAGTCTCCTCTTACGACAAGCACAGACGCTTTTTACGGCAAGCATGGGTTGCTGGAGACCTATTCTACCCCGGATATTCAATGGTCCAAACCATAAGAGGATCAAGTGGTGAGGCTCGATGATCATGCGAGTAATCCATATCATTGTATCCCAAGACGTGGTTTGGTGCTCTTGGACTATTTTGTCCAGACTCGATTAAACACTGACCGCCGTCTATAGCTGGAGTATTGCTGAGTGCGGCGTTAAACAAATGATTGTGAAATATTGCCAATATTAACTGTTCAATGCGGACAGGCATAAAAAATCGTTTTCAGACTAAATGACAAGACTTACCTATTATTGGATAACTGACTGTGATTACAAATCCATGTGCAAAC
This sequence comes from Haliotis rufescens, assembly GCF_023055435.1. Lineage (NCBI taxonomy): Eukaryota > Metazoa > Mollusca > Gastropoda > Lepetellida > Haliotidae > Haliotis > Haliotis rufescens. Next base: position 18,644,176 of record NW_025964383.1, on the reverse strand, counting down.
TGGACATAACCGAGGACCTTGGCAAATCTTTCTGCCCCAAAAAAGTCAACAGCTATGATGGGATGCAGGGAGTAGAAGGACCCACTGAACATGCCAAACATGACCACGTACATTACCATCAAAGGAAAGGATGTATAGTAGCGGACAAACTGGTACAGTGTCCCTAATATAAAAAAGGCCACGGCCAATATTTTGTGTCTCTTAAACCATCCCTGGTCAGCTATGAATCCTGTACATGTCCTACAGAACAGATCAAGTCCAGCGTGGATGGTGACAAGGAGAGCACCTTGTCCATCGCCTATTCCATTTTCCATGGCAACCGATGGGAGGAAGGATGGATATGACATTACACCGATGCTGAATAGATGGAAGCACATGAAGACATAGAACAAAGGATTAGTGAACAGGGACGTGTCCATCATGTTGCCACACTTGACAAGTATGCTTCTTCTGCTTTTAGCGGCGCTAGTGTCTACAGGGCTTGACTTCGAATCAAATGCATACTGCTGGTCATGTTCCATGTTTTGTTTTCCATTCAACTTCGACGGTAAAGAAGCTGACAGATTGGTGTTTGTGAAACCATAGTTCAACGTAAGGACTTCTTTGTCAGGCTGATATGTGGTTTGAAACATACTTTTCAAATCACACATACTTTGCGACATTTGGCCGACTTTAAGTCGCACTAAACATTCATTCGAGGTGATTTTATTTTCGGTAGTTGGGTTAATGTCAATATCCTGACCATGTTCTGCATCCTTGCAGTTGTCAGGGTGCCTCTTCCTCTTTGGTTTGATGAATAACATGGAAGCTGGTATCAGGTGGAGATGCAGCCCTCCCAATATCAACATGGCTCCTCTCACTCCATAAATGTCCAGAATGTACCGCGTAAACGGGGGATACACCATGCCGCCAATACAACCCCCGCTGTATGCTAACGACATGGCCAGTGCTCTGCGCCTTTCAAAATGTTCTCCAAGAAAAACAATCCCTGGCGCAAACACCATCGAGTTGCCAATTCCTGAAAGTATTTACAGGGTATAGAACACGTACATATGTTAATGTTAGATGAAATGCATGGTGTGAATCTCTTGCAATCATACTGTGTCGTCTTACCAAGAGTGAGTTCGTAAATCCTGCTTGCAACTATTCAAGGCGAGCATGTGACAAAAAGCTGTTGGATTAATGATAAATGGGTGAGTTAAAGTAATATTACACTGCTGTTCTATAACAAGAGAGCTTTGGAGTTGCTGCAAGTTGGAAATATTCCTTATTATGTTTTATAATCTTTGTTTGTTGTTTAACGCCGCACTCAGCAATATTACAGCTATATCACGGCGGTATGTAAATAATCGAGTCTGGACCAGACAATCCAGTGATTAACATCATGAGCATCGATCTACGCAATTGGGTCCTAATTATGAGTCAACATCACTAAATGACAGAAATGTTTTAACTCACTATTTTCAATTTCTATGTTCAAAATATTTCATTCATAGGTGGAAATGTTTGAGCTACCTTGAGTGTCAGTAATTTGGCACTAACTGACAGCAGATTTTCACTTAACTCGACACGAAATATTTTTTTAAACTTTATGAATTAAGTAAATGTTGGAATACAGCTGTGGTAGTCTTTATTCAGCTATCGTTTTCCCCGCAAGGAATTCCTCTTTAACAGTTTGGACCAACCGACAGTCTATTTTCGACTTTTATAAGAGACTTATTCTTAGCTGTTCAGCATTGCGTGTCGTTTTACGGTAAGTCTTAGACCCATCATTCTCGCAGATTAAATTTTAATTTGAAAAGTATATGTCACTGAGACTTTTGTGATGTTCGACATCACTTATATTGTTTTTGTGCACATTAGGAAGGAATCTAGACATTTTTCGCCCCAAAAAGCTGCAGATTGCTATTTCCTCACTCACTCTCTCACTCACTCACTCACTCACTCACTTGCATGACTGTAGGGATTCTTTTCAGCAATCCCCAAGGTTGGTCAGATGGACGAGAAAGAAAGAAATGTCCTTACCGACGCAAACACCGGTCGTGAACATAAGGAAGCCGATTGACTGAGCGAAGACACCCATCCCAACACCTAGAGCAAACAGGATGCCTCCAGCCAACGTCACCGTCCTTGCCGACAACTTCTCCAGGAGGATGTTGCACGTGAACAGGGCTTTGAAAACATGATAGGACTGTCTATAATTGATTTGACTTGTTTGACATTTCATTGCAAAAGCTTATACGCGCATTTAACACTGCTTCAGCAATATATGGTACGGCGGGAGTGATGGGTCTACATTTAACATATGTTGGGAATACAACCCAGGCCATCGTTATGGCGAGTAAACACTCCCATGACCTTTAAGCTTTACAAATGCATATGGTGCTACCTGTTGACGGAATTATGGAAACAATGTTCGTTGTAAGAATTCATACATATATTCATACAATTACGTTGACGGATAAAGATAAGTTTAACCACCACTTAATACCTTTTAGATGTGTTACCAACTCGAAACTCCAATGGGTTCAACATCAAGAAGGCGTCTTATTTTACCAACAAACAATAAATTGCACGAGATGTGATACATAGGCAATTTATGTAGCTTATGTTCAGATTTGAAAGAAACTATTGAACACATATTTCAGTCGTGTAGGAAGGTGAGCTTTCTTTGGATAGATTTAGGAAATGGATATTAAATAGAACACAGGTCAAATACGAATTACTAAAGACGCTGTCTTAATAGGTTATCCAGCACAGAACTATAACACAATAAATGTATTAAACATTGATAAACATGATATAAATGTTTTAACAAACCACTTGCATTAACCTTAAAGAGGAGTTAACACAACATTACACGACCAAGTACACTGCATCAATATATGCCAACAAACATATTTTAGACATATTTTCATCAAATTGTTACTCATTGTTTAGTTGGCAACTATTAAGTGTTGTGTAGCCAATGTCTGTGTTTTTAGTTTAATAAGACATTAAATTGCAACAGAAACTAAATAGATGAATTAGAAAAAAAAGAGAAAATGAATTCATACATATATTTGTAAGTCTCCAGAAATGATGTCATGATAGAACAATGTTCTGTCATGAAATAAACCACACTTCGTTCTACGGTTTTCTTTGCAACGCGATTTTAAGCAAATAATGAACAAACAAGCACATACAAGATACAGTGACTCACACATGATGCTGAAGACGACGGCGTAGACGGCCATTATAGACGCTGTGACTGACGCCGAGGACGCGAACTCTTCCTGGAACGCCAAGTACAGGATGCCAAAGACACGCAAATAGCCTGTGCTCATCAGCTGCATGAAGAAGACGGCTGGGGATAAACATGGAAGGTCAAGTGTGTATCCTCATACAAGATACTTGTTGCAAGATTATACATGTGATATCTAGTTAAGAAATTTATGACCAGTGGGAGTTTATTGTTTCTCATATGAGATATCAGTATTATGTACAGGCTCTTTAAGGCTGTGAAAATATTTACCTGTATTTACATAATGATGACTCTCTGAATACAATCCGACCTCGGCAATGTCGGACAAGTCCATTTCATGAACAGGGGAATTAAGTATTTCCTGAACAGGCCCACAATTTTCACGGCGATCATCTGTACCTTTTCTCCAATTACTGATTGTCATATCTCTCCCACGTTCGGATGCTATCGTTCTGCCATTGCCTTTCGCAGCGCTGCGTTGCCCACCCACATCTTTGGGAGAGAACCAAACAGACACTTCCCCCTAAAAAAATAACGTCGTCCAGGACGACGTCATCAAGCTGCGAGCGTACGTTCGAATCTCCAGAAATGACGTCATGATAGAACATTGTTTTGTCGTGAAATAAACCACGCTTCGTTCTTCATTGTTCTTTGCGATTTATCGAGTAGATGTTATATTTGCGGAAAAGCAAACCAAAGACAGACATTATCATACAGAAGAAGGCAGCAGTATGCCATAGCATAAAACCTGATGAGGATGCAAATGTATTGGAATGTATCCCAATGAGCCCCAGGTAGATGGTGGAACATGGTAACAACACTATATACCTGACTAAAGGGATAGCACAGATCGTGGTGGAGTTTCTAGCTTGAAGCAAAAATACCGAAATCACCATGAGCTCCAGCATTGGTTGCTATGGTAACCTTGGCTTCAATGCTTAGATATACATTATTATTCAATATTTTCGTACTAATCTTGTTATATTTAATACCAACCCTGTGATATATGTCCTTTGTCTACTGGTAGTTAGTATAATTATTAACCTGCCATTGGTATAGGGTTGAAGTATTGCTCACTGTTTGTTCTTCAGAGGGGACGGGTGGCCCCACTCGTCTAAGGCGCCGCGATTCGCTGTGCAGAGTTGCGTCCCTTGGGCACGCCAGAAACCTATGGGTGTGGGTTCGAATCCCGGTTCGCCCCGATTATGTTTCTAGGTTTGTCAGCACCATACTCGTGCTCGTGGGTTTCACCGAAGTGGGAAACGTCCGAGACCTGCATCACTTCGGGCTTTCCTCCCACATTAAGCTGACACGCCGTGATATAACTGGAATACTGTTAAAAGCGGCGTTAAACCCAACTCACTCACTCACTCACACTGATGTGATATTGTACAGTCTGTTCAACAAATCGTACTCCGAGCCTCGTAATGAATTAAGTGTAAGTTTGTTTCATGCAAAACCTACATAACGGCGGCCTGTAAATGACTATTGTGTACCAGTCTATCCAGTGATTGATATAACGAGCAACTATCTGGCCATCCGATCCATTGAGTCGCCTCTGTGCTCGGGGCTACATGTACTTCTACCGAGGACGGGGAAAGGTTGTGTGAATGGTGGCAACGGAAATGACACATTTTGGTAGGTGCATCGTTTGTGCACCACTAGAGTACAATAGGTATGCTACCAAATAATAGTGTGTGAGTGAGTTTGTGAGTTTGGTTTTACATCACTTTGAACACTTTTCAGCGCTTAAGTATTGAACACTTATTATATTCTTACTCGTAATCATTCTTGGATATTGGGGGGCGGTCAGGTAGCCTAGTGGTTAAAGCGTTCGCTTGTCACGCCGAAGACCCGGGTTCGATTCCCGACATGGGTACAATGTGTGAAGCCCATTTCTGGTGTCTCCCGCCGTGATATTGCTGGAATATTGCTAAAAGCGGCGTAAAACTATACTCACTCACTCACTCTTGGATATTGGTATTTATCTTTGAGGTATCAACATAATTATGTTTACTCCCTTGTGCCAAATCGATTGGGTATTTTTAAACAAATGAGTATAACATTTCCTCAAAAAACTGTTCCAGATGACTTCTTATTTGCATTCAAAGCATAAAGTGTGTCACATGTCCCATAAGCATGTCCGATAAACATGAATAATTCACAATAAGCTAAACATATTTCAATGTTTAATTATGATGTCTCTATTCAGGATCGGTGGTTTGATGGACTGCGTGTGTAATCACACTGCGTTCATCGTTTCTCATGGAATCAACAGAGGTTATCACGCGAGTGTTTGGGGATGGTAAATATCTTGTATAAAGGAATAAACATTTTACATGGTGTTTATTCCTAATACAGGATATTTACCATCCCCAAACACACAAGCGTGATAATCTCTTTATCATATGATGTCATTCTTCAATTCTGTGTTCAAAATCTCTTTCCATATCTCATAGACATTACCTAAACATGCACATCTTCCTGGAATAATTTTTTTTTATTACGTCAGAGGGTAAGTGATGTGTCAGTGACAGTAGCCAAAATAGTTCCAACTGAAACATGTTTCTTATACAGTTGCGCGTAACTACATACATGCAAACAACAATTTCCTACACAAATGTTTTTACTTGCCATTTGCGGCTATCCATCGGTCTGTCGGATAGTGTAACTGCCCTTTATCAAAGGGAAGCTACTCTAAACGTAGTCTATGAAACATATTTTGACCAAATCCAACTGTTTTTAATTTGTGGAAAAGGTTCCAAGCCGCAGAGGTCTACAAGGATAGCTATGGAAGGTGATCCCGCTTGGCTCGTGCCCTCGCAAAATTGTTTTGCAATTTATATCTCCAAAAGTTGCCAAAACTTGTAAAAAAGTCTTAGCGACGTGTATGTCACAGTTAGACACTGTTTTTTCAGTATATTAGACTGTTCTTTTGATAATGATAGCAATTATCCCAGTAGTTTCTCCAGATTCCCGATGGTTAATTCTGACTCGATCGCTGAATGACCAGGGCGACGCCATGTTCGTTTGTAAACACTGAAAGTAGTCCCTACTTGACCTTTGATATTTGCATCTCAATCCGCATATGACCCCACCGGATATCGTTTTTATCCGTTGGCTTTATCCTGCCGAGAAACCTACCCATTATATGATAAATAAGCGGTTCGTGTAACTCGAAATAAACGCAATTGATATACCAGTTACTTGCACACTCCCGTTACACTGTGGAGTTTGACAATGAATAAAACAAACATAATACCAGTACTCAAGTAACTGTGGTACATACCCGTACAAACGACCCATGCGTAGCCCGTGTCCTTCGAAGTGACGTAGATGTAATTATGTTCGTCGTTCTGAATGCAATGACCAGTTGAGGCATTCAACATGGTTACATTCAGATCATCGTTGTCAGTTAATACCTTGGACATGGTGTCATTGTTTTCACAAAGACAAACTGAATCTTTGGGTACAGTTTCATAATCGCGGGTATTGTCGGCTCCAGTTCCCGACATGATAACACATGTACGCTACTCGGATGCAGCCACTGCCGCCAATGTTCCCAGCATAAATATGTCGTAGACAAGGATGACTACATAAACATGTTGGATGCGAGTAGTATGTGGTTAACTGAGCAGTAAATAGTCCATGTAGGTCGTGGACGTATGTTCTCTTTACTTAGTTCAAACAGACGTATTAAAACAGATCACATATATAGGACAGACGTGACTAAAATGTATTAGCGTAGAAGGTGCGCATCGTGGTGTTACTAGATACAGCTGATCTCAAACAAATGGCTTTAGAAATTGGGTCGTTGAGGTAGCTTTGTGGTGGAAAGCGTCGGCGCATAAATTCAATTCCATGTCTGATATATTTCAATATATTTGTCGCATATGATGTCCGTTGATGATTGAGAGAGAAAGAATGTGAAAGAGAGCGAGACAGAGAGAGGGAGAAGGGAGAGAGAGTGAGTGACAGAAACGGTGGAACAGAGAGATTAAGGATTTGTTTATCCTACTTATGAATAAGTGGCTTAAATTTGTCTTTGGGAGAGAGATAGATGGAGAGAGAAAAAGAGAGAGAGGGGGAGGGGAGAAAGAGAAACGGAGATGTGAGAGAGGGAGGGGAAATGAGAGAGAGGTGAGAAGGGGAAAGAGGAGGAGAAAGAAACAGAGACAGATCAGAGAGCCGCTGCGATTTGTGTCAGTATGATCCATTTACTACGGTCACGGTGCTATTCGTCTTGGTCTCTGGTGGGACGTCATCACTCTTTATCAACTTGTTCACCATCCCACTGTTGTCATCGGTCGTCAAGTCGGAGGAGCAGCAGGAACGGCCCTTCCGTCCACTCTGGGTAACTCAAAGGGTATCAGTGAAATCCATGCATTAAAGTTCATGAGGACTATCTTCAGTAGACACCGCCAAGGCCGCGGTGCACCCCGGTCTCAGGTGTGATTCCAACGCTACAATCACCTTCCCGGTCACCGTGATCGAATGTGTACCATTCAACCACAATCGTGGCAAACAGCCGACCAACGGGCATTGACACTCTCCATTCCATTCGTGACCAACTCGTGTAGTTCCGGGACAAGCCGAATAGCGAGGCGTGCCCCTCTCGTGGCCATTTTTGCGACCGGATTCCGTCTTAGCGCAAACGGGCATACCTAAAACAATTGTCAACTCTTTGCGAAATGGTTCACATATATTTCCCCTTAATTATATATATATTTCAGATGCAAGTTACAGCACAACGGGACATGCGAAATTATACAGTAGGATTGAACACATTTAACTGTGTCTTGGGTATATTTTAAGATGCAAGACATATATAAAATCAAAACTTATTTCTGAAGGATTTTTTGACGAAGAACTTGAAATCATACGCGCATTCTGATTGGTTTGTCGTTTTTTCGCACATAACATTCATCGATAGGGGGACGAGTCTTCTTCCAGGTTACGGAAAGGGGCGAGTGGTGACGAATGTCTCCATTCTGGACTCGAGGTTATGTCAACACCACAAAGAGCTTCGTCGTCATCGCGGGGCGGTCGGGTAGCCTAGTGGTTAAAGCGTTCGCTCGTCACGCTGAAGACCCAGGTTCGATTCCCGACATGGGTACAATGTGTGAAGCCCATTTCTGGTGTCCCCTGCCGTGATATTGCTGGACTATTGCTAAATGCGGCGTAAAACGATACTCACTCACTCACTCACTCACTCGTCGTCATGGCAAGCGTCTGTTCATTTCACTGCCACCGACGACACCAACAGAGGTCTAACCCACTGCAGCATCCGTGTGGATTCGTTCTTCTATTCTCCAGGGCCCTGTTCCACAAAGCGATCTTAGTGCTACGTTGATCGTAAGCCTATGGTAAAGTATGGGAGTTACGACCAACTTAGCACTGAGGCCGCTTTGTGACGCTACTCGGATGCAGCCACTGCGGCCAGATGTCCCTGTCTTATTATTTAGTAGTAAAGAATGGCTTGACGTAAAGGGCAATGTACTGTGTACGAGCAGCCGGTGTTAGAGTATCACTAACTAAACAAGTACGAGTATTCCATGTACAAGGAGGTCGTTGGCATATGCTCTCTTATCTTAGAGTGAGTGAGTGAGTGAGTTGGGTTTAACGCCGCTTTTAACAGTATTCCAGTTATATCACGGCGTGTCAGCTTAATGTGGGAGGAAAGCCCGAAGTGATGCAGGTCTCAGACGTTTACCACTTCGGTGAAACCCACGAGCACGGGTATGGTGCTGACAAACCTAGAAACATAATTGGGGCGAACCGGGATTCGAACCCACAATCATAGGTTTCTGGCGTGCCCAAGGGACGCAACTCTGCACAGCGAATCGCGGCGCCTTAGACGACTGGGCCACCCGTGCCCCCTCTTATCTTAGAGCTCAGGACACACAATATAGGACACACTTGTTGTTGTTGTTGTTGTTTAACGCCGCACTCAGCAATATTACAGCTATATGATGGCGGTATGTAAATAATAGAGTCTGTATCAGACAATCCAGTGATTGACATCATGAGCATCTACCTACGGAAGGTGAAACCCACGTAAACGGGTATGGTTCCGACTAGCCTTGAGTCATATTTGGGTCGAACCGGGATTCGAACCCATAATCATAGGGGTTTTATACAAAACAAAAAGAGATAGTGATCATGAATATTTTAGGGATATTCGTTTGTGTTGAAGACTGAGCACACACTTTCATAAACATATTCCCAAAACTATTCGTGATCCCTAACTTTTCGGTTCAGTACAGTTCTCGCATATGACGTTCATCTTCAGTCTGTTTTGCGACTTATCGCTTGAAACCGTATTAAGTACAGTATAGCGCAATCCTCGAGGGCGATACAGACTTTTCAGCTATGGTCGCTGCATATCGCCGGAGAGGGGCGCTAACCGACTTCCATCCGCATGTGCATGTGCATCCCGAACTAGGTGAATAGAGCTGTTAATTAGTACTACACATCTTCATGGGTCTTTCCCTTCAGTTTGTGCTGGTTCCCACCAGCCGGGCCAGTCTCTCTTGTTGATGAGGTGTGTGGGTCAGTGATCAGTGATGACCCTTTAACCAGGGATTGGTGGGGGTGGATTAAGGTATGTTCTGTTCCACACTTCTTTATCACAGGTTCATATATGACAGGTTCATATATCACGGGTTCATACATCACAGGTTCATATATGACAGGTTCATATATGGCAGATTCATATATGAGTGGTTCATACATCACAGATTCATATATCACAGATTCAGATATGACAGATTCATACATCACAGATTCATACATCACAGTTTAAAAGTGAATTTGGACTGGGGACATTTTTTACAAAATATCAGTATATTTATCAATGCATTTATTTGTATATTTTGTGGCAAATTATAGTGCAATGCAATTGATACAATGGATACTTCTCACTGTACAAGACGGATGATACATACAGGTAATACAGGGCATCACAGAAGCTCACCTAGACGGAGAACTAGTCTCTGAATGAGTGAGTGAGTGAGTATTGTTTTACGCCGCTTTTAGCAATATTCCAGCAATATCACGGCAGGGGACACCAGAAATGGGCTTCACACATTGTACCCATGTCGGGAATCGAACCCGGGTCTTCGGCGTGACGAGCGAACGCTTTAACCACTAGGCTACCCGACCGCCCCTGTCTCTGAATGAACATATTATAAAAAAAACAGTTGTTAAATAATAGTTCAATAATATTTTGAAAAGGAGACAAGATTCTCTCTCCATTTTCAGCTAGAAACTGCAGTAATCTAGACTTGCAAATAGTATAGTCTCGCATGAGCTGCATTGGAAATATTTGTTTCAGGGTCTGTATGAGTGAGTGAGTGAGTGAGTGAGTTTGGTTTTACGCCGCTTTTAGCAATATTCCAGCAATATCACGGCGGAGGACACCAGAAATTGGCTTCCCACATCGTACCTATGTCGGAAATCGAACCCTGGTCTTTGGGGTGACGAGCGAACGCTTTAACCACTAGGCTACCCGACCGCCCCCTTCGCCAGAAGAGGTTAAAAAGGGTACGTGTTGGTACTCTGTTCGGTGCTCGGCATTACGTGTGTGAGTGAGTGAGTTGGGTTTAACGCCCTTTTGAATAGTATGTCAGTTATATCGCGGCGTGTCAGCATAATGTGGGAGGAAAGCCCGAAGTCATGCAGGTCTCAGACGTTTACCACTTCGGTGAAACCCACGAGCACGGGTATGGTGCTGATAAACCTAGAAACATAATCCGTGCCCCCTCGGCTTTAAGTCTAAAATGAGGACTGTTCGGCGTGAAATCGATCAGTGGGTGTGAGTGGGGTATCCGTGGTTAAAGCTGCGGCATGGTATCTCAGTGGGCAAGCACTATAAAACCGGCACGAGTCCGGACCAGTATAAGCGGGCCTACACGCACGCACGCACGCACGCACGCACGCACACACGCACGCACGTTGTCTTATGTGCATCGGTTTTAGTATGTAGGCGCCCATGCAATCACCATTTCTACGTGTACGTCATGCAAAATAGGCTCTTTTTCAATTTACCTTCCGGCCCGTGAAGATAAGGGGTAGAGCTTCACACATGGTTAAAAAAGACTCGACTACATGAAAGATCGACCCGTGAAGATCCGGGTAGAATAGGTCTTCAGCAACCAATGTAGTATGCGCCATGTTAACGACACGTGTTGCTCTAACACTTATAGACAGCTAACCAGTCAAGCCTTCACTTTTATCGGTAATGTTGTTGCTGGGCCTAAAAAATATATTTTCTCATATCCTGAAATATATGTTCCGTGATTGAGTGATACATAAGACATGACCGCTTATATTGTAACAGTAAAGCACTAGATGATCGTTCATTCTAGGTCGCTTTGTTAACTTTAATGATATGGCATCTATAGTTGATGGTCTACGCGCCATTTTGTAACGTGTCTAAGGTTGTATTTCATCCATATTATCAAGTTAACACTGGTTTCCTTAGGTTGAATCTACTCAACCCTGGTTGCCACAAATGTGATAACCTCAGTCAACAATATGTTAATCAAATTTGGTATGAGTTAACCGAAGTATGAAGTAAGTCAGTTAACATGCGTTACCCTGACTGGCGCTCTGCGTGGGGTATTCATGTTTAACTGCAGCATGGTATCTCAGTGAGCTAGCACTATAAATCGGCATCAGTCCGGGCTAGTACAAGCAGCCACACAAACACACACACGTGCATGCACGTCGCTATTTACTCGTAAGTGCAATAATCTTGGACGCGACGTTAAACCCAATTTCACCCCACCTCACCTCACCTTCTTTTCTCAGCTTAATACACCCTGTGTACATATGGACAAAACCTGTTAAGGACAACAGGGCTTGTACTAGTCCGGACTGATGCCGATTTATAGTGCTAGCCCACTGAGATACCATGCCGCAGTTTAACATGAATACCCCACTCAGACACAGTATACTGACTCCGAGCCGACCAGTCCATGTTTTAGACCATTAAAGCCGAGCGCCAGACAGGGTAAAAACAAGTGCCATCTTTTAACGTCTTTTGGTATAAGGCGGCCGGGGATCGAACCCCGGACCTTCTGCTCTCCGGACGGACGCTCTACCACTAGACCACGGAGGCGGTCTTGAGAAAAGAAAGGACATACACACAGAAAATACGCTATTTAAAGTTACGTAATGTACACATGTAATCTCGCATCACTTATTAAAAGACCGCGGTTATGTAGCTGGTATATTGTTGAGCGCGTTGTTGACCAACCAACCAACCGACAAACAAACAAACAACAGAAGCTGTCTACAGTGTCATCTACAATAGGTGTGTCAGGACACAATGACGTCATCGATGAAGCATGTGTCTACCATGGAACAAGAACTTCTAACGTGAGGTCTGGTTAATGGTGGGGCGGTCGGGAAGCCTAGTGGTTAAGGCGCTCGCACGCCACGCCGAAGACCCGGGTTCAATTCCCGACATGGGTACAATGTGTGAAGCCCATTTCTGGTGTCCCCCGCCGTGATATTGCTGGAATATTGCTAAATGCGGCGTTAAACCATACTCACTCACTCACTTAATGGTGTGACAACCAGTAGGAAATCACACACGATATATGTTCATTGACAACTGCTCCACCACCACGCCTCTATCGCGCTACGAACGCGATACTTTTTGCGAAATGTATGCGCCACTTTCGCGATATTATCGCGCCATTTTCGAGTCACTTTCGCGTTACTTTCACGGGACTATCAAACTAGATACTGACGTACTTCAACGTTGCAGCTATGGATGCGACCGTTGTTATTTTTGAGCAAGATGACATTGACAATTTTGATGCCCCCTAAAAAATCTGACTGAATTGGGGGGGGGGGGGGGGGGGCTCAACATTCGAGTATACAACACAAGATAAGTTTTCATATAGAGCCTCAGCATTGACTGACACGTGTGAGGACAGTGAAGGGACTTTTCCTCTTCATTAAAGAATCTCGTATGAGGTTTGTCCTCTCAAAACACCGGCACATCCAGTCCCTAAGAGGCTGCTGTTGTTGAATGGCATGCACGCTTGCATCGGTCAAAGGGTGTTTCCCACATCAGCCACGCACATCAACATCAAGGGCGGTAATCACTACATCCTGTACAACGTCACCCTCGAAACTAAGAAGGCAGGCATTACATCCAGACTGTTCCCTCGAAGAGTTGAAAAGGACCTACCAGAACTATACCACCCAGTCCCAGCTACATAGAAGATAACGACACTTTGACCAAAGAGAAAATGACACAAGAAATTGCCCTGTTGTCCTTAACAGATTTTGTCCATATGTACACAGGGTGTATTAAGCTGAGAAAAGAAGGTGAGGTGAGGTGAATTTGGGTTTACGTCGCGTCCAAGATTATTGCACTTATATAGCGACGTGCATGCACGTGTGTGTGTTTGTGTGGCTGCTTGTACTAGTCCGGACTGATGCCGATTTATAGTGCTAGCTCACTGAGATACCATGCCGCAGTTTAACATGAATACCCCACTCAGACACAGTATACTGACTCCGAGCCGACCAGTCCTTGTTTTAGACCATTAAAGCCGAGCGCCAGACAGGGTAACAACAAGTGCCATCTTTTAACGTCTTTTGGTATAAGGCGGCCGGGGATCGAACCCCGGACCTTCCGCTCTCCGGGCGGACGCTCTACCACTAGACCACGGAGGCGGTCCTGAGAAAAGAAAGGACATACACACAGAAAATACGCTATTTAAAGTTACGTAATGTACACATGTAATCTCGCATCACTTGGCATATCAGTATATTGTCCAACTAAAAGCTCGTGTGAGGAACTTTGATAGAGTATGTCTACATACTGATACAGTTCAGCGTACATGTGTGATAATATATTTTATAATACAGATGTCTGGATGCAGATAAAGATTGACAATAGATGTGCAAGTACATATCCCTTATCCTCTGCGTAAAAGAGTGTATAAAATGAGAATTAAAATTTGCATTTTGTTTATTCCATAAACATCCAAAACGAGGTTTATGTATAGTTGTCTTCCATTTGTAATCCAATTTCTTTTTTCCATTTAAATCATACACTAACATCATATTACAACACAACTTTGGATACCTCATGGTGAAATATTCATTATTCATAACCACTAATTTACGAGCTTAATATAAGAGTCGATGTGCATAGGGTACCTGTAACATTCACCATAACCATGGAGTGGTATGTCTGATATACATACAATAATCTGTCTGAGTCCCTTGAATGAACAATATATCCGATCCTTGATGTCCTATTCTCCGCTGAGACACCCCATCTGCATCTTGTGTTCTCTGTACTATAGAGGGCATGGGTGGCCCAGTCGTCTTAGGCGTCGCGATTCGCTGTGCAGAGTTGCGTTCCTTAAGCACGCCAGAAACTTATGATTGTGGGTTCGAATCCTGGTTCACATCGATTATGTTTCTAGGTTTGTCAGCACCATACCCGTGCTCGTGGGTTTCACCGAAGTGGTAAACGTCTGACACCTGCATCACTTCGGGCTTTCCTCCCACATTAGGCTGACACGCCGTTATATGACTGGAATACTGTTAAAAGCGGCGTTAAACACAACTCTGTACTATATTTCGGTACCATGAAGCCATTATTTCCGAATTTCTTGGTTTTTTCTCAGACCAAATGAGTGAATTCAGGGGAGGTAACTAGTCTTTATTCTAGTCCGTATCCTCCAGTCACACTTTCTGCCGAGTGCACTACCACCCAAGCCTGAATAGACGGTATATGTATTGATCTGCAGTGATTATTCCAATTGAAAAATGTATAAAGAATGTTTCTATTTCTTACCCTTTGGTATAAATGATATGTTTAACTTGTATTCTATCTCGTGTATGCTGTCTATCTGCTCAACCTTCCACCTTTATATCCACTGTTTCTCTGCAGCATCTGCTAGTAAATACAAGGACTGACACAACGTCCTGCACACACAAAAACATGCACAATCATAAAAGTTGTTTTCCACAAAGCAGGATATATTTCAACACTAAACCTAAAGATATTAGATATTTAGAACATTCTGTAACGCCCTAAATTTGACTAACAAAATGCCCAACGAACATATATGTAATTGGGCCCCTTATTATTTTGGCCAACATAAACAGTTCTATTGTGTGAAAAATCATACTTGGGACATGGATCTTGGGTAAACCTTCCACTAAATGGACATCAGTCTCCTTGTGTATCAGGACACCGCAATATAACTGAGTTCAACAATAATTTCTACAATATAACTGATTGTATTAGGCCACTTTCCGCAATATAACTGAGTTCAACAATAATTTTCTACAATATAACTGAGTGTGTTAGGCCACTTTCCAAATTATAACTGAGTTCAACAATAATTTTCTACAATATAACTGATTGTGTTAGGCCACTTTCCGCAATATAACGGTGTGGACACCAAACGTAAGCTTCACACATGTCGGCAGTCGAATCCTTGCCTTCATCTTCCAGCAAAACGCGTTATCCGTCACCCTGTCTCTGCGAGGGTAAAGTTGTTTGGTCTTGCCACGTTCGTTATGTATTTATTAATATTTCAGAAGATATAGAGGCTGTTATTTATTTATCACACGGAGACCAAGTATCTGTTTGAAGCCCTCTCTGATGGAGACTGCATTGATGTTTCCTCTCTTGTAAAACGTCAACTTCATTGCTTCAAAAAATCGGTTGGCCGTGATAACGGTTTCATTTCTCACTGCTAGGAAATATATTGTTTTCAACGAACGAACCGCTTTCATGTGACGGATCTTTTCGGTGAGTACGTCATACATATTTAAGCCGTTGGAGAGGAAGTATATTTTACCTGAGCTAACTGCCACCCACTTCTTTCTATTAGTCATGACGCGATACAAGTTAGTCAGTATGTTGGTGTCAAGGTTGTATCGCTTCAGTACTGATCGCGACCACCAATACAGGCTCATGGTGTCTTCGTCATACCACAGAATGCGAATATTTCTGTCTGCATGGTTTTTGATGGTCCGTTCCTCCCGGCCATCTAGAGACAGTGATATCAAACGCCGAGAATAGTCAGCTTTCAAAATAAACATTCTGTTTCTCATCCAATCAAGAACAAAAGAGAAAACCTGTTTGTAGAATTTCTCTTTCATAACCGCTTTTCCATTTCGTATCCCATATCGCCACATATCGAGTTTCTTCTTCACCATCACATAGACCTGACACTTGGCGGAATCCAGCTGCACATCAACTGCATTACTGATGCCCAAGCGCAGCTGCTTGTAAAGTGCATAACTCGAACTGGTATATGCTCTGAAGTTCACATATGTCCTTTTTAGCAATGCAATTATGAACAATGACACTGAACATTTGTGATCCTGAAAAAGGCAGCATCCGACCTTAGAAGTCATCTTAACATGCAAACCTGATCGAACTGTTTCCTTCCGAACTGAAGGAGAAGGATATCTTTCTGGTTGTTGATCGTGTTCTGTCAATTCCGGTGTTAGGCGTGACATTATCTTCGGTCTTTCCTTGTTCTTTGCAGCCACTTGTGAAACAACTCTTGTGCAAACTTGTACCATCCATGGTCCACGTTTACAAGTTGTCTGATTCTGCAGCAGCCGACACTGATGCTGCAGTGTGTTTGGAAGATTTCGCTGAGTCAATGGGTTTGATGATTCGAGAGTATCCAGATACATCGTACCCGATACAAGGAATACGATCTCCAACCAAAGCAACATCGTCATGTAGAATTTTCAGAATGATACAGAATATGTGACTGATAGATAACGGAGGGAAGTCCGAATGAACTGACATTCGTGGCCTCACATTAAGCCGTTGGACTTACGAGTTAATCATTTATCAGTTGGCGTTAGAAATGGGAGGAGATAGTGTCAGATGACATCTCATATGCTTCTTATAGATATTGTTTATAAATATTGTATATAAAAATCAGTAAACAAATGTTCTGTTATTAATTATGCATGATAAGCCGGTCAACTTACATTGAAAGTGACAGGAATACTGATTGTGTCGTGTGGAGACCAAATATATGTCAAAACATCAAACCTAATTCAGATTTATGACACACACTAAATTAGTGGAGATGTCTGATATCTTAAAATGAGATGATCTTAAAGATTTAGTTCTGGAACTTTTATTGTGAGATGGGGTAGCGAAGCACCAGAAAAAAAGTAGCACTTTTAAGACATTTGAGCAAAATTATTTTTTAATGTATTCATGTGAAAGGAAAAACTATCCTAAACAACAAAAGTTCCTGTTACACCAATATTTTAGTGTATTTTTCAAACAAGTAAAGTTTGCTTTTCAGTATTGTAGTACATGTATGTAGTTACAAAAACGCAACTGTTCCATGCAAAAGTTGACTTTTATGCAAGCCCCATGCATTTCACTACCCAAGAATGGGTATAAAAATATGTGCGTTAACGGGATTCCATATGTATTGTTTAGCATCGTGCTGACAACAACCACTCAGAAAAACAACAAAATAACGCAGTTATTCAACATTACGAAATGCCAGGCCTGTCCGAAAATGAGCATCTGCGAGCCATTGGTATGCTTGAAGCAGGATCGAGTCAACAAGATGTTGCAAGACAATTTAACGTGCCATTTGGTGTTTATGGCAACGTTGGCAACAGACGAATGCAGTCAGAGACCATCCTCGGAGAGGCAGGCCACGCGTAACCAATAATCGACAAGACAACTGGATTCGAACAACACACCTACGAAATCGATTCCAGCCAGCAACAGTGACTGCAAGAAGCATTCCTGGCCTTTGATGAATATCTTCACAAACCGTACGTCGTCGCCTCAGATGTTCAGGGATTGTCACCAGAAGACCCGCCAGACTTTTGACAGGAAACCACCGGCAAGCACGTCTACAGCGGTGGAGACAGCGTCTACGCTGGACGGCCATGCACTGGGGACAAGTTCTATTCACTGACGAGTCTTGTTTTCACCTCAGCCACAGCGATGGACGGATTCGAGTGTACCGACGTCGAGGTGAACGTTACGTCAATCATTGTGTCAGGGAAGAAGATCGGTTAGGGGCGGCAGCGTTATGGTATGGGGTGGGATTACTGCAAGACAGAGGACCCGTTTGATAGTGGAGGGAATCTCAATGGACAGCGCTACCGCGACGAGATCATCGGCCCTGTTGTTCTACCGTTGTTACGTCGTCATGGTTCAGGCATTACCTTTCAACATGACACCGCCCGGCCTCATATTGCTCGACTTGTTCAGGATTCTCTTCAACAAAACAACGTGAATGCCATCCCGTGGCCGGCTCGCTCGCCTGATCTCTCACCAATCGAGCACATGTGGGATGAGATGGATCGGCGCCTTCGACGTCAGCCACGTGTTCCACAGACACTACAGAAACTTCGACACATGCTCCAGCAGATATGGACAGATATATCACAGGATTTTGTGCGACGCCTGGTCCATTCCATGAGACGAAGATGCGTTGCTTGCATCGCAACCAGAGGTGGACGCACACGCTATTGATTTGTAAATTGACATTTTGGCATGTTCATTATTTGTTTTATGAAATCACGCATTTTCTGAAGTCGTTATGGCAAATTAAACAATTTGAACACTTACAGGAGACTTTTATCGGTTGCAAACCGATATTGTTTCAGATTTGGTTAAAAACATAACTTTGCATTAAATCTTATTCAATGTCACAGGAACTTTTGTTGTTCAGTATATTTTACTCACTTGTGAGTGTCTAGTATCGACTGGCTTGCTTCTGGGACTTGTATCAAGGGTCTACTGGGATGCAGCAGGTACTTGTATCTAGGACCAATTGGGTTTGTGTGTTTGTTTGTTTGTTCACGATAAGACATTGTTCTATCATGACGTCATTTCAGGAGATTCGAACATATGCTCGCAATTTGATGATGTCGTATATTGGACGACGTTATTTTTACAGGGAAGTGTCTTGTGAGTTGTTCCCCATAGATTGAACTTGGCAATGCAGGCAATGCAGTGTCAGAATGATCGCATTCCAATCTGAGAGATATATGACAGAAGGTATTGGGAGAAAAGGTACAGATAATCGACGTGAGGATTGTGAGAATATGCTGGAAATACCAAATTTAACCCACCCGTTCATAAAAAAATGATTTAATGGATCTGTCCGACATTGCCGAGGTCGGACTCTGTTCAGGGAGTCATCGTTATTAAAATACGAGTAAATATTTTCAAAGTGTGTACATTTTATGAACATCCTTAAAGGGGATGTACAAAAAGCTAATATCACATATAAGAGTGAGTGAGTTGGGTTTAACGCCGCTTTTAACATTATTCCCGTTATATCACGGCGTGTCAGCTTAATGTTGGAGGAAAGCCCAAAGTGATGATGGTCTCAGACGTTTACCACTTTGGTGAAACCCACGAGCACGGGTATGGTGCTGACAAACCTAGAAACATAATCGGGGTGAACCGGGATTCGAACCCACAATCATAGGTTTCTGGCGTGCCCAAGGGACGCAACTCTGCACAGCGAATCGCGGCGCCTTAGACGACTGGGCCACCCGTGCCCCTTCACATATAAGAAATAACGACTCGTGGTTGTTCTTTATCGTACAATAAAACACTGCAGGGAGAATAAACCGCTCGGGGCTGCTCACTACATGATTTATTCCCCCTGCAATGTTATATTGTACGACATACAACTCCCACTCGTTTTTTATTTCTTAAATAATACATATTTTTATGAAGTTTGACAACAGTTGTGCAAGTTCATATCCTTTCATACTTGTGTGAAAGATACATATATAGCCATAACCACTTTCAAGTAATAGTGTTTTTCCATTAAAATCATACACTAGCATCATATTACAATACTACTTTGGATACCTTATGGGTGAAATATTCAATATCATATCCACGATTTCATAAACTTAATATACTAGTTGATGTGCACAGGGTACCTGCAACAATCACCATACCATTTGGTGAATTTCTCTCAACACCAAGATACCTTGTTCAAGCACATAATTCACCTTTTCTTGTGAAATTATCGCAAATTTGTAGAAAACCCATACGTCTGTCCTGTATAATACTATTCGATGTATTTTAATATCAAATACTTTAAAGAATGTGTTAGAGACTAGTTTTGCAAGGACGTACGTACTTTTGAATATACCTAAGATATGTCTAGTCTTCCTTCAAAATCTCCAAAGAATACCTAATGGACGTCCCTTACTGATGATTGAAAATAGAAAGGGGCTTATGTATTCAACCTGATGTAACACCAAGATAATTCTCCCTTGTATCTAGCATACACTGGTATGCTGCTGCAGGTAATAGTATCTAGGATCTACTAGGTTGATGAGGGTGC
This sequence comes from Haliotis rufescens, assembly GCF_023055435.1. Lineage (NCBI taxonomy): Eukaryota > Metazoa > Mollusca > Gastropoda > Lepetellida > Haliotidae > Haliotis > Haliotis rufescens. The sequence continues at coordinate 18,623,566 of NW_025964383.1, read as the reverse complement.
TGGTATCTAGAATCTACTGGGTTGATGAGGGTGCTGGTATCTAGAATCTACTGGGTTGATGAGGGTGCTGGTATCTAGGATCTACTGGGTTATTGGAGGTGCTTGTATCTAGGATCTACTGGGTTGATGAGGGTGCTGGCATCTAGGATCTATTTGGTTATTGGAGGTGCTTGTATCTAGGATCTACTAGGTTGATGAGGGTGCTGGTATCTAGAATCTACTTGGTTATTGGAGGTGCTGGTATCTAGATTCTACTGGGTTATTGGAGGTGCTTGTCTCTAGGATCTACTGGGTTGATCGAGTGCTGGTATCTAGAATCTACTGGGTTATTGGAGGTGCTTGTATCTAGAATCTACTGGGTTATTGGAGGTGCTTGTTGTAGGATCTACTGGGTTGTGGGGGTGCTGGCATCTAGGATCTACTTGGTTATTGGAGGTGCTTGTATCTAGGATCTACTGGGTTGTGGGGGTGCTGGTATCTAGGATCTACTGGGTTATTGGATGTACTTGTATCTAGGATCTACTAGGTTGATGAGGGTGCTGGTATCTAGAATCTACTGGGTTGATGAGGGTGCTGGTATCTAGGATCTACTGGGTTATTGGAGGTGCTTGTATCTAGGATCTACTGGGTTGATGAGGGTGCTGGCATCTAGGATCTATTTGGTTATTGGAGGTGCTTGTATCTAGGATCTACTAGGTTGATGAGGGTGCTGGTATCTAGAATCTACTGGGTTATTGGAGGTGCTTGTATCTAGATTCTACTGGGTTACTGGAGATGCTTGTATCTAGAATCTACTGGGTTATTGGAGGTGCTTGTTGTAGGATCTACTGGGTTGTGGGGGTGCTGGCATCTAGGATCTACTTGGTTATTGGAGGTGCTTGTATCTAGGATCTACTGGGTTGATGAGGGTGCTGGTATCTAGGATCTACTGGGTTGATGAGGGTGCTGGTATCTAGAATCTACTGGGTTGATGAGGGTGCTGGTATCTAGGATCTACTGGGTTATTGGATGTATCTACTGGGTTGATGAGGGTGCTGGTATCTAGAATCTACTGGGTTGATGAGGGTGCTGGTATCTAGGATCTACTGGGTTATTGGAGGTGCTTGTATCTAGATTCTACTGGGTTATTGGAGATGCTTGTATCTAGAATCTACTGGGTTATTGGGGGTGCTTGTATCTAGAATCTACTGGGTTGATGAGGGTGCTGGTATCTAGAATCTACTGGGTTGATAAGGGTGCTGGTATCTAGAATCTACTGGGTTGATGAGGGTGCGGGTATCTAGGATCTACTGGGTTATTTGAGGTGCTTGTATCTAGGATCTACTGGGTTATTGCAGGTAATTGTATCTAGGATCTACTGGGTTATTGCAGGTGCTGGTATCTAGGATCTACCTGGTTATTGGATGTACTTGTATCTAGGATCTACTGGGTTGATGAGGGTGCTGGTATATAGGATCTACTGGGTTATTACAGGTGCTGGTATCTAGAATCTACTGGGTTATTACAGGTGCTGGTATCTAGAATCTACTGGGTTGTTGGGGTGCTTGTATCTAGGATCTACTGGGTTATTGGATGTACTTGTATCTAGGATCTACTGTGTTGATGAGGGTGCTGGTATATAGGATCTACTGGGTTATTACAGGTGTTGGTATCTAGGATCTACTGGGTTGTGGGGGTGCTGGTATCTAGGATCTACTGGGTTATTGGATGTACTTGTATCTAGGATCTACTGGGTTGATGAGGGTGCTGGTAGATAGGATCTACTGGGTTATTACAGGTGCTGGTATCTAGAATCGACTGGGTTATTGGAGGTGCTTGTATCTAGAATCTTCTGGGTTGATCAGGGTGCTGGTATCTAGGATCTACTGGGTTATTAGAGGTGTTTTTATGTAGGATCTACTGGATTGGTGAGGGTGCGGGTATCTAGGATCTACTGGGTTATTGCAGGTAATTGTATCTAGGATCTACTGGGTTATTGCAGGTAATTGTATCTAGGATCTACTGGGTTATTGCAGGTGCTTGTATCTAGTATCTACTGGGTTGATGAGGGCACTGGTATCTAGGATCTACTGGATTGTCAGATGTACTAGTATCTTTTGGAATTTACATCCCCTACACACTGAAATGTAACATTGGTGGGTTGCAACACAGACAAGAATACGTCTACTGTTCCTGGAGTCGCACAACCCCCTCTGAACTAGGGATATAGGTGAATTACCTTGTTTTTCCAAGCAGGGGGGAAGACAATGGTCATTAATAAGTATGTATACTTCCTAGGCAACTGAATACGCAGACTTGATGTAAGGCCAAACAAGGGCAACCAGTTCAGCCACTTGAATATCTCTGTGTCGCCAGGTCAACAGAGCGAAGCCTTACTACTCTTTAAATACAGAGATGGGTAGCACTGAATGCAGATAAAAACTTTGGTAGGGCAACAGAACACCAGCCGACCAGCAGCACCCAGCGAGAGGGTCCCGAGCAATCAGGAAAAACCGGCATTCGAACCAACGAACGCAACACCAAAGGGACGCAACTCTGCAAGGCATAACTGTAGACACCTGGCGAACCCTTCCCTTTTCAACCGAGAATCCCGCCGCAGAAAAGACGTCAGGATAGTAATGGTCTTCGGGATGCTTAACCCTGAAAATTGCTGGACCTTCATGTGAGGGGCCATCTAGTTAGTAGAATGGGGGCCACTCCGACAAGTGCAAATACTACACCTCTATCACATAAAGACAGTACGTCGATGTTTTGCCACCTATCTTCATGGTTCCTTAACCGTAATAGTCCCTCTCTGAACTTCATTAAAATATTTCGAAGCTTTTATTCGCTAATTGCATAAAGATACTTTTCCGATTCTAACAAACTGTATATCTTGAACTGGTGAACTGTTATATATAGCAGATATCAATTTTGAGTAAATACATCAATAGCACAATCCTTCAACATACTTATAAAACATTTTTTTTAAATCATCCAAATAAAGTAAATTGTACGCTTTTTTTTTTGGGGGGGGGGGGGGGGTTAGGGGGGGCGGTCTTCATGCATTCATAATATTTTACACCAGTAACCATCACTACGTCCAAGTGAGTTGAGATCGGACATCGGCCATATTCACCATAAACTATAGCATTAGGTGTTTTTGGTCCCATTGTAAAGAAGTTGTTGCAAGGCAGTAAGTGGATTTTAACTATGCTCTCAAATCTATTGATCCCACAAATTTCAGATGCGTACGAAAGAATCGGACTTGTCTGACAATGAAATAACTTAAAGAACACGTCGGGGACAGTAATAGATATGTTTCTAGTTGCAATAAGTAACTCAAATAAAGCCCTTTTGGCACGAAGAGCAAGATCAGCAACATATTTACTTAGACTAAACTTACAAGTGAAGACAAATCCCAAATATTTATAGTGAGTGAGTGAGTTGGGTTTAACGCCGCTTTTAACAGTATTCCAGTTACATGTATATCGCGGAATGTCAGCTTGATGTGGGAGGAAAGCCCGAGGTGATGCAGGTCTCTGACGTTTACCACTTCGGTGAAACCCACGAGCACGGGTATGGTGCTGACAAATCTAGAAACATAATCGGTGCGAACCGGGATTCGAACCCACAATCATAGGTTTCTGGCGTGCCCATGGGAAGCAACTCTGCACAGTGAATCGCGACGCTTTAGACGACTGGGCCACCCGTGCCCCCCGGATATCTTTAAGTATTAACCACCTCTACAACTTGTACTCCATAGTACCTTACTTCTTATGTTGATACGTTTCCTCTTCTGCTAAAAACAACATGAGATTTGTGCAAGTTAACAGTCATTACCCACTTATCTGCATTTGAAATCTAGAATATTTATCTGATGCTGAGAACCACATATAGAATCAGAAACCATAATAACATCAGCAGCAAATAACAACATTAATACTTTCACTGTAATACTATAATTCTACTATAATGAATAAAAACGTTAGTGAATATCATTAACTAGCTGATATAATATATAGTATACATCTATTTTTGACAAGTGTTTGCAAAATTTGACTTTCAATGTGACCCGTGAAGATTCGGGGTAGAACAGATCTTCAGCAACCCATGCTTGTCCTAAAATGCAACTATGCTTGTCGTAAGAGGCGACTAACGGGATCGGCTGGGCCGGATCGCTGACTTGGTTGATACATGTCATCGTATTCTGTCTGTATTAGGTATGACCTTTACGCGTGGTTAACAAAGACTCGACGACATGAAAGATCGACCGGTGAAGATCCTGAATAGAATAGATCTTCAGCAACCCATGCTTGCCGTAAAAGGCGACTATGTTTGTCGTAAGAGGTGACTAACGGGATCGGGTGGTCAGGCTCACTGACTTTGTTGATGCATGTCATCGTATCCCAATTGCGTGGATTGGTTCTTATGATGTCAATCACTGGATTGTCTGGTCCAGACTCGATTATTTACAGACCACGTTAAAAAAGAACAAAAACAACAATGTTTCAACTTTAACGATGACTGCTTTACTTACTTGTCGTTTTACATGCTAAAAAGTTCCATGACCGCTTTGTCTAACAATAAAACACTTGTCACTCTCTCATAGTTATAGAATACACGTGGCTGTTGTGTTTCTCCTTCTTCTGGCAGACATGTTTTGATATACAAATGTATCTAAGGTTGCATTTCACGCTGAAGACCCGGGTTCGATTCCCGACATGGGTACAATGTGTGAAGCCCATTTTCTGTGTCCCCCGCCGTGATATTGCTGGAATATTGCTAAAAGCGGCGTAAAATCATACTCACTCACTCACTCTTTAAAAAAGCGAGACAAAAAGGCGTAAAACAATACTCACTTGCTAGGGTTGAATTTGTTGCAGCATTTCGTGTGGGGTGTTGCCCCAAGTCATTGTGTATTAACACTAGTGAACTCAGGTTGAATCTAGTCAACCCGGTTGCTAGAAATGCGGTAACCATGGTTGACTCAGGTCACTCATTATAATCGAACACAAGTAGTTCAGCATAAAACATCCACAAACTAATATCTTGAGACGTCAGCCTTGTGGATGTCATCAAAAACTCGCTTGAAACGAAAACGCGAAAGTGTTTGAAACACACGTAAAATATAAATCTTCATCTTGAGGCTAGTTGATTGTTTTCGAAATAAATAAATGTACTTCTGTGTTCTCTTTGTTCTTTGGGGGACACGGGTTACCCAGTCGTCTAAGGCGATTCGCTGTGCAGAGTTGCGTTCCTTGGGCACGCCAGAAACCTATGATTGTGGGTTCGAATCCCGGTTCGCCCCGATTATGTTTCTAGGTTTGTCAGCACCATGCCCGTGCTCGTTGGTTTCACCAAAGTGGTAAACGTCTTAGACCTGCATCACTTCGGGCTTTCCTCCCACATTAAGCTGACACGTCGTGATATGACTGGAATACTGTTAAAAGCGGCGTTAATCCCAACTCACTCACTCACTCTTTGTTCTTTGATGCACAGTGAGTATGAAGGTAAGATCAAACGGGACGATTGCTGCCTTCAGCGTCAAACAACAATAACTCCCTTACACACTCCTTCATCCTTGGTTATTTAGCAACGTGCCTATGCCTTTGGTTTTTACGATAACGTGTTCGACCCAGGCCTGCGTCACAGTGCGTTCGCCTCCTGCATTTAGCTGTACCCGTTGTGTTATAACTGGATCTGTTTTTAAACTTACAAAATTCAAATATGGCGAAAGATGGACCCCATACGCTGTCTCTGTTCTTTGGGGGACACGGGTGGCCCAGTCGTCTGAGGCGATTCGCTGTGCAGAGTTGCCTCCCTTGGACACGCCAGAAACCTATGATTGTGGGTTCGAATCCCTTTTCGCCCCGATTATGTTTCTAGGTTTGTCAGCACCGTACCCGTGCTCGTCTTAATATATTTTTATGTAAAACATAAATAATAATTCAAATTCACAAATTCATTCCAGTATGTTTTAATAGCTGGTCATGTCCACCCCACCTTAGATAGTACAGCAAGGGCGGTCGGGTAGCCTAGTGGTTAAAGCGTTCGCTCGTCACGCCGAAGACCTGGGTTCGATTCCCGACATGGGTACAAAGTGTGAAGCCCATTTCTGGTGTCCCCCGCCGTGATATTGCTGGAATATTGATTAAAGCGGCGTAAAACCATACTCACTCACTCACTAGTACAGCAGTCTGAAAGGGAAGTAACTCTTTTCTCAAACCGCCTCCGTAGCCGAGTTGATAGAGCATCTGCCCGCAGAACTTAAGGTCGGGGGTTCGATCCCCTGTCCCCGCCATGCCAAAATACGTTAAAAGATGGACGTTGTTATTCTGACTTGAGCTCGACATAAAGGAGAGTAAACAAGGGGTTTTGCCGGTTCGGACTGAGTGGTATATTCATGTTAAACTGTGTTTGGTATCTCAGTCGGCTAGCATCATAAAACCGGCATTCGTGCGGGCAAGTACAATCAGCCGTCATCCTACAAGTCACCTTCCGATGCGGAGCAACAGCCTCCGTGGTCTAGTGGTAGAGCGTCCCCTCGGAGAGCGGAAGGTCCGGGGTTCGAGTCCCGGCCGCGTCATACTAAAGTCCAATTCTACCCCTGTTCTTCGCGGGTCAGCTTGATTGCGGCTAACTCTACCTCGACGGCGTGAAAAGTTTCTCAAAAAGTTTACTTGATTAGTTACAGGCCGCATCCTATAGCTGGAGTATTGCTGAGGACGGCATGAAACAAGAATTTAAAGAGCCTGTAAAATCAGAACATAACATTACAATATGTCAACCGACATGTTCCTAATGATAACTAGAATTATATTTTCTACTAAAACACAGTGTTAGTTTGGGTCTGTATTAGGTATGACCTTTACACGTGGTTAACAAAGACTCGACTACATGAAAGATCGACCCGTGAAGATCCGGGGTAGAATAGGTCTTCAGAAACCCATGCTTGCCGTAAAAGGCGACTATGCTTGTCGTAAGAGGCGACTAACGGGATCGGATGGTCAGGCTTGCTGACTTGGTTGATGCATGTCATCGATCCCAATTGCGTGGATCGATGCTCATGATGTCAATCACTGGACTGTCTGGTCCAGACTCGATTATTTACTAACCGCGGTCATATAGCTGGAATATTGCTGAGTGTGGCGTTAAACAACAAACAAACAAACAAACAAACAAACAAACAAAACATGAAAGATCAATCCCGGCAGTATGGCGTTGTGTCTTATGATTAGCGACGTGTGTGTAGGTCAGCACTTGGTCCGGGTCACAGACAATTCGCCACACGATGTCTACAGATCCTTACCACATACTTAAAACAAACGTATTAATAAAAGATACAATCTCGCATTTTGTCGAAACACTTACCTAAATGCGGATTTCGTTTATCCCGTGTAATTACTGGTCATTGTAATATCGCGGGGCTTTGTTCAACAGCTTCCATTCATTAACAACCCCAGTCAACCCCAGTAGGTGTCACGGCAATCTGTATTTGTAGTTATATATAAACTATTGGCACATAGCCAGATTAATATGGCATTAAGGTATACGCTCTGACAACCTCTCTCCCCTCTAACCCCCCGTCTCATTGTACACAACCCGCTATTCACGTCACAGGTTCTGAGAGGCTTTGTCTACCGCTTACAGTATTCAGTTTACCTGTGTGGCACTGTATGGAGCTCAGCGGTGAGGAGATAATGTATGAGAGAATTCAAGCAGTGTCTGGAGCTTAGGAGATCCGTTCACTGTTGGGAGCGTCTTGGTTGTTAATCCAGCATTGAGCGAGTCCTATTGGCCAGGCAGTGCGGAGCGAGATCACCTTGCTCAGATTATGTCGGTTAAGTGACGGACGGCCGTCGCGATATGGAAGGGCTGCGATAACTTGACTGACTCGCATTGATAGACGACGCCATTTTATTTCATATGGATTTAAAAGTATACACGCTAATGTTGTGAAGTTTGGATTGGAGAGGTTCACCTGTGTGACAGTCTGTGACAGGAGTAAGTGACCGTTATTGAAAGTGTGACACACTTAAAACGTCGGAATGTAGATGGTGACAGTGATTTTGTTCTGGTGATCTCAACATAGACTTGTTAACGCACTAACAACCCCTCGGATATTCTGTCGTACCCGTGAAGTCGTGAGTCAAGCATGGAGACGTACCTGCAACGAACGTACGGACACAAGAAACAGGCAACGGACCAACGGAACTTTCCTTTCTGGGACTACAGGTACTGTGTTTGCTTCATTGTCTCACTCGCGACGCTTGGTAGAAAGTTTGCATATTTTACGAAATCTACACTGGATAGGTACTTGAATTCAGTGGAACTAATAGAAATATATCACTTCCAGAAACTTGTAACGCACTTGTATTGATTTTAAGGATATTGCACGTATTGCTATTTATTTAGTCTACTAAAATACTGTCATTTCAATAATGAATCAGAGAGAGAGAGAGAGGGGGGGGGGGGGGAGAGATTGAGAGAGACATATACAATTAGAGAGAAAAACTGATCAATGTGTATGAAATAAGAGAGATGCAGATATGATTAGAGAGACAGGGAAAGACAGGCCGAAACCTAATTAGAGAGAGAGAGAGAGAGACAGAGAGGCAGGCAGACAAACAGACAGACAAAAACATATATTAATAAGTTAGAGAGAGAGACATATATACTAGTATTATTAGAGAGAGAGAGAGAGACAGAGAGAGAGAGAGAGATAGGTTGGTTTGATCCCTTTAGTCGCCTCTTACAACAAGCATAGTCGCCTTCTACGGCTGGCATGGGTATCTGAAGACCTATTCTACCCCGAATCTTCATGGGTAGCAGATATGTAATTAGAGAGATAGGGGAAATGAGAAATGCAATATGATATAACATGCCATCAAAACTCATCATAACTCATGTAATTTATAATATTGCCCTGTCATACACGAAACTTCCCCTCAAATATGATTTGCGGGGGCTACCATGTGAAGTTCAATATTGGCACGTTCAATAACTCGTCGTGCATACGTCGTACGCGAAATATTAATTTCAGCTGTCCCTAACAACAGAAATATACAAAGGTACAAAAACCATGATACCCATACGATGACACCGTTCACTATGTTTGTCGTTTCAGGACATGTATATATGAACTGGTATCTATCAACACCTGAAACAGACCGTGATGATCCGGGGTAGAATAGGTCTTCAGCAACCCATGCTTGCCGTAAAAGGCGACTATGCTTGTCGTAAAACACGACTCGGATGGTAGCGGGTTTTCAGGCTCGCTGACATTGTTGATGCATGTCATCGATCCCAATTGCGTGGATCAATGCTCATGATGTCAATCACTGGATTGTCTGGTCCAGACTCGATTATTTACAGACCGTCGTCATATAGCTGGAATATTGCTGAGTACGGCGTTACACAACAAACAACAAACAACAACAACTTTAACATGTTAATGTAATTGCATTTATACTAGTCAGGTCTTGAAAGAGATATCCTTTCTCCCACATGATAAACCAAGCGTGTTACGAGTAAAACTGAACTTCTCTACATATCCCTATCACAATTTGACCAGTATACGTAGCCAATATCAAAATCTAATATACATGCCCACGAGCAAACATAAAACGTGTTTATTACCTGGCTCTGATTACCTAGTTACGTAAGTGTTATTAATCTACAGTCCAACCCCGTTATCTCGGACCTAGCATGGCCATGTATACATGTGTTACAAGCTATACGTGATCGCGTAATAAGTTACATTACTTCTTCCTGGTTTTATGATCAAAATACTAAATCGGTACGATTTTTTAAAAATATAAAATAAATCGCTTGATGCACAACTGTTGATGGGTATCTTAGACACCTATTTTTTAAAAAGGTGCATTTGGGGTTTTTTCGTCACAAATTTACAACATTTCAAAAACGCTAGAGGTCATGTGGTTGCAAATTCATTTCTGACCTTATTCTTCACGGAATCAATATATTTGTACAAAACATGACCCAGTCTCAGATTATTTTTTACAAACTGTTGCAGGAATGAGTGATGCTTAAATAGACATAATCAAATTTTGTTTTCAAGTACAGTTACATCAAAAATAAACTCGGTATGCTTTCTTTTGTAATACATGTTATATTTGGGATAACACTTTCTCAGTAAAGTTGAGTCCCATCCAGGATTTGAACCCACATGGCAGAGTGAGCACCTAATCGCCAGCGCAAAAAAGGCATTGATCTAGCCCATACTTTCTTTTGACCTCAGTTCACAGGACCAACTACACAAGACGCGGATACGGAATATATAATTAATTGCCCAGCATATAGTACCTTTAAGTGGCATTTTAGTGGTTGTAGTATAACTGTAGACAGGGTGGATATGGGTGTCAACTATATATTCCCTAAAGGCGACGTTTGTTTGTAGTTTAACGCCGTACTCAGCAATATTCAAGCTGTATGACGGCGGTCTGTAAATAATCAAGTCTGGACCAGACAATCCAGTGATTGACATCATGAGCATCGATCCACGCAATTGGGATACGATGACATGCATCAACCAAGTCAGCGAGCCTGACCACCCGATCCCGTTAGTCGCCTCTTACGACAAGCATAGTCGCCTTTTACGGCAAGCATGGGTTGCTGAAGACCTATTCTACCCTTCACATGTCTCAATTCGACGTTTCGGTACAGTGGTAAGAAACTATTTCAAACAAGTGTCCATCAGATATATACTCTGCATATGTAATTAATCATACTAATTCGTATGTGTATTTAATTACACCAGAGGGTGCATGTAATCAGTCTCTTGTCTGACTGATGGACAGGTCGAATGTTGCGCTCGATGTACCTGTCACTCATGATTAAGAGCACGACGTGTAATGAACGGGAATCAAGGTCACAGATATACCAACGAAAATAACTAAAATATGTGCAAAGGGATGGAAATGGGTATGATGTCATTTGTCGAAAATGAACCAAAAACGTTAGGGATCATGAATATTTTTTGGGGATGCTGCTTGGAACATTATGATCCATAATATTATTGTTCAGTGGACATCGGGTTCGCACACAAAGCTACCCTCCCATTTTGAGGCCATCAAACGGTAAAAACGACGCATATTGTCGTGTCCGATTGCTTGGTTCGAACGTTTTGTGCGAACATTTTTGCGGTATTTGGTCTTTTGTGTGCAGCAAGTCAGTCACTGGATTGTCTGGTCCAAACTCGATTATTTACAGACCGCCGTCATATAGCTTGAATATTGCTGAGTGCGGCGTTAAACAAGAAACACGCATTGGACGCATCTTAGTTGGGGGTTTTTATTGGGCGTGTGCATATATATCATGTACATACATATGTATCGTGTCTATATCATACACATCAGTCATGTATGTTTGTTGTCCATCTGTGATGATTCTGAGACAAACACGTGTTTGGTACACCACGTGTTCCCGGGTCGATGTACATGTACTCTCGGATGTGTTAATTACCGTTGATGAGCATCTCGCCCCTCGGTAGATGTGGGTTTGTAAACAAAGTTTGTTTATCTGAACTCTCTCGGGACGCGGTACGTATCTGTAGACGTACTCGCTATACTGTGCCAAGTTTAGGTTCAATGCAGCATACAGGGACACTCTATGGTGTCTCTGTAATCGGGACACTCTAAATACAGGACAGTTATTGCTGCGATTGTTTGTATGCATGTCTGCTTCTTTGATGCTGTTTAAAGCCGCACTCCTTATATCCTGTTTCGTCTGGGGTTATATAGGGTGTAAAAAGTGCTGTCTGTTTGTTGTTTAACGTTGCACTCAGCAATATTCAAGTTATATGACGGCGGTCTGTAAATAATCGGGACCAGGCAATCCAGTGATTGATAGCAGGAGCATCGATCAACGCAATTGGGATCGATGACATGCATCAACCAAGTCAGCGAGCCTGACCACCCGATCCCGTAAGTCGCCTCTTTCGACGGGCACAGGTGAAGACCAATACCCAATAATAGTTCATAGATAATGGGAACGTCTAATGTAGAATGTACAAACAGTGAACTAAATGTTTATCTTAGTATCTGATGAAGCTGATGTATTCCGTTATCATCTTATAGTATTTTTTTGTTTAACGCCGCTCTGAGCAATATTCCATGTTCAATTTAAATGGAGTTGTTTGTTTCTATCAAAATTATAAGTTTTCAGAGATTTAGCGTTAGTCTATTGCAAAGATGTCACTACAGTGCACTAGAATTAAAGGCGTATTCGTGCACAGCGATAATCATTGAAAGTGGGGAGTTTCGGTTCGTAAATTGGCATATCATATAACTGGAATATTGCTGAGTGCGGCTTTAAATAACAAACAAACAAACCACAGCCGTGATAATATAATGTGTTATGTTATTGTGTTATTGTGTCGTGGTAATTTGACTTTTGATGTAAAACTTTGAGGAGATTTCCACATTTTAGATGCCATTCAACCTCTAGAGTCAAAATGACCTTTGACCACATCATATAAACAATTTAAAGGAATACGGAATTATGATATTTCTGTTTTCACATTTGACTGTATCCTTACAAATTTAACCTGAGACATTAAAAAATGAAAAAAAAATATGTCTGTGTGTCATCGTGTAACCAAAAGTATCCTGGTAAGAATTTGAAGGTCAGGTGGAAATTTAAAATTTTAGCATGGATATTTCGCGTCAAGCATCTAATATTCTCAGATTCCCTTATGTAAAGAGCTGTACTTCAACGCAGGATGTCGGCACTTCCCCGTCTCGCGACCCCCCCAACATTGCGTATTCGTCAACCGACCCCGGAATACCGATCGCTCGGCCAGGATGCATGT